>NW_026599603.1:737500-1462695 GCF_023634155.1 Falco peregrinus
TAACCCTGACCCTAAGAGGCTTAACCCTTGACGGAACTCTAAACCTCAGCTGTGCATGGCATGTACATGACCCTAACCCTAACCCTAACCCTAACCCTAACCCTAACTCTAACCCTAACCCTGACCCTAAGAGGCCTAACCCAAAACGGAACTCAAAACCTCAGCTGTGCATGGCATGTACTTAACCCTAACCCTAACCCTAACCCTAACCCTAAACCTAACCCTAATCCTGACCCTAAGTGGCCTAGCCCTTGACGGAACTCTAAACCTCAGCTGTGCATGGCATGTACATAACCCTAACCCTAACCCTAACCCTAACCCTAACCCTAACCCTAACCCTAAACCCTAACCCTAACCCTAACCCTAACCCTAACCCTAACCCTAACCCTAACCCTAACCCTAACCCTAAAACCTAACCCTAACCCTAACCCTAACCCTAACCCTAACCCTAACCCTAACCCTAACCCTAACCCTAACCCTAACCCTAACCCTAACCTTAACCCTAACCCTAAGAGACCTAACACTAAACGCAACTCTAAACCTCAGCTGTGCATGGCATGCAGTTAACCCTAACCCTAACCCTAACCCTAACCCTAACCCTAACCCTAACTCTAATCCTAAGAGACCTAACACTAAACGCAACTCTAAACCTCAGCTGTGCATGGCATGTAGGTAACCCTAACCCTAACCCTAACCCTAACCCTAACCCTAACCCTAACCCTAACCCTAACCCTGACCCTAAGAGGCCTAACCTAAAACGGAACTCAAAACCTCAGCTGTGCATGGCATGCACTTAACCCTGACCCTAACCCTAACCCTAACCCTAACCCTAACCCTAACCCTAACCCTAACCCTAACCCTAACCCTAAGAGACCTAACCCTAAACGGAACTCTAAACCTCAGCTGTGCATGGCATGTACCTAACCCTAACCCTAACCCTAAACCTAACCCTAATCCTGACCCTAAGAGGCCTAGCCCTTGACGGAACTGTAAACCTCAGCTGTGCATGGCATGCACTTAACCCTGACCCTAACCCTAACCCTAACCCTAACCCTAACCCTAACCCTAACCCTAACCCTAACCCTAACCCTAAGAGACCTAACCCTAAACGGAACTCTAAACCTCAGCTGTGCATGGCATGTACATAAGCCTAACCCTAACCCTAACCCTAACCCTAACCTTAACCCAAACCCTAACCCTAAC
Organism: Falco peregrinus; assembly: GCF_023634155.1. Lineage (NCBI taxonomy): Eukaryota > Metazoa > Chordata > Aves > Falconiformes > Falconidae > Falco > Falco peregrinus. The sequence goes on from NW_026599603.1 coordinate 738,704, forward strand.
CCTAACCCTAACCCTAATCCTGACCCTAAGAGGCCTAACCCAAAACGGAACTCTAAACCTCAGCTGTGCATGGCATGCAGTTAAACCTAACCCTAATCCTAACCCTAACCCTAACCCTAACCCTAACCCTAACCCTAACCCTAACCCTAATCCTGACCCTAAGAGGCCTAACCCTAAACGCAACTCTAAACCTCAGCTGTGCATGGCATGTACGTAACCCTAACCCTAACCCTAACCCTAACCCTAACCCTAACCCTAACCCTGACCCTAAGAGGCCTAACCCAAAACGGAACTCTAAACCTCAGCTGTGCATGGCATGCACTTAACCCTAACCCTAACCCTAACCCTAACCGTAACCCTAACCCTAATCCTGACCCTAAGAGGCCTAACCCTAAAAGCAACTCTAAACCTCAGCTGTGCATGGCATGTACGTAACCCTAACCCTAACCCTAATCCTAACCCTAACCCTAACCCTAACCCTAACCCTAACCCTAACCCTAACCCTAACCCTAACCCCTAACCCTAACCCTAACCCTAACCCTAACCCTAACCCAGGCCCTGCCTTTAACCTTTACCCCTAACCCTGGCCCTGACCCTGACCCTAACCCTAACCCAGGCCCTGACTTTAACCTTTACCCCTAACCCTGACCCTGCCCCTGACCCTGACCCTGATCATAAGCCTCTTAACTTTGGGGAAAGCTGGTTGCTTCTGAGGGGAGGGATGATCAGCCAGGGTCCCGTTTGAGACAGCCAGGTGCGGAGAGATGCGAAAGGAATGGTGCCGGGCAGTACCAAGAGAAGGTCATGAGATTTTGGCCTTTAGTACACTGAGCTTGCACCAAAGTCACACACTGTATAATTAAAAATAGAGAACAGTGGAAAACTAGTTTTGGCCTTCAAGGCCTTTCTGACCTAATTACATTGAACTTTATTTGCTCAGAAGCCCTTAAAAAGTGCTCCAATTGAAGGCAGTTTCCTGATCAGCTCTGGGTTCAGACTAACTCCTATACACCTACAGCCGTCCAAGTCTGAAAAGTCACACAAGGACCCCCCTACATCACCCCAGCTTTGAAGTGTCACTTCCAGTGCCTCCCCCTGGGCTAGAAGCATTTCCTTGCTGCCCCAAACGGAATTTCAAAGCTTGGAGAGCCTGCCCCACCTCTCAGCACCGTGAAGACACAGGTGCTGACGCCCAAAGGCACTTCCAAGTCCTGTCCCTGCCTTCCCTGCAGAACCCTCCACCTCCGAACTCTCCCCAGCCCCGGAGAAGGGGCAGGGATACCTCGCTGTGCTGGAAGCCGGGACAGCGCGAGGCAATTCAGCATCCTACAGCCGGATGGCCTCAACGTTCGGGGCCAGCAAAGCACCCTGCCCTGCGCACCACTGCAAAAGCAGGCTGAAGAAGGTTGCCATCCTATCAAAGCTGGAGGAGAAGAAACTGTAGTGAATATCACAACAGGTACGCTGCCTGCAGCTGTTAGGTGCTACTGCTCAACGCCGTCCCAGGTAAGGAGTGCCGACACTTTCCTCAGCCTCACAGACCCCCTGCGAGCCCAGGGACCTGGCCTCACTGATTTAGGGCTCCCACAGATGGGAATTTGCTCTCTGAGGAAATGCAGTCATTGCAATCAACTTTTCCTTCCCAAAACATCAGCTGGAATGTGGATGGAACTGGAATGGGAAGCACTGAGCTCCATTACCCTGAAACCCTGATATTGTGGATGCTTTATTTGTCCTATACCATCCAAAAAACCACTAACATCCCTCTGAGGCCGTATGGTAGTTTTACCCCTGGGCAGTGTGTCTTACTGAAAGGAATCTTTCCAATGAACCTCAGCTTCTCCTGATGCTCCTCTTCTTGAGTAAGAAAAGCCTTCCACTGGAAGTGGGCTATGATTTTACTCCGGTTGCGGATGACCACAGATCTGTGGTTTGACAGCATGAGGTAGGTCTTCTCAACTTCCAAGGAGTTCCTGTCTAGCCTGATGTTGACATCTTCAGCTGCTCCATGAAGGCTTGTGTGAGTATCTTCACCTAGAACAAAGCAAAAGGCAGACATTGCTCACCGCCCTTGCTGACGGGAGTACGAGGAATGGAGGAAGCCACAGGGAACAGAAGTCTCACAGCTTTTAGCTGTATGAGCAGTTCCACAGATCAATACATTTATCGCATCCCAAGAGCTGCATGTGTACAGCATGGGGACGTCCTGGGCACCACCTTAAGCACCTTAGTTCTGGGTGGGCTTGTAGAGATTTATCCCCAAGGCGACACTACCTAAAAAACCAGACTTTTTCAGATGTGCCCAGGTGGCCTTTGGGTCACCATCCCACCCGGGTCACAGGGAATTCTGCATCCGAGTCATTCAGGTGACTCTGAGGAGGCCCACCTCAGTCATGGCTTGCCCAGAGTCTCCTGCAAGGACGCCACCAGGGTTGTGTCTCTCCTGATCCCTTGTTGCCAACATGACAAGATGCCTGGGGCATGCAGGCAGAAGAGGGACGTAAAAAGAAACAGGCAAAGTGACAGCCCACGGCAGGATGGGATGCAGATGAAAACTTCACTGTCTTGGGGCAGCAGTGCCCTCACTTGCTGTGGGTCTGTGAAGATATGTCAGAATGAGACCGGTGGGGCACGGCCCACACCAACCTGCCCATCACAGCCCTGCAAGCCCATTTCTTCTGCCTGGAGCCTGCTGGTGCCTATGCCTGAGCGTGCAAGTCTACACCGAGTATTCCCAAGCTGTCCCACAACCCGAGCGAACACACCTTTGCTTTCCGCCTCAGACCGAGCTGAAAAGGAGAGAGTCTCTGGCTGTGCACAGCAGCCGATTAACGCCTGGAGTCTTGCTGGAGCACCTGCCAGCACTTCACCCTCCAGAAGAGACCCCCACCAAAGCGTCCCTCACTGCCAGAGCTTCCAAACCTTCATTCTTCCTACCAAGCAACTCCCAGGAGTCAACTAAGCTCAAACTTGAGCACCGAGCCTACTCTGCCTGTTGCAGGTGAGGGCCTCCCAGGTGAGAAGCAAACCCCAAACACGAGACATTCTCCATCGAAATGGCACTTCTGTGGAGCGTGTTTAAAGCCTCAGAGCCAGCCCCAGCTGAGAAGGGCAGTGACCCGGCCATCCCTGGAGAGCATCCCTCTGCCGAGGCAGAGCCTTCCCCTCGCTGCACGGGTTACAGCAAGGCAGCCAGGGGATGGACCTGCCTTTCCAAGGCTGCCACACAAAAGCACAAGGGGAGAGCTGGCTGCCTACTGGATGGACTCCTTAAACCCTAAGCCAGACACAATGCGGCAGTATCACAGTCGTGCTGGCAAAAAGAGCCCTCCCTCTCTTGGAGGGAGGTTGGGGAACGACTCACCCTTTAAATAGATCTCTGCAGCCATTCATTCATCTCCACACATGGAAAGTTCAGCCTTCGTGCCTGTATAACCTCGACTTCTCTGCTCTTAAGGGAGCCGAGGAGGAGTGGGAGGGATTCGTGGCCAGACACGAGTTATGTTGCGAGAAACAGCAACGTTTCCAATGACTGGACAGCCTGCTTTCTAGAACGGACAACTTAGCATACAAAAATAACCAAGGTTCAGAAGCATTACAGAGGCAGGTGTGCTTTATGAGCATTGCCTTCCCCCTCTGCTGAATCCTTGGCGTACGTTGGCAAGCAGAGGAAGCAGGACTCAAGAAATAGGAGACATGCACAGTGCTTCGAGTGTGCACAGCTTCGGTTCATAGAAACATGACCTCATGCTCTACGAGACAACAAACTACTGCAAAATAAACTCCACGAAAACTATCATGATCTCACTGTCTAAACCCATGGCCACGTGGGTCTTGAAATAATGGGTATAGTTCTGATCTTAAAAACCAAGCTGAAGCCTTTGACATTTAATCGTTCTTTCTGCCCTTCTCCAATCCACAGAGCAGCTTCTATACAAAGACTGAACAGGATTCCTCAACCTAGAAATAACAGAAGAGATAGGTAGGTTTGTAAAAGCACGAATGGCCTGGGAAAATGTAAACAAGGAAAAATTTGTCACCATTTGTCATAAAACAGGAACCCAAGGGCCTGGAATAGTATTAGTCAGAAATTACAGAAGCGTAGTAGTAGCAGTTTCCCAAGTACTTCCTTTGGAATGTACTGCCATAGGACCCTACAGAAGCTCATAGCTACAAACCCACAAAGTAACTGGACAAAGGCTTGGAAGGTAAAACCATCAGAAGCTATTAAACAAAGACGTGAATAAAGCCTCTAGCACAGAAAAAATGCTAACTCCAGGGCCCACGAGGCAGAAAGCTTATGCACTGCCTGTTCTACACGCTTTGCTAAGCATCCCCTACTGCTGCTCTCCTGGAGAGGAACCGGGGACAGAGACACACTTATGCTCCCGGCTGACACCAGCGTCCCCCAGGGAGAGACGAGGACAAAGCCACATACAAGGGCACACTCAGCTTTTGCCCCTTACCTCCTGACTTGAAGCACCAAAACATGCAGAGGTTTTGAAAGAAAAGGGTTTAGAGGAGTCTGCAAAGCAAGTTGAACGTTCTTCTGCTTTGAAGGACGCAGAGTGTGGGCACCATGCAGTGTCCAGCACTTACCTGTGTCGTAGTGAACTGTCAGGGGTCTGGAATAATCACCCGTCTTCTGTGGGTGGAAGTCCACTGTTACTTGCACGGCATCACCAATCCCAAGAGTCCCAGCAGAGGGATCGACAGAGAAAGGGCTGCAACACAGAGAGGCACATCAGGATTACTGTGGGACATTTGGGGACTATGTGGCTGTCTCGTTCACTTCAGCTCACCTGTGCAAGCGAGAAGCAAACAAACCACAGTCAGCAGAAGAAAAAGAGAACAGACAGCATCAGAAACTGAGCCACCAACTCGACTCCTGAAGAGCTCCAGCCCTCAGAACATCCTATGCTATAAAACGACCTCGTCTCCCCCATACCCTGCATCCAGTTCTCTGCAGCAAGGCTCAAGAGTCTGACTGCTAGCGATACGATCGGAGGAGGGTTTTTGAAGGGCACGGAGATGGTGAGGGTTATTTGCATGCACAGCTTGACACAGACTTCCTCAGGAATCCGTCTTTTCCTGCCACCTATACACCTCAGGAGATACAAATGTCAAGGCAATGCTTGTCCCAGTGAGATTGCAGTCTGGAAATCAGACAGGGAGAAGAGAATTTCTTCTTGAAGAAAAGAGAATAACTGGAGTTTAATTTGCAGAATTCATCTCTCTTTTTTTTTTTTTTTTTTTTTAACTTGAAAGCATCCTGGTTTTGTCTAAGAAAGGGTGCATTTTATCAGAGTTTTAGTGAAAGCTGCTCTAAGCAAAGAAAAATCGAGTGCAAAGGCACATTAGAGTGATACAATAACAAGGAAACAAGACACAAAAGGAGTACCCATTTACAGCCTGAACAATTAGATCTCTAGCTAAATGAAGCACCATCAACAGGAGCATATTGAGTCAAGTTTAACAGGAGCTTTTCGGTGTATTCACAAGCAATGCAATCTGGGGCTCTGGGTTGTAATCCAAGCTTGGTAACTGTTTGCTTGGCCCGCTGGGGGAATTCTGTGCAACGTGTTGGAAATAATTATGAAAAGGTGTTGGTGTACTTTGGATTTAACACTAGCAATTATGATTTGTGGCCACGTAAACAGCTCTCGGCTGACAGACACGTAATTCAGTTCTTTAACGCTCAGGGAAAAGTCAGATGCAACATGCTCCTGCACAACAGCAGCTGGGCTTTGTGGCTCCTGTACAGCCTCACTTAGAAAGCAAAAGTTACTGGCTTTAGTGCTTTGCTTGCGGTCACTTTGTCACCTCTAAAACACCTTCCGGAGAGTTTCCCAGTGATTAGGGAATGCAGCACACAAAAATAATGAGAAAATCTGGAGCCATGCACGAGCTGAGCTTCATTCATGGAAGCAGTGACAGCTGATGACATTGCTGGAGTTCCTGCTCATTAAGGAGATATTGCTGCAATTAGGGGCCTGACCTGCTCCCATGACAACAGCAAGAACGTTGGCAGTGACTAATGGAGAAGCACTGGGCCTGCAATGTTTACGTACTAGACCTAAGTCACCTGGGAGGGAGGAGGAAAGCCAAGGCCCTTCCAGCCTCAGAACTGGATTGCTCTACATGGCCCTGCACCTGCACTGGGGGCTGTGCCTGCTTATACTGGGCAAGGCTCTGCTGGTGCTTGGCTGGCATCACTGCCTGCTGGGGGAAAGGCACAGAAAAATTCCCCCCACCCTTTTTTTTTTCCCCCCCCAGAAACATTGCCAGAACAGAAAAGCTGCTGGTTAAGGACCACACTTAGCACTACCTCCCATCCCGTCCCCTTCCTACTCCGTCCCCATGTCTGCATACCCCTGCCCTCAAATAGCTGGGATGGGAATAACACTCCCGAGGATGACTTCAGGGGATGCCCGAGAAAGAAGGTATCTTCCCATCTTCAAATTATCAGAAGAAGAGGATCCCACCGAGGTCAGGACTCATTCTCAGGACTGAGAAACAGAGCACAAGTCAGACACCGCACCTCCTGCCTCCCACCCCATGCTGTACCCACGGGACAACTTTGTTACTGTTGTCGCAGGAGCTTGGTATCCCTCACGTAGACCTGGTTCTCCAAGACCCAGAGGGATGTAAGCTCCATGCTTAAACTGAACTCTGAACTTCAGTCCACATCACTAAGCTGTTCCCTGCAGCCTACAGATAAGAGATGCTAAGGTAACGTCTCTGACACACTAATAGCCAAATGAAAACCACTGCCAAGAGATGAAGCTGGCAGGCTAAACTCTGGCCTTCTCTCCGTGAATTGTGAGCTGTTCTTTAAGATAATTCTTTTCCTGTTAGATCTACCCTGTTAGTGAATCACTACTGCTCCTGAAAAAACAGGAAAGATAAGGTTTGAAGGTTTATTAACAGCTCTTCTTCTGACATCCTTTTTAACTATGTCCCTTTGTATGTTTGCTTTGTTGTACAACATCTAAACTTTCACAGGTCCAGATCTCCCAGCGGTGCCTTGCAATCCCCAGCTTGTATAAACCCATCTAGCCGCACCAGCCTGAGGGAGACCTTCCCGCCAGAACCTGCTGTGATCTTGCCTGTTACTGCCCTGCAGAAAGGGAGCAACACCAGAATAGTAAGCAATTTCACAGGGATCTGTTCTGACATTTACATCTTGCTTGCTTTCACCAGGCATCAGCTCCTCATCCTGACAGCTGGGCAAAAGTTAAATCCCATGAGGATACCACCGGCAAAATACTCCTGACAAGTCAGAAACACAACTGACAAGTGAACAAAGCTGACAGTTCTGTGGCCCAGGCTCTCCTACTACCACTCTGCCTTCTCTCCTGCAACCATACATTTTAGTCAGTGCAGTGTGCGAGGAGGCTGCAACACACCTCAAGTCCCACGGTATGCCTCTCTTCTAAAACCGAAGAAATTTTTAGTCCACTGGTGTTTTAATTTTCGTTACAAAATCATTCGAATTTCTGAGAATTTATTTCATTACAAGTTGCCTCCAACCCCAAGACAGACAGTAAAATTACCAGTGATTGCATTGCCTCATCTGTCAGCTAAGGCCTATTGCAGGAAAAAAAGCAAAGGTCATTTAATCTTGGCATACATTATTTTTTAGTAATGGTATAAAAGCAATGTCAAGCACCGTAACCTTTCCAGTAAACACAGCCTGTTAGGTCAAAGCATCCAAGACTCCACCTCTGTACCGGAAACATCCTGCACAGAGTCAGCAGCATCTCACAAGCTCTCTCTTTCCCTCTTTCCCTGCACCTCGGCTCTGTTGTCCTGTCCTTGTACATCCTGTGGTAACTCTCCAATCCCACTCCTTGATGTCGTATATGGGTACGACAGGGGGCTCCTAGCACTGCACCTTGTAGGATCATTTCCTGAGCTTTCAGAGCCTGATGGGCCATTCCTTAATGTATCTTCTCAGACGGATCCTCTCTGACCCCATAGCACAGCGTAGCACAAGGTCTGTAACGTCAGGAAAAGGCAGTGCTGTGCTGAGATCTGCTTCCAGACACCATTTTCAACTGAAACTTAGTGGAATGACATTTATCTCCCTGAATGCCGTGGAGAAGAAACTCGTCATCCAGCCTTAACAATGAGAATGACAGGAAGAGACTTTCTATATTTATACTAGTACTATTTTTTATTACTAAGCTGTGCAGGGAAGAGATGGGTATGGACATGCACAGGGAGGGCAGGCACAAAGCCAAGCTGCGTAATGGGGAGTGCTTTGGTATTGGTTTTTTTTCCCCCCCTTTATGAAAAGGGGTCAAAATGGGGCCATGTTTTCTGGTAGGTACCACAGCAAGGGAGAGCTCTGAACAAGCAACAGTAGAACGATGCTGAATTGGCCCCGTGGATTCACTTGAGAGCTCTGCCTTGCAGTGAAACACACCACAGAAAAAGCCCTTAGATAAAGGAGTAAGAGGCAAGGAATGTCATCGTGAAGCGATTCCATGCAAGAGCAGAGCTCTCAGAACTGACTGAGAGGAAAGGTTAGCATTGGAGATGGGCTGGGAAATGCACTGAATGTGGCAGGTAGGTTATGCTTGATTCCATAGAGATGGGAATCCTGAGAAAGGAGGCAGAGAGAAGTGACAGGAGCAGCACACTGGACTAGGAAGCAGTGGCACCTGCAGCTGGCTTGCAAAGGGGCAAGAGCCTGAATTCGCTCAGGCCAGAAGGCAGAAGTTGCAGCAACTGAGACAGAAGTTTCAGTTGTGCAGAGGACACAGAGGTCAGCTGATGGTCTATAAACTTCGATCTCTCATTCCCATCTACTCCACTAAGCCTCCTGCCCCTCTCCCATGCATGCATGCTTATATGTAGCAACACACAAAGCTATTATGTGATATTAATATTGGCTTTAACACAACGCTACATCCTTACTCAGCAAAACTTAAGCACACGCTCAAGCTGCTTAAGTTCTCTGCTAAATAAGAAGAGACTAAAAAAGTCCTGAATTTAAGTCTGTAAAGGCTGGCACTCCTTTCCCCTACCACCTATGCCATCACTCTTAAATACTGCCTCTCGTATCCACACTTTAAGCTCTCCAGGAAAGGGAGCATAACTCTTTAATTTTTCCAAAGCACAGGTTTAAGTGTTTGTGATGATAATTAATCAGCAAGTTATTACGGGAGTCATTCCAAAGAATTTATGACATTAAACTAAAAACTACCCCTCTTGTTGATGATGATGCAGCCTTGGTTATAGCCTCGATCGCAGGGAAATCAATCCCCTGGCAGCAGGAGGAAAACGGTCTCTCCCATGAAAGCCTCTGTAAATAGAGTTGTTCAAAGACAACTGCCAGCTAATGATCTATTCACCTGTGGAGCAGTGTACTGCTCTGACTCTCCAGCCTACTCCCAGCCAGCTGGGAAGCCACTTCTTTTCTGCTGGGGTTGCTGGAGCCACTGAGCTCACCTGGGACCTTGGGGCAGGTACCTGAGCAACTTCTCACAGCACAAGCAGCAGGGAACCCACTGTTACACAGTGCAGTCTCCAGCACTGGCTGGAAGAACCGCTCCTGGCACACCATGGCCTCATCGCACAGGGAGAAAGAACGTGGGGGTTCTGCTCTCGGGCTGCAAGGGAATGTGCTGACCTGGTCAAGAGGGGGGGAACACTTGGATTCTGAGTGGGGGATACAAGCTTGGGGCACTACAGTCCAGATACTGGAGGGCTGGGCTGCCATTCACTGGGACACAGCAGAACTGCATGCAGCCGAGGGATGGAAAATGCAAACACGTGTATTCGGGGTGGAAGAATCCCTGGCAGTACAGGCTGGTGGGCACAAAAAGCCTTTCTACTCTCTGTAGCTTAGAGCTGCAGCACAGAACATACAGGGAGATGCTGGGATAAAGGGCTTTGCACAGCCTGGAGGACAGACCAAGGCTGGTATTACCTGTTCTTACTTTTCGTGTTGTGTACACAACTGATCGAACTTTGAAACTGGTCTTTTTTGAGCACCGTGTTTGCTCAGATGATCTCCAGAGGTCCCTTCTAAAGTTATTCCGCGTTTATCTTCTCAATCAGCCCAATTCCATTTCACATAGTCCCCAAATCTCTCATATTTCCTATACATTTGTGCATATATACAAGCAGATGGTAGACAGACAGGCATTGGAGGAACTCAACCTCTAAGAAAGTTCCCAATGAAGAATCCATTATGACATTTTGCTGAACACTTAAAGCAAAAAAAAAAAAAAAAAAGATCAGAAACACAGGAACTTCAGAGTAAATAAAAAGAAATCTGAATGAAAGTGGAGGCAACTTCATTAGAATAAAATGCTGATTATATTCAAAGATTTAAATTATCAGTTTGAAATTTCAAACTGGCTTTCAAAAGTTCATAACAAAATGACTGATGCCTTCATCCGACATGGGAAATCTTACTAGCTTTTGATCTCTGCACACACGCAATCCAGTTATTCAGAATTCTACTTTTTTTGTGTCGTATGAAATAAAGCTTTTGTAACGCTTCCCATCTCTTTGTTGCAAATCAGGACTGAAAAATTTAATTGCTGAAGTTCAGCATAAAATCCATATCAAGCAGGATTCAACACACGTTGTATCACTCAACAGAATAGTTGGCAAAGACATTGCCAAGAGATGCCAGACACGACTGGGTATCTGTTTTGGTGGTGACGACTAGATCTGGAAATCCCAGAGGGAAGCTGTGCAGGGATTTACAAGGTCCTGCCTACGTATTTCCACAGTGAAAAGCAGCAGCCTGCTTGAATAGCATCCCGGAAGCCTGCTTCCATAGCCTTGCCAGGCTTTGGTAGGAGACTCTTGGACCCTCATGTTTCCCAGGAGAAAGAAGAAAGATCCTTCTCTTGACACTTGTTTTCCTGGGGAAGAAACTGAAGCAACTCAGGTGCACTAAGGCAGATGGCAGGTCTTTGCTGCATTCTGGACCTCAGCTCCTGCACCAAGACCTCTGGGACCAAGCAACTTGGAGTTAACTATGTCAAAAATGCACTACCCTCTCCAGTTCAGCAAACTGGAAAACCAGTGACTGTCTTCTGAGACCAACAGGAACAGTACAGCCTGCCCACAATGCCACACACGTCAGGCACTTGACCAGGAGACTGCCCAAATACCACGTGCTTGTGGCCTCCCAAAGAATGCGTATATTTGGCCAACAGGGCTACATAACCATTTCAGAAGGTGCTGAGGATCAAGGAGGTTGCCGGTAGCTACTACAAAGTGCTAGAGCACTTTCCAGGAGATCTGAGAGAGACAAAGCTCTACAAGAGGCTCCCAACCCATGCACCAGGTATTTGCTGCACCTTTGGCCTGTGCCCCCGCTGTAAGGCTTTCCTCTTTGGAGCTGTAGTGCAGCTTTGAAGCCACTGCCAGCTCATCTCCACTTACAAGCTCATTCTGCTGAAGAATATTGGATCCCAGGGACCAGATCAAACCTACTGGAAAACCAGGTTCTGGACCCCACAGTGTTTTTGTCAGGGTCTCAATACCAATTGCTTTAATCTATGATCTCTGATTGCACTTGCTACTCTAGACAACGCTGCTGATAAATTCTTAAATGTCTCTTCCACCAGCTCAGAGCTTCCCCATTTCTTAACACTGCCCTTGGTCTGCAGGAACTGAGCTCCTAGAGCTGTCGTCTGCCACGCAGGATATTATACAGCCCAAGGGCAGTCAAGCTGCCTTGCTACATTTGCTCTTGCAATCTAACAGAATCAGTCTTGCACAACTCTGCACTGAAGACACTGTTGCGCTATAAAACTCCACTCTGCAGCTTGCAGAGTTTTATCAGAGGTTGCATCATGCTTAACACACTATAACCAACAGCAAAACCCACGTGCCCTGCCCATTTCCAGCCACGACAGCAGCATGGCAGCTCAGGTGCTCCGGTTCCTTTTTGTTGCTGTTTCTCAACTATATTATCACACAACAGTGTTTTGCACAAAAAAAGATGAGCTCCCTACCTCTGCGTGCTGATGCAGTAGTGGGCCTCCCGATTACCAACGTGTTTTCTGGAACCAGCAGTGTTTTCTGGGTGCTGTACTTCACGGGACAGGCTGAGAAGTTCAGCTGGTCAGGGAAGTCCAGGATAGCTCGGGCACCTATAGCTCGGATTGGCACAACAAACTTCTCCCTTTCTGTGATGCAGATGAGCACGTGGAAATAATCCTGCAGGGAAAGAAACAATCTCAGCACAACGCATTTAGCACCATCCCCATGGCAGAAGAAAAACTGCTGTTTTCTAGGACTGTTGCAGTAGCATTCAATAATGTCATAATAGTACATTTTACCTTCATGACCTTTCATTCCAGTAGCATGACTTGCACACAGTTGTTAACTTGCAAAGAAGAAACAACCCCACTGATTCACCTGCTTTTGCAGCAAGTTGGCAGCACCACAATTATCTGATGCTTTGATTCCGAGGCATCAAAACATAGTCGCTTCACTCAAGGGATCACAGCACTAATGGAACCTGCTTCAATCGCCACCGCAGACTATTGGAAGCACCACTGAGAACCCAGCTGTGCCACAACACTAACTCCAATGCCAGCAACGCGGTGACCTCGTTGAAGCTTGGCAGGGGATGCTCAGGTACGTTTTCAAAAGGACTTCAGCACATACGTGATCAACGGTCAGTTGCTGGGGAAATACTTCACAAGCTGGACACGGTAATTGCTGCGATGCCAGGCGAGTGTAAGGTACAGCTGTATTTCTCACCCCCTCCCACAGCCTTACAGGGCCAAGGCTGGGGACACGCACCCTTCAAAAGCCATCTGACCCATCTCCCCACACCAGAACCGGCTCAGCTCTGCACCCAAAGTGTCCCTCGAGATGTTTCACAGGTACTTCAAAGCGCTAACAACTCCACCCCTGCCCTCAGCAGCCTACGCCAGCTCTGCACTGCAATTCAAGAGAGTTCTTCCTCTGCCTCATCTCAGTTTCCCTTTACATCTCACCCCAGCCCCAGGGGACACAGAGACAGCTTTGGCTGATGCCTTAATCAAACCCCTCTGTAAAGTCTGTTCTAGAGGAGTAAGTGACGGGGTGCCTGGTTAGCACACCCACCCCAGGCAGGCGGCATTGGGAGCTGCACACGGGGGACACTCAGACACCCCACCAGAGCAAAGCCGGCTGTGCATTCCCAGCCACTGGCTCGTTCAGAAAAGAGCCAGACAATCCCCCCCCCCCCCCCATCCGGGCTGCTTGGCATTTAGCAGCAGGAAGGCAAATCAAATTACCAAAAGCATTTTACTGTAGGGATGAGCAGATCAGACTCCAGATGGATGGTGGGCACCGCTGCACTGCAAGTACCACCTTGCCCCTTCTGAAATCAGTGAGGAAACTGTTGCCCCAGGGCCAGGAGCCATTACCCCCAGCAGGCTCTTATCGATGAGCTAATCAAAGCTCTGCTTCTTATCAATCACTCACTGCCCTGATTTTTGCCCTGGTGCTTTTAACTCATTTGATATTTTTGTAATTGTTGAAGCAGCAAGGTTTTGAGCACTACAAAGCATCTAACAGGGTTGCACTGAATTGTAAATTTCACTAATTTCACTCATTTCACTAATGCAGTAACTCACTGTCCTGTCGTATTTCACATTAATCAATGAGCATTAATTCAGTCTCCACCGAGCACCAGTAATGAATTTCACAAACCTCACAGACTGAGCTGCCATTGCCTGACAATAGTGTATGGCTACATTGAAAAGAGCAAGAGGGCAAAACAGAATAAGCTGTGCTGGTTTTATATGCTTCTTACTTCCTTCTTCCTTTACAATAAACTATTAATAAGCCTGAAGGACACACAAATGGAAGTGTTTCTGTCTGTTGTTTATCTGCCAGTCAGTGCCACAATGGTTCCCAGTTCAGCAGAGACTGTCAGACCATAATGCAAGGACATACGGGAACATTGGCTGGCACGAGAACACCCATGCTGTACAACTGGAGCCACAAAACAGAAACGTGCAAATCAGAAGCAGCAAGAGTAACTAAGTGGAAACGCTGCCCAGCAGAAAAATTAGCATTTCATTCATAACACAAGTGCCAATAAACCAAAAGACACGTCAGCTATTTATATATTTTCTGACAGTCCAATCACATGGCACATTCCCAAATGACTGCCAGACAGTAGGAAACTGTTCATTTTTCAAGAAAGGGCTATGTGGCACACAGCATTTCAGCCACCAACAGCTCACATGGCCCTAGTACTTAAGGCTTGGCCACAACTGTACTCCTTTGATTCAGGAGTGACTTCACTCAAGTCAGACTTACCCCAGGGAAGAACAGATTCAAAGCAAGAGAATTATACAAACCAACTCCTCATCAGGAAGACCCGCATCCCAGTTCACTGGGTTACCCACAATCCCTGTGGATCCTGCAGCATCAGGGATGTAGAGGTTGTTCAAAGGCAGCACTCCTGAGCCTTCCACAATTAACACACAGATACTCTGCAGGCAAGCAACTGCAAGCCCAGCACAGGTGGCTTTACGGAACCATTTCCCAAAGCCTGCCTCTTGGCTAAGGGCTTTGCAAGGTGCTCTGCACCTCTTGACCACGCTGTGGATGCATTTCTAGCTCATCTACAGCACTCTGGCACTTCGCTGACTCACACTCCATCAAGTACGAGACAAAACGTCCTGTTTGTACAAAATTCTGGTTCTGCTGTATAACACCCATGTGCTCCTCACTGAGCAGCACGCATCCCTCCCCCAATGCCCTGCAAGGAGTGCAAAACACAGTTCGGCAGAAACTGCCGTGGTGTCGCTGAAGCTGTGCAGAGGACCTCGCTGGCACAGCTCCCTAATGCCACACACTCACCAGTTCAAGGGCAAGACAAGGGACAAAGTACTGGACATGAGTTCTCCTGGGGGTTTATCTCACCCTACTTCTATTTGCGGTGATGTTCATCTGTTGCTCTGCTGCTTCTCTCTAGTTGAAGAGCAATAATTTGCCCTTCATGGGAACCAATTTACTTCCACGCTCAAAATGAATGCTAATTCATACTAATAAATCGCATTTTAAAGGAAGCAGCGTCCTCTGCAAAGCCTACCTCAGTGAGATTAAGCTCTTATGTCACTTGGGCAGTATGGAGAACTGCCCTAGGCCAACATCATTTTTACCTTCCATACGAATGATGTAAAACCGTTTCTCAGTCCCATCCTTTCACAAACTCAGGGAGCCAGGGGCCGCAGGGCATTTCCTCTTTAGTTTGCTACAGCCACGCTGTTTGAGGATAGGACAGGGCATTAAACTAAATCTAAGCAGCGAACGCAAGATGAGAAAACAGCTGTGCCCAAAGGGATCCTGTGCATCTGGCCTGGCGCAGAAGCATCAGCTGGCTCAGAGCTATCCCCTAACCTCGCCTTGCCCACACAGCCACACAAAGAACCCTGCCAAGAGGCAGCAGAGTGCTGCTGGAAAGAGTCAGCCTGTCTGTATGCCCCTGCAATGCTTCCTCCCTTCCATGCCATGTGCTAAACCCTTCCACATTAACAAGCCTCCAGACAGCCCCTTCATATCACGGTACCGTGCCAGGCTTGCCTGAGCCACAACACTGATGTTCCAACCTCCAAGCAAAAGCATGGCACATGGGGCAGGGAATAGGTGCCAGCTGACACAGCAACCACAGCCACATGCACACAGCCACAGCCACACCAGCGTGACTGCCCAAAGGCTCCGGGGTAAGTGTCTGCCTGCAGATTCTACCTGCCCCTTCAATGCCTGGGTGTGCTCCAGATGTCTCTGTCATCTGCAGCACACCGACCCCCTGCTGATTAAAGACATCTAGATCTCAGTGCAGCTGTGCCAGGCTGGCTCCCCGCCACGAGCACATCTTCTCCCCTAGAATCACAGCTGGAGCACAGGCAGGCAAGTATTCTCAGGGGCAGCACAGCGGCAAGGCTGAAACACAGAGGCTATGAAAAAGCCTGCCGATAGCCTTCCTTAACCACCTTTCCAAAGCACTTTTAGCTCTGGAGGTACGTGCGCATAATACACAACATTCATCCCTTCTGCCTGTGCAAAACAGCTCATGGCCAGAGGCAACAGGGCAATGAAGGAAGGGCCAAGCAGGGAAGACACCAGCAGCACAAAGTTATAATATCTGAATCAAGTCATCCGTGTATTCAACAAGCCCAAAGAACCTGCCGGCTTCTGCCCATACACATCCAGGCAGTCATGCCCCTAGAAGGGAACTGTGTTATCTGAAGGCAAAACAGTAAGTGTTAATCCTAGGGGAAGGAAGAAATTCACTTTAACATGCTGGGTTTGAGCGGGGCACTCAAGCTGCGATGCTACAGTCATGGGGACAGACCAGCAAGAGGAGGAGACCACACATACTGTGGCCTCACTGGTAATAAAAGCAAGCCTGAAGAGCAAAAACAGGAACATGGGAAGACAAAAAGACAACCCCACAAACAGAGGATGGCTAGGAAAATTCACAGGGAGCTGTAAAGAAGCAAGGGAGAAGCACAATACGCTACAAGGAAAGGCTGATGCAGAGGATAAGAGCCGGCAACTTGCCAAAGTGTTGGAAATCCAGGCAACCCCCCAGGCTGTGGCTATCAACTATGGGCTCCAAAGGCATCTTCTGCCTCGAGATACATGACCGGCACTGACTGGCGCTGGAGTCTCAGTTTTAAAAGCCAACCTCTGCTCTCCGGAGGCTCCTGCTGCCTGTGACTGTAGCCAGGCAGCTGCCAGCGCAGGCAAGCCAGATCCCTGTGGATCCCTGCCCACCCCCAGCAGTCCCTGCAGGCACCCTGCTGCACGGTTCTGCCCTCTGGGACACCACCAGCACACAGACAGCACGCAGGCATTTCTCGACCCCTGAGCACCAAATCTCAAAGTCTAAAGCAGGTGATTTGGACTGACAGGCAGCTTCACTGACAAACAACAAACCCACAAGGAGGCTTGGAAAAAACGGAGGCTCATTCTGCACCACCCACCCGAGCCTGGTAAGCCGTGGCCAAGGCAGTCCTGAACTCTCCAAACGCCCTTGGAACCCAGCAATGTCCTGGGGCAGCGGGTTCCAGGAGCCAGTTTCACAGTGCACACAAGCAGTCTGGTCACCAAGTCCCTTAGGAGAGGAGCACATGTGGCTAAGAC
Source organism: Falco peregrinus (assembly GCF_023634155.1). NCBI lineage: Eukaryota > Metazoa > Chordata > Aves > Falconiformes > Falconidae > Falco > Falco peregrinus. Next base: position 755,837 of record NW_026599603.1, read on the forward strand.
CTTCAGCAAAAGCCACCCAGAACACCTGAGGGTGCTGAGGAACAGCCTGAAGACAGAAAAGCAATTGTACAACACAGGTAAGAGCAGTAAGTATATAGCGAAGCACTTCTGTAGTTGCACGATTACAGAGCCTCTATTTGGAATACATTTTGCTGTCAGCTGGATTTTTAGGGGGCAAACAACTTCAGGCTGCCATGCAGTATAAGATTCAGAAGAATCTGGGAAACCAGCGCGAAAACTCTGAGACAGAGCACAACACCGCTCTTCTCTTCTCCAGGACATCGCCAAAAGCCAACCAATTTAGAGTAGAACACCCTGTCAGGATTATCATCTCTACCTTTCTGTATTTAAAACATACCAAGGATTTTCATTAGAGCTAATCTTACTTTTACACCCACGCTCTCCAATGGCTGAGGTCTTACCGGCTTCAAAACTAGTTCGGTTTGGAAAAATCCCACATTCACACATTGCCTCCCCCTTTACAGGGCACGTAAATCCCAAGGTGCAGCTGGACAAGTTTATTATTCCTTACTGGGAAGGGCAGAAATGTTATGCAGATGTTCTTTTCCACTTGAGAAAGCACAAACAGAGCAAATCAACTGTTTGCCTGTTGGCTGGTACTTGGCAAAGATAACCATTTTGAGGTGCTGCATGGATAATGGAACAGCTGAAGCCAAAAGACTCAGTGGGAACGAAGCAGAGAGTAGGAAGAGAGAAACTGAGGCACATTTTAATTGGGAAGAAGATACCTACAGCAAAGGGTGCCCAAACCCCAGTGTAGACCACACCAGTGGCATTCCCTGGGTGCAGGTACCCATGCCACATCTTATCCATGTTCCCAAGTTAAATGCCAGACCAGGAATGGTGCAGTACTCTCCAGGAATAACTGAGGGACCACACACGCATCCTTCCTTGCCAAAGGGTCTTCCTTTTTCACCCATATCCCTGTCAAAACCTGTTCTCTCAGGAGATACTTGGACTTCTCCCACTGTCCTTCCACCCGCAATATGCCTTGGCAGCTTTTTTTTTGTTGTCCACCTGCTTGTCCCCCCCAGCAGGTAAATCTGGAAATCTGGGTGGAATTCACCGGCTCTTGCACACACTTCCATCTTCCCATCCCACTCTCCCCTCACGCATACCTCTTACTCTTCGATACAGAAGAGTATCCTTAATTACACCTCTCTTCCTGACCTTTCTCTGCTGCCAGTGCACTTACTGCTACGTATCAAGAGAAACCCTTGCGTGTAGGAAAGTGCGCAGTGAGAGAACACTGAGCTCAGCTCCTTTCCTCCCTCTGCCTTTTCCCACCAGCTTGCTCTTGGCACATGCCTCATTTCAGCAAATGTTTCCCCAACTGAAATTCAAAAGGTCTCAATTTCCCTCTTTACAGTGGAACAAAACTGCTGACATTTTCCAACTTTTCCATTTGCAGCTTTCTTGGGAAATCTCAAAATGATCAGGTTTTTCAAGCAAAGGTGGAGACCTCCGAGGGCACTTGACTCTGAACGTGCTGTGGCTCTCCAAAGAGGAAGCAGAGCGTCATGTTGCCTCAGAAAAACCTGAGCAGAACCCAATTAAGCTTAGCAGGAGCCTGAAGCGGCACCTAAAGGCCTCCCACTGCTTCTGCTACATCAGTCTGTTTCCACTGCTGTTTCAAACCACCTTTCCTGAATGCTATTACCACTAATTATAACTTACTCCAGCATAAAGCGGAGAAGACTCAACCCCTGTGCTCTGACAGCCCATTCAGCTCTCTGTGCAGCTCACCCAGAGGCAGAGCTGCCCTGTGGAAACCAAGATTAACCATGGAGCCACCAGGACGCAGTGCACACTTGAGGGAAAGCACGAGGGCAGGGAAGAACTGTACAGCCCTCAACGTTCCCATCTGTGCAGGGCTGCCACGGGGAAAGGTGCTGACTAGAAAAGCTCCTTTCAGCTAGGTACTACCAACACACAGCCAAAACCAGGGCGAGAAACCTCAGCATGGCAACATTTCCACCATCTTGCAAAATAAAGGTGGTGAGACATTTTATTCTGGATGCGCTGTGCTGCAGCAGGTGACTGGCTGTGCTGTGCACCGCGCGGATGACACTGCTCTCCAGTTCCAGCACAGGGTTAAACTTCCACATCCCAGCACTTACCTTGTCCATGTTCCTCAGAATCAGTGGCACTTCATAGACCTCATCGGGGATGTAGCTCTGAAATACCACCTCTGATAGGAAAGGCTGAAACAAGCTCTGTTCCGGGGCAACTGCCGAGAACTGGAGATGTAAAAGAGAGCAGAGAGTTTCAGCCGTGGGGAGAAAGACTCATCAGTGAGAGAATACAACATTGGCCTCCAGTGAAGGACAGTCCCTTGGTGAGTACGCCTGCCCAGCTCATGCTAGGGGAACAGCAGCTCACCCACCTGTGCTCTGAGCAGATCAAAAGTTTCTGGACCACACTGAGCAGGCTCAAGTGAGCAGCTCTTTTGGTAGGTGTTTCTCCAGGTCTCCTTCTCCAAAAGGCAAGGCAGTGCTTACCTCCGGCAGAGCGCTGGGCTAACAGTCACACAGCTCCAGAGCACTCATTGCAAGAGCCGTAAGCGCTCATGGAGCAAGTGAAAGCCAAAATTTTACAGGAGACCCCATGGGAAACAGTTTGGGGATCATCTTTACTTTGAGACACAGAGACCGAGCCAAACACATCCTCAAATCTCTTTTTTGACACACAGCCCAGAAACCAGGAAGAAGAAAAGACAGGCCAAAAAAGGAACACCATCGTTAAGAAAGCGACAGATGAGGTGGTAAGTTCCAGGTACTTTCCCAGCATCACTGGGCAATTTGAGTAAGGCTGGACTTGGCATCTCCTTTTCCCATGAGCTTTCAACGGATGCTTCATTACAGTCCATTATTGCCACGTCAGTTAATACCACTACAGAAGTAGGTCTGAAAACATACAGAAACAGCAAATGCTTACAGCGCCGAGGCGTTACTTTGAGAAAACTCCTCCCTGCTCTGCCTCTCCCCTTCCAGCTGAACTCTTCGCACTCACAAGACACAGGCACGTCTCCTGCTTCTCCACAGGAGTCAGGGTTGTCCTGAAGCCAGCAGCCACAGCACACGGCCAATTCTGTGTGCGCTCGTCCGAGGCGTTCCCAACCTCACGTGCTGTCTAGGGCAATCCTTAACCAATTTGCTACAGGTCTCTTGCTGGCACTTTTCCACTCAACAGCCTACCTCAGTCATCTACCCATTTGGAACGTGTGTTATACTAAGCAGATCTGTAAGAAAAGCAGCTTTAAACACACATGTAAATAAACACTGATCCAGATAAAGCACACCCACTCCTTACTGCCCAGGGCCATTCCCCTATGTATCTGGCAGCCTGAAAAATCAATCTAACACCCTGTAAGGGTCCCACTCGTTGTTCCAACCCAAAGCGTTCATGCAATTGCTTTAGCTACACCTTGAGTAGTTACCGTAGGCCCTCAGCCCTCAAAGGCCAATGCTGCCACCATTGAGAGCACCCTATGACCCCAAGTGTTTGACAGAGACTACACCAAACCAAGGGCTGGCTATTTCAGCAGGAAGGTAGAAAATTGCAAGCTTGCATCCTTGTGTCCCGCCCCAGCCTCCCCCCAGTATCATGCTTTAGCCACAGTAGTTCATCTCTAGCAAAAGGCACCAACTTCAGCAGAGGTTGTTTATATGGGCTTAGCGCAGGCCAGGACTTCAACATCTCACTGAGGAAAAATGTTTTACCTTTCCCCCCAGCAGAACGAACTCCACCACCGGCAGCAGTTTGAAACAACAACAGGACTTAGTCACCAAGGTATTTAGATAAGCTGGAGGCAAGCCTGTCACAAGCACGCGCTCTCTTCAAATGTCACATCAAACAGTAAGAAAAAGGCTACCTTATGATGGGAGGCTTCTTTCATGTCTAGAATCTGGATAATCTGGGGTCGCCGCATGTCCCGAGTGCTGGCCAGGCTCTGCTTGGTGCTAAGAGACATCTCCTTCAGGAAGGCAGAGAAAGTCAGCTGAAATGCAAAACACCAGCAAGAGCTACAGAAGTGCCTTTATTCAGAAAGGCTTTTCTTCTTCAAGAGCCACCGATGAATAATTTGTGATCATAGCCACTAGGATAGTCCTGGAAGTCCCATAATTATCTGTTGAAATATTTAACATTAGTAAATTAATGATAGAGAGTGCAATACACATGCTCCAACCAAGTAGCTTTGTCCCATTAGCCTCTCCTTCGTGATTTGATGTGACATGTTGGGGGATTTTGCTCTTTGGGCATTTGTTTCCTCTCCAGTTTTGCTGGAGTGAGCCAGTGACCTTTGGAAAAGGTTGGGAGGAGTTACCAGAAATCCCCTAACTCCATCCTTGCACAATGCTCACAAGCACCACACATGTGGAGATGTCACTGCTGGGTGAATCAGGAAAGCAGAAAATCAGTGTTGTGCCAAGACCGAAGTGGAGAGGAATGGCTCCAAGTTTTAGTTATCTCTTTTGAATTAGCACTTGTTTTCTCTGTTTGGGCCTCCCGAGACCCCTCCACAGAAGTATGCAAAGGTATCTCCTCAACAGAGCTTCAGCACCAGGTCATCTTCAGCCAAGTGAGCTCTGGTCAGCAAAAGGGACATTTGAGGACGGGAAGGAGGAATTGCCCTGACTCCGTTGCTGTCTGCAGTGCTGGGTCTGTGCTCCACAGGGGATATGGGACAGAACAACTGTTTTGGAACCTGTTCCATCTGGGACCAGCCATACGTCTCGAAACCTTCAGGCAGAGTTTGAGCAGCCCACCACATGTGCAGCTGCCTGGAGGGCAGTTATGGTCAGAGCAGCGCTGGCAAGCATCCCAATGTGACAAAACGTTACTGCCCACACAAAGGGGGCGGAAACAAGCACACACTCATGCTTCAGCTATTCCGGTGCAATGCCCGGTACATCCATTTAAACTGGCTTCAGTGGCACATTCAGACACAACTCCGGACTTTCCCTGAAGCAGCACACAGTCCATCCCCTACTGCACCATGATCACCACCTCTGACAGAAGCATGGCAGCAGAGAGACGGGGAGGTGGTGTCCAGCTTCACAGTGCTGCCAGACAACAGGAGGGGCAGGTAGAGGAAGGATGCGGGGGCAGTTTCCGAAGGATGCGGGGGCAGTTTCCAGCCTTACCTGGCCGCAGCAGGTACTTACAGCTGCAGGCTTCTCTGTCCCTCTGACTAGCTTCGGATTACGAGGCACTACCACTTGCCTCGGGAATCCAGCAGCCATCCTGGAGGACCCCGTGAACCAGCAGGGCTTTCCAGTGGCCATGCCTCAGTTGACCTGCAAGGAACAGCAACGGGACATGGAAAATCCAGAATCCCCTTCATGGCAGACCCAAAGAAGACAGCTGTGTCTCCGGGCTGTGGCATCCTTCATAAATGGAGAGCAGGCGGCCTCCCCACCCTGTTTCATAATGAGACCATATTTAAGCAGAAGAGTGAAGATTGATAGAAGTAAAAGCCCAGAACAAACACTCCCTGGGCCAAAACAGCCTTTTGCTCTGGGCGCGGTCCCACAAGCCACAAACACACATCAAAGACTGCTGGCACTTCTCATCTTCTCCCCCTCTTCCATGTATTTTGGAACTATTTGCTGGAATTATTATCCAAATCTCTATTAATACCCAAACTGTCCTTTATTACTCTTTAAAAGATTTTTGGTGGGAACAAAGGATAAATGTCACTTCACTGCTTCATTTTGCAAAAACAGCTGACCCGATGTGACTTTGTGCCTGACCCTACTAAGCGCTCAGAGTATTATGAACAACCTTAAAACCAGGGATCGCTGCTGCCCCAAGCATCAAAATCAGACTTCTCTCCTACTTTGCAAACCTAATGCCCATCCTTTGTGCAAGGAGGTTGGTGATGTTTTCAACTAAGGGAGCACAGAGTTCAATACTCTGATTAACAACTATGGTTTCTCAAAGCTAATTTGGTTAGTTTACAAAAATTATCCAGCAAATATGACTCATTCCAGGCTTGAAATTACCATGCCCAAGAGCCTTTTTCCATGGAGAATGAGGGCCTTATTTTTCACTTACTAACACCCAAACTCAGGGCTCCCTACAGGCATTAAAAGCTGTAGCAGCAGAAATAAAAGCGTGAAACCATTACAGTCGCATGAGCAATTAGCTCAAATATAAATACAACATATGTGAAAGCTTGGCCACTACAGGCTATCCTAATGGCAGTTCCTCTCAAGCATCCTTACCCTGCAGGCAGCATGGGTTAAGAGGTCCATGGGCCATTCTTCTTCTATCACCAGCCTGCTGACAACCTCTCCATCTGTGTCTCAAAAAGTGGGTGTGCAAGAAAGGGAAAGAAAACACCCCCAGAAAGCGGGTCTCAAGCACCGACAAAAGTCATAGGTAAGTATGTGCAGCATTTACTAAGCACTACTCTGGACTAGAAATCATTTCCCCACCCTTTCTGGCTAACTGGACCAAGGAACAGATGGATGTCCCCACCTCTTTTTTTTTCTGGGACTTGAAAGACCAGTGGCCTCAAACCCAGCTCTACCCTAAAATTATTTTACATCCTGACATTAAGTAAAAAATCACAGATCCTACCCCCTCCTGCTTCCTCCTGTTCCACATAATTTTTTTTCATGTGGACTTGCTGTACACAGCTAGACACCATTCTATGCAAAGACCACCATTCCCTCCCCCTCAAGTTTGACCCACATCCTGCAAACAAGGCAATACTTTCAGCTCTTTACTCCTGAAACAGCTACAGCATTGTGCATGTTCACGGTACCAGGCCCTTCGTAGTTTCAGGGAACAACAGGGTTGCTATTTCCTTCTGTCCTTGCCAGAAACATGAGAGAACAGCACGGTCCTACGGAAACAAGGGCATGCTGCAGCTGGAGCTTCTATTGAAAGCTAGAAATCATTATTAGTTAAGAGAGAAATCTAATGGGGATGATACAACATTAATCTGGGTATCAGTGCTTTATTACTGGGTCTTGAGAATATCTGGATTATTGTTTCAATTTTCTAACTATAATTTCACTTCACTTGAAACTAATCCTGCTCATCATGCCCACACCAGTTATTTCCAGAGGGCTTCCAGTCTGCATGCCCCCATACCAGTCCAGCAGCTTCCCCTACCCTCTAGCCCCAGAGTTAGGCACTTCCACAGCCCCACTTCCCTGGACCCTGCAGGGATCAGCCTCCTGCATTAGGAGGAAAGCAGCAGAACTAAGAAAGCAGCCACATTCTCCTGCAGGGGCAGGACAAAAAAGCAACCACAACAAAGCCCACCTCCACCCACCACCCCTGGCTGCTGCACAGGGAACTCCATCTTCCCGACCTCAGAGAGCCCTTTACCTCCCCCCCAGAAATTAAGGACAGACTGCAACTGCCCCTCTGCTCCAGGCTCAGGGCACAGACAGCTCAGACAACTTGACAATGGGTTCAGAGCGTGAATGCCCCAAACCTGGGCAGGAGAACCAGCTGCGCCAGGACACAACAGGTACAATCACCTCAGAAAAACAATGAGGAAATATACCCAGGGCTGGGGTAAAATTCCTGACGTGTCTCAGGAAACCCAGATGTGCCAGAGCAGGGTGCCAAGCTCCTGCCTCCTCCCCTACGCTCCCTTTACTCCAGTACCTACTACTGTATACTTCTGTGCTTTTGTGCTTTGCCTGACATGGCTGCCAGGGCAGGGTAAGAAGCAGCGAGAGAATTCCTACCTGGCACCTTCTCCAGTGGAGCACTGCTGAACTTTGCCAAGGTGAGTTTTTTTGGCTCTGCACAATTTGAAATGTGAGGGGTCTGTTTTCTGACCACAGAAAGCAGGGAGCAGAAATTTTGTGCTGTACCTCACATGGGTGCCAGAGCGGGGTGAGAACAGCCATGACATTACAAGCTCAGGCTTGAAAGCCAGTGCTGTGGCTGGCCTGAAAGTCTGTCCCCCTATTTTTCATCCACTGGTAGCTAAAGGAGGACAAAAAAGGATTTCTTTCAAAGGAGAACTTCTCTTTTCCTCTGTCCTACTTCTCTACCAGTGATCTGGATTCTGAGTGCTGTGCCACTGTCCTAATGGCCTGGAGAGGGATACTTCTTGTAGGACAGGGAGGAGGTGACAGTGGAGATCATCAGGCTGGGGAAGCTGAAGGAAAACGCAAGCACACACTGAGGCATGACACCTTCACCGGGGCTAAAGGGTACCTCAGGAGACCAACATGGGACCCCCCAGGGGCACCTGGATTGCTGGCTGGAGGATGGGTAGGTCAAAGGACCCTGATGGGAGCCCTGCAGGCTCCATACATTGGACCAACGGGCACCTTCCCTTGTCACACAGAGCATCCTCTCGGATGCTCTGGACAGTTTCTGGTAGATCTCTGGAGAAGAGCTTCCCCCCAGCCCTCTCCCATGGGCTTGCTCACCCCCGGTGCCCTTCCCAAGCACAGCCCCAGCAGGTGGATGCAACCGGCGTTGCAGGGAAGAGCAAGCAGCAGGCACACAGTCAGCACTGCAGGAAAGCTGGGACCCCAGACACCCACCCAGCCTCCCCAATCCCAGCCTGGCCCACAAGAGTGCCTTTATATCCCTTTCCCAGAAGTGCTGAATTCCCCTTCCAGCATTAGCCACTGGACCCACGCTGCTTCTTGCTGCAGTGTACAACAGCCAGCAGAGAACTTGCTACATGTCTCTGATGTCCTGCATTTTTCCTGAAAAGGGCGGGTGTGTAACTCTCTGCATCGCTTCTATTTGAAGCAAGGCATTGCTTAGGGTCAACAGTGAAACGAGACACGGGCCATCAAAAGCTGGCTACGGGTCCCTTCTTTGCCATGGTCATGGCCTACCCCACAAACTCGCCCCTGGCCGTGTTGGCCACCGGCTGGGTGAAGGTCATGGCTAACAGGGCAGGGGCTCCTGGGTGGTGCTCATCCAGCCCTGATCGCCAAGGGTGAAGCCTTAACACCCAGGTGGGATAAAGCCTTCCCAAGCAAGGGTGGTGCTCCAGGGGCACCACAATTCCTGCCGAAGCTCACCACACCTTTCATTTCCCTGTGGCGCCTGGCAGGACCCGAGCGGCTCTTTACTGCTGCTAGTCCCCCCGTCTTTTGGTAAAAATGGAAGTTTTTCCTCCCGGTGGGCCTGCTCCAATTCCAGCGCCTTGGGGCCTGAGGCCTAGCACGGCCTGTGTGCCAGAGGCCTTCCAACGGCTAGGCCGGCCTCCACCAAGAGGAGTCTGCCTCTAGCCACAATGGTCATCTCTAGGAAAAACAGCTTCTTTTATTGAGCGGGACCCTGTCAAAAAGCCAGGTGAAAGCGCTGGCCGCAGGCGCAGGGAGGTGGCCCTTGCCCCCTGCCCTGTCCTGCTCGGGGCTCCCCCGGGCAAGGCAGGGCCGGCCATACTGGAGAGGGCCCCAGCCCCGCCCCCGCAGGCCCCGCCCACTTTCCGTTGGGCTCAGACCGTTGGTCACGGGGAGCCCACGGCCACCACAGGCAGCAGGGCAGAGCTGTGCTGGCACGCAGCGGCGCTGGCAGGAGGCAGCCTCTGGCCCAGCAGCGCTGCCACAGCACCAGCACCCCGCTTCCCAGCCTCCCCGTCGCCGGCTGGGCCCCCTCCTCGGTGCACGGCCAGGGCCCTCCTCTCCGGGGCAGGATGGGCCAGGCCAGCTGCTGCTGCAGCTCCAGGTGGGCTCCCCCAGGGCTCGGGGACACGCGGGCACAGCTGGGCCACGCAGCACTGACGTTGCTCATGCCCGCCGCTCTCTGCTCTGCAGGGAGGCTCTCAGCGACGCCGAGCCGGTGCTGAGCGCAGACGTGCGGCTGACCCGGGGCCGCAAGAGGAGCGAGAGGCGCCTGCTCCTCCTCCACAAGGAACTGGTGGTCGCCAAGTTGCGGTAAGACCCTCAGAGCCCAGATCCTTCCCCCCAGCCCCGGCCCAGGGACACCCTGGCACCAGCCCCAGGCCCCGGCCCCTCGGTGCTGGAGGCACCAACGTCCGTCCCAAGGGCAGGTGGGGGACAGGGCTCTGCGCGTGGGGACCCAGCCCAAGGAGCCCCCCTCCAGCTCAGGGCCGGCTTCTGCTCTCTGCAGACATGGCACCAGCCTGCGCCCACAGCTCCGCCTGGCCCTGGACCAGCTGTGGGTGCTCAGCAGCGGGAAGGAGGCTGCGGGGCAGGAGGGACAGGAGGAGGAGGAGCAAGGCACCGATGAGGACAGCACCTCTGTCATCCTCGCCTGGCCCACCGGCTCCTGCATTGCCACTTTTGGGTGAGTCGTGGTCGGGCAGGAGAGCTTCCCAGCCGTGCCCATGCCATCCCGTGAAGACTGGCCTCTGCCTTGCGTGCAGAGCCTGGGCAGGGAGCAGGCAGCTCGGTGGCAGGGAGGGAGGGATGGGGGATGCTTCCCCATCCTGCATCCCCTCGTCACCTTTTGGCCCCCAGAAGGGAAGGGCAAATACAGCTGCTCAGGCAGGACAGAGCGACCCAGGGCTTGGACAGCGCCTCTGTCCTGCCCCACGGGGCAGGGCTGTGCAGGCCCCCACCTTTGCCCAGGGCTGGGGGCAGCAGGGCCTGACGCTGTCTCTCCTCTCTTTCTGCAGCTCCCAGGCACTGAAGGAGCTCTGGGTGGCCACGCTGCTGGGGTAAGCCGGGGGGGGGTGCTCCAGGAGAAGCTGGGCCCACGGGGGAACACAGCCCCCAGCTGGGGAAGGTGCCCCTGGGGCTGCAGGCAGCTCTCGCGCACAGCTGCCTGACAAGAGACAAGAGACGGCTTGGGGCTCACCCAGCTCTCTCCCTCTCCCTTCCCGGTGCACAGGACACCAGAAGGACGCACGGGAGCCCGCGTCACCCGCCTAACATCCATCAAGCTCCTGGAGAAGGAGCTGAGCCGCCGCCACGCCGTGAGTGTCTCTCTGCTCTGGGCCCTGTCCCCAAGCACTGCTCCTGCAGCCGAGCAGCAGACCCGTGGCTGCTCACCTTCTTCCCCTCCTTCTCTCCCGCCCAGTGGAGGACAGTGCGCGCCAGGAGCCTGGAGAGGCTGATGGAGGCACAGGCAGAGGTGAGAATGGCTGCCTTGCACCCATCTCTGGCTGTGCTGGGATGTGCAGCCAGTGGGGTGACCATGTGCAGGAGGGCGGGGGTTCCCACAGTACCACTCCGCAGCAGAGGGGGTTGGGGAGACACCAGGAACGCTGGTACGTACTGGCTGGCTGGCGGAGCTGGGACGAAACCTGCCGCACGGGGCAGAGAGCCTGGGAGGCCAGAGGGTCCCAGCTCTGCCATGCTCAGGCTGCTGGTGCCGGGGGGCAGCTCGCCGCTGGCCCTTTCTGCTGCGGGGCTGCTCTCCAAGCGCAGCCCGATTCTTGGTTCTTGCAGGCTCATCCCAAGCAAGGGCCTGCGACGGCCCCATCTGCAAACGCAGGGGGACTTTGCCACGAGCCAGGTGAGTTTGGGAAAGAAAGGCAGCCTCCTGCAGTGGATTGAACTGTGCTCACTTGTCCCCTGAGTGTCGCCATGCAGGTTGGGCACCGCACGGGAGGACAGCACCTGGACTAGCAAGGACACCTGCTGGAGAGCGGCCGCTGCATGAGCTTCTGCAGGACACAGAGCCTCTGCGGCTGCCCACAGCTTGCAGGAGGGCAGGGCAAGGGCTGGGACAGGCTGTCCTGGTGGCACACCAGCTCTCGGCAGCCTCCAAGCCACAGCTGCTGGGCCAAAGCCACGGTTCCAGCTGCTGGCTCCCTGCCTGTCCTGCCGCACTACACAGCATCGCGCTGCGGGCAGGACAGAGCAGGGCAGGGCAGGCTCTGGGACCGCTGGCCTGGGGTTCTCCGTTGATGGCGTCTTACTCTGTTTTCCTTTGCAGCAGGAGGGAGCAGCAGCAGCAGCAGGAGGAGGATGGGGCTGCCCTGGCCCTTTGCTCTACGGCGCACCCCGGCCGCTGCCCAGGCACCAGGGCAGGCGGGCTCCGGCTGCAGCAGGGCGCTCTTTGGGCAGCCCCTGGCAGCCCTCTGTGGGGAGGACAACACGCTGCCCCGGCCCATCCAGGTAAGCCAGCCTGGACACGGGGTCCCCAGCCCCCCACTCAGTCCACAGGCAGCGTCCCCTGGCTCCAGGTACTGGGGAATTGGGCTCTCTGCCCATGGCTCACGCTTCTCTGCTCCCAGCCCCTTTGCAGGAGGACAGAGCCCAGCCTGGGGAAGAGCTCTGGCCATGGCCACCGCTGCTGCAGGGCAGCTCCTCAGCCAAGCCACTGTCCTGCATCTCTTGCAGGAGCTGCTGGCTGTCCTGCACCAGGAAGGACCGACGACGGAGGGGATATTCCGCAGAGCTGCCGGCGGCACAGAACTTCGGCAGCTACGCGAGGCCCTGGACCGCGGCACGGAAGTCGATGTGGGAAGCCAGCCTGCACTGCTGCTGGCCGTCATCTTGAAGGTGAGCGCTTCTGAGCTGCAGCTGGAGGAGCTCCTGGCTGGCCTGCAGCGTTCAAAGGCTCACCTGCAGCCCTTGGCATTGCAGGAATTCCTGCGAAGCATCCCCACCAAGCTCCTCGTCATCGACCTCTACGAGGACTGGATGGCAGCCATGGAGAGGGCCAGCAAGCAGGCCAAGGTGGAGGAGCTGAAAGCGTAAGTGTGGGCAGCCGCCGGCCTGTTGAGCAGGGACCGGGAGAGTTCTGGGACCTGCCTGCAAAGGCATGGGTTCCTCAGAAAGCTGTCTTTTCGGGCAGCTGCAAAGCTGTGCAACACGGCTGCTGGCTCCCACCCGCCTGGGGCCAGCTGCAGGGACGGCTGTGGGCACCCTCTGCTTCATCAGCCTTGTCTTCCTCTTCCCTCAGGGTGGCTGACAAGTTGCCTGTGGCCAATCTCCTCCTCCTGAAGCGGCTGATGGCCCTGCTGCAGCACATCGGCCACAACGCAGCCACCAGCAGAATGAGCTGCAGCAACCTGGCCATCTGCATCGGGCCCAACCTGCTGAGCCCACCCAACGAGGACCTGCTCCCGCTGCAGGCCATGCTGGCAGTGACCGAGAAGGTACGCCCTACCCAGCAGCCGGCTGCTGCCTTCCCGGCCCATCGGAGCTTGGCTGTTGAGAGGTCCCTGGCTGCCTCCTCCCTTGAGCCAGGGCTGGTGGGCTGGGTGCCTGGAAGAGCAACCCCCAGCCGCAGCCACCTGCGCAGACAAAGGGTCAGCAGTGGGAAAGGCTGCTTGACATGTCTGCAGGCACCTGGCTTGAGACCAAGGCTTTCATGTCTGCAGGTGAACGTGCTGGTGGAGTTCCTCATTGAAAACTGCGGGGACATCTTTGGGGGGGAGGTGGCCGGCCTCTCCCCTCCATCAGCCGAGGAGGTGCCAGCACCCATGGACAGGCGCACAGGTAGGAGGAGGGGCTGAGGCTTGTCACAGACACTGGGGCTTGGGATGCCAGAAACCTCAACGTTGAGGAGACAAGCGGTGTAGGGCTTGGCTGGGCTTTGCTTGAGATGTACTTGACTTCCAAGAAGTCACGCTGCTGCACGTGCTTTTGCTTTCCAGAGCTGCAGTGCGAAGAGCAAAGTGGCCCTGCAGGCACAGCAGACACCCAGCGTCCGGCAGAAGCCTTTCTGGATGCAGACGCCTCTCTGCTGGACATCGACAGAGGAGCTGGGGGAGACACAGGGGCAGGGCCCAAAGCGGCAGAGGTACGGCAGCTCCACAGACACTGGGACAACATGTCTCAAGTGGGACAGTAATTTCCCAGGAGGCCAAGCAGCCGCTGGGCCTCCTCCTGGCAGCCGCTCTCTTGTGCCTTTGGGGCTCCTCCTCTCCCCCCAGCGTGGTACGTGTTAAGGAAAACTGGAAAGGCTGTTTCTGGAATGCATTTCATGAAGTATGATCTGCTTCATCAAACAAAACATACCTACAAAACACCCACAAAAGGACAGAAGGGAGTAGCTGTCACCTTGAGAGGGCTTTTGCTCAGATCCTATTCCATCGCAGCTTCATCAAGTCTAGGCTGCAGTGGCTGGACTGTGCAAAATGTGCATGATGCAAACCAGCATCTCCTCTGTAGAGCTAAGATGGCAATTTGGCAGTCAGGCCCTCACTACCCCAGGCCCTTACTTGCCACCCGTTACCTCCCACGTTTCTGGTTTAGGCACCTCCAGATTTGCCTCCAGCCACCCCCGAGGGCACGGCAGAGTCCCCGGCATGCCTGCAACAACTGACCAGCCTGCCCCAGGAAACCAGGTAGGAAGAGCTCCCCTTGCCTGACCTGAGAGCTCACTGCAGGGGCTTGGGGCTTTCCCCCTCTCATCACGCTGTGGGGTGGAAAGTTTTTCAGGATCCCACCAGGAGAAGGAAAACTCGAGACAAAGAAAGAGAAAAGAAATCTGGGCAGAGGAGAGGGACAGCACAGCAAAAATAAAACGGAGAAGAGAGGAAATGACTTTGCGGGCCCAAACCTGAGAAAATTCAGGAAGGTGCAGCACGTCAGGAAGGCCAGGTGCGTACCAGGCGCTGCTGCCCATCTTTCCCGAGTCTGAACACGGCCCTAAGTCAGCCCAGCTGGCTGGCAAGGGCCGGCGAGGGCTGGTGCTGAGCAGGGTTTGGGATGAGCCCCACGGCAGCTCCCCAGGGGCTCCCCATCGAGCCCTGCTGCGTGGCACAGGGGCACTGTCAGCATCCCTGCGCACGCACAGCTCCCTAGGGAGGTCACCCCTGGGGAGAAGGCCCCTAGTGGAGGCCAGCAAGAGCTCTCCCTTCTGGGCCATGAGGAATTCCTCAGAAACAGTGTCCTCCAAAGAAGGGGGAACCAAATCCTGCCTCTTCCTGCCTCTGGGGGCTTAGCAGAGCTTTCTGACTCTGTCGTTGCAGGTGCTGACTGACTTTCACCGGCTGAACCGCTGTGACTCCTGGGCCCTCGCAGCTGGTGTTGACAATAAAAGAATCTTTTCCCTCTCCTGACCGTGTCTGCCATCGTGTCTTCCGGAGTGGGGAGCTCTTGTGCTGGGAAGGACCCTCGGGGAGGAGTTTGGGATCATCCCTTGCCCCAGCACCCTTTCCAGCGGGCATCGGGGCTGAGTTGAGGAGCTTTAGGAGGAAAAGCAAAGCACAGAGCCACACAGGAGGGTGGGGTTGGAAGGGACCCGTGGAGGTCCTCTGGGCCAAGCCCTCTGCTCCAGCACGCTCATCTAGAGCAGGTTGCAGAGAACTGTGTGCCCTTGGCCTTTGAAGATCTGCAAGGACAGAGAGCCCACAACCTCCTCGGACAACCTTTGCCAGCATGGGACCACTCTGGGGGGGAACATTTGCCATTTCAATCTCTTCTTTCACTGTACCACATTCCAGAACAGCCATGACATGACCAGCTCAGGCTTGAAACCAAGTGCTGTGGCCGGCCTTCAGGGCCAGCAGGGACTGGGGGCCAGAGGGGAAGTGTTTTAGGGACGGATCGTGGGGGCCGGAGGGAGGGTTTGAGGGACGGACGCCGAGGAAGGCCTCATCCCTGCAGAGATGGCTCAGGCCCAGGGCCTGTCTTAAGGTTCAGTCTTAGTGTTAGGGCTTAAGGTTATATCTTAGGGTTAAGTCTTAGGCTTCATTCTTAGGGTTAGGTTTTAAGGTTAAGTCTTCAGGTTAAGTCTTAAAATTTATCTTAGGGATAAGTCTTTGGGTTAAGTCTTAATATTTAAGTGTTAAGGTTAAGCCTTAGGGTTAAGTCTTTAGGTCAAGTCTTAAGGTTAAGTCTTAAAGTTAACTCTTAAGTTTAAGACTTATGGATTGAGTCTTGGGGATAACTATAAAGTTTAATGCTTAAGTTTAAGTCTTAGGGTTAACCCTTAAGAGTTAAGTCTTGGGGATAAGTCTTAGGGATAACTCTTTGGGTTAAGTCTTAAAATTTAAGTCTTAGGGTTATGACTTTAGGGTCAAGTTTTAAGGTTATGTCTTAGGCTTAATTCTCAGGGTTAAGTCTTAAGGTTGAGCCTTAAGTTTAAGTCATAAGGTTAAGCCTTAGGGTGAAGTCTTAGGGTTAAATCATGAGTGTAAATCTTAAGGTTAAGTTTTAAGGTTAAATCTTTAAGGTTAAGTCTTGGGGTTAAGTCTTAATGGTACATCTTAAAGTTAAGTCTTAGCGAATGCTTAATAGTCTTAGGGTTAAATCTCAGGGTTAAGTCTCAAGGTAAAGTGTCAACGTTAAGTATCAGACTTAGGGTTAGGTCATACCTAACAAAGGTTTAGGTAATGACTAGAAATTCAAAAACAGCCATGCTATTGCCCATGTTCCAGAAACACGTCTGTTCTGGCTGTTGCAAAGGCCCCAGCAATGTCCACAACTTACAGCCAATTAAATTCTTCTGTAAAAATTGTGTTAGGTTCCAATGAAGAATTAACGGGTCGTATGAAAAATGGTAAACAGCTTCTGAAGTGCTGCTTCTTTGTGTCTTGCAGATGAGTAATACTGCAGCATCACACTGAGGCCAATAAGGTGCTCCCCTTCCATCTTCCCAAGCTGGGAACTACTCTCTACAGGATAGTATCAAAGTATACGCACATTTTAAAGTTAGGATAAACACTCTGAATTATTAACAATTAATGTTTTGCTCATATTACAGCAGTTATCCAGCTAGAGAGCACAGTGTAAGGTTTAAAACCACTATTTCACAAGAAAGTACATCTAAACATACCTTAATAAGCTGGGCCAGAGAAAGAGATGCGGAAGAGTCGCCAATCTATTCAGAAAAATTAAACACACGTTCAAGTTCTGCATACAATCAGAACATAGCAAGAGTTCACCCCTACTGCTGTATGAAAGCCTGCGCTATAGCCTCTGAGCATCACTGAAAGAGCCACCTCCAAGCCAGTGGAATTTGTATTTGTTCAAAACAAAGTCCAAACCTTAAACAGCTTTACGTATGCCTACGTTGTTAATGGGAAGAAACTAAAGTAACCAACCCCTCTTGAGATCAATCTATCGCTCAGGATACCTCAGAGGGGGACCCTTGCCAAATGCTCACAACTGCTTAAAAGACGGAGGGTTAAGGAAGCTGTCCATTTTCAGCTCAAAAGGATCTAAAAAAAATATTTCCGTTTATTTGAGAAGGAAGTGTCACTACAGGAAACATTGCCAGTGCAGTTTATAAATTAATCAGTTAATAGCTCAACATTTTCTAAATGCACACAGGCATGGTTCATGAGCGCAGCATAGTTTTTGCGCTGTCTTTCATTTACTTTCATTAGACCCCAAGCTCATGAATTTCTAGGTTAAGTTATCCTAAGAGCTTACAAAGTGATCAGATCCCGTGACCTAGAGCTCGTGTAATGCCTCACACCATTCGAGTGAAGAAAAAGCAGTTATACTTACAGATGAAAACCAAACACCACCACAAAGTAATGCTTGTACTATGAGGGCTATTTTGAAATGCATTGTTGCACGTAGCATTCCACCCAAGGGCCAAATGGAGATCTAGGCCATCACTAGTCAAGTATCTCCTCGCGTTACTTATTCATGTCTTAGCAGCAGAACGACAGTGTTTTCTGAACTGAAAAAAATGCTGCCCCTTTTCCAAATGTAAATTCAAAGTGGTGGTGTACTGAAGGGTGGCACCAAGTTCAGTGGTGCAAACCTTGAACCTGCAAGCTCTAAAAATGAGCCTACATTATCTGTACAACACACAGTCATACAAGAAATATTCTAGCCTATTCAGTACGAAATGCAATGCGTTACTAGGCACAAATACCACTGCTCACATTAGCACCGTGCAAAAGTTGGCATTGCTCAGTTTTCACTATGCTGAATCAAATACATTGGATTTACAGCATACACTGTGTTTCACTGGAAAATATGTTTTTATATATATATTACAAATATTATATATAAAACATTTATATTTTATATATATAAAAGAATTAGTACAAGGCTACATTTCTTAGGCTTAGGTGCAGCATGTAGAAAAAAGTTTCAGCTTGTGTTTTTACATACCTCTTTTGATGTTCTACTCGCTGGCTCAGTTTGACTTCTAGAAGAAGAAAGAAAGATGATCAGAACTTAAAATAAAGCACTCGTAACCAACATAAAGCCGTGAAAACAGTTTATAAAACCTGAGCACCAAAACACTGTGTTCTGATAGTCTTATGAATATGGAAATTTATTTCTATACATAAAGTGTGCTCTCCTGGTACATTCAGTGCAACTGAAATAAAACCCCAAATCCCATTCCTTCTTTGTCCCCAATGACTCTAAGATACAGAATACAGCAGTGCAAGAAGAAGTCCTCACATATTTTCTTTCTTCTCTCTAAGTCTCAAAACGATGAAGACTGTGCTACACTTTTCTGTTCTTAAATAGTCAGCCATCCAAATATGAAGGCACCTTCAGGCAATCTGTATAGCCCCACTATCACAAACAGGTACCAGATAGAGCACTTTGGTTTCTACACTCCCCTGACAAAACAAGAACAGGTGTCTGTAGAAAAGTGCTTCTTTGTGGAGGCCCAAGCACTGTGTTCAGGTACCCACCATCCTCTAGCCTAAAGTGACTACCAATAGCAGTAGAAACATCACCTGAAAGCAGTTCCAAGGATTTTCTGTGGTCGAGGAGGCCTGTGTTAAAAAAATAAGGAAAAAAGCCTGGATTACCAGAATTTGCTTTAAGATCATCTTGAACATGCTACAATATTTTAGGAAACACTTATGGCACACAAGCCCTTGCCGAGATTCCAATACTCATTGGTCTGTACCTGCATGCTACTCATGAATCACACATGCAACCGTCCATCAGTTAACAAACAATTCATACATCATCCAAAGCGTCCCACGAGCAGAGGCAACCCAAAGGCTGCTGTGCAAGTCCTGCACAAATAGAAAGGCTCATACTTCCTGCCACTGCTACATCACCACCAGGCTCGCAAGTACAGCCACGTACCTCCTGAACACGAGGAAGTGCGAGGAAACGCTTTAGATTACCACACCATGGTTTCTCCATCCACTTGCCTTGAGGAAGATACTACAAGGTGACTAACGCATTTCTGAAGGCCTCTCCACCGTGACACCATGCGTTCATCATTCCCAAACACTAACGACTCTACCAGTTGTTTCCACAATGTTTCCAGCTGAAGGAAGAGAAAGCTAACCTGCCCGAACCATTTGCAACTTTAGGAGAGCAGCGGCATTCATCCCTGATCCCCACGGGCAGGTATTTCTTGGATCTTTGATGCTAGGGGCACCTAGCCTCTCATTTTAGGGCAGCATTCCAACACCAGGAGAGGGTGCCATCCAACCAGAAACCGAGGCGGTATTGACAAGACAGCACTAAGCATCCCCATCTAAATTAACCCCCCAAACCAGGCCATGTTTAGAAGCACAGTGCTGTGGCATCCAGAAAGCCTTGGCAGCGCCTGAAAGCACTGCAACACCTACTGCAGTAATATGCCCAAAGCTTACAGGAGAGCCACATAAATTCAGGGGGTTTTGCTTGCAGATGCTTCATGGGTACTAGGATGCTGCGGTACTGTTTGTTTGAGACACGCTGTAACTCGCCAGTACACTTTATGTATTGAGAACTAACATTAGAAAGACATGGCAAAACCACAAGTCAATAATATCTACTAATGGTGGAGGAGAGGTCTGTCTTGAAGAAGCCTTGAAAACATGACCATTCAAACCATGCTGATGCAGCTGATACAGAACTGGACTGGACGAATACATCGATGACAGCGATAATGCTGTAGTCAGGCTTACATTTGAGTATCTGCAATTGTAATCAGATTCTCTGTCCTCCATAAATCTGAGGAATACAGCAGTAATACCTGGAGCACAGAGAGCAGCTTAGGCTGAAAACAAACTTAGAAAGGTAACTACTAACATTTGGGAATGTGCTCAACTGCTTTCTGAGCTTCAGGTTTGGAAAAGATCAACTGTTCCTTCACCGTCCTGGCACAAAAGGCAATACGCTTTAGGATGTTGTTCTTTTTCTCTTGCCCGACATAGACATTGTCTTTAGGAATCTAATAGGAAGCACTTAAGAATGAAACTTCTTGTTTGCATGGTTTGCCAGCTGGCCACTCTCAGTCCTTCCTCTGGAGACAGCATGCAGCCCACACACACACAC
Source organism: Falco peregrinus (assembly GCF_023634155.1). Taxonomy (NCBI): domain Eukaryota; kingdom Metazoa; phylum Chordata; class Aves; order Falconiformes; family Falconidae; genus Falco; species Falco peregrinus. The sequence goes on from NW_026599603.1 coordinate 775,924, forward strand.
ACCCCTTTGGGGTGTAAGAATACCCTGCCCCCCTCCCCCAGACAAAGGAAGCAGTCAAACACGGAGACTCGGACTGCTGGCAGATGGGAACAAATCACCGGTTCACACTGCAATGTGTCTCTCCGTTTACTCTAAAAGCACTAAAAGCAAAAGCATACAATAAGGAATCTCTCTGCATAGAGGAAACAGGATGGAGAACTTGACTCTCAGAAAAACCAAGCCCAAGAACAAACCCAATTCAAACGTCTGAACAGTTACCACTGTTGGAGCTTGAGTGCCACGTCCCAGCAGGCTGAAAAATCTAAGTCTGCTTTGGGACAGACACCTTCAAATCTGCCCTGTCACAACACAATTTAACAGCAGCTTTAACAAGAAAGATACAACCTGAATGCCTCCGTAAACTAACAGCCACAAAGAAGGTGAACGCACTGAAACCCCTCCCAAAGAACACAACGTGTTATGGCTACTTACCCAAGGTCTGTTTTGCCGGTAGCTTTAACTCCTCTGACGGGGACTCCCCTAACAGTTACCGATGAGTTCCCCGGAATCAGGGCATTATCATCTGTGTATTCTGGAAACAACATCAATACAGAGAAAGCATCAGTCAGTTTGTAAGAGTGATATTGACATGTCGTGACGTAGCACTTCAGGGAATCCCTTTACAGATACAAACCCAACATTTTACACACAGCGTCATGCTTTTATCATCTCACGGTACCTTTCCAGAAATCTTCAGGTCTGATAGTCAAACACAAGCAGCAAAATCTTTTCCATTTTTTTGGAATCGTTTCAATGCCAACAGCAAAATGGTCTCTAAAGTCACTAAAGCAGAGTCTGCTAAAGCATGAGGTTCTTTCCTGATCTCACTTACATTGCTTTTGCTCCTGTTAGCTTACAAAACCCTAGAACATGTCTCTATAACAGCGAGCACGGAAGAGGACACCCCCACCCTGCCTCCCACCTTTTCAAACACATCCCAACCATCCATTTTGCCTTCCCACCATCTTCAAAGAGAGTCCACCATCACTTTCTTTTTTTTTCCCCCAGTGATGTTTAAAATCCTGTTTACTTTTAGCTTCTATTAGCATTGCTGCTATTAAGAGATTTCCGTGATCACGCGGCCCCGAAAAATCTGAACAAGTTGGCCATCTTCACTCAAGGTTCACTGAAGGGTCTTTCCAAGATCACGTCACCATTTAGTCAGGACTCCTGCACCAAGTTATAAAACCCACGACCGTATCTCCACAGGGAAGATCTCCGAGAACCCCCTTTAGGCAGAACATCCTGGCCGAGTTCTTTCCTTCATCTTCTGAAGGTGACTTTAAGCACGTAGAGGCTGTTCAATAAAAACGGAAATTCACGGTTATGTGTAAAACCCCAAAATCTCGCATACATGTGTATGACACTGAAATGTATTCCTTAGCTTTGCTCTGACAACCACTGGGGGATTTTTGCATTTTCACAGGGAAGACACCCTTACAGAAGTTCCACTAAGTATCTGTGTCACAACCTGTACATCTGCCTCTACCTGCATGTCTATCTCTACCGCCGTATGACACGCGATCCCGTAACACCCCCAAGACCCCTAACACCGTGCTGTTAAGTCTCCTCACAGATACTCTCCTGAACATACTTTACCTATCTGCAGGTAAACAGCGTGCTTAGGTCCAACCACTTGAAAGGCTAGGGCCAAAGTTACAGTTACCGCAGCAGACATGTTATTCCGTTTAAGTTTTAATACATCAAACAGGAAGAGGGAAAAAACCTATGAGTACACATTGTAAAGAAAAGACTGTTGTGAGAATGTCACAGAACCACAGGAAAAAAAAAAGAAAAAAACCAAAACAAAACACCCGATAAAATTTGAATGTTTAAGGAATGGCAACGGTTTCCAAGTCTTTTTATTTCTGTCATATCCCAAAGTCTTTAATCACATGCAAGCTTTGCCAGATGGTAGATTACCAAACTGAAACAGCACGCTAAGTAATACGAAACCATTACCGTCTCTGAGAATCAAGCACCATTTCTGAGATTCAAAAGAACTTAGGGCTTCTCGAAGAACATTTCTAGGTATATTCACCATAAGTGATCTGCCATAAAACTTCAGTATTGCCCTGACACCGTTTAACACGCAGTACCAGGAAAAAAATGCACCGTTTGAAAGAAACGAAGAAATGATGCTCAATAACATCTGAATGAAAATGTCTTTGGTGTAGCAAAGAAGCTGTATTAGCAAGAAATGCCAAGTATACTTGAGACAGAACACCCGTCTACAAGATGGCTTTCCAGGGTCTGCATAGATTCTCACTCACAGATACACTCTTGATCCAAAACGTTGCTACTGAGCAGTTTCTGCAGCAGCCAAGCGCCACTTTGGCAATGCGGTGGAGTAAAAGTAGTTGAAGACAAATTTCAGTCACCAAACCCACTTTTTTCCCCTTCCAATTAGCCATCCACTCCTTTTCTATCACGTTCAGCCTTCTCTGCCGGGTTTCAAAGAAATCTGGCAGGTTTGTGATTACAAGGCATTGTCCCACATTTCCTTATCGTTTTACCTAGAAGGGTTCCCAGAAACCAAACCTCTTCCACGCGCGGTGCCGCACATCGACCCCGTACGCTGCTGTGCCTGGCTGCGCACACAGCCCTCACGCCAGCTGCCAGCGCACAACCACGGAAGAGCAGCTCTGAGGCCCCAGCACGAGTCACCGCTGCCGGCCGCGGCCCAATCGCCTCACTGGCCACCTGCGCCACCGCCAGCCGGCCGGTCCCCGCATCCCGCGCCCGCCGCCCCCACGCGCCTTCCATGGTCTAGGCGTTGGTGACCCGCAGGTCGCAGTGAGTCGCCTTCAGCCGCTCGCGGCCTGATCTGGCGCCTGAGGTCCTGTCACCGCCAGGCTTTCAATACCTGCTCTCCCCTCCTGTCACCCCCCAGGCTGTCCCCAACAGCTGTCCTCTCCTGTACCCCTCCCCCAGGCCTGTCCCCACCTACTGTCCCCTCCTGTCACCCTCCAGGCTGCCATTGCCTGCTGTCCCCTCCTGTCACCCCCGGGCTGTCACTACCTGGTGGCATAAGCTACATAAGATAACAAGACAATAAGAAAAAAAAAAAACAAACCGAAAACCTGCTTTGGTGAACACCAAAACACCCATGACTTTCTCAGGCTCTTCACTACCCCACATGTGAGTCAAGGGACAGGGTCTCCCACAGGCTCTTTTGCGGGCACTTCCTGAAGACACCCCCATCCCCCAACCCCCACCCCACCCTGCTTTTCTACAAGTGCACAAAGAGGTTAAGAAGAGTTTCATGTCTAAGTTAAAGGAGGCAGTTTCTGAAATTAGCTTAGGTGAAAAGAGCAAGGTGGTGTATTCATGGATTTTCTCCTCTGCAAAGCCATGAAGAAAACATGAACCGCACTCCCCAAAGGCAAAGGAGCAAACTGAGGGAGAGCAGCTCACTGGCGCCTTTCAGAGCTTCAACAGTCTGGAGAAACGGGAAAAAAACCCATGCAAAGATAAAGAGCAGCCAAGATGCACTTTTATAAAATGCACATTGGGGCCTGTTCCAGATCTCAGAATGACTTTCAGTATCGCTTTGCATGACTATTAGACCAAGGCCTAAAGTGGCGTGATAGCTTCTGCTTGCCGGGGCACGGTAAGATCACTCAAACGAGCGACAAGGTAACAAGTAAACACCAGAGGCAATAGCGGAGCTTACCGTTTCCCTCCACTGGTGACCAGCTGTACATAAACCAGCTTAACCAGCCTCCCTAAGGGTGGCTCTAAAGTCGCTGAAAAGGAAAAAAAAGAAGGTAAGTGCTTAGCCTGAAATGCAAAGGCACCATCTTGGCTCCCAGGCAGGTGGCACAGATGGCCCAACAGGGTCATGTCCCCACCTTCCAGGGAAGATAAAAAAAGCGCAGGACGTCTTAGTGGGGTGGGTTTGTTGCATCCTTTCCGTTTGCTGAAAGCCTGAGGAAGGATGTATTCCACGGTAGGACCGGTGGCACTTTAGACCTGAGGTTAAAAAAGTGCTGCACTTCAGTGACGCTCCCCAAGCTGCTTTCACCACCAAACAGAAAAAGATTTGCTTTCTCCAGTATGGTGGGAATGATACCATAAAGTCGGTCAGGGAGAAAAACCCTCTAAGCCTTGCTTGCAAGTTTCAGAAGGCCGGCATTCTTTATGGCAGTGCTGGGAGCACGGGGGAATGTTTCCTCTGAGCGTGCTCACCCAGTTCCTCGAGGGTACGCACTATGGACAGCAGAGCACTTGCACACTCATAGCGCATTACACATGCATTTTCAGTCAGGCACGGGATGGGTTACAAGTTGCTTGCTTTAATGCAAACGAGCACACACCCTCAGACAGCACTGCTGAGGTTTTTTACTAGCTCCCCGTGCTCCCCAAGCGGGGCCTTGCCCTCTCTCGGGGGGCTATCTGAGTCAGAGGTCACGATCTCCCCCCACAACAATTACCTTTGTCCGAATTCCAACCAACATTCTGCGGATCGCAGCACTCTTATCGGCTTGTCTCCTCCTGCGACCACAACGTCCTCACCCAGAGGCTCTTTCTGCATCACTGAAGAGAACGCCGATCTTTTCCCCATCCATTCTTTGTTCCCCATCCTTCCCAAGGCTGACTCCCTGCATGAGAGGTCCCTTAATTCGTCACTTCTAACAGCTTTAGAGAGTCAGCTTGGCCTAACCTTTGTGCGCAGGTGTGTTTAACGTAGAGCTACACAGCAAATCAGAGCGTGGTAACTGGGGAGCTCAGACATCTTGTCCCTTTGCCGAGCCAGCAGCCTTCCCTTAACAGAATCCCTGGACATAAACGTATACACAGTGGAATCTATACAGTGGCATCAAACGTCCCGCCAGACACCACAACCTCTGTCCCTGGCATGGCCCAACTGCCCAGCACCACCAGACCACTCCGGCCCAAACACCATAAGGCAATGGTTCCCACCTGACAACAGCAAGTCGAGGAACATTTTTTTTTTTTTCCTAAATAGAGAGAGTTTTACTTCGTATGCTGCCGACTACATCAAATTATGTTTTGCTGGCTGACTGGATAGACAGCAAAGCTGAACTCCACATCAAATATAATCAAATCTATCAAGTATATCACATAATGGAATATATCAAATGCAGTTTCTTATATTGCAATAAAAGAAAATAGCATGCAATATGATAAAAGGAACCAGTGGCAGTTACTGTGAGCGATATGATAAAAGAGCAACAGGAGCGAAGCATCCATTTGTTATCCCAAAGTGTTAACGTGACTAAGGAAAGGAGACATCACCAATTAACACCCCAACACCACCCAGGCCCACCCTTCGGCTGGGAGCCCCCTTGCAGCCAGTGCCAGGAGTCTCTCGGGAGCTGGGAAATTCCCCTGGAGAAGGTACCAGGAAGGAATTCTCTTGCTGCTTCCCACCGTGCATGGTAGCCATGTGAGGCACAGCACAAGAGTTCTGCTCCCTGCTTTCTCTGGTGAGAAAATTGACACAGCACTTTTGAACTCATGGCCTGGGAAACCATGAACCAAAAAACATGGCCTGGGGAAGTGCAGGGCTGCTCCCCTGGAGAGGGTTCCAGAAGGAATTTTATTGCTACTTCTCACCATGTCCTTGCAGCCACGTCAGGCACAGCAGAGAAGTTGTGCACCCTGCTCTCTGTGGGGAGAAACTGGACACCTTTACACTGGCAATAATGCACAGCCCAAAAAACTCACCTTGACAAAGTGCAGCCCTGCTCCCCTGGAGAAGGTGGCAGGAAGGAATTCTCTTGCTGCTTCTCACCCTGCCCTGGCAGCCATGTCAGGCACAGCACAAAAGTGCTGCTCCCTGCTTTCCGTGGTGAGCAAAAATTAATCCCTCAGCGGTGCAGTCGTTAAGATCCAAAAAAAGTCACTTTGGCAAAGTACAGCACTCCTCCCATAAAGAAGGTTCCAGGAAGGAATTCTCTTGCTGTTCTCACCCTGCCCTGGCAGCCATGTGAGGCACAGCACGAAAGTTCACCTCCCTACTTCCTGTGGTGAGAAATTTGACCCAAACATTTTGCACTCATGCAGAACCAGTGCTCACTTTGTGAAAGGGCAGCACTGCTCCCCTGGAGAAGGGGCCAGGAAGGAATCCTCTTGCTGTTTCTCACCCTGCCCTGGCACCCATGTGAGGAACAGCACAGCACAAAAGTTCTGCTCCCTGCTTTCTGTGGTGAGCAAAACTGACCCTTCAGAGCTGCAGACCTTAAGAGCCAAAAAAAAAATACATCTTGGGAAAGGGCAGCACTGTTCCCCTGGAGCAGGTGCCAGGAAGGAATTTTCTTGCTGTTTCTCACTCTGTCCTTGCAGCCATGTGAGGCACAGCACAAATGTTCTGCTCCCTAATAGCTGTGTTCTGAAAACGAACCCCTCACATTTGCAATCGTATAGAGCCAAAAAACCCCTCACCTTGACAAGTGCAGCACTGCTCCCCTGGAGAAGGTTCCAGGAAGAAACTCACTTGCTGTTTCTCACCGTGCCCTGGCCGCCATGTGAGGCACAGCAGAAAAGTGCTGCTCCCTGCTTTCTAAAGTTGGCAAAATTGACCGTTTATAGTTCTACTCATGTAGAGACAGGACTTTCTTATTCAAAAGCAAAACCCAAAAAGCCACGTAGCCGTGGGAAACCCTTTATCCTTCCGTGTGGCTGGTGACTTCCCATGGCCCTTCCGCAAGGCAGGAGAAACAACCATGAATTTGGAAGCCCACGTAAATTCAAGTACACTTAGTCCTCTGACAGTCACTACTTATGGGCCAGCAGTCCTCTCACCCCTCCACAGATCTGCCTCTTAGTCCTCTAGCAGTCATCCTCCATGGAGGGACCACAAGTCCTCCATACCTACCTACCAACTCACCAGAAATGAGTCAGACCACACCAGAAGTGACACTGCCTGACCTGCAGGAGATATACTAGGCCTGTAACGATGGTTTCAAGACAGAAAAAAAACACCACCATCCACCAGCACAGCAGAAAAACAACCAGAAGAAACTTGGTACACAAACCAGAGGCCCCCATGCAAACCCTACAAAGGCAAAATAGCTGCAAAAAGGCACTCTCCACAAAAAAAAAAATCACCACACAGAACACATGATAAAAATGCCATAACCCCAGGAACACAGGGCCAACAAACACAGGTTCTGTCCATAACAATAACACACTTTGACACTAACTCGCCTGACCTCTGGCATACCATAACCTTGTTGCCCCCAAACCACAGCACACTGTAGCCCTAAGGCAACACAAAATGGAACGCAAAGTCCCTGAAGATCTCCGCCAGGGCAAAAGCAAAGCACAGAGCCACACGGGAGGGTGGGGTTGGAAGGGACCCGTGGAGGTCCTCTGGGCCAAGCCCTCTGCTCCATCACGCTCACCTAGAGCAGGTCGCAGAGAAATGTGTGCCCTTGGCCTTTGAAGATCTCCAAGGACAGATCTCCTTGCACACCCTCCTTGGACAACCTCTGCCAGCATTTGACCGCTCTGGGGGGGAAAATTTGCCATTTCTATCTCTCATTTCACTGTACCACATTCCAGAACAGCCATGACATTACAAGCTCAGGCTTGAAAGCCAGTGCTGTGGCTGGCCTGAAATTCTGTCCCCGTATTTTTCATCCACTGGTAGCTAAAGGAGGACAAACAAGGATTTCTTTCAAAGGAGAACTTCTCTTTTCCTCTGTCCTACTTCTCTACCAGTGATCTGGATTCTGAGTGCTGTGCCACTGTCCTAATGGCCTGGAGAGGGATACTTCTTGTAGGACAGGGAGGAGGTGACAGTGGAGATCATCAGGCTGGGGAAGCTGAGGGAAAACGCAAGCAACTGGAGTTGCCTGGAGCAAGAGTGGCCAGCTTCAGAGCTAGGTCACCTCGTGTCCTCAGCTCCCATGCAGGAGCTGAACCACACACATGGACTGCAAAGCAGTGTGGCCCATAGAAAAAAATCTGCTTTTGGCTCGGGATCGCCCAGGGGCATTTAACTGCAATTCCGCCCTTGTCAGCAGGAAGGAAACATGCCCTGCAAGCACACACTGAGGCATGACACCTTCACCGGGGCTAAAGGGTACCTCAGGAGACCAACATGGGACCCCCCAGGGGCACCTGGATTGCTGGCTGGAGGATGGGTAGGTCAAAGGACCCTGATGGGAGCCCTGCAGGCTCCATACATTGGACCAACGGGCACCTTCCCTTGTCACACAGAGCATCCTCTCGGATGCTCTGGACAGTTTCTGGTAGATCTCTGGAGAAGAGCTTCCCCCCAGCCCTCTCCCATGGGCTTGCTCACCCCCGGTGCCCTTCCCAAGCACAGCCCCAGCAGGTGGATGCAACCGGCGTTGCAGGGAAGAGCAAGCAGCAGGCACACAGTCAGCACTGCAGGAAAGCTGGGACCCCAGACACCCACCCAGCCTCCCCAATCCCAGCCTGGCCCACAAGAGTGCCTTTATATCCCTTTCCCAGAAGTGCTGAATTCCCCTTCCAGCATTAGCCACTGGACCCACGCTGCTTCTTGCTGCAGTGTACAACAGCCAGCAGAGAACTTGCTACATGTCTCTGATGTCCTGCATTTTTCCTGAAAAGGGCGGGTGTGTAACTCTCTGCATCGCTTCTATTTGAAGCAAGGCATTGCTTAGGGTCAACAGTGAAACGAGACACGGGCCATCAAAAGCTGGCTACGGGTCCCTTCTTTGCCACGGTCATGGCCTACCCCACAAACTCGCCCCTGGCCGTGTAGGCCACCGGCTGGGTGAAGGTCATGGCTAACAGGGCAGGGGCTCCTGGGTGGTGCTCATCCAGCCCTGATCGCCAAGGGTGAAGCCTTAACACCCAGGTGGGATAACGCCTTCCCAAGCAAGGGTGGTGCTCCAGGGGCACCACAATTCCTGCCGAAGCTCACCACACCTTTCATTTCCCTGTGGCGCCTGGCAGGACCCGAGCGGCTCTTTACTGCTGCTAGTCCCCCCGTCTTTTGGTAAAAATGGAAGTTTTTCCTCCCGGTGGGCCTGCTCCAATTCCAGCGCCTTGGGGCCTGAGGCCTAGCACGGCCTGTGTGCCAGAGGCCTTCCAACGGCTAGGCCGGCCTCCACCAAGAGGAGTCTGCCTCTAGCCACAATGGTCATCTCTAGGAAAAACAGCTTCTTTTATTGAGCGGGACCCTGTCAAAAAGCCAGGTGAAAGCGCTGGCCGCAGGCGCAGGGAGGTGGCCCTTGCCCCCTGCCCTGTCCTGCTCGGGGCTCCCCCGGGCAAGGCAGGGCCGGCCATACTGGAGAGGGCCCCAGCCCCGCCCCCGCAGGCTCCGCCCACTTTCCGTTGGGCTCAGACCGTTGGTCACGGGGAGCCCACGGCCACCACAGGCAGCAGGGCAGAGCTGTGCTGGCACGCAGCGGCGCTGGCAGGAGGCAGCCTCTGGCCCAGCAGCGCTGCCACAGCACCAGCACCCCGCTTCCCAGCCTCCCCGTCGCCGGCTGGGCCCCCTCCTCGGTGCACGGCCAGGGCCCTCCTCTCCGGGGCAGGATGGGCCAGGCCAGCTGCTGCTGCAGCTCCAGGTGGGCTCCCCCAGGGCTCGGGGACACGCGGGCACAGCTGGGCCACGCAGCACTGACGTTGCTCATGCCCGCCGCTCTCTGCTCTGCAGGGAGGCTCTCAGCGACGCCGAGCCGGTGCTGAGCGCAGACGTGCGGCTGACCCGGGGCCGCAAGAGGAGCGAGAGGCGCCTGCTCCTCCTCCACAAGGAACTGGTGGTCGCCAAGTTGCGGTAAGACCCTCAGAGCCCAGATCCTTCCCCCCAGCCCCGGCCCAGGGACACCCTGGCACCAGCCCCAGGCCCCGGCCCCTCGGTGCTGGAGGCACCAACGTCTGTCCCAAGGGCAGGTGGGGGACAGGGCTCTGCGCGTGGGGACCCAGCCCAAGGAGCCCCCCTCCAGCTCAGGGCCGGCTTCTGCTCTCTGCAGACATGGCACCAGCCTGCGCCCACAGCTCCGCCTGGCCCTGGACCAGCTGTGGGTGCTCAGCAGCGGGAAGGAGGCTGCGGGGCAGGAGGGACAGGAGGAGGAGGAGCAAGGCACCGATGAGGACAGCACCTCTGTCATCCTCGCCTGGCCCACCGGCTCCTGCATTGCCACTTTTGGGTGAGTCGTGGTCGGGCAGGAGAGCTTCCCAGCCGTGCCCACGCCATCCCGTGAAGACTGGCCTCTGCCTTGCGTGCAGAGCCTGGGCAGGGAGCAGGCAGCTCGGTGGCAGGGAGGGAGGGATGGGGGATGCTTCCCCATCCTGCATCCCCTCGTCACCTTTTGGCCCCCAGAAGGGAAGGGCAAATACAGCTGCTCAGGCAGGACAGAGCGACCCAGGGCTTGGACAGCGCCTCTGTCCTGCCCCACGGGGCAGGGCTGTGCAGGCCCCCACCTTTGCCCAGGGCTGGGGGCAGCAGGGCCTGACGCTGTCTCTCCTCTCTTTCTGCAGCTCCCAGGCACTGAAGGAGCTCTGGGTGGCCACGCTGCTGGGGTAAGCCGGGGGGGGGTGCTCCAGGAGAAGCTGGGCCCACGGGGGAACACAGCCCCCAGCTGGGGAAGGTGCCCCTGGGGCTGCAGGCAGCTCTCGCGCACAGCTGCCTGACAAGAGACAAGAGACGGCTTGGGGCTCACCCAGCTCTCTCCCTCTCCCTTCCCGGTGCACAGGACACCAGAAGGACGCACGGGAGCCCGCGTCACCCGCCTAACATCCATCAAGCTCCTGGAGAAGGAGCTGAGCCGCCGCCACGCCGTGAGTGTCTCTCTGCTCTGGGCCCTGTCCCCAAGCACTGCTCCTGCAGCCGAGCAGCAGACCCATGGCTGCTCACCTTCTTCCCCTCCTTCTCTCCCGCCCAGTGGAGGACAGTGCGCGCCAGGAGCCTGGAGAGGCTGATGGAGGCACAGGCAGAGGTGAGAATGGCTGCCTTGCACCCATCTCTGGCTGTGCTGGGATGTGCAGCCAGTGGGGTGACCATGTGCAGGAGGGCGGGGGTTCCCACAGTACCACTCCGCAGCAGAGGGGGTTGGGGAGACACCAGGAACGCTGGTACGTACTGGCTGGCTGGCGGAGCTGGGACGAAACCTGCCGCACGGGGCAGAGAGCCTGGGAGGCCAGAGGGTCCCAGCTCTGCCATGCTCAGGCTGCTGGTGCCGGGGGGCAGCTCGCCGCTGGCCCTTTCTGCTGCGGGGCTGCTCTCCAAGCGCAGCCCGATTCTTGGTTCTTGCAGGCTCATCCCAAGCAAGGGCCTGCGACGGCCCCATCTGCAAACGCAGGGGGACTTTGCCACGAGCCAGGTGAGTTTGGGAAAGAAAGGCAGCCTCCTGCAGTGGATTGAACTGTGCTCACTTGTCCCCTGAGTGTCGCCATGCAGGTTGGGCACCGCACGGGAGGACAGCACCTGGACTAGCAAGGACACCTGCTGGAGAGCGGCCGCTGCATGAGCTTCTGCAGGACACAGAGCCTCTGCGGCTGCCCACAGCTTGCAGGAGGGCAGGGCAAGGGCTGGGACAGGCTGTCCTGGTGGCACACCAGCTCTCGGCAGCCTCCAAGCCACAGCTGCTGGGCCAAAGCCACGGTTCCAGCTGCTGGCTCCCTGCCTGTCCTGCCGCACTACACAGCATCGCGCTGCGGGCAGGACAGAGCAGGGCAGGGCAGGCTCTGGGACCGCTGGCCTGGGGTTCTCCGTTGATGGCGTCTTACTCTGTTTTCCTTTGCAGCAGGAGGGAGCAGCAGCAGCAGCAGGAGGAGGATGGGGCTGCCCTGGCCCTTTGCTCTACGGCGCACCCCGGCCGCTGCCCAGGCACCAGGGCAGGCGGGCTCCGGCTGCAGCAGGGCGCTCTTTGGGCAGCCCCTGGCAGCCCTCTGTGGGGAGGACAACACGCTGCCCCGGCCCATCCAGGTAAGCCAGCCTGGACACGGGGTCCCCAGCCCCCCACTCAGTCCACAGGCAGCGTCCCCTGGCTCCAGGTACTGGGGAATTGGGCTCTCTGCCCATGGCTCACGCTTCTCTGCTCCCAGCCCCTTTGCAGGAGGACAGAGCCCAGCCTGGGGAAGAGCGCTGGCCATGGCCACCGCTGCTGCAGGGCAGCTCCTCAGCCAAGCCACTGTCCTGCATCTCTTGCAGGAGCTGCTGGCTGTCCTGCACCAGGAAGGACCGACGACGGAGGGGATATTCCGCAGAGCTGCCGGCGGCACAGAACTTCGGCAGCTACGCGAGGCCCTGGACCGCGGCACGGAAGTCGATGTGGGAAGCCAGCCTGCACTGCTGCTGGCCGTCATCTTGAAGGTGAGCGCTTCTGAGCTGCAGCTGGAGGAGCTCCTGGCTGGCCTGCAGCGTTCAAAGGCTCACCTGCAGCCCTTGGCATTGCAGGAATTCCTGCGAAGCATCCCCACCAAGCTCCTCGTCATCGACCTCTACGAGGACTGGATGGCAGCCATGGAGAGGGCCAGCAAGCAGGCCAAGGTGGAGGAGCTGAAAGCGTAAGTGTGGGCAGCCGCCGGCCTGTTGAGCAGGGACCGGGAGAGTTCTGGGACCTGCCTGCAAAGGCATGGGTTCCTCAGAAAGCTGTCTTTTCGGGCAGCTGCAAAGCTGTGCAACACGGCTGCTGGCTCCCACCCACCTGGGGCCAGCTGCAGGGACGGCTGTGGGCACCCTCTGCTTCATCAGCCTTGTCTTCCTCTTCCCTCAGGGTGGCTGACAAGTTGCCTGTGGCCAATCTCCTCCTCCTGAAGCGGCTGATGGCCCTGCTGCAGCACATCGGCCACAACGCAGCCACCAGCAGAATGAGCTGCAGCAACCTGGCCATCTGCATCGGGCCCAACCTGCTGAGCCCACCCAACGAGGACCTGCTCCCGCTGCAGGCCATGCTGGCAGTGACCGAGAAGGTACGCCCTACCCAGCAGCCGGCTGCTGCCTTCCCGGCCCATTGGAGCTTGGCTGTTGAGAGGTCCCTGGCTGCCTCCTCCCTTGAGCCAGGGCTGGTGGGCTGGGTGCCTGGAAGAGCAACCCCCAGCCGCAGCCACCTGCGCAGACAAAGGGTCAGCAGTGGGAAAGGCTGCTTGACATGTCTGCAGGCACCTGGCTTGAGACCAAGGCTTTCATGTCTGCAGGTGAACGTGCTGGTGGAGTTCCTCATTGAAAACTGCGGGGACATCTTTGGGGGGGAGGTGGCCGGCCTCTCCCCTCCATCAGCCGAGGAGGTGCCAGCACCCATGGACAGGCGCACAGGTAGGAGGAGGGGCTGAGGCTTGTCACAGACACTGGGGCTCGGGATGCCAGAAACCTCAACGTTGAGGAGACAAGCGGTGTAGGGCTTGGCTGGGCTTTGCTTGAGATGTACTTGACTTCCAAGAAGTCGCGCTGCTGCACGTGCTTTTGCTTTCCAGAGCTGCAGTGCGAAGAGCAAAGTGGCCCTGCAGGCACAGCAGACACCCAGCGTCCGGCAGAAGCCTTTCTGGATGCAGACGCCTCTCTGCTGGACATCGACAGAGGAGCTGGGGGAGACACAGGGGCAGGGCCCAAAGCGGCAGAGGTACGGCAGCTCCACAGACACTGGGACAACATGTCTCAAGTGGGACAGTAATTTCCCAGGAGGCCAAGCAGCCGCTGGGCCTCCTCCTGGCAGCCGCTCTCTTGTGCCTTTGGGGCTCCTCCTCTCCCCCCAGCGTGGTACGTGTTAAGGAAAACTGGAAAGGCTGTTTCTGGAATGCATTTCATGAAGTATGATCTGCTTCATCAAACAAAACATACCTACAAAACACCCACAAAAGGACAGAAGGGAGTAGCTGTCACCTTGAGAGGGCTTTTGCTCAGATCCTATTCCATCGCAGCTTCATCAAGTCTAGGCTGCAGTGGCTGGACTGTGCAAAATGTGCATGATGCAAACCAGCATCTCCTCTGTAGAGCTAAGATGGCAATTTGGCAGTCAGGCCCTCACTACCCCAGGCCCTTACTTGCCACCCGTTACCTCCCACGTTTCTGGTTTAGGCACCTCCAGATTTGCCTCCAGCCACCCCCGAGGGCACGGCAGAGTCCCCGGCATGCCTGCAACAACTGACCAGCCTGCCCCAGGAAACCAGGTAGGAAGAGCTCCCCTTGCCTGACCTGAGAGCTCACTGCAGGGGCTTGGGGCTTTCCCCCTCTCATCACGCTGTGGGGTGGAAAGTTTTTCAGGATCCCACCAGGAGAAGGAAAACTCGAGACAAAGAAAGAGAAAAGAAATCTGGGCAGAGGAGAGGGACAGCACAGCAAAAATAAAACGGAGAAGAGAGGAAATGACTTTGCGGGCCCAAACCTGAGAAAATTCAGGAAGGTGCAGCACGTCAGGAAGGCCAGGTGCGTACCAGGCGCTGCTGCCCATCTTTCCCGAGTCTGAACACGGCCCTAAGTCAGCCCAGCTGGCTGGCAAGGGCCGGCGAGGGCTGGTGCTGAGCAGGGTTTGGGATGAGCCCCACGGCAGCTCCCCAGGGGCTCCCCATCGAGCCCTGCTGCGTGGCACAGGGGCACTGTCAGCATCCCTGCGCACGCACAGCTCCCTAGGGAGGTCACCCCTGGGGAGAAGGCCCCTAGTGGAGGCCAGCAAGAGCTCTCCCTTCTGGGCCATGAGGAATTCCTCAGAAACAGTGTCCTCCAAAGAAGGGGGAACCAAATCCTGCCTCTTCCTGCCTCTGGGGGCTTAGCAGAGCTTTCTGACTCTGTCGTTGCAGGTGCTGACTGACTTTCACCGGCTGAACCGCTGTGACTCCTGGGCCCTCGCAGCTGGTGTTGACAATAAAAGAATCTTTTCCCTCTCCTGACCGTGTCTGCCATCGTGTCTTCCGGAGTGGGGAGCTCTTGTGCTGGGAAGGACCCTCGGGGAGGAGTTTGGGATCATCCCTTGCCCCAGCACCCTTTCCAGCGGGCATCGGGGCTGAGTTGAGGAGCTTTAGGAGGAAAAGCAAAGCACAGAGCCACACAGGAGGGTGGGGTTGGAAGGGACCCGTGGAGGTCCTCTGGGCCAAGCCCTCTGCTCCAGCACGCTCATCTAGAGCAGGTTGCAGAGAACTGTGTGCCCTTGGCCTTTGAAGATCTGCAAGGACAGAGAGCCCACAACCTCCTCGGACAACCTTTGCCAGCATGGGACCACTCTGGGGGGGAACATTTGCCATTTCAATCTCTTCTTTCACTGTACCACATTCCAGAACAGCCATGACATGACCAGCTCAGGCTTGAAACCAAGTGCTGTGGCCGGCCTTCAGGGCCAGCAGGGACTGGGGGCCAGAGGGGAAGTGTTTTAGGGACGGATCGTGGGGGCCGGAGGGAGGGTTTGAGGGACGGACGCCGAGGAAGGCCTCATCCCTGCAGAGATGGCTCAGGCCCAGGGCCTGTCTTAAGGTTCAGTCTTAGTGTTAGGGCTTAAGGTTATATCTTAGGGTTAAGTCTTAGGCTTCATTCTTAGGGTTAGGTTTTAAGGTTAAGTCTTCAGGTTAAGTCTTAAAATTTATCTTAGGGATAAGTCTTTGGGTTAAGTCTTAATATTTAAGTGTTAAGGTTAAGCCTTAGGGTTAAGTCTTTAGGTCAAGTCTTAAGGTTAAGTCTTAAAGTTAACTCTTAAGTTTAAGACTTATGGATTGAGTCTTGGGGATAACTATAAAGTTTAATGCTTAAGTTTAAGTCTTAGGGTTAACCCTTAAGAGTTAAGTCTTGGGGATAAGTCTTAGGGATAACTCTTTGGGTTAAGTCTTAAAATTTAAGTCTTAGGGTTATGACTTTAGGGTCAAGTTTTAAGGTTATGTCTTAGGCTTAATTCTCAGGGTTAAGTCTTAAGGTTCAGCCTTAAGTTTAAGTCATAAGGTTAAGCCTTAGGGTGAAGTCTTAGGGTTAAATCATGAGTGTAAATCTTAAGGTTAAGTTTTAAGGTTAAATCTTTAAGGTTAAGTCTTGGGGTTAAGTCTTAATGGTACATCTTAAAGTTAAGTCTTAGCGAATGCTTAATAGTCTTAGGGTTAAATCTCAGGGTTAAGTCTCAAGGTAAAGTGTCAACGTTAAGTATCAGACTTAGGGTTAGGTCATACCTAACAAAGGTTTAGGTAATGACTAGAAATTCAAAAACAGCCATGCTATTGCCCATGTTCCAGAAACACGTCTGTTCTGGCTGTTGCAAAGGCCCCAGCAATGTCCACAACTTACAGCCAATTAAATTCTTCTGTAAAAATTGTGTTAGGTTCCAATGAAGAATTAACGGGTCGTATGAAAAATGGTAAACAGCTTCTGAAGTGCTGCTTCTTTGTGTCTTGCAGATGAGTAATACTGCAGCATCACACTGAGGCCAATAAGGTGCTCCCCTTCCATCTTCCCAAGCTGGGAACTACTCTCTACAGGATAGTATCAAAGTATACGCACATTTTAAAGTTAGGATAAACACTCTGAATTATTAACAATTAATGTTTTGCTCATATTACAGCAGTTATCCAGCTAGAGAGCACAGTGTAAGGTTTAAAACCACTATTTCACAAGAAAGTACATCTAAACATACCTTAATAAGCTGGGCCAGAGAAAGAGATGCGGAAGAGTCGCCAATCTATTCAGAAAAATTAAACACACGTTCAAGTTCTGCATACAATCAGAACATAGCAAGAGTTCACCCCTACTGCTGTATGAAAGCCTGCGCTATAGCCTCTGAGCATCACTGAAAGAGCCACCTCCAAGCCAGTGGAATTTGTATTTGTTCAAAACAAAGTCCAAACCTTAAACAGCTTTACGTATGCCTACGTTGTTAATGGGAAGAAACTAAAGTAACCAACCCCTCTTGAGATCAATCTATCGCTCAGGATACCTCAGAGGGGGACCCTTGCCAAATGCTCACAACTGCTTAAAAGACGGAGGGTTAAGGAAGCTGTCCATTTTCAGCTCAAAAGGATCTAAAAAAAATATTTCCGTTTATTTGAGAAGGAAGTGTCACTACAGGAAACATTGCCAGTGCAGTTTATAAATTAATCAGTTAATAGCTCAACATTTTCTAAATGCACACAGGCATGGTTCATGAGCGCAGCATAGTTTTTGCGCTGTCTTTCATTTACTTTCATTAGACCCCAAGCTCATGAATTTCTAGGTTAAGTTATCCTAAGAGCTTACAAAGTGATCAGATCCCGTGACCTAGAGCTCGTGTAATGCCTCACACCATTCGAGTGAAGAAAAAGCAGTTATACTTACAGATGAAAACCAAACACCACCACAAAGTAATGCTTGTACTATGAGGGCTATTTTGAAATGCATTGTTGCACGTAGCATTCCACCCAAGGGCCAAATGGAGATCTAGGCCATCACTAGTCAAGTATCTCCTCGCGTTACTTATTCATGTCTTAGCAGCAGAACGACAGTGTTTTCTGAACTGAAAAAAATGCTGCCCCTTTTCCAAATGTAAATTCAAAGTGGTGGTGTACTGAAGGGTGGCACCAAGTTCAGTGGTGCAAACCTTGAACCTGCAAGCTCTAAAAATGAGCCTACATTATCTGTACAACACACAGTCATACAAGAAATATTCTAGCCTATTCAGTACGAAATGCAATGCGTTACTAGGCACAAATACCACTGCTCACATTAGCACCGTGCAAAAGTTGGCATTGCTCAGTTTTCACTATGCTGAATCAAATACATTGGATTTACAGCATACACTGTGTTTCACTGGAAAATATGTTTTTATATATATATTACAAATATTATATATAAAACATTTATATTTTATATATATAAAAGAATTAGTACAAGGCTACATTTCTTAGGCTTAGGTGCAGCATGTAGAAAAAAGTTTCAGCTTGTGTTTTTACATACCTCTTTTGATGTTCTACTCGCTGGCTCAGTTTGACTTCTAGAAGAAGAAAGAAAGATGATCAGAACTTAAAATAAAGCACTCGTAACCAACATAAAGCCGTGAAAACAGTTTATAAAACCTGAGCACCAAAACACTGTGTTCTGATAGTCTTATGAATATGGAAATTTATTTCTATACATAAAGTGTGCTCTCCTGGTACATTCAGTGCAACTGAAATAAAACCCCAAATCCCATTCCTTCTTTGTCCCCAATGACTCTAAGATACAGAATACAGCAGTGCAAGAAGAAGTCCTCACATATTTTCTTTCTTCTCTCTAAGTCTCAAAACGATGAAGACTGTGCTACACTTTTCTGTTCTTAAATAGTCAGCCATCCAAATATGAAGGCACCTTCAGGCAATCTGTATAGCCCCACTATCACAAACAGGTACCAGATAGAGCACTTTGGTTTCTACACTCCCCTGACAAAACAAGAACAGTTGTCTGTAGAAAAGTGCTTCTTTGTGGAGGCCCAAGCACTGTGTTCAGGTACCCACCATCCTCTAGCCTAAAGTGACTACCAATAGCAGTAGAAACATCACCTGAAAGCAGTTCCAAGGATTTTCTGTGGTCGAGGAGGCCTGTGTTAAAAAAATAAGGAAAAAAGCCTGGATTACCAGAATTTGCTTTAAGATCATCTTGAACATGCTACAATATTTTAGGAAACACTTATGGCACACAAGCCCTTGCCGAGATTCCAATACTCATTGGTCTGTACCTGCATGCTACTCATGAATCACACATGCAACCGTCCATCAGTTAACAAACAATTCATACATCATCCAAAGCGTCCCACGAGCAGAGGCAACCCAAAGGCTGCTGTGCAAGTCCTGCACAAATAGAAAGGCTCATACTTCCTGCCACTGCTACATCACCACCAGGCTCGCAAGTACAGCCACGTACCTCCTGAACACGAGGAAGTGCGAGGAAACGCTTTAGATTACCACACCATGGTTTCTCCATCCACTTGCCTTGAGGAAGATACTACAAGGTGACTAACGCATTTCTGAAGGCCTCTCCACCGTGACACCATGCGTTCATCATTCCCAAACACTAACGACTCTACCAGTTGTTTCCACAATGTTTCCAGCTGAAGGAAGAGAAAGCTAACCTGCCCGAACCATTTGCAACTTTAGGAGAGCAGCGGCATTCATCCCTGATCCCCACGGGCAGGTATTTCTTGGATCTTTGATGCTAGGGGCACCTAGCCTCTCATTTTAGGGCAGCATTCCAACACCAGGAGAGGGTGCCATCCAACCAGAAACCGAGGCGGTATTGACAAGACAGCACTAAGCATCCCCATCTAAATTAACCCCCCAAACCAGGCCATGTTTAGAAGCACAGTGCTGTGGCATCCAGAAAGCCTTGGCAGCGCCTGAAAGCACTGCAACACCTACTGCAGTAATATGCCCAAAGCTTACAGGAGAGCCACATAAATTCAGGGGGTTTTGCTTGCAGATGCTTCATGGGTACTAGGATGCTGCGGTACTGTTTGTTTGAGACACGCTGTAACTCGCCAGTACACTTTATGTATTGAGAACTAACATTAGAAAGACATGGCAAAACCACAAGTCAATAATATCTACTAATGGTGGAGGAGAGGTCTGTCTTGAAGAAGCCTTGAAAACATGACCATTCAAACCATGCTGATGCAGCTGATACAGAACTGGACTGGACGAATACATCGATGACAGCGATAATGCTGTAGTCAGGCTTACATTTGAGTATCTGCAATTGTAATCAGATTCTCTGTCCTCCATAAATCTGAGGAATACAGCAGTAATACCTGGAGCACAGAGAGCAGCTTAGGCTGAAAACAAACTTAGAAAGGTAACTACTAACATTTGGGAATGTGCTCAACTGCTTTCTGAGCTTCAGGTTTGGAAAAGATCAACTGTTCCTTCACCGTCCTGGCACAAAAGGCAATACGCTTTAGGATGTTGTTCTTTTTCTCTTGCCCGACATAGACATTGTCTTTAGGAATCTAATAGGAAGCACTTAAGAATGAAACTTCTTGTTTGCATGGTTTGCCAGCTGGCCACTCTCAGTCCTTCCTCTGGAGACAGCATGCAGCCCACACACACACACACCCCTTTGGGGTGTAAGAATACCCTGCCCCCCTCCCCCAGACAAAGGAAGCAGTCAAACACGGAGACTCGGACTGCTGGCAGATGGGAACAAATCACCGGTTCACACTGCAATGTGTCTCTCCGTTTACTCTAAAAGCACTAAAAGCAAAAGCATACAATAAGGAATCTCTCTGCATAGAGGAAACAGGATGGAGAACTTGACTCTCAGAAAAACCAAGCCCAAGAACAAACCCAATTCAAACGTCTGAACAGTTACCACTGTTGGAGCTTGAGTGCCACGTCCCAGCAGGCTGAAAAATCTAAGTCTGCTTTGGGACAGACACCTTCAAATCTGCCCTGTCACAACACAATTTAACAGCAGCTTTAACAAGAAAGATACAACCTGAATGCCTCCGTAAACTAACCGCCACAAAGAAGGTGAACGCACTGAAACCCCTCCCAAAGAACACAACGTGTTATGGCTACTTACCCAAGGTCTGTTTTGCCGGTAGCTTTAACTCCTCTGACGGGGACTCCCCTAACAGTTACCGATGAGTTCCCCGGAATCAGGGCATTATCATCTGTGTATTCTGGAAACAACATCAATACAGAGAAAGCATCAGTCAGTTTGTAAGAGTGATATTGACATGTCGTGACGTAGCACTTCAGGGAATCCCTTTACAGATACAAACCCAACATTTTACACACAGCGTCATGCTTTTATCATCTCACGGTACCTTTCCAGAAATCTTCAGGTCTGATAGTCAAACACAAGCAGCAAAATCTTTTCCATTTTTTTGGAATCGTTTCAATGCCAACAGCAAAATGGTCTCTAAAGTCACTAAAGCAGAGTCTGCTAAAGCATGAGGTTCTTTCCTGATCTCACTTACATTGCTTTTGCTCCTGTTAGCTTACAAAACCCTAGAACATGTCTCTATAACAGCGAGCACGGAAGAGGACACCCCCACCCTGCCTCCCACCTTTTCAAACACATCCCAACCATCCATTTTGCCTTCCCACCATCTTCAAAGAGAGTCCACCATCTCTTTCTTTTTTTTTCCCCCAGTGATGTTTAAAATCCTGTTTACTTTTAGCTTCTATTAGCATTGCTGCTATTAAGAGATTTCCGTGATCACGCGGCCCCGAAAAATCTGAACAAGTTGGCCATCTTCACTCAAGGTTCACTGAAGGGTCTTTCCAAGATCACGTCACCATTTAGTCAGGACTCCTGCACCAAGTTATAAAACCCACGACCGTATCTCCACAGGGAAGATCTCCGAGAACCCCCTTTAGGCAGAACATCCTGGCCGAGTTCTTTCCTTCATCTTCTGAAGGTGACTTTAAGCACGTAGAGGCTGTTCAATAAAAACGGAAATTCACGGTTGTGTGTAAAACCCCAAAATCTCGCATACATGTGTATGACACTGAAATGTATTCCTTAGCTTTGCTCTGACAACCACTGGGGGATTTTTGCATTTTCACAGGGAAGACACCCTTACAGAAGTTCCACTAAGTATCTGTGTCACAACCTGTACATCTGCCTCTACCTGCATGTCTATCTCTACCGCCGTATGACACGCGATCCCGTAACACCCCCAAGACCCCTAACACCGTGCTGTTAAGTCTCCTCACAGATACTCTCCTGAACATACTTTACCTATCTGCAGGTAAACAGCGTGCTTAGGTCCAACCACTTGAAAGGCTAGGGCCAAAGTTACAGTTACCGCAGCAGACATGTTATTCTGTTTAAGTTTTAATACATCAAACAGGAAGAGGGAAAAAACCTATGAGTACACATTGTAAAGAAAAGACTGTTGTGAGAATGTCACAGAACCACAGGAAAAAAAAAAGAAAAAAAACCAAAACAAAACACCCGATAAAATTTGAATGTTTAAGGAATGGCAACGGTTTCCAAGTCTTTTTATTTCTGTCATATCCCAAAGTCTTTAATCACATGCAAGCTTTGCCAGATGGTAGATTACCAAACTGAAACAGCACGCTAAGTAATACGAAACCATTACCGTCTCTGAGAATCAAGCACCATTTCTGAGATTCAAAAGAACTTAGGGCTTCTCGAAGAACATTTCTAGGTATATTCACCATAAGTGATCTGCCATAAAACTTCAGTATTGCCCTGACACCGTTTAACACGCAGTACCAGGAAAAAAATGCACCGTTTGAAAGAAACGAAGAAATGATGCTCAATAACATCTGAATGAAAATGTCTTTGGTGTAGCAAAGAAGCTGTATTAGCAAGAAATGCCAAGTATACTTGAGACAGAACACCCGTCTACAAGATGGCTTTCCAGGGTCTGCATAGATTCTCACTCACAGATACACTCTTGATCCAAAACGTTGCTACTGAGCAGTTTCTGCAGCAGCCAAGCGCCACTTTTGCAATGCGGTGGAGTAAAAGTAGTTGAAGACAAATTTCAGTCACCAAACCCACTTTTTTCCCCTTCCAATTAGCCATCCACTCCTTTTCTATCACGTTCAGCCTTCTCTGCCGGGTTTCAAAGAAATCTGGCAGGTTTGTGATTACAAGGCATTGTCCCACATTTCCTTATCGTTTTACCTAGAAGGGTTCCCAGAAACCAAACCTCTTCCACGCGCGGTGCCGCACATCGACCCCGTACGCTGCTGTGCCTGGCTGCGCACACAGCCCTCACGCCAGCTGCCAGCGCACAACCACGGAAGAGCAGCTCTGAGGCCCCAGCACGAGTCACCGCTGCCGGCCGCGGCCCAATCGCCTCACTGGCCACCTGCGCCACCGCCAGCTGGCCGGTCCCCGCATCCCGCGCCCGCCGCCCCCACGCGCCTTCCATGGTCTAGGCGTTGGTGACCCGCAGGTCGCAGTGAGTCGCCTTCAGCCTCTCGCGGCCTGATCTGGCGCCTGAGGTCCTGTCACCGCCAGGCTTTCAATACCTGCTCTCCCCTCCTGTCACCCCCCAGGCTGTCCCCAACAGCTGTCCTCTCCTGTACCCCTCCCCCAGGCCTGTCCCCACCTACTGTCCCCTCCTGTCACCCTCCAGGCTGCCATTGCCTGCTGTCCCCTCCTGTCACCCCCGGGCTGTCACTACCTGGTGGCATAAGCTACATAAGATAACAAGACAATAAGAAAAAAAAAAAACAAACCGAAAACCTGCTTTGGTGAACACCAAAACACCCATGACTTTCTCAGGCTCTTCACTACCCCACATGTGAGTCAAGGGACAGGGTCTCCCACAGGCTCTTTTGCGGGCACTTCCTGAAGACACCCCCATCCCCCAACCCCCACCCCACCCTGCTTTTCTACAAGTGCACAAAGAGGTTAAGAAGAGTTTCATGTCTAAGTTAAAGGAGGCAGTTTCTGAAATTAGCTTAGGTGAAAAGAGCAAGGTGGTGTATTCATGGATTTTCTCCTCTGCAAAGCCATGAAGAAAACATGAACCGCACTCCCCAAAGGCAAAGGAGCAAACTGAGGGAGAGCAGCTCACTGGCGCCTTTCAGAGCTTCAACAGTCTGGAGAAACGGGAAAAAAACCCATGCAAAGATAAAGAGCAGCCAAGATGCACTTTTATAAAATGCACATTGGGGCCTGTTCCAGATCTCAGAATGACTTTCAGTATCGCTTTGCATGACTATTAGACCAAGGCCTAAAGTGGCGTGATAGCTTCTGCTTGCCGGGGCACGGTAAGATCACTCAAACGAGCGACAAGGTAACAAGTAAACACCAGAGGCAATAGCGGAGCTTACCGTTTCCCTCCACTGGTGACCAGCTGTACATAAACCAGCTTAACCAGCCTCCCTAAGGGTGGCTCTAAAGTCGCTGAAAAGGAAAAAAAAGAAGGTAAGTGCTTAGCCTGAAATGCAAAGGCACCATCTTGGCTCCCAGGCAGGTGGCACAGATGGCCCAACAGGGTCATGTCCCCACCTTCCAGGGAAGATAAAAAAAGCGCAGGACGTCTTAGTGGGGTGGGTTTGTTGCATCCTTTCCGTTTGCTGAAAGCCTGAGGAAGGATGTATTCCACGGTAGGACCGGTGGCACTTTAGACCTGAGGTTAAAAAAGTGCTGCACTTCAGTGACGCTCCCCAAGCTGCTTTCACCACCAAACAGAAAAAGATTTGCTTTCTCCAGTATGGTGGGAATGATACCATAAAGTCGGTCAGGGAGAAAAACCCTCTAAGCCTTGCTTGCAAGTTTCAGAAGGCCGGCATTCTTTATGGCAGTGCTGGGAGCACGGGGGAATGTTTCCTCTGAGCGTGCTCACCCAGTTCCTCGAGGGTACGCACTATGGACAGCAGAGCACTTGCACACTCATAGCGCATTACACATGCATTTTCAGTCAGGCACGGGATGGGTTACAAGTTGCTTGCTTTAATGCAAACGAGCACACACCCTCAGACAGCACTGCTGAGGTTTTTTACTAGCTCCCCGTGCTCCCCAAGCGGGGCCTTGCCCTCTCTCGGGGGGCTATCTGAGTCAGAGGTCACGATCTCCCCCCACAACAATTACCTTTGTCCGAATTCCAACCAACATTCTGCGGATCGCAGCACTCTTATCGGCTTGTCTCCTCCTGCGACCACAACGTCCTCACCCAGAGGCTCTTTCTGCATCACTGAAGAGAACGCCGATCTTTTCCCCATCCATTCTTTGTTCCCCATCCTTCCCAAGGCTGACTCCCTGCATGAGAGGTCCCTTAATTCGTCACTTCTAACAGCTTTAGAGAGTCAGCTTGGCCTAACCTTTGTGCGCAGGTGTGTTTAACGTAGAGCTACACAGCAAATCAGAGCGTGGTAACTGGGGAGCTCAGACATCTTGTCCCTTTGCCGAGCCAGCAGCCTTCCCTTAACAGAATCCCTGGACATAAACGTATACACAGTGGAATCTATACAGTGGCATCAAACGTCCCGCCAGACACCACAACCTCTGTCCCTGGCATGGCCCAACTGCCCAGCACCACCAGACCACTCCGGCCCAAACACCATAAGGCAATGGTTCCCACCTGACAACAGCAAGTCGAGGAACATTTTTTTTTTTTTCCTAAATAGAGAGAGTTTTACTTCGTATGCTGCCGACTACATCAAATTATGTTTTGCTGGCTGACTGGATAGACAGCAAAGCTGAACTCCACATCAAATATAATCAAATCTATCAAGTATATCACATAATGGAATATATCAAATGCAGTTTCTTATATTGCAATAAAAGAAAATAGCATGCAATATGATAAAAGGAACCAGTGGCAGTTACTGTGAGCGATATGATAAAAGAGCAACAGGAGCGAAGCATCCATTTGTTATCCCAAAGTGTTAACGTGACTAAGGAAAGGAGACATCACCAATTAACACCCCAACACCACCCAGGCCCACCCTTCGGCTGGGAGCCCCCTTGCAGCCAGTGCCAGGAGTCTCTCGGGAGCTGGGAAATTCCCCTGGAGAAGGTACCAGGAAGGAATTCTCTTGCTGCTTCCCACCGTGCATGGTAGCCATGTGAGGCACAGCACAAGAGTTCTGCTCCCTGCTTTCTCTGGTGAGAAAATTGACACAGCACTTTTGAACTCATGGCCTGGGAAACCATGAACCAAAAAACATGGCCTGGGGAAGTGCAGGGCTGCTCCCCTGGAGAGGGTTCCAGAAGGAATTTTATTGCTACTTCTCACCATGTCCTTGCAGCCACGTCAGGCACAGCAGAGAAGTTGTGCACCCTGCTCTCTGTGGGGAGAAACTGGACACCTTTACACTGGCAATAATGCACAGCCCAAAAAACTCACCTTGACAAAGTGCAGCCCTGCTCCCCTGGAGAAGGTGGCAGGAAGGAATTCTCTTGCTGCTTCTCACCCTGCCCTGGCAGCCATGTCAGGCACAGCACAAAAGTGCTGCTCCCTGCTTTCCGTGGTGAGCAAAAATTAATCCCTCAGCGGTGCAGTCGTTAAGATCCAAAAAAAGTCACTTTGGCAAAGTACAGCACTCCTCCCATAAAGAAGGTTCCAGGAAGGAATTCTCTTGCTGTTCTCACCCTGCCCTGGCAGCCATGTGAGGCACAGCACAAAAGTTCACCTCCCTACTTCCTGTGGTGAGAAATTTGACCCAAACATTTTGCACTCATGCAGAACCAGTGCTCACTTTGTGAAAGGGCAGCACTGCTCCCCTGGAGAAGGGGCCAGGAAGGAATCCTCTTGCTGTTTCTCACCCTGCCCTGGCACCCATGTGAGGAACAGCACAGCACAAAAGTTCTGCTCCCTGCTTTCTGTGGTGAGCAAAACTGACCCTTCAGAGCTGCAGACCTTAAGAGCCAAAAAAAAAATACATCTTGGGAAAGGGCAGCACTGTTCCCCTGGAGCAGGTGCCAGGAAGGAATTTTCTTGCTGTTTCTCACTCTGTCCTTGCAGCCATGTGAGGCACAGCACAAATTTTCTGCTCCCTAATAGCTGTGTTCTGAAAACGAACCCCTCACATTTGCAATCGTATAGAGCCAAAAAACCCCTCACCTTGACAAGTGCAGCACTGCTCCCCTGGAGAAGGTTCCAGGAAGAAACTCACTTGCTGTTTCTCACCGTGCCCTGGCCGCCATGTGAGGCACAGCAGAAAAGTGCTGCTCCCTGCTTTCTAAAGTTGGCAAAATTGACCGTTTATAGTTCTACTCATGTAGAGACAGGACTTTCTTATTCAAAAGCAAAACCCAAAAAGCCACGTAGCCGTGGGAAACCCTTTATCCTTCCGTGTGGCTGGTGACTTCCCATGGCCCTTCCGCAAGGCAGGAGAAACAACCATGAATTTGGAAGCCCACGTAAATTCAAGTACACTTAGTCCTCTGACAGTCACTACTTATGGGCCAGCAGTCCTCTCACCCCTCCACAGATCTGCCTCTTAGTCCTCTAGCAGTCATCCTCCATGGAGGGACCACAAGTCCTCCATACCTACCTACCAACTCACCAGAAATGAGTCAGACCACACCAGAAGTGACACTGCCTGACCTGCAGGAGATATACTAGGCCTGTAACGATGGTTTCAAGACAGAAAAAAAACACCACCATCCACCAGCACAGCAGAAAAACAACCAGAAGAAACTTGGTACACAAACCAGAGGCCCCCATGCAAACCCTACAAAGGCAAAATAGCTGAAAAAAGGCACTCTCCACAAAAAAAAAAAATCACCACACAGAACACATGATAAAAATGCCATAACCCCAGGAACACAGGGCCAACAAACACAGGTTCTGTCCATAACAATAACACACTTTGACACTAACTCGCCTGACCTCTGGCATACCATAACCTTGTTGCCCCCAAACCACAGCACACTGTAGCCCTAAGGCAACACAAAATGGAACGCAAAGTCCCTGAAGATCTCCGCCAGGGCCTTCAAATGGTCCCTGACCTCAGGCATCACAACCTTGAAGTGGAAGCCAGATGGATGCACCATAACATCACCGGCAGCCATCTTCACACCCTGAAACAGTGCCTGGGATAAACGCTGCTGGGGACAGAGGCTGAGGCACTTGGAGGCTTTGAGCCGGCCAGCCACCACAACAGGGTTTCAGCTCATCATTTCTGTGTCAGAGCCTCCAGGCAGGTGGCCCCATCCTTCCTGAGAGACCGCTCAGGGCACCTGTACCCAGCTCCAGGGGGCTGGACACACAGCCTCGGATCCATGGGGGGAGGGGTGCTTTAATCCTGGGAGCAGGATTTGTAACAGTGCCCCTGAGGAGGAAAGCCTCCTCAGGCCTGGAAGCCTGAGAGACATCCCTGCGCTGCTCCACTCTTCACTAAAAGCAGGGGCTGAGGAAGGCTGCTTTGGGGCCCGTCGAGGGAACCAGCTCCCCTGGGCTGCTCTGCGGCCACTGGCTGCCGTTGCTGTCACGCAGGTCTCAGTGCTGCTCTGCAGTCGGCCGTCACCTCCCTGCGCGACACTCTCCAGCGCAGCACACGTCTGCACTGGCTCTCCCTGGAGACAAAGATCACAAGCGAGGGATGGGCTTGGCTTTGCCCCCAGTCCCAGGCTGCCCCCAGAGAGACCTGCCACCCCCCGCCCCAGCTGTGCGATGTGGGCACCACGTGCAGCTGCAGACGTGGGTCAGGGCAGCTGTGGGCAGGGGGCAAGCCCCGTGGCGGTGCCCCCGGCGCTGGCAGCAGGCAGAGCTGGGGAGAGCGAGGGGCAGCCCAGGGCAGCCGGCAGCTGGCGGCGGGGCCCAGCAGGGTGCAGCACCC
Source organism: Falco peregrinus (assembly GCF_023634155.1). Classification (NCBI taxonomy): domain Eukaryota; kingdom Metazoa; phylum Chordata; class Aves; order Falconiformes; family Falconidae; genus Falco; species Falco peregrinus. The sequence continues at coordinate 804,067 of NW_026599603.1, forward strand.
TCAGCAATGCCCGGCTCCTTGCGCCTCGGCCCCAGGGCTGCAGCGCAGGGCTGGCCCCGGCCGGGGCTGGGCTGGGAACAGCCAGGCAGGGCCCCTGGCAGCCCCGGCACGCACCTGCTCCCTGCATGTAGCAGCCTGATCCATTGAAAACAACCCCGTGGCATCCAGAGAAGAGCCCTGCGGGCCCTGCCCTGGGCCTGAGCCATCTCTGCAGGGGTGAGGCCTTCCTCGGCGTCCGTCCCTCAAACCCTCCCTCCGGCCCCCACGATCCGTCCCTAAAACACTTCCCCTCTGGCCCCCAGTCCCTGCTGGCCCTGAAGGCCGGCCACAGCACTTGGTTTCAAGCCTGAGCTGGTCATGTCATGGCTGTTCTGGAATGTGGTACAGTGAAAGAAGAGATTGAAATGGCAAATGTTCCCCCCCAGAGTGGTCCCATGCTGGCAAAGGTTGTCCGAGGAGGTTGTGGGCTCTCTGTCCTTGCAGATCTTCAAAGGCCAAGGGCACACAGTTCTCTGCAACCTGCTCTAGATGAGCGTGCTGGAGCAGAGGGCTTGGCCCAGAGGACCTCCACGGGTCCCTTCCAACCCCACCCTCCTGTGTGGCTCTGTGCTTTGCTTTTCCTCCTAAAGCTCCTCAACTCAGCCCCGATGCCCGCTGGAAAGGGTGCTGGGGCAAGGGATGATCCCAAACTCCTCCCCGAGGGTCCTTCCCAGCACAAGAGCTCCCCACTCCGGAAGACACGATGGCAGACACGGTCAGGAGAGGGAAAAGATTCTTTTATTGTCAACACCAGCTGCGAGGGCCCAGGAGTCACAGCGGTTCAGCCGGTGAAAGTCAGTCAGCACCTGCAACGACAGAGTCAGAAAGCTCTGCTAAGCCCCCAGAGGCAGGAAGAGGCAGGATTTGGTTCCCCCTTCTTTGGAGGACACTGTTTCTGAGGAATTCCTCATGGCCCAGAAGGGAGAGCTCTTGCTGGCCTCCACTAGGGGCCTTCTCCCCAGGGGTGACCTCCCTAGGGAGCTGTGCGTGCGCAGGGATGCTGACAGTGCCCCTGTGCCACGCAGCAGGGCTCGATGGGGAGCCCCTGGGGAGCTGCCGTGGGGCTCATCCCAAACCCTGCTCAGCACCAGCCCTCGCCGGCCCTTGCCAGCCAGCTGGGCTGACTTAGGGCCGTGTTCAGACTCGGGAAAGATGGGCAGCAGCGCCTGGTACGCACCTGGCCTTCCTGACGTGCTGCACCTTCCTGAATTTTCTCAGGTTTGGGCCCGCAAAGTCATTTCCTCTCTTCTCCGTTTTATTTTTGCTGTGCTGTCCCTCTCCTCTGCCCAGATTTCTTTTCTCTTTCTTTGTCTCGAGTTTTCCTTCTCCTGGTGGGATCCTGAAAAACTTTCCACCCCACAGCGTGATGAGAGGGGGAAAGCCCCAAGCCCCTGCAGTGAGCTCTCAGGTCAGGCAAGGGGAGCTCTTCCTACCTGGTTTCCTGGGGCAGGCTGGTCAGTTGTTGCAGGCATGCCGGGGACTCTGCCGTGCCCTCGGGGGTGGCTGGAGGCAAATCTGGAGGTGCCTAAACCAGAAACGTGGGAGGTAACGGGTGGCAAGTAAGGGCCTGGGGTAGTGAGGGCCTGACTGCCAAATTGCCATCTTAGCTCTACAGAGGAGATGCTGGTTTGCATCATGCACATTTTGCACAGTCCAGCCACTGCAGCCTAGACTTGATGAAGCTGCGATGGAATAGGATCTGAGCAAAAGCCCTCTCAAGGTGACAGCTACTCCCTTCTGTCCTTTTGTGGGTGTTTTGTAGGTATGTTTTGTTTGATGAAGCAGATCATACTTCATGAAATGCATTCCAGAAACAGCCTTTCCAGTTTTCCTTAACACGTACCACGCTGGGGGGAGAGGAGGAGCCCCAAAGGCACAAGAGAGCGGCTGCCAGGAGGAGGCCCAGCGGCTGCTTGGCCTCCTGGGAAATTACTGTCCCACTTGAGACATGTTGTCCCAGTGTCTGTGGAGCTGCCGTACCTCTGCCGCTTTGGGCCCTGCCCCTGTGTCTCCCCCAGCTCCTCTGTCGATGTCCAGCAGAGAGGCGTCTGCATCCAGAAAGGCTTCTGCCGGACGCTGGGTGTCTGCTGTGCCTGCAGGGCCACTTTGCTCTTCGCACTGCAGCTCTGGAAAGCAAAAGCACGTGCAGCAGCGCGACTTCTTGGAAGTCAAGTACATCTCAAGCAAAGCCCAGCCAAGCCCTACACCGCTTGTCTCCTCAACGTTGAGGTTTCTGGCATCCCGAGCCCCAGTGTCTGTGACAAGCCTCAGCCCCTCCTCCTACCTGTGCGCCTGTCCATGGGTGCTGGCACCTCCTCGGCTGATGGAGGGGAGAGGCCGGCCACCTCCCCCCCAAAGATGTCCCCGCAGTTTTCAATGAGGAACTCCACCAGCACGTTCACCTGCAGACATGAAAGCCTTGGTCTCAAGCCAGGTGCCTGCAGACATGTCAAGCAGCCTTTCCCACTGCTGACCCTTTGTCTGCGCAGGTGGCTGCGGCTGGGGGTTGCTCTTCCAGGCACCCAGCCCACCAGCCCTGGCTCAAGGGAGGAGGCAGCCAGGGACCTCTCAACAGCCAAGCTCCGATGGGCCGGGAAGGCAGCAGCCGGCTGCTGGGTAGGGCGTACCTTCTCGGTCACTGCCAGCATGGCCTGCAGCGGGAGCAGGTCCTCGTTGGGTGGGCTCAGCAGGTTGGGCCCGATGCAGATGGCCAGGTTGCTGCAGCTCATTCTGCTGGTGGCTGCGTTGTGGCCGATGTGCTGCAGCAGGGCCATCAGCCGCTTCAGGAGGAGGAGATTGGCCACAGGCAACTTGTCAGCCACCCTGAGGGAAGAGGAAGACAAGGCTGATGAAGCAGAGGGTGCCCACAGCCGTCCCTGCAGCTGGCCCCAGGCGGGTGGGAGCCAGCAGCCGTGTTGCACAGCTTTGCAGCTGCCCGAAAAGACAGCTTTCTGAGGAACCCATGCCTTTGCAGGCAGGTCCCAGAACTCTCCCGGTCCCTGCTCAACAGGCCGGCGGCTGCCCACACTTACGCTTTCAGCTCCTCCACCTTGGCCTGCTTGCTGGCCCTCTCCATGGCTGCCATCCAGTCCTCGTAGAGGTCGATGACGAGGAGCTTGGTGGGGATGCTTCGCAGGAATTCCTGCAATGCCAAGGGCTGCAGGTGAGCCTTTGAACGCTGCAGGCCAGCCAGGAGCTCCTCCAGCTGCAGCTCAGAAGCGCTCACCTTCAAGATGACGGCCAGCAGCAGTGCAGGCTGGCTTCCCACATCGACTTCCGTGCCGCGGTCCAGGGCCTCGCGTAGCTGCCGAAGTTCTGTGCCGCCGGCAGCTCTGCGGAATATCCCCTCCGTCGTCGGTCCTTCCTGGTGCAGGACAGCCAGCAGCTCCTGCAAGAGATGCAGGACAGTGGCTTGGCTGAGGAGCTGCCCTGCAGCAGCGGTGGCCATGGCCAGCGCTCTTCCCCAGGCTGGGCTCTGTCCTCCTGCAAAGGGGCTGGGAGCAGAGAAGCGTGAGCCATGGGCAGAGAGCCCAATTCCCCAGTACCTGGAGCCAGGGGACGCTGCCTGTGGACTGAGTGGGGGGCTGGGGACCCCGTGTCCAGGCTGGCTTACCTGGATGGGCCGGGGCAGCGTGTTGTCCTCCCCACAGAGGGCTGCCAGGGGCTGCCCAAAGAGCGCCCTGCTGCAGCCGGAGCCCGCCTGCCCTGGTGCCTGGGCAGCGGCTGGGGTGCGCCGTAGAGCAAAGGGCCAGGGCAGCCCCATCCTCCTCCTGCTGCTGCTGCTGCTCCCTCCTGCTGCAAAGGAAAACAGAGTAAGACGCCATCAACGGAGAACCCCAGGCCAGCGGTCCCAGAGCCTGCCCTGCCCTGCTCTGTCCTGCCCGCAGCGCGATGCTGTGTAGTGCGGCAGGACAGGCAGGGAGCCAGCAGCTGGAACCGTGGCTTTGGCCCAGCAGCTGTGGCTTGGAGGCTGCCGAGAGCTGGTGTGCCACCAGGACAGCCTGTCCCAGCCCTTGCCCTGCCCTCCTGCAAGCTGTGGGCAGCCGCAGAGGCTCTGTGTCCTGCAGAAGCTCATGCAGCGGCCGCTCTCCAGCAGGTGTCCTTGCTAGTCCAGGTGCTGTCCTCCCGTGCGGTGCCCAACCTGCATGGCGACACTCAGGGGACAAGTGAGCACAGTTCAATCCACTGCAGGAGGCTGCCTTTCTTTCCCAAACTCACCTGGCTCGTGGCAAAGTCCCCCTGCGTTTGCAGATGGGGCCGTCGCAGGCCCTTGCTTGGGATGAGCCTGCAAGAACCAAGAATCGGGCTGCGCTTGGAGAGCAGCCCCGCAGCAGAAAGGGCCAGCGGCGAGCTGCCCCCCGGCACCAGCAGCCTGAGCATGGCAGAGCTGGGACCCTCTGGCCTCCCAGGCTCTCTGCCCCGTGCGGCAGGTTTCGTCCCAGCTCCGCCAGCCAGCCAGTACGTACCAGCGTTCCTGGTGTCTCCCCAACCCCCTCTGCTGCGGAGTGGTACTGTGGGAACCCCCGCCCTCCTGCACATGGTCACCCCACTGGCTGCACATCCCAGCACAGCCAGAGATGGGTGCAAGGCAGCCATTCTCACCTCTGCCTGTGCCTCCATCAGCCTCTCCAGGCTCCTGGCGCGCACTGTCCTCCACTGGGCGGGAGAGAAGGAGGGGAAGAAGGTGAGCAGCCATGGGTCTGCTGCTCGGCTGCAGGAGCAGTGCTTGGGGACAGGGCCCAGAGCAGAGAGACACTCACGGCGTGGCGGCGGCTCAGCTCCTTCTCCAGGAGCTTGATGGATGTTAGGCGGGTGACGCGGGCTCCCGTGCGTCCTTCTGGTGTCCTGTGCACCGGGAAGGGAGAGGGAGAGAGCTGGGTGAGCCCCAAGCCGTCTCTTGTCTCTTGTCAGGCAGCTGTGCGCGAGAGCTGCCTGCAGCCCCAGGGGCACCTTCCCCAGCTGGGGGCTGTGTTCCCCCGTGGGCCCAGCTTCTCCTGGAGCACCCCCCCCCCGGCTTACCCCAGCAGCGTGGCCACCCAGAGCTCCTTCAGTGCCTGGGAGCTGCAGAAAGAGAGGAGAGACAGCGTCAGGCCCTGCTGCCCCCAGCCCTGGGCAAAGGTGGGGGCCTGCACAGCCCTGCCCCGTGGGGCAGGACAGAGGCGCTGTCCAAGCCCTGGGTCGCCCTGTCCTGCCTGAGCAGCTGTATTTGCCCTTCCCTTCTGGGGGCCAAAAGGTGACGAGGGGATGCAGGATGGGGAAGCATCCCCCATCCCTCCCTCCCTGCCACCGAGCTGCCTGCTCCCTGCCCAGGCTCTGCACGCAAGGCAGAGGCCAGTCTTCACGGGATGGCGTGGGCACGGCTGGGAAGCTCTCCTGCCCGACCACGACTCACCCAAAAGTGGCAATGCAGGAGCCGGTGGGCCAGGCAAGGATGACAGAGGTGCTGTCCTCATCGGTGCCTTGCTCCTCCTCCTCCTGTCCCTCCTGCCCCGCAGCCTCCTTCCCGCTGCTGAGCACCCACAGCTGGTCCAGGGCCAGGCGGAGCTGTGGGCGCAGGCTGGTGCCATGTCTGCAGAGAGCAGAAGCCGGCCCTGAGCTGGAGGGGGGCTCCTTGGGCTGGGTCCCCACGCGCAGAGCCCTGTCCCCCACCTGCCCTTGGGACGGACGTTGGTGCCTCCAGCACCGAGGGGCCGGGGCCTGGGGCTGGTGCCAGGGTGTCCCTGGGCCGGGGCTGGGGGGAAGGATCTGGGCTCTGAGGGTCTTACCGCAACTTGGCGACCACCAGTTCCTTGTGGAGGAGGAGCAGGCGCCTCTCGCTCCTCTTGCGGCCCCGGGTCAGCCGCACGTCTGCGCTCAGCACCGGCTCGGCGTCGCTGAGAGCCTCCCTGCAGAGCAGAGAGCGGCGGGCATGAGCAACGTCAGTGCTGCGTGGCCCAGCTGTGCCCGCGTGTCCCCGAGCCCTGGGGGAGCCCACCTGGAGCTGCAGCAGCAGCTGGCCTGGCCCATCCTGCCCCGGAGAGGAGGGCCCTGGCCGTGCACCGAGGAGGGGGCCCAGCCGGCGACGGGGAGGCTGGGAAGCGGGGTGCTGGTGCTGTGGCAGCGCTGCTGGGCCAGAGGCTGCCTCCTGCCAGCGCCGCTGCGTGCCAGCACAGCTCTGCCCTGCTGCCTGTGGTGGCCGTGGGCTCCCCGTGACCAACGGTCTGAGCCCAACGGAAAGTGGGCGGAGCCTGCGGGGGCGGGGCTGGGGCCCTCTCCAGTATGGCCGGCCCTGCCTTGCCCGGGGGAGCCCCGAGCAGGACAGGGCAGGGGGCAAGGGCCACCTCCCTGCGCCTGCGGCCAGCGCTTTCACCTGGCTTTTTGACAGGGTCCCGCTCAATAAAAGAAGCTGTTTTTCCTAGAGATGACCATTGTGGCTAGAGGCAGACTCCTCTTGGTGGAGGCCGGCCTAGCCGTTGGAAGGCCTCTGGCACACAGGCCGTGCTAGGCCTCAGGCCCCAAGGCGCTGGAATTGGAGCAGGCCCACCGGGAGGAAAAACTTCCATTTTTACCAAAAGACGGGGGGACTAGCAGCAGTAAAGAGCCGCTCGGGTCCTGCCAGGCGCCACAGGGAAATGAAAGGTGTGGTGAGCTTCGGCAGGAATTGTGGTGCCCCTGGAGCACCACCCTTGCTTGGGAAGGCGTTATCCCACCTGGGTGTTAAGGCTTCACCCTTGGCGATCAGGGCTGGATGAGCACCACCCAGGAGCCCCTGCCCTGTTAGCCATGACCTTCACCCAGCCGGTGGCCTACACGGCCAGGGGCGAGTTTGTGGGGTAGGCCATGACCGTGGCAAAGAAGGGACCCGTAGCCAGCTTTTGATGGCCCGTGTCTCGTTTCACTGTTGACCCTAAGCAATGCCTTGCTTCAAATAGAAGCGATGCAGAGAGTTACACACCCGCCCTTTTCAGGAAAAATGCAGGTCATCAGAGACATGTAGCAAGTTCTCTGCTGGCTGTTGTACACTGCAGCAAGAAGCAGCGTGGGTCCAGTGGCTAATGCTGGAAGGGGAATTCAGCACTTCTGGGAAAGGGATATAAAGGCACTCTTGTGGGCCAGGCTGGGATTGGGGAGGCTGGGTGGGTGTCTAGGGTCCCAGCTTTCCTGCAGTGCTGACTGTGTGCCTGCTGCTTGCTCTTCCCTGCAACGCCGGTTGCATCCACCTGCTGGGGCTGTGCTTGGGAAGGGCACCGGGGGTGAGCAAGCCCATGGGAGAGGGCTGGGGGGAAGCTCTTCTCCAGAGATCTACCAGAAACTGTCCAGAGCATCCGAGAGGATGCTCTGTGTGACAAGGGAAGGTGCCCGTTGGTCCAATGTATGGAGCCTGCAGGGCTCCCATCAGGGTCCTTTGACCTACCCATCCTCCAGCCAGCAATCCAGGTGCCCCTGGGGGGTCCCATGTTGGTCTCCTGAGGTACCCTTTAGCCCCGGTGAAGGTGTCATGCCTGAGTGTGTGCTTGCAGGGCATGTTTCCTTCCTGCTGACAAGGGCGGAATTGCAGTTAAATGCCCCTGGGCGATCCCGAGCCAAAAGCAGATTTTTTTCTATGGGCCACACTGCTTTGCAGTCCATGTGTGTGGTTCAGCTCCTGCATGGGAGCTGAGGACACGAGGTGACCTAGCTCTGAAGCTGGCCACTCTTGCTCCAGGCAACTCCAGTTGCTTGCGTTTTCCTTCAGCTTCCCCAGCCTGATGATCTCCACTGTCACCTCCTCCCTGTCCTACAAGAAGTATCCCTCTCCAGGCCATTAGGACAGTGGCACAGCACTCAGAATCCAGATCACTGGTAGAGAAGTAGGACAGAGGAAAAGAGAAGTTCTCCTTTGAAAGAAATCCTTGTTTGTCCTCCTTTAGCTACCAGTGGATGAAAAATACGGGGACAGAATTTCAGGCCAGCCACAGCACTGGCTTTCAAGCCTGAGCTTGTAATGTCATGGCTGTTCTGGAATGTGGTACAGTGAAATGAGAGATAGAAATGGCAAATTTTCCCCCCCAGAGCGGTCAAATGCTGGCAGAGGTTGTCCAAGGAGGGTGTGCAGCCTCTGTCCTTGGAGATCTTCAAAGGCCAAGGGCACACATTTCTCTGCGACCTGCTCTAGGTGAGCGTGATGGAGCAGAGGGCTTGGCCCAGAGGACCTCCACGGGTCCCTTCCAACCCCACCCTCCCGTGTGGCTCTGTGCTTTGCTTTTGCCCTGGCGGAGATCTTCAGGGACTTTGCGTTCCATTTTGTGTTGCCTTAGGGCTACAGTGTGCTGTGGTTTGGGGGCAACAAGGTTATGGTATGCCAGAGGTCAGGCGAGTTAGTGTCAAAGTGTGTTATTGTTATGGACAGAACCTGTGTTTGTTGGCCCTGTGTTCCTGGGGTTATGGCATTTTTATCATGTGTTCTGTGTGGTGATTTTTTTTTTTGTGGAGAGTGCCTTTTTGCAGCTATTTTGCCTTTGTAGGGTTTGCATGGGGGCCTCTGGTTTGTGTACCAAGTTTCTTCTGGTTGTTTTTCTGCTGTGCTGGTGGATGGTGGTGTTTTTTTTCTGTCTTGAAACCATCGTTACAGGCCTAGTATATCTCCTGCAGGTCAGGCAGTGTCACTTCTGGTGTGGTCTGACTCATTTCTGGTGAGTTGGTAGGTAGGTATGGAGGACTTGTGGTCCCTCCATGGAGGATGACTGCTAGAGGACTAAGAGGCAGATCTGTGGAGGGGTGAGAGGACTGCTGGCCCATAAGTAGTGACTGTCAGAGGACTAAGTGTACTTGAATTTACGTGGGCTTCCAAATTCATGGTTGTTTCTCCTGCCTTGCGGAAGGGCCATGGGAAGTCACCAGCCACACGGAAGGATAAAGGGTTTCCCACGGCTACGTGGCTTTTTGGGTTTTGCTTTTGAATAAGAAAGTCCTGTCTCTACATGAGTAGAACTATAAACGGTCAATTTTGCCAACTTTAGAAAGCAGGGAGCAGCACTTTTCTGCTGTGCCTCACATGGCGGCCAGGGCACGGTGAGAAACAGCAAGTGAGTTTCTTCCTGGAACCTTCTCCAGGGGAGCAGTGCTGCACTTGTCAAGGTGAGGGGTTTTTTTGGCTCTATACGATTGCAAATGTGAGGGGTTCGTTTTCAGAACACAGCTATTAGGGAGCAGAACATTTGTGCTGTGCCTCACATGGCTGCAAGGACAGAGTGAGAAACAGCAAGAAAATTCCTTCCTGGCACCTGCTCCAGGGGAACAGTGCTGCCCTTTCCCAAGATGTATTTTTTTTTTGGCTCTTAAGGTCTGCAGCTCTGAAGGGTCAGTTTTGCTCACCACAGAAAGCAGGGAGCAGAACTTTTGTGCTGTGCTGTTCCTCACATGGGTGCCAGGGCAGGGTGAGAAACAGCAAGAGGATTCCTTCCTGGCCCCTTCTCCAGGGGAGCAGTGCTGCCCTTTCACAAAGTGAGCACTGGTTCTGCATGAGTGCAAAATGTTTGGGTCAAATTTCTCACCACAGGAAGTAGGGAGGTGAACTTTCGTGCTGTGCCTCACATGGCTGCCAGGGCAGGGTGAGAACAGCAAGAGAATTCCTTCCTGGAACCTTCTTTATGGGAGGAGTGCTGTACTTTGCCAAAGTGACTTTTTTTGGATCTTAACGACTGCACCGCTGAGGGATTAATTTTTGCTCACCACGGAAAGCAGGGAGCAGCACTTTTGTGCTGTGCCTGACATGGCTGCCAGGGCAGGGTGAGAAGCAGCAAGAGAATTCCTTCCTGCCACCTTCTCCAGGGGAGCAGGGCTGCACTTTGTCAAGGTGAGTTTTTTGGGCTGTGCATTATTGCCAGTGTAAAGGTGTCCAGTTTCTCCCCACAGAGAGCAGGGTGCACAACTTCTCTGCTGTGCCTGACGTGGCTGCAAGGACATGGTGAGAAGTAGCAATAAAATTCCTTCTGGAACCCTCTCCAGGGGAGCAGCCCTGCACTTCCCCAGGCCATGTTTTTTGGTTCATGGTTTCCCAGGCCATGAGTTCAAAAGTGCTGTGTCAATTTTCTCACCAGAGAAAGCAGGGAGCAGAACTCTTGTGCTGTGCCTCACATGGCTACCATGCACGGTGGGAAGCAGCAAGAGAATTCCTTCCTGGTACCTTCTCCAGGGGAATTTCCCAGCTCCCGAGAGACTCCTGGCACTGGCTGCAAGGGGGCTCCCAGCCGAAGGGTGGGCCTGGGTGGTGTTGGGGTGTTAATTGGTGATGTCTCCTTTCCTTAGTCACGTTAACACTTTGGGATAACAAATGGATGCTTCGCTCCTGTTGCTCTTTTATCATATCGCTCACAGTAACTGCCACTGGTTCCTTTTATCATATTGCATGCTATTTTCTTTTATTGCAATATAAGAAACTGCATTTGATATATTCCATTATGTGATATACTTGATAGATTTGATTATATTTGATGTGGAGTTCAGCTTTGCTGTCTATCCAGTCAGCCAGCAAAACATAATTTGATGTAGTCGGCAGCATACGAAGTAAAACTCTCTCTATTTAGGAAAAAAAAAAAAATGTTCCTCGACTTGCTGTTGTCAGGTGGGAACCATTGCCTTATGGTGTTTGGGCCGGAGTGGTCTGGTGGTGCTGGGCAGTTGGGCCATGCCAGGGACAGAGGTTGTGGTGTCTGGCGGGACGTTTGATGCCACTGTATAGATTCCACTGTGTATACGTTTATGTCCAGGGATTCTGTTAAGGGAAGGCTGCTGGCTCGGCAAAGGGACAAGATGTCTGAGCTCCCCAGTTACCACGCTCTGATTTGCTGTGTAGCTCTACGTTAAACACACCTGCGCACAAAGGTTAGGCCAAGCTGACTCTCTAAAGCTGTTAGAAGTGACGAATTAAGGGACCTCTCATGCAGGGAGTCAGCCTTGGGAAGGATGGGGAACAAAGAATGGATGGGGAAAAGATCGGCGTTCTCTTCAGTGATGCAGAAAGAGCCTCTGGGTGAGGACGTTGTGGTCGCAGGAGGAGACAAGCCGATAAGAGTGCTGCGATCCGCAGAATGTTGGTTGGAATTCGGACAAAGGTAATTGTTGTGGGGGGAGATCGTGACCTCTGACTCAGATAGCCCCCCGAGAGAGGGCAAGGCCCCGCTTGGGGAGCACGGGGAGCTAGTAAAAAACCTCAGCAGTGCTGTCTGAGGGTGTGTGCTCGTTTGCATTAAAGCAAGCAACTTGTAACCCATCCCGTGCCTGACTGAAAATGCATGTGTAATGCGCTATGAGTGTGCAAGTGCTCTGCTGTCCATAGTGCGTACCCTCGAGGAACTGGGTGAGCACGCTCAGAGGAAACATTCCCCCGTGCTCCCAGCACTGCCATAAAGAATGCCGGCCTTCTGAAACTTGCAAGCAAGGCTTAGAGGGTTTTTCTCCCTGACCGACTTTATGGTATCATTCCCACCATACTGGAGAAAGCAAATCTTTTTCTGTTTGGTGGTGAAAGCAGCTTGGGGAGCGTCACTGAAGTGCAGCACTTTTTTAACCTCAGGTCTAAAGTGCCACCGGTCCTACCGTGGAATACATCCTTCCTCAGGCTTTCAGCAAACGGAAAGGATGCAACAAACCCACCCCACTAAGACGTCCTGCGCTTTTTTTATCTTCCCTGGAAGGTGGGGACATGACCCTGTTGGGCCATCTGTGCCACCTGCCTGGGAGCCAAGATGGTGCCTTTGCATTTCAGGCTAAGCACTTACCTTCTTTTTTTTCCTTTTCAGCGACTTTAGAGCCACCCTTAGGGAGGCTGGTTAAGCTGGTTTATGTACAGCTGGTCACCAGTGGAGGGAAACGGTAAGCTCCGCTATTGCCTCTGGTGTTTACTTGTTACCTTGTCGCTCGTTTGAGTGATCTTACCGTGCCCCGGCAAGCAGAAGCTATCACGCCACTTTAGGCCTTGGTCTAATAGTCATGCAAAGCGATACTGAAAGTCATTCTGAGATCTGGAACAGGCCCCAATGTGCATTTTATAAAAGTGCATCTTGGCTGCTCTTTATCTTTGCATGGGTTTTTTTCCCGTTTCTCCAGACTGTTGAAGCTCTGAAAGGCGCCAGTGAGCTGCTCTCCCTCAGTTTGCTCCTTTGCCTTTGGGGAGTGCGGTTCATGTTTTCTTCATGGCTTTGCAGAGGAGAAAATCCATGAATACACCACCTTGCTCTTTTCACCTAAGCTAATTTCAGAAACTGCCTCCTTTAACTTAGACATGAAACTCTTCTTAACCTCTTTGTGCACTTGTAGAAAAGCAGGGTGGGGTGGGGGTTGGGGGATGGGGGTGTCTTCAGGAAGTGCCCGCAAAAGAGCCTGTGGGAGACCCTGTCCCTTGACTCACATGTGGGGTAGTGAAGAGCCTGAGAAAGTCATGGGTGTTTTGGTGTTCACCAAAGCAGGTTTTCGGTTTGTTTTTTTTTTTTCTTATTGTCTTGTTATCTTATGTAGCTTATGCCACCAGGTAGTGACAGCCCGGGGGTGACAGGAGGGGACAGCAGGCAATGGCAGCCTGGAGGGTGACAGGAGGGGACAGTAGGTGGGGACAGGCCTGGGGGAGGGGTACAGGAGAGGACAGCTGTTGGGGACAGCCTGGGGGGTGACAGGAGGGGAGAGCAGGTATTGAAAGCCTGGCGGTGACAGGACCTCAGGCGCCAGATCAGGCCGCGAGCGGCTGAAGGCGACTCACTGCGACCTGCGGGTCACCAACGCCTAGACCATGGAAGGCGCGTGGGGGCGGCGGGCGCGGGATGCGGGGACCGGCCGGCTGGCGGTGGCGCAGGTGGCCAGTGAGGCGATTGGGCCGCGGCCGGCAGCGGTGACTCGTGCTGGGGCCTCAGAGCTGCTCTTCCGTGGTTGTGCGCTGGCAGCTGGCGTGAGGGCTGTGTGCGCAGCCAGGCACAGCAGCGTACGGGGTCGATGTGCGGCACCGCGCGTGGAAGAGGTTTGGTTTCTGGGAACCCTTCTAGGTAAAACGATAAGGAAATGTGGGACAATGCCTTGTAATCACAAACCTGCCAGATTTCTTTGAAACCCGGCAGAGAAGGCTGAACGTGATAGAAAAGGAGTGGATGGCTAATTGGAAGGGGAAAAAAGTGGGTTTGGTGACTGAAATTTGTCTTCAACTACTTTTACTCCACCGCATTGCCAAAGTGGCGCTTGGCTGCTGCAGAAACTGCTCAGTAGCAACGTTTTGGATCAAGAGTGTATCTGTGAGTGAGAATCTATGCAGACCCTGGAAAGCCATCTTGTAGACGGGTGTTCTGTCTCAAGTATACTTGGCATTTCTTGCTAATACAGCTTCTTTGCTACACCAAAGACATTTTCATTCAGATGTTATTGAGCATCATTTCTTCGTTTCTTTCAAACGGTGCATTTTTTTCCTGGTACTGCGTGTTAAACGGTGTCAGGGCAATACTGAAGTTTTATGGCAGATCACTTATGGTGAATATACCTAGAAATGTTCTTCGAGAAGCCCTAAGTTCTTTTGAATCTCAGAAATGGTGCTTGATTCTCAGAGACGGTAATGGTTTCGTATTACTTAGCGTGCTGTTTCAGTTTGGTAATCTACCATCTGGCAAAGCTTGCATGTGATTAAAGACTTTGGGATATGACAGAAATAAAAAGACTTGGAAACCGTTGCCATTCCTTAAACATTCAAATTTTATCGGGTGTTTTGTTTTGGTTTTTTTTCTTTTTTTTTTCCTGTGGTTCTGTGACATTCTCACAACAGTCTTTTCTTTACAATGTGTACTCATAGGTTTTTTCCCTCTTCCTGTTTGATGTATTAAAACTTAAACAGAATAACATGTCTGCTGCGGTAACTGTAACTTTGGCCCTAGCCTTTCAAGTGGTTGGACCTAAGCACGCTGTTTACCTGCAGATAGGTAAAGTATGTTCAGGAGAGTATCTGTGAGGAGACTTAACAGCACGGTGTTAGGGGTCTTGGGGGTGTTACGGGATCGCGTGTCATACGGCGGTAGAGATAGACATGCAGGTAGAGGCAGATGTACAGGTTGTGACACAGATACTTAGTGGAACTTCTGTAAGGGTGTCTTCCCTGTGAAAATGCAAAAATCCCCCAGTGGTTGTCAGAGCAAAGCTAAGGAATACATTTCAGTGTCATACACATGTATGCGAGATTTTGGGGTTTTACACACAACCGTGAATTTCCGTTTTTATTGAACAGCCTCTACGTGCTTAAAGTCACCTTCAGAAGATGAAGGAAAGAACTCGGCCAGGATGTTCTGCCTAAAGGGGGTTCTCGGAGATCTTCCCTGTGGAGATACGGTCGTGGGTTTTATAACTTGGTGCAGGAGTCCTGACTAAATGGTGACGTGATCTTGGAAAGACCCTTCAGTGAACCTTGAGTGAAGATGGCCAACTTGTTCAGATTTTTCGGGGCCGCGTGATCACGGAAATCTCTTAATAGCAGCAATGCTAATAGAAGCTAAAAGTAAACAGGATTTTAAACATCACTGGGGGAAAAAAAAAGAAAGAGATGGTGGACTCTCTTTGAAGATGGTGGGAAGGCAAAATGGATGGTTGGGATGTGTTTGAAAAGGTGGGAGGCAGGGTGGGGGTGTCCTCTTCCGTGCTCGCTGTTATAGAGACATGTTCTAGGGTTTTGTAAGCTAACAGGAGCAAAAGCAATGTAAGTGAGATCAGGAAAGAACCTCATGCTTTAGCAGACTCTGCTTTAGTGACTTTAGAGACCATTTTGCTGTTGGCATTGAAACGATTCCAAAAAAATGGAAAAGATTTTGCTGCTTGTGTTTGACTATCAGACCTGAAGATTTCTGGAAAGGTACCGTGAGATGATAAAAGCATGACGCTGTGTGTAAAATGTTGGGTTTGTATCTGTAAAGGGATTCCCTGAAGTGCTACGTCACGACATGTCAATATCACTCTTACAAACTGACTGATGCTTTCTCTGTATTGATGTTGTTTCCAGAATACACAGATGATAATGCCCTGATTCCGGGGAACTCATCGGTAACTGTTAGGGGAGTCCCCGTCAGAGGAGTTAAAGCTACCGGCAAAACAGACCTTGGGTAAGTAGCCATAACACGTTGTGTTCTTTGGGAGGGGTTTCAGTGCGTTCACCTTCTTTGTGGCTGTTAGTTTACGGAGGCATTCAGGTTGTATCTTTCTTGTTAAAGCTGCTGTTAAATTGTGTTGTGACAGGGCAGATTTGAAGGTGTCTGTCCCAAAGCAGACTTAGATTTTTCAGCCTGCTGGGACGTGGCACTCAAGCTCCAACAGTGGTAACTGTTCAGACGTTTGAATTGGGTTTGTTCTTGGGCTTGGTTTTTCTGAGAGTCAAGTTCTCCATCCTGTTTCCTCTATGCAGAGAGATTCCTTATTGTATGCTTTTGCTTTTAGTGCTTTTAGAGTAAACGGAGAGACACATTGCAGTGTGAACCGGTGATTTGTTCCCATCTGCCAGCAGTCCGAGTCTCCGTGTTTGACTGCTTCCTTTGTCTGGGGGAGGGGGGCAGGGTATTCTTACACCCCAAAGGGGGGTGTGTGTGTGTGGGCTGCATGCTGTCTCCAGAGGAAGGACTGAGAGTGGCCAGCTGGCAAACCATGCAAACAAGAAGTTTCATTCTTAAGTGCTTCCTATTAGATTCCTAAAGACAATGTCTATGTCGGGCAAGAGAAAAAGAACAACATCCTAAAGCGTATTGCCTTTTGTGCCAGGACGGTGAAGGAACAGTTGATCTTTTCCAAACCTGAAGCTCAGAAAGCAGTTGAGCACATTCCCAAATGTTAGTAGTTACCTTTCTAAGTTTGTTTTCAGCCTAAGCTGCTCTCTGTGCTCCAGGTATTACTGCTGTATTCCTCAGATTTATGGAGGACAGAGAATCTGATTACAATTGCAGATACTCAAATGTAAGCCTGACTACAGCATTATCGCTGTCATCGATGTATTCGTCCAGTCCAGTTCTGTATCAGCTGCATCAGCATGGTTTGAATGGTCATGTTTTCAAGGCTTCTTCAAGACAGACCTCTCCTCCACCATTAGTAGATATTATTGACTTGTGGTTTTGCCATGTCTTTCTAATGTTAGTTCTCAATACATAAAGTGTACTGGCGAGTTACAGCGTGTCTCAAACAAACAGTACCGCAGCATCCTAGTACCCATGAAGCATCTGCAAGCAAAACCCCCTGAATTTATGTGGCTCTCCTGTAAGCTTTGGGCATATTACTGCAGTAGGTGTTGCAGTGCTTTCAGGCGCTGCCAAGGCTTTCTGGATGCCACAGCACTGTGCTTCTAAACATGGCCTGGTTTGGGGGGTTAATTTAGATGGGGATGCTTAGTGCTGTCTTGTCAATACCGCCTCGGTTTCTGGTTGGATGGCACCCTCTCCTGGTGTTGGAATGCTGCCCTAAAATGAGAGGCTAGGTGCCCCTAGCATCAAAGATCCAAGAAATACCTGCCCGTGGGGATCAGGGATGAATGCCGCTGCTCTCCTAAAGTTGCAAATGGTTCGGGCAGGTTAGCTTTCTCTTCCTTCAGCTGGAAACATTGTGGAAACAACTGGTAGAGTCGTTAGTGTTTGGGAATGATGAACGCATGGTGTCACGGTGGAGAGGCCTTCAGAAATGCGTTAGTCACCTTGTAGTATCTTCCTCAAGGCAAGTGGATGGAGAAACCATGGTGTGGTAATCTAAAGCGTTTCCTCGCACTTCCTCGTGTTCAGGAGGTACGTGGCTGTACTTGCGAGCCTGGTGGTGATGTAGCAGTGGCAGGAAGTATGAGCCTTTCTATTTGTGCAGGACTTGCACAGCAGCCTTTGGGTTGCCTCTGCTCGTGGGACGCTTTGGATGATGTATGAATTGTTTGTTAACTGATGGACGGTTGCATGTGTGATTCATGAGTAGCATGCAGGTACAGACCAATGAGTATTGGAATCTCGGCAAGGGCTTGTGTGCCATAAGTGTTTCCTAAAATATTGTAGCATGTTCAAGATGATCTTAAAGCAAATTCTGGTAATCCAGGCTTTTTTCCTTATTTTTTTAACACAGGCCTCCTCGACCACAGAAAATCCTTGGAACTGCTTTCAGGTGATGTTTCTACTGCTATTGGTAGTCACTTTAGGCTAGAGGATGGTGGGTACCTGAACACAGTGCTTGGGCCTCCACAAAGAAGCACTTTTCTACAGACAACTGTTCTTGTTTTGTCAGGGGAGTGTAGAAACCAAAGTGCTCTATCTGGTACCTGTTTGTGATAGTGGGGCTATACAGATTGCCTGAAGGTGCCTTCATATTTGGATGGCTGACTATTTAAGAACAGAAAAGTGTAGCACAGTCTTCATCGTTTTGAGACTTAGAGAGAAGAAAGAAAATATGTGAGGACTTCTTCTTGCACTGCTGTATTCTGTATCTTAGAGTCATTGGGGACAAAGAAGGAATGGGATTTGGGGTTTTATTTCAGTTGCACTGAATGTACCAGGAGAGCACACTTTATGTATAGAAATAAATTTCCATATTCATAAGACTATCAGAACACAGTGTTTTGGTGCTCAGGTTTTATAAACTGTTTTCACGGCTTTATGTTGGTTACGAGTGCTTTATTTTAAGTTCTGATCATCTTTCTTTCTTCTTCTAGAAGTCAAACTGAGCCAGCGAGTAGAACATCAAAAGAGGTATGTAAAAACACAAGCTGAAACTTTTTTCTACATGCTGCACCTAAGCCTAAGAAATGTAGCCTTGTACTAATTCTTTTATATATATAAAATATAAATGTTTTATATATAATATTTGTAATATATATATAAAAACATATTTTCCAGTGAAACACAGTGTATGCTGTAAATCCAATGTATTTGATTCAGCATAGTGAAAACTGAGCAATGCCAACTTTTGCACGGTGCTAATGTGAGCAGTGGTATTTGTGCCTAGTAACGCATTGCATTTCGTACTGAATAGGCTAGAATATTTCTTGTATGACTGTGTGTTGTACAGATAATGTGGGCTCATTTTTAGAGCTTGCAGGTTCAAGGTTTGCACCACTGAACTTGGTGCCACCCTTCAGTACACCACCACTTTGAATTTACATTTGGAAAAGGGGCAGCATTTTTTTCAGTTCAGAAAACACTGTCGTTCTGCTGCTAAGACATGAATAAGTAACGCGAGGAGATGCTTGACTAGTGATGGCCTAGATCTCCATTTGGCCCTTGGGTGGAATGCTACGTGCAACAATGCATTTCAAAATAGCCCTCATAGTACAAGCATTACTTTGTGGTGGTGTTTGGTTTTCATCTGTAAGTATAACTGCTTTTTCTTCACTCGAATGGTGTGAGGCATTACACGAGCTCTAGGTCACGGGATCTGATCACTTTGTAAGCTCTTAGGATAACTTAACCTAGAAATTCATGAGCTTGGGGTCTAATGAAAGTAAATGAAAGACAGCGCAAAAACTATGCTGCGCTCATGAACCATGCCTGTGTGCATTTAGAAAATGTTGAGCTATTAACTGATTAATTTATAAACTGCACTGGCAATGTTTCCTGTAGTGACACTTCCTTCTCAAATAAACGGAAATATTTTTTTTAGATCCTTTTGAGCTGAAAATGGACAGCTTCCTTAACCCTCCGTCTTTTAAGCAGTTGTGAGCATTTGGCAAGGGTCCCCCTCTGAGGTATCCTGAGCGATAGATTGATCTCAAGAGGGGTTGGTTACTTTAGTTTCTTCCCATTAACAACGTAGGCATACGTAAAGCTGTTTAAGGTTTGGACTTTGTTTTGAACAAATACAAATTCCACTGGCTTGGAGGTGGCTCTTTCAGTGATGCTCAGAGGCTATAGCGCAGGCTTTCATACAGCAGTAGGGGTGAACTCTTGCTATGTTCTGATTGTATGCAGAACTTGAACGTGTGTTTAATTTTTCTGAATAGATTGGCGACTCTTCCGCATCTCTTTCTCTGGCCCAGCTTATTAAGGTATGTTTAGATGTACTTTCTTGTGAAATAGTGGTTTTAAACCTTACACTGTGCTCTCTAGCTGGATAACTGCTGTAATATGAGCAAAACATTAATTGTTAATAATTCAGAGTGTTTATCCTAACTTTAAAATGTGCGTATACTTTGATACTATCCTGTAGAGAGTAGTTCCCAGCTTGGGAAGATGGAAGGGGAGCACCTTATTGGCCTCAGTGTGATGCTGCAGTATTACTCATCTGCAAGACACAAAGAAGCAGCACTTCAGAAGCTGTTTACCATTTTTCATACGACCCGTTAATTCTTCATTGGAACCTAACACAATTTTTACAGAAGAATTTAATTGGCTGTAAGTTGTGGACATTGCTGGGGCCTTTGCAACAGCCAGAACAGAGGTGTTTCTGGAACATGGGCAATAGCATGGCTGTTTTTGAATTTCTAGTCATTACCTAAACCTTTGTTAGGTATGACCTAACCCTAAGTCTGATACTTAACATTGACACTTTACCTTGAGACTTAACCCTGAGATTTAACCCTAAGACTATTAAGCATTCGCTAAGACTTAACTTTAAGATGTACCATTAAGACTTAACCCCAAGACTTAACCTTAAAGATTTAACCTTAAAACTTAACCTTAAGATTTATACTCATGATTTAACCCTAAGACTTCACCCTAAGGCTTAACCTTATGACTTAAACTTAAGGCTGAACCTTAAGACTTAACCCTGAGAATTAAGCCTAAGACATAACCTTAAAACTTGACCCTAAAGTCATAACCCTAAGACTTAAATTTTAAGACTTAACCCAAAGAGTTATCCCTAAGACTTATCCCCAAGACTTAACTCTTAAGGGTTAACCCTAAGACTTAAACTTAAGCATTAAACTTTATAGTTATCCCCAAGACTCAATCCATAAGTCTTAAACTTAAGAGTTAACTTTAAGACTTAACCTTAAGACTTGACCTAAAGACTTAACCCTAAGGCTTAACCTTAACACTTAAATATTAAGACTTAACCCAAAGACTTATCCCTAAGATAAATTTTAAGACTTAACCTGAAGACTTAACCTTAAAACCTAACCCTAAGAATGAAGCCTAAGACTTAACCCTAAGATATAACCTTAAGCCCTAACACTAAGACTGAACCTTAAGACAGGCCCTGGGCCTGAGCCATCTCTGCAGGGATGAGGCCTTCCTCGGCGTCCGTCCCTCAAACCCTCCCTCCGGCCCCCACGATCCGTCCCTAAAACACTTCCCCTCTGGCCCCCAGTCCCTGCTGGCCCTGAAGGCCGGCCACAGCACTTGGTTTCAAGCCTGAGCTGGTCATGTCATGGCTGTTCTGGAATGTGGTACAGTGAAAGAAGAGATTGAAATGGCAAATGTTCCCCCCCAGAGTGGTCCCATGCTGGCAAAGGTTGTCCGAGGAGGTTGTGGGCTCTCTGTCCTTGCAGATCTTCAAAGGCCAAGGGCACACAGTTCTCTGCAACCTGCTCTAGATGAGCGTGCTGGAGCAGAGGGCTTGGCCCAGAGGACCTCCACGGGTCCCTTCCAACCCCACCCTCCTGTGTGGCTCTGTGCTTTGCTTTTCCTCCTAAAGCTCCTCAACTCAGCCCCGATGCCCGCTGGAAAGGGTGCTGGGGCAAGGGATGATCCCAAACTCCTCCCCGAGGGTCCTTCCCAGCACAAGAGCTCCCCACTCCGGAAGACACGATGGCAGACACGGTCAGGAGAGGGAAAAGATTCTTTTATTGTCAACACCAGCTGCGAGGGCCCAGGAGTCACAGCGGTTCAGCCGGTGAAAGTCAGTCAGCACCTGCAACGACAGAGTCAGAAAGCTCTGCTAAGCCCCCAGAGGCAGGAAGAGGCAGGATTTGGTTCCCCCTTCTTTGGAGGACACTGTTTCTGAGGAATTCCTCATGGCCCAGAAGGGAGAGCTCTTGCTGGCCTCCACTAGGGGCCTTCTCCCCAGGGGTGACCTCCCTAGGGAGCTGTGCGTGCGCAGGGATGCTGACAGTGCCCCTGTGCCACGCAGCAGGGCTCGATGGGGAGCCCCTGGGGAGCTGCCGTGGGGCTCATCCCAAACCCTGCTCAGCACCAGCCCTCGCCGGCCCTTGCCAGCCAGCTGGGCTGACTTAGGGCCGTGTTCAGACTCGGGAAAGATGGGCAGCAGCGCCTGGTACGCACCTGGCCTTCCTGACGTGCTGCACCTTCCTGAATTTTCTCAGGTTTGGGCCCGCAAAGTCATTTCCTCTCTTCTCCGTTTTATTTTTGCTGTGCTGTCCCTCTCCTCTGCCCAGATTTCTTTTCTCTTTCTTTGTCTCGAGTTTTCCTTCTCCTGGTGGGATCCTGAAAAACTTTCCACCCCACAGCGTGATGAGAGGGGGAAAGCCCCAAGCCCCTGCAGTGAGCTCTCAGGTCAGGCAAGGGGAGCTCTTCCTACCTGGTTTCCTGGGGCAGGCTGGTCAGTTGTTGCAGGCATGCCGGGGACTCTGCCGTGCCCTCGGGGGTGGCTGGAGGCAAATCTGGAGGTGCCTAAACCAGAAACGTGGGAGGTAACGGGTGGCAAGTAAGGGCCTGGGGTAGTGAGGGCCTGACTGCCAAATTGCCATCTTAGCTCTACAGAGGAGATGCTGGTTTGCATCATGCACATTTTGCACAGTCCAGCCACTGCAGCCTAGACTTGATGAAGCTGCGATGGAATAGGATCTGAGCAAAAGCCCTCTCAAGGTGACAGCTACTCCCTTCTGTCCTTTTGTGGGTGTTTTGTAGGTATGTTTTGTTTGATGAAGCAGATCATACTTCATGAAATGCATTCCAGAAACAGCCTTTCCAGTTTTCCTTAACACGTACCACGCTGGGGGGAGAGGAGGAGCCCCAAAGGCACAAGAGAGCGGCTGCCAGGAGGAGGCCCAGCGGCTGCTTGGCCTCCTGGGAAATTACTGTCCCACTTGAGACATGTTGTCCCAGTGTCTGTGGAGCTGCCGTACCTCTGCCGCTTTGGGCCCTGCCCCTGTGTCTCCCCCAGCTCCTCTGTCGATGTCCAGCAGAGAGGCGTCTGCATCCAGAAAGGCTTCTGCCGGACGCTGGGTGTCTGCTGTGCCTGCAGGGCCACTTTGCTCTTCGCACTGCAGCTCTGGAAAGCAAAAGCACGTGCAGCAGCGCGACTTCTTGGAAGTCAAGTACATCTCAAGCAAAGCCCAGCCAAGCCCTACACCGCTTGTCTCCTCAACGTTGAGGTTTCTGGCATCCCGAGCCCCAGTGTCTGTGACAAGCCTCAGCCCCTCCTCCTACCTGTGCGCCTGTCCATGGGTGCTGGCACCTCCTCGGCTGATGGAGGGGAGAGGCCGGCCACCTCCCCCCCAAAGATGTCCCCGCAGTTTTCAATGAGGAACTCCACCAGCACGTTCACCTGCAGACATGAAAGCCTTGGTCTCAAGCCAGGTGCCTGCAGACATGTCAAGCAGCCTTTCCCACTGCTGACCCTTTGTCTGCGCAGGTGGCTGCGGCTGGGGGTTGCTCTTCCAGGCACCCAGCCCACCAGCCCTGGCTCAAGGGAGGAGGCAGCCAGGGACCTCTCAACAGCCAAGCTCCGATGGGCCGGGAAGGCAGCAGCCGGCTGCTGGGTAGGGCGTACCTTCTCGGTCACTGCCAGCATGGCCTGCAGCGGGAGCAGGTCCTCGTTGGGTGGGCTCAGCAGGTTGGGCCCGATGCAGATGGCCAGGTTGCTGCAGCTCATTCTGCTGGTGGCTGCGTTGTGGCCGATGTGCTGCAGCAGGGCCATCAGCCGCTTCAGGAGGAGGAGATTGGCCACAGGCAACTTGTCAGCCACCCTGAGGGAAGAGGAAGACAAGGCTGATGAAGCAGAGGGTGCCCACAGCCGTCCCTGCAGCTGGCCCCAGGCGGGTGGGAGCCAGCAGCCGTGTTGCACAGCTTTGCAGCTGCCCGAAAAGACAGCTTTCTGAGGAACCCATGCCTTTGCAGGCAGGTCCCAGAACTCTCCCGGTCCCTGCTCAACAGGCCGGCGGCTGCCCACACTTACGCTTTCAGCTCCTCCACCTTGGCCTGCTTGCTGGCCCTCTCCATGGCTGCCATCCAGTCCTCGTAGAGGTCGATGACGAGGAGCTTGGTGGGGATGCTTCGCAGGAATTCCTGCAATGCCAAGGGCTGCAGGTGAGCCTTTGAACGCTGCAGGCCAGCCAGGAGCTCCTCCAGCTGCAGCTCAGAAGCGCTCACCTTCAAGATGACGGCCAGCAGCAGTGCAGGCTGGCTTCCCACATCGACTTCCGTGCCGCGGTCCAGGGCCTCGCGTAGCTGCCGAAGTTCTGTGCCGCCGGCAGCTCTGCGGAATATCCCCTCCGTCGTCGGTCCTTCCTGGTGCAGGACAGCCAGCAGCTCCTGCAAGAGATGCAGGACAGTGGCTTGGCTGAGGAGCTGCCCTGCAGCAGCGGTGGCCATGGCCAGCGCTCTTCCCCAGGCTGGGCTCTGTCCTCCTGCAAAGGGGCTGGGAGCAGAGAAGCGTGAGCCATGGGCAGAGAGCCCAATTCCCCAGTACCTGGAGCCAGGGGACGCTGCCTGTGGACTGAGTGGGGGGCTGGGGACCCCGTGTCCAGGCTGGCTTACCTGGATGGGCCGGGGCAGCGTGTTGTCCTCCCCACAGAGGGCTGCCAGGGGCTGCCCAAAGAGCGCCCTGCTGCAGCCGGAGCCCGCCTGCCCTGGTGCCTGGGCAGCGGCCGGGGTGCGCCGTAGAGCAAAGGGCCAGGGCAGCCCCATCCTCCTCCTGCTGCTGCTGCTGCTCCCTCCTGCTGCAAAGGAAAACAGAGTAAGACGCCATCAACGGAGAACCCCAGGCCAGCGGTCCCAGAGCCTGCCCTGCCCTGCTCTGTCCTGCCCGCAGCGCGATGCTGTGTAGTGCGGCAGGACAGGCAGGGAGCCAGCAGCTGGAACCGTGGCTTTGGCCCAGCAGCTGTGGCTTGGAGGCTGCCGAGAGCTGGTGTGCCACCAGGACAGCCTGTCCCAGCCCTTGCCCTGCCCTCCTGCAAGCTGTGGGCAGCCGCAGAGGCTCTGTGTCCTGCAGAAGCTCATGCAGCGGCCGCTCTCCAGCAGGTGTCCTTGCTAGTCCAGGTGCTGTCCTCCCGTGCGGTGCCCAACCTGCATGGCGACACTCAGGGGACAAGTGAGCACAGTTCAATCCACTGCAGGAGGCTGCCTTTCTTTCCCAAACTCACCTGGCTCGTGGCAAAGTCCCCCTGCGTTTGCAGATGGGGCCGTCGCAGGCCCTTGCTTGGGATGAGCCTGCAAGAACCAAGAATCGGGCTGCGCTTGGAGAGCAGCCCCGCAGCAGAAAGGGCCAGCGGCGAGCTGCCCCCCGGCACCAGCAGCCTGAGCATGGCAGAGCTGGGACCCTCTGGCCTCCCAGGCTCTCTGCCCCGTGCGGCAGGTTTCGTCCCAGCTCCGCCAGCCAGCCAGTACGTACCAGCGTTCCTGGTGTCTCCCCAACCCCCTCTGCTGCGGAGTGGTACTGTGGGAACCCCCGCCCTCCTGCACATGGTCACCCCACTGGCTGCACATCCCAGCACAGCCAGAGATGGGTGCAAGGCAGCCATTCTCACCTCTGCCTGTGCCTCCATCAGCCTCTCCAGGCTCCTGGCGCGCACTGTCCTCCACTGGGCGGGAGAGAAGGAGGGGAAGAAGGTGAGCAGCCATGGGTCTGCTGCTCGGCTGCAGGAGCAGTGCTTGGGGACAGGGCCCAGAGCAGAGAGACACTCACGGCGTGGCGGCGGCTCAGCTCCTTCTCCAGGAGCTTGATGGATGTTAGGCGGGTGACGCGGGCTCCCGTGCGTCCTTCTGGTGTCCTGTGCACCGGGAAGGGAGAGGGAGAGAGCTGGGTGAGCCCCAAGCCGTCTCTTGTCTCTTGTCAGGCAGCTGTGCGCGAGAGCTGCCTGCAGCCCCAGGGGCACCTTCCCCAGCTGGGGGCTGTGTTCCCCCGTGGGCCCAGCTTCTCCTGGAGCACCCCCCCCCGGCTTACCCCAGCAGCGTGGCCACCCAGAGCTCCTTCAGTGCCTGGGAGCTGCAGAAAGAGAGGAGAGACAGCGTCAGGCCCTGCTGCCCCCAGCCCTGGGCAAAGGTGGGGGCCTGCACAGCCCTGCCCCGTGGGGCAGGACAGAGGCGCTGTCCAAGCCCTGGGTCGCTCTGTCCTGCCTGAGCAGCTGTATTTGCCCTTCCCTTCTGGGGGCCAAAAGGTGACGAGGGGATGCAGGATGGGGAAGCATCCCCCATCCCTCCCTCCCTGCCACCGAGCTGCCTGCTCCCTGCCCAGGCTCTGCACGCAAGGCAGAGGCCAGTCTTCACGGGATGGCGTGGGCACGGCTGGGAAGCTCTCCTGCCCGACCACGACTCACCCAAAAGTGGCAATGCAGGAGCCGGTGGGCCAGGCGAGGATGACAGAGGTGCTGTCCTCATCGGTGCCTTGCTCCTCCTCCTCCTGTCCCTCCTGCCCCGCAGCCTCCTTCCCGCTGCTGAGCACCCACAGCTGGTCCAGGGCCAGGCGGAGCTGTGGGCGCAGGCTGGTGCCATGTCTGCAGAGAGCAGAAGCCGGCCCTGAGCTGGAGGGGGGCTCCTTGGGCTGGGTCCCCACGCGCAGAGCCCTGTCCCCCACCTGCCCTTGGGACGGACGTTGGTGCCTCCAGCACCGAGGGGCCGGGGCCTGGGGCTGGTGCCAGGGTGTCCCTGGGCCGGGGCTGGGGGGAAGGATCTGGGCTCTGAGGGTCTTACCGCAACTTGGCGACCACCAGTTCCTTGTGGAGGAGGAGCAGGCGCCTCTCGCTCCTCTTGCGGCCCCGGGTCAGCCGCACGTCTGCGCTCAGCACCGGCTCGGCGTCGCTGAGAGCCTCCCTGCAGAGCAGAGAGCGGCGGGCATGAGCAACGTCAGTGCTGCGTGGCCCAGCTGTGCCCGCGTGTCCCCGAGCCCTGGGGGAGCCCACCTGGAGCTGCAGCAGCAGCTGGCCTGGCCCATCCTGCCCCGGAGAGGAGGGCCCTGGCCGTGCACCGAGGAGGGGGCCCAGCCGGCGACGGGGAGGCTGGGAAGCGGGGTGCTGGTGCTGTGGCAGCGCTGCTGGGCCAGAGGCTGCCTCCTGCCAGCGCCGCTGCGTGCCAGCACAGCTCTGCCCTGCTGCCTGTGGTGGCCGTGGGCTCCCCGTGACCAACGGTCTGAGCCCAACGGAAAGTGGGCGGAGCCTGCGGGGGCGGGGCTGGGGCCCTCTCCAGTATGGCCGGCCCTGCCTTGCCCGGGGGAGCCCCGAGCAGGACAGGGCAGGGGGCAAGGGCCACCTCCCTGCGCCTGCGGCCAGCGCTTTCACCTGGCTTTTTGACAGGGTCCCGCTCAATAAAAGAAGCTGTTTTTCCTAGAGATGACCATTGTGGCTAGAGGCAGACTCCTCTTGGTGGAGGCCGGCCTAGCCGTTGGAAGGCCTCTGGCACACAGGCCGTGCTAGGCCTCAGGCCCCAAGGCGCTGGAATTGGAGCAGGCCCACCGGGAGGAAAAACTTCCATTTTTACCAAAAGACGGGGGGACTAGCAGCAGTAAAGAGCCGCTCGGGTCCTGCCAGGCGCCACAGGGAAATGAAAGGTGTGGTGAGCTTCGGCAGGAATTGTGGTGCCCCTGGAGCACCACCCTTGCTTGGGAAGGCGTTATCCCACCTGGGTGTTAAGGCTTCACCCTTGGCGATCAGGGCTGGATGAGCACCACCCAGGAGCCCCTGCCCTGTTAGCCATGACCTTCACCCAGCCGGTGGCCTACACGGCCAGGGGCGAGTTTGTGGGGTAGGCCATGACCGTGGCAAAGAAGGGACCCGTAGCCAGCTTTTGATGGCCCGTGTCTCGTTTCACTGTTGACCCTAAGCAATGCCTTGCTTCAAATAGAAGCGATGCAGAGAGTTACACACCCGCCCTTTTCAGGAAAAATGCAGGACATCAGAGACATGTAGCAAGTTCTCTGCTGGCTGTTGTACACTGCAGCAAGAAGCAGCGTGGGTCCAGTGGCTAATGCTGGAAGGGGAATTCAGCACTTCTGGGAAAGGGATATAAAGGCACTCTTGTGGGCCAGGCTGGGATTGGGGAGGCTGGGTGGGTGTCTGGGGTCCCAGCTTTCCTGCAGTGCTGACTGTGTGCCTGCTGCTTGCTCTTCCCTGCAACGCCGGTTGCATCCACCTGCTGGGGCTGTGCTTGGGAAGGGCACCGGGGGTGAGCAAGCCCATGGGAGAGGGCTGGGGGGAAGCTCTTCTCCAGAGATCTACCAGAAACTGTCCAGAGCATCCGAGAGGATGCTCTGTGTGACAAGGGAAGGTGCCCGTTGGTCCAATGTATGGAGCCTGCAGGGCTCCCATCAGGGTCCTTTGACCTACCCATCCTCCAGCCAGCAATCCAGGTGCCCCTGGGGGGTCCCATGTTGGTCTCCTGAGGTACCCTTTAGCCCCGGTGAAGGTGTCATGCCTCAGTGTGTGCTTGCAGGGCATGTTTCCTTCCTGCTGACAAGGGCGGAATTGCAGTTAAATGCCCCTGGGCGATCCCGAGCCAAAAGCAGATTTTTTTCTATGGGCCACACTGCTTTGCAGTCCATGTGTGTGGTTCAGCTCCTGCATGGGAGCTGAGGACACGAGGTGACCTAGCTCTGAAGCTGGCCACTCTTGCTCCAGGCAACTCCAGTTGCTTGCGTTTTCCTTCAGCTTCCCCAGCCTGATGATCTCCACTGTCACCTCCTCCCTGTCCTACAAGAAGTATCCCTCTCCAGGCCATTAGGACAGTGGCACAGCACTCAGAATCCAGATCACTGGTAGAGAAGTAGGACAGAGGAAAAGAGAAGTTCTCCTTTGAAAGAAATCCTTGTTTGTCCTCCTTTAGCTACCAGTGGATGAAAAATACGGGGACAGAATTTCAGGCCAGCCACAGCACTGGCTTTCAAGCCTGAGCTTGTAATGTCATGGCTGTTCTGGAATGTGGTACAGTGAAATGAGAGATAGAAATGGCAAATTTTCCCCCCCAGAGCGGTCAAATGCTGGCAGAGGTTGTCCAAGGAGGGTGTGCAGCCTCTGTCCTTGGAGATCTTCAAAGGCCAAGGGCACACATTTCTCTGCAACCTGCTCTAGGTGAGCGTGATGGAGCAGAGGGCTTGGCCCAGAGGACCTCCACGGGTCCCTTCCAACCCCACCCTCCCGTGTGGCTCTGTGCTTTGCTTTTGCCCTGGCGGAGATCTTCAGGGACTTTGCGTTCCATTTTGTGTTGCCTTAGGGCTACAGTGTGCTGTGGTTTGGGGGCAACAAGGTTATGGTATGCCAGAGGTCAGGCGAGTTAGTGTCAAAGTGTGTTATTGTTATGGACAGAACCTGTGTTTGTTGGCCCTGTGTTCCTGGGGTTATGGCATTTTTATCATGTGTTCTGTGTGGTGATTTTTTTTTTTTGTGGAGAGTGCCTTTTTGCAGCTATTTTGCCTTTGTAGGGTTTGCATGGGGGCCTCTGGTTTGTGTACCAAGTTTCTTCTGGTTGTTTTTCTGCTGTGCTGGTGGATGGTGGTGTTTTTTTTCTGTCTTGAAACCATCGTTACAGGCCTAGTATATCTCCTGCAGGTCAGGCAGTGTCACTTCTGGTGTGGTCTGACTCATTTCTGGTGAGTTGGTAGGTAGGTATGGAGGACTTGTGGTCCCTCCATGGAGGATGACTGCTAGAGGACTAAGAGGCAGATCTGTGGAGGGGTGAGAGGACTGCTGGCCCATAAGTAGTGACTGTCAGAGGACTAAGTGTACTTGAATTTACGTGGGCTTCCAAATTCATGGTTGTTTCTCCTGCCTTGCGGAAGGGCCATGGGAAGTCACCAGCCACACGGAAGGATAAAGGGTTTCCCACGGCTACGTGGCTTTTTGGGTTTTGCTTTTGAATAAGAAAGTCCTGTCTCTACATGAGTAGAACTATAAACGGTCAATTTTGCCAACTTTAGAAAGCAGGGAGCAGCACTTTTCTGCTGTGCCTCACATGGCGGCCAGGGCACGGTGAGAAACAGCAAGTGAGTTTCTTCCTGGAACCTTCTCCAGGGGAGCAGTGCTGCACTTGTCAAGGTGAGGGGTTTTTTGGCTCTATACGATTGCAAATGTGAGGGGTTCATTTTCAGAACACAGCTATTAGGGAGCAGAACATTTGTGCTGTGCCTCACATGGCTGCAAGGACAGAGTGAGAAACAGCAAGAAAATTCCTTCCTGGCACCTGCTCCAGGGGAACAGTGCTGCCCTTTCCCAAGATGTATTTTTTTTTTGGCTCTTAAGGTCTGCAGCTCTGAAGGGTCAGTTTTGCTCACCACAGAAAGCAGGGAGCAGAACTTTTGTGCTGTGCTGTTCCTCACATGCGTGCCAGGGCAGGGTGAGAAACAGCAAGAGGATTCCTTCCTGGCCCCTTCTCCAGGGGAGCAGTGCTGCCCTTTCACAAAGTGAGCACTGGTTCTGCATGAGTGCAAAATGTTTGGGTCAAATTTCTCACCACAGGAAGTAGGGAGGTGAACTTTCGTGCTGTGCCTCACATGGCTGCCAGGGCAGGGTGAGAACAGCAAGAGAATTCCTTCCTGGAACCTTCTTTATGGGAGGAGTGCTGTACTTTGCCAAAGTGACTTTTTTTGGATCTTAACGACTGCACCGCTGAGGGATTAATTTTTGCTCACCACGGAAAGCAGGGAGCAGCACTTTTGTGCTGTGCCTGACATGGCTGCCAGGGCAGGGTGAGAAGCAGCAAGAGAATTCCTTCCTGCCACCTTCTCCAGGGGAGCAGGGCTGCACTTTGTCAAGGTGAGTTTTTTGGGCTGTGCATTATTGCCAGTGTAAAGGTGTCCAGTTTCTCCCCACAGAGAGCAGGGTGCACAACTTCTCTGCTGTGCCTGACGTGGCTGCAAGGACATGGTGAGAAGTAGCAATAAAATTCCTTCTGGAACCCTCTCCAGGGGAGCAGCCCTGCACTTCCCCAGGCCATGTTTTTTGGTTCATGGTTTCCCAGGCCATGAGTTCAAAAGTGCTGTGTCAATTTTCTCACCAGAGAAAGCAGGGAGCAGAACTCTTGTGCTGTGCCTCACATGGCTACCATGCACGGTGGGAAGCAGCAAGAGAATTCCTTCCTGGTACCTTCTCCAGGGGAATTTCCCAGCTCCCGAGAGACTCCTGGCACTGGCTGCAAGGGGGCTCCCAGCCGAAGGGTGGGCCTGGGTGGTGTTGGGGTGTTAATTGGTGATGTCTCCTTTCCTTAGTCACGTTAACACTTTGGGATAACAAATGGATGCTTCGCTCCTGTTGCTCTTTTATCATATCGCTCACAGTAACTGCCACTGGTTCCTTTTATCATATTGCATGCTATTTTCTTTTATTGCAATATAAGAAACTGCATTTGATATATTCCATTATGTGATATACTTGATAGATTTGATTATATTTGATGTGGAGTTCAGCTTTGCTGTCTATCCAGTCAGCCAGCAAAACATAATTTGATGTAGTCGGCAGCATACGAAGTAAAACTCTCTCTATTTAGGAAAAAAAAAAAAATGTTCCTCGACTTGCTGTTGTCAGGTGGGAACCATTGCCTTATGGTGTTTGGGCCGGAGTGGTCTGGTGGTGCTGGGCAGTTGGGCCATGCCAGGGACAGAGGTTGTGGTGTCTGGCGGGACGTTTGATGCCACTGTATAGATTCCACTGTGTATACGTTTATGTCCAGGGATTCTGTTAAGGGAAGGCTGCTGGCTCGGCAAAGGGACAAGATGTCTGAGCTCCCCAGTTACCACGCTCTGATTTGCTGTGTAGCTCTACGTTAAACACACCTGCGCACAAAGGTTAGGCCAAGCTGACTCTCTAAAGCTGTTAGAAGTGACGAATTAAGGGACCTCTCATGCAGGGAGTCAGCCTTGGGAAGGATGGGGAACAAAGAATGGATGGGGAAAAGATCGGCGTTCTCTTCAGTGATGCAGAAAGAGCCTCTGGGTGAGGACGTTGTGGTCGCAGGAGGAGACAAGCCGATAAGAGTGCTGCGATCCGCAGAATGTTGGTTGGAATTCGGACAAAGGTAATTGTTGTGGGGGGAGATCGTGACCTCTGACTCAGATAGCCCCCCGAGAGAGGGCAAGGCCCCGCTTGGGGAGCACGGGGAGCTAGTAAAAAACCTCAGCAGTGCTGTCTGAGGGTGTGTGCTCGTTTGCATTAAAGCAAGCAACTTGTAACCCATCCCGTGCCTGACTGAAAATGCATGTGTAATGCGCTATGAGTGTGCAAGTGCTCTGCTGTCCATAGTGCGTACCCTCGAGGAACTGGGTGAGCACGCTCAGAGGAAACATTCCCCCGTGCTCCCAGCACTGCCATAAAGAATGCCGGCCTTCTGAAACTTGCAAGCAAGGCTTAGAGGGTTTTTCTCCCTGACCGACTTTATGGTATCATTCCCACCATACTGGAGAAAGCAAATCTTTTTCTGTTTGGTGGTGAAAGCAGCTTGGGGAGCGTCACTGAAGTGCAGCACTTTTTTAACCTCAGGTCTAAAGTGCCACCGGTCCTACCGTGGAATACATCCTTCCTCAGGCTTTCAGCAAACGGAAAGGATGCAACAAACCCACCCCACTAAGACGTCCTGCGCTTTTTTTATCTTCCCTGGAAGGTGGGGACATGACCCTGTTGGGCCATCTGTGCCACCTGCCTGGGAGCCAAGATGGTGCCTTTGCATTTCAGGCTAAGCACTTACCTTCTTTTTTTTCCTTTTCAGCGACTTTAGAGCCACCCTTAGGGAGGCTGGTTAAGCTGGTTTATGTACAGCTGGTCACCAGTGGAGGGAAACGGTAAGCTCCGCTATTGCCTCTGGTGTTTACTTGTTACCTTGTCGCTCGTTTGAGTGATCTTACCGTGCCCCGGCAAGCAGAAGCTATCACGCCACTTTAGGCCTTGGTCTAATAGTCATGCAAAGCGATACTGAAAGTCATTCTGAGATCTGGAACAGGCCCCAATGTGCATTTTATAAAAGTGCATCTTGGCTGCTCTTTATCTTTGCATGGGTTTTTTTCCCGTTTCTCCAGACTGTTGAAGCTCTGAAAGGCGCCAGTGAGCTGCTCTCCCTCAGTTTGCTCCTTTGCCTTTGGGGAGTGCGGTTCATGTTTTCTTCATGGCTTTGCAGAGGAGAAAATCCATGAATACACCACCTTGCTCTTTTCACCTAAGCTAATTTCAGAAACTGCCTCCTTTAACTTAGACATGAAACTCTTCTTAACCTCTTTGTGCACTTGTAGAAAAGCAGGGTGGGGTGGGGGTTGGGGGATGGGGGTGTCTTCAGGAAGTGCCCGCAAAAGAGCCTGTGGGAGACCCTGTCCCTTGACTCACATGTGGGGTAGTGAAGAGCCTGAGAAAGTCATGGGTGTTTTGGTGTTCACCAAAGCAGGTTTTCGGTTTGTTTTTTTTTTTTTCTTATTGTCTTGTTATCTTATGTAGCTTATGCCACCAGGTAGTGACAGCCCGGGGGTGACAGGAGGGGACAGCAGGCAATGGCAGCCTGGAGGGTGACAGGAGGGGACAGTAGGTGGGGACAGGCCTGGGGGAGGGGTACAGGAGAGGACAGCTGTTGGGGACAGCCTGGGGGGTGACAGGAGGGGAGAGCAGGTATTGAAAGCCTGGCGGTGACAGGACCTCAGGCGCCAGATCAGGCCGCGAGCGGCTGAAGGCGACTCACTGCGACCTGCGGGTCACCAACGCCTAGACCATGGAAGGCGCGTGGGGGCGGCGGGCGCGGGATGCGGGGACCGGCCGGCTGGCGGTGGCGCAGGTGGCCAGTGAGGCGATTGGGCCGCGGCCGGCAGCGGTGACTCGTGCTGGGGCCTCAGAGCTGCTCTTCCGTGGTTGTGCGCTGGCAGCTGGCGTGAGGGCTGTGTGCGCAGCCAGGCACAGCAGCGTACGGGGTCGATGTGCGGCACCGCGCGTGGAAGAGGTTTGGTTTCTGGGAACCCTTCTAGGTAAAACGATAAGGAAATGTGGGACAATGCCTTGTAATCACAAACCTGCCAGATTTCTTTGAAACCCGGCAGAGAAGGCTGAACGTGATAGAAAAGGAGTGGATGGCTAATTGGAAGGGGAAAAAAGTGGGTTTGGTGACTGAAATTTGTCTTCAACTACTTTTACTCCACCGCATTGCCAAAGTGGCGCTTGGCTGCTGCAGAAACTGCTCAGTAGCAACGTTTTGGATCAAGAGTGTATCTGTGAGTGAGAATCTATGCAGACCCTGGAAAGCCATCTTGTAGACGGGTGTTCTGTCTCAAGTATACTTGGCATTTCTTGCTAATACAGCTTCTTTGCTACACCAAAGACATTTTCATTCAGATGTTATTGAGCATCATTTCTTCGTTTCTTTCAAACGGTGCATTTTTTTCCTGGTACTGCGTGTTAAACGGTGTCAGGGCAATACTGAAGTTTTATGGCAGATCACTTATGGTGAATATACCTAGAAATGTTCTTCGAGAAGCCCTAAGTTCTTTTGAATCTCAGAAATGGTGCTTGATTCTCAGAGACGGTAATGGTTTCGTATTACTTAGCGTGCTGTTTCAGTTTGGTAATCTACCATCTGGCAAAGCTTGCATGTGATTAAAGACTTTGGGATATGACAGAAATAAAAAGACTTGGAAACCGTTGCCATTCCTTAAACATTCAAATTTTATCGGGTGTTTTGTTTTGGTTTTTTTCTTTTTTTTTTCCTGTGGTTCTGTGACATTCTCACAACAGTCTTTTCTTTACAATGTGTACTCATAGGTTTTTTCCCTCTTCCTGTTTGATGTATTAAAACTTAAACGGAATAACATGTCTGCTGCGGTAACTGTAACTTTGGCCCTAGCCTTTCAAGTGGTTGGACCTAAGCACGCTGTTTACCTGCAGATAGGTAAAGTATGTTCAGGAGAGTATCTGTGAGGAGACTTAACAGCACGGTGTTAGGGGTCTTGGGGGTGTTACGGGATCGCGTGTCATACGGCGGTAGAGATAGACATGCAGGTAGAGGCAGATGTACAGGTTGTGACACAGATACTTAGTGGAACTTCTGTAAGGGTGTCTTCCCTGTGAAAATGCAAAAATCCCCCAGTGGTTGTCAGAGCAAAGCTAAGGAATACATTTCAGTGTCATACACATGTATGCGAGATTTTGGGGTTTTACACATAACCGTGAATTTCCGTTTTTATTGAACAGCCTCTACGTGCTTAAAGTCACCTTCAGAAGATGAAGGAAAGAACTCGGCCAGGATGTTCTGCCTAAAGGGGGTTCTCGGAGATCTTCCCTGTGGAGATACGGTCGTGGGTTTTATAACTTGGTGCAGGAGTCCTGACTAAATGGTGACGTGATCTTGGAAAGACCCTTCAGTGAACCTTGAGTGAAGATGGCCAACTTGTTCAGATTTTTCGGGGCCGCGTGATCACGGAAATCTCTTAATAGCAGCAATGCTAATAGAAGCTAAAAGTAAACAGGATTTTAAACATCACTGGGGGAAAAAAAAAGAAAGTGATGGTGGACTCTCTTTGAAGATGGTGGGAAGGCAAAATGGATGGTTGGGATGTGTTTGAAAAGGTGGGAGGCAGGGTGGGGGTGTCCTCTTCCGTGCTCGCTGTTATAGAGACATGTTCTAGGGTTTTGTAAGCTAACAGGAGCAAAAGCAATGTAAGTGAGATCAGGAAAGAACCTCATGCTTTAGCAGACTCTGCTTTAGTGACTTTAGAGACCATTTTGCTGTTGGCATTGAAACGATTCCAAAAAAATGGAAAAGATTTTGCTGCTTGTGTTTGACTATCAGACCTGAAGATTTCTGGAAAGGTACCGTGAGATGATAAAAGCATGACGCTGTGTGTAAAATGTTGGGTTTGTATCTGTAAAGGGATTCCCTGAAGTGCTACGTCACGACATGTCAATATCACTCTTACAAACTGACTGATGCTTTCTCTGTATTGATGTTGTTTCCAGAATACACAGATGATAATGCCCTGATTCCGGGGAACTCATCGGTAACTGTTAGGGGAGTCCCCGTCAGAGGAGTTAAAGCTACCGGCAAAACAGACCTTGGGTAAGTAGCCATAACACGTTGTGTTCTTTGGGAGGGGTTTCAGTGCGTTCACCTTCTTTGTGGCTGTTAGTTTACGGAGGCATTCAGGTTGTATCTTTCTTGTTAAAGCTGCTGTTAAATTGTGTTGTGACAGGGCAGATTTGAAGGTGTCTGTCCCAAAGCAGACTTAGATTTTTCAGCCTGCTGGGACGTGGCACTCAAGCTCCAACAGTGGTAACTGTTCAGACGTTTGAATTGGGTTTGTTCTTGGGCTTGGTTTTTCTGAGAGTCAAGTTCTCCATCCTGTTTCCTCTATGCAGAGAGATTCCTTATTGTATGCTTTTGCTTTTAGTGCTTTTAGAGTAAACGGAGAGACACATTGCAGTGTGAACCGGTGATTTGTTCCCATCTGCCAGCAGTCCGAGTCTCCGTGTTTGACTGCTTCCTTTGTCTGGGGGAGGGGGGCAGGGTATTCTTACACCCCAAAGGGGTGTGTGTGTGTGTGGGCTGCATGCTGTCTCCAGAGGAAGGACTGAGAGTGGCCAGCTGGCAAACCATGCAAACAAGAAGTTTCATTCTTAAGTGCTTCCTATTAGATTCCTAAAGACAATGTCTATGTCGGGCAAGAGAAAAAGAACAACATCCTAAAGCGTATTGCCTTTTGTGCCAGGACGGTGAAGGAACAGTTGATCTTTTCCAAACCTGAAGCTCAGAAAGCAGTTGAGCACATTCCCAAATGTTAGTAGTTACCTTTCTAAGTTTGTTTTCAGCCTAAGCTGCTCTCTGTGCTCCAGGTATTACTGCTGTATTCCTCAGATTTATGGAGGACAGAGAATCTGATTACAATTGCAGATACTCAAATGTAAGCCTGACTACAGCATTATCGCTGTCATCGATGTATTCGTCCAGTCCAGTTCTGTATCAGCTGCATCAGCATGGTTTGAATGGTCATGTTTTCAAGGCTTCTTCAAGACAGACCTCTCCTCCACCATTAGTAGATATTATTGACTTGTGGTTTTGCCATGTCTTTCTAATGTTAGTTCTCAATACATAAAGTGTACTGGCGAGTTACAGCGTGTCTCAAACAAACAGTACCGCAGCATCCTAGTACCCATGAAGCATCTGCAAGCAAAACCCCCTGAATTTATGTGGCTCTCCTGTAAGCTTTGGGCATATTACTGCAGTAGGTGTTGCAGTGCTTTCAGGCGCTGCCAAGGCTTTCTGGATGCCACAGCACTGTGCTTCTAAACATGGCCTGGTTTGGGGGGTTAATTTAGATGGGGATGCTTAGTGCTGTCTTGTCAATACCGCCTCGGTTTCTGGTTGGATGGCACCCTCTCCTGGTGTTGGAATGCTGCCCTAAAATGAGAGGCTAGGTGCCCCTAGCATCAAAGATCCAAGAAATACCTGCCCGTGGGGATCAGGGATGAATGCCGCTGCTCTCCTAAAGTTGCAAATGGTTCGGGCAGGTTAGCTTTCTCTTCCTTCAGCTGGAAACATTGTGGAAACAACTGGTAGAGTCGTTAGTGTTTGGGAATGATGAACGCATGGTGTCACGGTGGAGAGGCCTTCAGAAATGCGTTAGTCACCTTGTAGTATCTTCCTCAAGGCAAGTGGATGGAGAAACCATGGTGTGGTAATCTAAAGCGTTTCCTCGCACTTCCTCGTGTTCAGGAGGTACGTGGCTGTACTTGCGAGCCTGGTGGTGATGTAGCAGTGGCAGGAAGTATGAGCCTTTCTATTTGTGCAGGACTTGCACAGCAGCCTTTGGGTTGCCTCTGCTCGTGGGACGCTTTGGATGATGTATGAATTGTTTGTTAACTGATGGACGGTTGCATGTGTGATTCATGAGTAGCATGCAGGTACAGACCAATGAGTATTGGAATCTCGGCAAGGGCTTGTGTGCCATAAGTGTTTCCTAAAATATTGTAGCATGTTCAAGATGATCTTAAAGCAAATTCTGGTAATCCAGGCTTTTTTCCTTATTTTTTTAACACAGGCCTCCTCGACCACAGAAAATCCTTGGAACTGCTTTCAGGTGATGTTTCTACTGCTATTGGTAGTCACTTTAGGCTAGAGGATGGTGGGTACCTGAACACAGTGCTTGGGCCTCCACAAAGAAGCACTTTTCTACAGACAACTGTTCTTGTTTTGTCAGGGGAGTGTAGAAACCAAAGTGCTCTATCTGGTACCTGTTTGTGATAGTGGGGCTATACAGATTGCCTGAAGGTGCCTTCATATTTGGATGGCTGACTATTTAAGAACAGAAAAGTGTAGCACAGTCTTCATCGTTTTGAGACTTAGAGAGAAGAAAGAAAATATGTGAGGACTTCTTCTTGCACTGCTGTATTCTGTATCTTAGAGTCATTGGGGACAAAGAAGGAATGGGATTTGGGGTTTTATTTCAGTTGCACTGAATGTACCAGGAGAGCACACTTTATGTATAGAAATAAATTTCCATATTCATAAGACTATCAGAACACAGTGTTTTGGTGCTCAGGTTTTATAAACTGTTTTCACGGCTTTATGTTGGTTACGAGTGCTTTATTTTAAGTTCTGATCATCTTTCTTTCTTCTTCTAGAAGTCAAACTGAGCCAGCGAGTAGAACATCAAAAGAGGTATGTAAAAACACAAGCTGAAACTTTTTTCTACATGCTGCACCTAAGCCTAAGAAATGTAGCCTTGTACTAATTCTTTTATATATATAAAATATAAATGTTTTATATATAATATTTGTAATATATATATAAAAACATATTTTCCAGTGAAACACAGTGTATGCTGTAAATCCAATGTATTTGATTCAGCATAGTGAAAACTGAGCAATGCCAACTTTTGCACGGTGCTAATGTGAGCAGTGGTATTTGTGCCTAGTAACGCATTGCATTTCGTACTGAATAGGCTAGAATATTTCTTGTATGACTGTGTGTTGTACAGATAATGTAGGCTCATTTTTAGAGCTTGCAGGTTCAAGGTTTGCACCACTGAACTTGGTGCCACCCTTCAGTACACCACCACTTTGAATTTACATTTGGAAAAGGGGCAGCATTTTTTTCAGTTCAGAAAACACTGTCGTTCTGCTGCTAAGACATGAATAAGTAACGCGAGGAGATACTTGACTAGTGATGGCCTAGATCTCCATTTGGCCCTTGGGTGGAATGCTACGTGCAACAATGCATTTCAAAATAGCCCTCATAGTACAAGCATTACTTTGTGGTGGTGTTTGGTTTTCATCTGTAAGTATAACTGCTTTTTCTTCACTCGAATGGTGTGAGGCATTACACGAGCTCTAGGTCACGGGATCTGATCACTTTGTAAGCTCTTAGGATAACTTAACCTAGAAATTCATGAGCTTGGGGTCTAATGAAAGTAAATGAAAGACAGCGCAAAAACTATGCTGCGCTCATGAACCATGCCTGTGTGCATTTAGAAAATGTTGAGCTATTAACTGATTAATTTATAAACTGCACTGGCAATGTTTCCTGTAGTGACACTTCCTTCTCAAATAAACGGAAATATTTTTTTTAGATCCTTTTGAGCTGAAAATGGACAGCTTCCTTAACCCTCCGTCTTTTAAGCAGTTGTGAGCATTTGGCAAGGGTCCCCCTCTGAGGTATCCTGAGCGATAGATTGATCTCAAGAGGGGTTGGTTACTTTAGTTTCTTCCCATTAACAACGTAGGCATACGTAAAGCTGTTTAAGGTTTGGACTTTGTTTTGAACAAATACAAATTCCACTGGCTTGGAGGTGGCTCTTTCAGTGATGCTCAGAGGCTATAGCGCAGGCTTTCATACAGCAGTAGGGGTGAACTCTTGCTATGTTCTGATTGTATGCAGAACTTGAACGTGTGTTTAATTTTTCTGAATAGATTGGCGACTCTTCCGCATCTCTTTCTCTGGCCCAGCTTATTAAGGTATGTTTAGATGTACTTTCTTGTGAAATAGTGGTTTTAAACCTTACACTGTGCTCTCTAGCTGGATAACTGCTGTAATATGAGCAAAACATTAATTGTTAATAATTCAGAGTGTTTATCCTAACTTTAAAATGTGCGTATACTTTGATACTATCCTGTAGAGAGTAGTTCCCAGCTTGGGAAGATGGAAGGGGAGCACCTTATTGGCCTCAGTGTGATGCTGCAGTATTACTCATCTGCAAGACACAAAGAAGCAGCACTTCAGAAGCTGTTTACCATTTTTCATACGACCCGTTAATTCTTCATTGGAACCTAACACAATTTTTACAGAAGAATTTAATTGGCTGTAAGTTGTGGACATTGCTGGGGCCTTTGCAACAGCCAGAACAGACGTGTTTCTGGAACATGGGCAATAGCATGGCTGTTTTTGAATTTCTAGTCATTACCTAAACCTTTGTTAGGTATGACCTAACCCTAAGTCTGATACTTAACGTTGACACTTTACCTTGAGACTTAACCCTGAGATTTAACCCTAAGACTATTAAGCATTCGCTAAGACTTAACTTTAAGATGTACCATTAAGACTTAACCCCAAGACTTAACCTTAAAGATTTAACCTTAAAACTTAACCTTAAGATTTACACTCATGATTTAACCCTAAGACTTCACCCTAAGGCTTAACCTTATGACTTAAACTTAAGGCTGAACCTTAAGACTTAACCCTGAGAATTAAGCCTAAGACATAACCTTAAAACTTGACCCTAAAGTCATAACCCTAAGACTTAAATTTTAAGACTTAACCCAAAGAGTTATCCCTAAGACTTATCCCCAAGACTTAACTCTTAAGGGTTAACCCTAAGACTTAAACTTAAGCATTAAACTTTATAGTTATCCCCAAGACTCAATCCATAAGTCTTAAACTTAAGAGTTAACTTTAAGACTTAACCTTAAGACTTGACCTAAAGACTTAACCCTAAGGCTTAACCTTAACACTTAAATATTAAGACTTAACCCAAAGACTTATCCCTAAGATAAATTTTAAGACTTAACCTGAAGACTTAACCTTAAAACCTAACCCTAAGAATGAAGCCTAAGACTTAACCCTAAGATATAACCTTAAGCCCTAACACTAAGACTGAACCTTAAGACAGGCCCTGGGCCTGAGCCATCTCTGCAGGGGTGAGGCCTTCCTCGGCGTCCGTCCCTCAAACCCTCCCTCCGGCCCCCACGATCCGTCCCTAAAACACTTCCCCTCTGG
Source organism: Falco peregrinus (assembly GCF_023634155.1). Classification (NCBI taxonomy): domain Eukaryota; kingdom Metazoa; phylum Chordata; class Aves; order Falconiformes; family Falconidae; genus Falco; species Falco peregrinus. The sequence goes on from NW_026599603.1 coordinate 844,305, forward strand.
CCCCCAGTCCCTGCTGGCCCTGAAGGCCGGCCACAGCACTTGGTTTCAAGCCTGAGCTGGTCATGTCATGGCTGTTCTGGAATGTGGTACAGTGAAAGAAGAGATTGAAATGGCAAATGTTCCCCCCCAGAGTGGTCCCATGCTGGCAAAGGTTGTCCGAGGAGGTTGTGGGCTCTCTGTCCTTGCAGATCTTCAAAGGCCAAGGGCACACAGTTCTCTGCAACCTGCTCTAGATGAGCGTGCTGGAGCAGAGGGCTTGGCCCAGAGGACCTCCACGGGTCCCTTCCAACCCCACCCTCCTGTGTGGCTCTGTGCTTTGCTTTTCCTCCTAAAGCTCCTCAACTCAGCCCCGATGCCCGCTGGAAAGGGTGCTGGGGCAAGGGATGATCCCAAACTCCTCCCCGAGGGTCCTTCCCAGCACAAGAGCTCCCCACTCCGGAAGACACGATGGCAGACACGGTCAGGAGAGGGAAAAGATTCTTTTATTGTCAACACCAGCTGCGAGGGCCCAGGAGTCACAGCGGTTCAGCCGGTGAAAGTCAGTCAGCACCTGCAACGACAGAGTCAGAAAGCTCTGCTAAGCCCCCAGAGGCAGGAAGAGGCAGGATTTGGTTCCCCCTTCTTTGGAGGACACTGTTTCTGAGGAATTCCTCATGGCCCAGAAGGGAGAGCTCTTGCTGGCCTCCACTAGGGGCCTTCTCCCCAGGGGTGACCTCCCTAGGGAGCTGTGCGTGCGCAGGGATGCTGACAGTGCCCCTGTGCCACGCAGCAGGGCTCGATGGGGAGCCCCTGGGGAGCTGCCGTGGGGCTCATCCCAAACCCTGCTCAGCACCAGCCCTCGCCGGCCCTTGCCAGCCAGCTGGGCTGACTTAGGGCCGTGTTCAGACTCGGGAAAGATGGGCAGCAGCGCCTGGTACGCACCTGGCCTTCCTGACGTGCTGCACCTTCCTGAATTTTCTCAGGTTTGGGCCCGCAAAGTCATTTCCTCTCTTCTCCGTTTTATTTTTGCTGTGCTGTCCCTCTCCTCTGCCCAGATTTCTTTTCTCTTTCTTTGTCTCGAGTTTTCCTTCTCCTGGTGGGATCCTGAAAAACTTTCCACCCCACAGCGTGATGAGAGGGGGAAAGCCCCAAGCCCCTGCAGTGAGCTCTCAGGTCAGGCAAGGGGAGCTCTTCCTACCTGGTTTCCTGGGGCAGGCTGGTCAGTTGTTGCAGGCATGCCGGGGACTCTGCCGTGCCCTCGGGGGTGGCTGGAGGCAAATCTGGAGGTGCCTAAACCAGAAACGTGGGAGGTAACGGGTGGCAAGTAAGGGCCTGGGGTAGTGAGGGCCTGACTGCCAAATTGCCATCTTAGCTCTACAGAGGAGATGCTGGTTTGCATCATGCACATTTTGCACAGTCCAGCCACTGCAGCCTAGACTTGATGAAGCTGCGATGGAATAGGATCTGAGCAAAAGCCCTCTCAAGGTGACAGCTACTCCCTTCTGTCCTTTTGTGGGTGTTTTGTAGGTATGTTTTGTTTGATGAAGCAGATCATACTTCATGAAATGCATTCCAGAAACAGCCTTTCCAGTTTTCCTTAACACGTACCACGCTGGGGGGAGAGGAGGAGCCCCAAAGGCACAAGAGAGCGGCTGCCAGGAGGAGGCCCAGCGGCTGCTTGGCCTCCTGGGAAATTACTGTCCCACTTGAGACATGTTGTCCCAGTGTCTGTGGAGCTGCCGTACCTCTGCCGCTTTGGGCCCTGCCCCTGTGTCTCCCCCAGCTCCTCTGTCGATGTCCAGCAGAGAGGCGTCTGCATCCAGAAAGGCTTCTGCCAGACGCTGGGTGTCTGCTGTGCCTGCAGGGCCACTTTGCTCTTCGCACTGCAGCTCTGGAAAGCAAAAGCACGTGCAGCAGCGCGACTTCTTGGAAGTCAAGTACATCTCAAGCAAAGCCCAGCCAAGCCCTACACCGCTTGTCTCCTCAACGTTGAGGTTTCTGGCATCCCGAGCCCCAGTGTCTGTGACAAGCCTCAGCCCCTCCTCCTACCTGTGCGCCTGTCCATGGGTGCTGGCACCTCCTCGGCTGATGGAGGGGAGAGGCCGGCCACCTCCCCCCCAAAGATGTCCCCGCAGTTTTCAATGAGGAACTCCACCAGCACGTTCACCTGCAGACATGAAAGCCTTGGTCTCAAGCCAGGTGCCTGCAGACATGTCAAGCAGCCTTTCCCACTGCTGACCCTTTGTCTGCGCAGGTGGCTGCGGCTGGGGGTTGCTCTTCCAGGCACCCAGCCCACCAGCCCTGGCTCAAGGGAGGAGGCAGCCAGGGACCTCTCAACAGCCAAGCTCCGATGGGCCGGGAAGGCAGCAGCCGGCTGCTGGGTAGGGCGTACCTTCTCGGTCACTGCCAGCATGGCCTGCAGCGGGAGCAGGTCCTCGTTGGGTGGGCTCAGCAGGTTGGGCCCGATGCAGATGGCCAGGTTGCTGCAGCTCATTCTGCTGGTGGCTGCGTTGTGGCCGATGTGCTGCAGCAGGGCCATCAGCCGCTTCAGGAGGAGGAGATTGGCCACAGGCAACTTGTCAGCCACCCTGAGGGAAGAGGAAGACAAGGCTGATGAAGCAGAGGGTGCCCACAGCCGTCCCTGCAGCTGGCCCCAGGCGGGTGGGAGCCAGCAGCCGTGTTGCACAGCTTTGCAGCTGCCCGAAAAGACAGCTTTCTGAGGAACCCATGCCTTTGCAGGCAGGTCCCAGAACTCTCCCGGTCCCTGCTCAACAGGCCGGCGGCTGCCCACACTTACGCTTTCAGCTCCTCCACCTTGGCCTGCTTGCTGGCCCTCTCCATGGCTGCCATCCAGTCCTCGTAGAGGTCGATGACGAGGAGCTTGGTGGGGATGCTTCGCAGGAATTCCTGCAATGCCAAGGGCTGCAGGTGAGCCTTTGAACGCTGCAGGCCAGCCAGGAGCTCCTCCAGCTGCAGCTCAGAAGCGCTCACCTTCAAGATGACGGCCAGCAGCAGTGCAGGCTGGCTTCCCACATCGACTTCCGTGCCGCGGTCCAGGGCCTCGCGTAGCTGCCGAAGTTCTGTGCCGCCGGCAGCTCTGCGGAATATCCCCTCCGTCGTCGGTCCTTCCTGGTGCAGGACAGCCAGCAGCTCCTGCAAGAGATGCAGGACAGTGGCTTGGCTGAGGAGCTGCCCTGCAGCAGCGGTGGCCATGGCCAGCGCTCTTCCCCAGGCTGGGCTCTGTCCTCCTGCAAAGGGGCTGGGAGCAGAGAAGCGTGAGCCATGGGCAGAGAGCCCAATTCCCCAGTACCTGGAGCCAGGGGACGCTGCCTGTGGACTGAGTGGGGGGCTGGGGACCCCGTGTCCAGGCTGGCTTACCTGGATGGGCCGGGGCAGCGTGTTGTCCTCCCCACAGAGGGCTGCCAGGGGCTGCCCAAAGAGCGCCCTGCTGCAGCCGGAGCCCGCCTGCCCTGGTGCCTGGGCAGCGGCCGGGGTGCGCCGTAGAGCAAAGGGCCAGGGCAGCCCCATCCTCCTCCTGCTGCTGCTGCTGCTCCCTCCTGCTGCAAAGGAAAACAGAGTAAGACGCCATCAACGGAGAACCCCAGGCCAGCGGTCCCAGAGCCTGCCCTGCCCTGCTCTGTCCTGCCCGCAGCGCGATGCTGTGTAGTGCGGCAGGACAGGCAGGGAGCCAGCAGCTGGAACCGTGGCTTTGGCCCAGCAGCTGTGGCTTGGAGGCTGCCGAGAGCTGGTGTGCCACCAGGACAGCCTGTCCCAGCCCTTGCCCTGCCCTCCTGCAAGCTGTGGGCAGCCGCAGAGGCTCTGTGTCCTGCAGAAGCTCATGCAGCGGCCGCTCTCCAGCAGGTGTCCTTGCTAGTCCAGGTGCTGTCCTCCCGTGCGGTGCCCAACCTGCATGGCGACACTCAGGGGACAAGTGAGCACAGTTCAATCCACTGCAGGAGGCTGCCTTTCTTTCCCAAACTCACCTGGCTCGTGGCAAAGTCCCCCTGCGTTTGCAGATGGGGCCGTCGCAGGCCCTTGCTTGGGATGAGCCTGCAAGAACCAAGAATCGGGCTGCGCTTGGAGAGCAGCCCCGCAGCAGAAAGGGCCAGCGGCGAGCTGCCCCCCGGCACCAGCAGCCTGAGCATGGCAGAGCTGGGACCCTCTGGCCTCCCAGGCTCTCTGCCCCGTGCGGCAGGTTTCGTCCCAGCTCCGCCAGCCAGCCAGTACGTACCAGCGTTCCTGGTGTCTCCCCAACCCCCTCTGCTGCGGAGTGGTACTGTGGGAACCCCCGCCCTCCTGCACATGGTCACCCCACTGGCTGCACATCCCAGCACAGCCAGAGATGGGTGCAAGGCAGCCATTCTCACCTCTGCCTGTGCCTCCATCAGCCTCTCCAGGCTCCTGGCGCGCACTGTCCTCCACTGGGCGGGAGAGAAGGAGGGGAAGAAGGTGAGCAGCCATGGGTCTGCTGCTCGGCTGCAGGAGCAGTGCTTGGGGACAGGGCCCAGAGCAGAGAGACACTCACGGCGTGGCGGCGGCTCAGCTCCTTCTCCAGGAGCTTGATGGATGTTAGGCGGGTGACGCGGGCTCCCGTGCGTCCTTCTGGTGTCCTGTGCACCGGGAAGGGAGAGGGAGAGAGCTGGGTGAGCCCCAAGCCGTCTCTTGTCTCTTGTCAGGCAGCTGTGCGCGAGAGCTGCCTGCAGCCCCAGGGGCACCTTCCCCAGCTGGGGGCTGTGTTCCCCCGTGGGCCCAGCTTCTCCTGGAGCACCCCCCCCCGGCTTACCCCAGCAGCGTGGCCACCCAGAGCTCCTTCAGTGCCTGGGAGCTGCAGAAAGAGAGGAGAGACAGCGTCAGGCCCTGCTGCCCCCAGCCCTGGGCAAAGGTGGGGGCCTGCACAGCCCTGCCCCGTGGGGCAGGACAGAGGCGCTGTCCAAGCCCTGGGTCGCTCTGTCCTGCCTGAGCAGCTGTATTTGCCCTTCCCTTCTGGGGGCCAAAAGGTGACGAGGGGATGCAGGATGGGGAAGCATCCCCCATCCCTCCCTCCCTGCCACCGAGCTGCCTGCTCCCTGCCCAGGCTCTGCACGCAAGGCAGAGGCCAGTCTTCACGGGATGGCGTGGGCACGGCTGGGAAGCTCTCCTGCCCGACCACGACTCACCCAAAAGTGGCAATGCAGGAGCCGGTGGGCCAGGCGAGGATGACAGAGGTGCTGTCCTCATCGGTGCCTTGCTCCTCCTCCTCCTGTCCCTCCTGCCCCGCAGCCTCCTTCCCGCTGCTGAGCACCCACAGCTGGTCCAGGGCCAGGCGGAGCTGTGGGCGCAGGCTGGTGCCATGTCTGCAGAGAGCAGAAGCCGGCCCTGAGCTGGAGGGGGGCTCCTTGGGCTGGGTCCCCACGCGCAGAGCCCTGTCCCCCACCTGCCCTTGGGACGGACGTTGGTGCCTCCAGCACCGAGGGGCCGGGGCCTGGGGCTGGTGCCAGGGTGTCCCTGGGCCGGGGCTGGGGGGAAGGATCTGGGCTCTGAGGGTCTTACCGCAACTTGGCGACCACCAGTTCCTTGTGGAGGAGGAGCAGGCGCCTCTCGCTCCTCTTGCGGCCCCGGGTCAGCCGCACGTCTGCGCTCAGCACCGGCTCGGCGTCGCTGAGAGCCTCCCTGCAGAGCAGAGAGCGGCGGGCATGAGCAACGTCAGTGCTGCGTGGCCCAGCTGTGCCCGCGTGTCCCCGAGCCCTGGGGGAGCCCACCTGGAACTGCAGCAGCAGCTGGCCTGGCCCATCCTGCCCCGGAGAGGAGGGCCCTGGCCGTGCACCGAGGAGGGGGCCCAGCCGGCGACGGGGAGGCTGGGAAGCGGGGTGCTGGTGCTGTGGCAGCGCTGCTGGGCCAGAGGCTGCCTCCTGCCAGCGCCGCTGCGTGCCAGCACAGCTCTGCCCTGCTGCCTGTGGTGGCCGTGGGCTCCCCGTGACCAACGGTCTGAGCCCAACGGAAAGTGGGCGGGGCCTGCGGGGGCGGGGCTGGGGCCCTCTCCAGTATGGCCGGGCCTGCCTTGCCCAGGGGAGCCCCGAGCAGGACAGGGCAGGGGGCAAGGGCCACCTCCCTGCGCCTGCGGCCAGCGCTTTCACCTGGCTTTTTGACAGGGTCCCGCTCAATAAAAGAAGCTGTTTTTCCTAGAGATGACCATTGTGGCTAGAGGCAGACTCCTCTTGGTGGAGGCCGGCCTAGCCGTTGGAAGGCCTCTGGCACACAGGCCGTGCTAGGCCTCAGGCCCCAAGGCGCTGGAATTGGAGCAGGCCCACCGGGAGGAAAAACTTCCATTTTTACCAAAAGACGGGGGGACTAGCAGCAGTAAAGAGCCGCTCGGGTCCTGCCAGGCGCCACAGGGAAATGAAAGGTGTGGTGAGCTTCGGCAGGAATTGTGGTGCCCCTGGAGCACCACCCTTGCTTGGGAAGGCGTTATCCCACCTGGGTGTTAAGGCTTCACCCTTGGCGATCAGGGCTGGATGAGCACCACCCAGGAGCCCCTGCCCTGTTAGCCATGACCTTCACCCAGCCGGTGGCCAACACGGCCAGGGGCGAGTTTGTGGGGTAGGCCATGACCATGGCAAAGAAGGGACCCGTAGCCAGCTTTTGATGGCCCGTGTCTCGTTTCACTGTTGACCCTAAGCAATGCCTTGCTTCAAATAGAAGCGATGCAGAGAGTTACACACCCGCCCTTTTCAGGAAAAATGCAGGACATCAGAGACATGTAGCAAGTTCTCTGCTGGCTGTTGTACACTGCAGCAAGAAGCAGCGTGGGTCCAGTGGCTAATACTGGAAGGGGAATTCAGCACTTCTGGGAAAGGGATATAAAGGCACTCTTGTGGGCCAGGCTGGGATTGGGGAGGCTGGGTGGGTGTCTGGGGTCCCAGCTTTCCTGCAGTGCTGACTGTGTGCCTGCTGCTTGCTCTTCCCTGCAACGCCGGTTGCATCCACCTGCTGGGGCTGTGCTTGGGAAGGGCACCGGGGGTGAGCAAGCCCATGGGAGAGGGCTGGGGGGAAGCTCTTCTCCAGAGATCTACCAGAAACTGTCCAGAGCATCCGAGAGGATGCTCTGTGTGACAAGGGAAGGTGCCCGTTGGTCCAATGTATGGAGCCTGCAGGGCTCCCATCAGGGTCCTTTGACCTACCCATCCTCCAGCCAGCAATCCAGGTGCCCCTGGGGGGTCCCATGTTGGTCTCCTGAGGTACCCTTTAGCCCCGGTGAAGGTGTCATGCCTGAGTGTGTGCTTGCAGGGCATGTTTCCTTCCTGCTGACAAGGGCGGAATTGCAGTTAAATGCCCCTGGGCGATCCCGAGCCAAAAGCAGATTTTTTTCTATGGGCCACACTGCTTTGCAGTCCATGTGTGTGGTTCAGCTCCTGCATGGGAGCTGAGGACACGAGGTGACCTAGCTCTGAAGCTGGCCACTCTTGCTCCAGGCAACTCCAGTTGCTTGCGTTTTCCTTCAGCTTCCCCAGCCTGATGATCTCCACTGTCACCTCCTCCCTGTCCTACAAGAAGTATCCCTCTCCAGGCCATTAGGACAGTGGCACAGCACTCAGAATCCAGATCACTGGTAGAGAAGTAGGACAGAGGAAAAGAGAAGTTCTCCTTTGAAAGAAATCCTTGTTTGTCCTCCTTTAGCTACCAGTGGATGAAAAATACGGGGACAGAATTTCAGGCCAGCCACAGCACTGGCTTTCAAGCCTGAGCTTGTAATGTCATGGCTGTTCTGGAATGTGGTACAGTGAAATGAGAGATAGAAATGGCAAATTTTCCCCCCCAGAGCGGTCAAATGCTGGCAGAGGTTGTCCAAGGAGGGTGTGCAAGGAGATCTGTCCTTGGAGATCTTCAAAGGCCAAGGGCACACATTTCTCTGCGACCTGCTCTAGGTGAGCGTGATGGAGCAGAGGGCTTGGCCCAGAGGACCTCCACGGGTCCCTTCCAACCCCACCCTCCCGTGTGGCTCTGTGCTTTGCTTTTGCCCTGGCGGAGATCTTCAGGGACTTTGCGTTCCATTTTGTGTTGCCTTAGGGCTACAGTGTGCTGTGGTTTGGGGGCAACAAGGTTATGGTATGCCAGAGGTCAGGCGAGTTAGTGTCAAAGTGTGTTATTGTTATGGACAGAACCTGTGTTTGTTGGCCCTGTGTTCCTGGGGTTATGGCATTTTTATCATGTGTTCTGTGTGGTGATTTTTTTTTTTGTGGAGAGTGCCTTTTTGCAGCTATTTTGCCTTTGTAGGGTTTGCATGGGGGCCTCTGGTTTGTGTACCAAGTTTCTTCTGGTTGTTTTTCTGCTGTGCTGGTGGATGGTGGTGTTTTTTTTCTGTCTTGAAACCATCGTTACAGGCCTAGTATATCTCCTGCAGGTCAGGCAGTGTCACTTCTGGTGTGGTCTGACTCATTTCTGGTGAGTTGGTAGGTAGGTATGGAGGACTTGTGGTCCCTCCATGGAGGATGACTGCTAGAGGACTAAGAGGCAGATCTGTGGAGGGGTGAGAGGACTGCTGGCCCATAAGTAGTGACTGTCAGAGGACTAAGTGTACTTGAATTTACGTGGGCTTCCAAATTCATGGTTGTTTCTCCTGCCTTGCGGAAGGGCCATGGGAAGTCACCAGCCACACGGAAGGATAAAGGGTTTCCCACGGCTACGTGGCTTTTTGGGTTTTGCTTTTGAATAAGAAAGTCCTGTCTCTACATGAGTAGAACTATAAACGGTCAATTTTGCCAACTTTAGAAAGCAGGGAGCAGCACTTTTCTGCTGTGCCTCACATGGCGGCCAGGGCACGGTGAGAAACAGCAAGTGAGTTTCTTCCTGGAACCTTCTCCAGGGGAGCAGTGCTGCACTTGTCAAGGTGAGGGGTTTTTTGGCTCTATACGATTGCAAATGTGAGGGGTTCATTTTCAGAACACAGCTATTAGGGAGCAGAACATTTGTGCTGTGCCTCACATGGCTGCAAGGACAGAGTGAGAAACAGCAAGAAAATTCCTTCCTGGCACCTGCTCCAGGGGAACAGTGCTGCCCTTTCCCAAGATGTATTTTTTTTTTGGCTCTTAAGGTCTGCAGCTCTGAAGGGTCAGTTTTGCTCACCACAGAAAGCAGGGAGCAGAACTTTTGTGCTGTGCTGTTCCTCACATGGGTGCCAGGGCAGGGTGAGAAACAGCAAGAGGATTCCTTCCTGGCCCCTTCTCCAGGGGAGCAGTGCTGCCCTTTCACAAAGTGAGCACTGGTTCTGCATGAGTGCAAAATGTTTGGGTCAAATTTCTCACCACAGGAAGTAGGGAGGTGAACTTTCGTGCTGTGCCTCACATGGCTGCCAGGGCAGGGTGAGAACAGCAAGAGAATTCCTTCCTGGAACCTTCTTTATGGGAGGAGTGCTGTACTTTGCCAAAGTGACTTTTTTTGGATCTTAACGACTGCACCGCTGAGGGATTAATTTTTGCTCACCACGGAAAGCAGGGAGCAGCACTTTTGTGCTGTGCCTGACATGGCTGCCAGGGCAGGGTGAGAAGCAGCAAGAGAATTCCTTCCTGCCACCTTCTCCAGGGGAGCAGGGCTGCACTTTGTCAAGGTGAGTTTTTTGGGCTGTGCATTATTGCCAGTGTAAAGGTGTCCAGTTTCTCCCCACAGAGAGCAGGGTGCACAACTTCTCTGCTGTGCCTGACGTGGCTGCAAGGACATGGTGAGAAGTAGCAATAAAATTCCTTCCGGAACCCTCTCCAGGGGAGCAGCCCTGCACTTCCCCAGGCCATGTTTTTTGGTTCATGGTTTCCCAGGCCATGAGTTCAAAAGTGCTGTGTCAATTTTCTCACCAGAGAAAGCAGGGAGCAGAACTCTTGTGCTGTGCCTCACATGGCTACCATGCACGGTGGGAAGCAGCAAGAGAATTCCTTCCTGGTACCTTCTCCAGGGGAATTTCCCAGCTCCCGAGAGACTCCTGGCACTGGCTGCAAGGGGGCTCCCAGCCGAAGGGTGGGCCTGGGTGTTGTTGGGGTGTTAATTGGTGATGTCTCCTTTCCTTAGTCACGTTAACACTTTGGGATAACAAATGGATGCTTCGCTCCTGTTGCTCTTTTATCATATCGCTCACAGTAACTGCCACTGGTTCCTTTTATCATATTGCATGCTATTTTCTTTTATTGCAATATAAGAAACTGCATTTGATATATTCCATTATGTGATATACTTGATAGATTTGATTATATTTGATGTGGAGTTCAGCTTTGCTGTCTATCCAGTCAGCCAGCAAAACATAATTTGATGTAGTCGGCAGCATACGAAGTAAAACTCTCTCTATTTAGGAAAAAAAAAAAAATGTTCCTCGACTTGCTGTTGTCAGGTGGGAACCATTGCCTTATGGTGTTTGGGCCGGAGTGGTCTGGTGGTGCTGGGCAGTTGGGCCATGCCAGGGACAGAGGTTGTGGTGTCTGGCGGGACGTTTGATGCCACTGTATAGATTCCACTGTGTATACGTTTATGTCCAGGGATTCTGTTAAGGGAAGGCTGCTGGCTCGGCAAAGGGACAAGATGTCTGAGCTCCCCAGTTACCACGCTCTGATTTGCTGTGTAGCTCTACGTTAAACACACCTGCGCACAAAGGTTAGGCCAAGCTGACTCTCTAAAGCTGTTAGAAGTGACGAATTAAGGGACCTCTCATGCAGGGAGTCAGCCTTGGGAAGGATGGGGAACAAAGAATGGATGGGGAAAAGATCGGCGTTCTCTTCAGTGATGCAGAAAGAGCCTCTGGGTGAGGACGTTGTGGTCGCAGGAGGAGACAAGCCGATAAGAGTGCTGCGATCCGCAGAATGTTGGTTGGAATTCGGACAAAGGTAATTGTTGTGGGGGGAGATCGTGACCTCTGACTCAGATAGCCCCCCGAGAGAGGGCAAGGCCCCGCTTGGGGAGCACGGGGAGCTAGTAAAAAACCTCAGCAGTGCTGTCTGAGGGTGTGTGCTCGTTTGCATTAAAGCAAGCAACTTGTAACCCATCCCGTGCCTGACTGAAAATGCATGTGTAATGCGCTATGAGTGTGCAAGTGCTCTGCTGTCCATAGTGCGTACCCTCGAGGAACTGGGTGAGCACGCTCAGAGGAAACATTCCCCCGTGCTCCCAGCACTGCCATAAAGAATGCCGGCCTTCTGAAACTTGCAAGCAAGGCTTAGAGGGTTTTTCTCCCTGACCGACTTTATGGTATCATTCCCACCATACTGGAGAAAGCAAATCTTTTTCTGTTTGGTGGTGAAAGCAGCTTGGGGAGCGTCACTGAAGTGCAGCACTTTTTTAACCTCAGGTCTAAAGTGCCACCGGTCCTACCGTGGAATACATCCTTCCTCAGGCTTTCAGCAAACGGAAAGGATGCAACAAACCCACCCCACTAAGACGTCCTGCGCTTTTTTTATCTTCCCTGGAAGGTGGGGACATGACCCTGTTGGGCCATCTGTGCCACCTGCCTGGGAGCCAAGATGGTGCCTTTGCATTTCAGGCTAAGCACTTACCTTCTTTTTTTTCCTTTTCAGCGACTTTAGAGCCACCCTTAGGGAGGCTGGTTAAGCTGGTTTATGTACAGCTGGTCACCAGTGGAGGGAAACGGTAAGCTCCGCTATTGCCTCTGGTGTTTACTTGTTACCTTGTCGCTCGTTTGAGTGATCTTACCGTGCCCCGGCAAGCAGAAGCTATCACGCCACTTTAGGCCTTGGTCTAATAGTCATGCAAAGCGATACTGAAAGTCATTCTGAGATCTGGAACAGGCCCCAATGTGCATTTTATAAAAGTGCATCTTGGCTGCTCTTTATCTTTGCATGGGTTTTTTTCCCGTTTCTCCAGACTGTTGAAGCTCTGAAAGGCGCCAGTGAGCTGCTCTCCCTCAGTTTGCTCCTTTGCCTTTGGGGAGTGCGGTTCATGTTTTCTTCATGGCTTTGCAGAGGAGAAAATCCATGAATACACCACCTTGCTCTTTTCACCTAAGCTAATTTCAGAAACTGCCTCCTTTAACTTAGACATGAAACTCTTCTTAACCTCTTTGTGCACTTGTAGAAAAGCAGGGTGGGGTGGGGGTTGGGGGATGGGGGTGTCTTCAGGAAGTGCCCGCAAAAGAGCCTGTGGGAGACCCTGTCCCTTGACTCACATGTGGGGTAGTGAAGAGCCTGAGAAAGTCATGGGTGTTTTGGTGTTCACCAAAGCAGGTTTTCGGTTTGTTTTTTTTTTTTCTTATTGTCTTGTTATCTTATGTAGCTTATGCCACCAGGTAGTGACAGCCCGGGGGTGACAGGAGGGGACAGCAGGCAATGGCAGCCTGGAGGGTGACAGGAGGGGACAGTAGGTGGGGACAGGCCTGGGGGAGGGGTGCAGAAGAGGACAGCTGTTGGGGACAGCCTGGGGGGTGACAGGAGGGGAGAGCAGGTATTGAAAGCCTGGCGGTGACAGGACCTCAGGCGCCAGATCAGGCCGCGAGCGGCTGAAGGCGACTCACTGCGACCTGCGGGTCACCAACGCCTAGACCATGGAAGGCGCGTGGGGGCGGCGGGCGCGGGATGCGGGGACCGGCCGGCTGGCGGTGGCGCAGGTGGCCAGTGAGGCGATTGGGCCGCGGCCGGCAGCGGTGACTTGTGCTGGGGCCTCAGAGCTGCTCTTCCGTGGTTGTGCGCTGGCAGCTGGCGTGAGGGCTGTGTGCGCAGCCAGGCACAGCAGCGTACGGGGTCGATGTGCGGCACCGCGCGTGGAAGAGGTTTGGTTTCTGGGAACCCTTCTAGGTAAAACGATAAGGAAATGTGGGACAATGCCTTGTAATCACAAACCTGCCAGATTTCTTTGAAACCCGGCAGAGAAGGCTGAACGTGATAGAAAAGGAGTGGATGGCTAATTGGAAGGGGAAAAAAGTGGGTTTGGTGACTGAAATTTGTCTTCAACTACTTTTACTCCACCGCATTGCCAAAGTGGCGCTTGGCTGCTGCAGAAACTGCTCAGTAGCAACGTTTTGGATCAAGAGTGTATCTGTGAGTGAGAATCTATGCAGACCCTGGAAAGCCATCTTGTAGACGGGTGTTCTGTCTCAAGTATACTTGGCATTTCTTGCTAATACAGCTTCTTTGCTACACCAAAGACATTTTCATTCAGATGTTATTGAGCATCATTTCTTCGTTTCTTTCAAACGGTGCATTTTTTTCCTGGTACTGCGTGTTAAACGGTGTCAGGGCAATACTGAAGTTTTATGGCAGATCACTTATGGTGAATATACCTAGAAATGTTCTTCGAGAAGCCCTAAGTTCTTTTGAATCTCAGAAATGGTGCTTGATTCTCAGAGACGGTAATGGTTTCGTATTACTTAGCGTGCTGTTTCAGTTTGGTAATCTACCATCTGGCAAAGCTTGCATGTGATTAAAGACTTTGGGATATGACAGAAATAAAAAGACTTGGAAACCGTTGCCATTCCTTAAACATTCAAATTTTATCGGGTGTTTTGTTTTGGTTTTTTTCTTTTTTTTTTCCTGTGGTTCTGTGACATTCTCACAACAGTCTTTTCTTTACAATGTGTACTCATAGGTTTTTTCCCTCTTCCTGTTTGATGTATTAAAACTTAAACGGAATAACATGTCTGCTGCGGTAACTGTAACTTTGGCCCTAGCCTTTCAAGTGGTTGGACCTAAGCACGCTGTTTACCTGCAGATAGGTAAAGTATGTTCAGGAGAGTATCTGTGAGGAGACTTAACAGCACGGTGTTAGGGGTCTTGGGGGTGTTACGGGATCGCGTGTCATACGGCGGTAGAGATAGACATGCAGGTAGAGGCAGATGTACAGGTTGTGACACAGATACTTAGTGGAACTTCTGTAAGGGTGTCTTCCCTGTGAAAATGCAAAAATCCCCCAGTGGTTGTCAGAGCAAAGCTAAGGAATACATTTCAGTGTCATACACATGTATGCGAGATTTTGGGGTTTTACACACAACCGTGAATTTCCGTTTTTATTGAACAGCCTCTACGTGCTTAAAGTCACCTTCAGAAGATGAAGGAAAGAACTCGGCCAGGATGTTCTGCCTAAAGGGGGTTCTCGGAGATCTTCCCTGTGGAGATACGGTCGTGGGTTTTATAACTTGGTGCAGGAGTCCTGACTAAATGGTGACGTGATCTTGGAAAGACCCTTCAGTGAACCTTGAGTGAAGATGGCCAACTTGTTCAGATTTTTCGGGGCCGCGTGATCACGGAAATCTCTTAATAGCAGCAATGCTAATAGAAGCTAAAAGTAAACAGGATTTTAAACATCACTGGGGGAAAAAAAAAGAAAGAGATGGTGGACTCTCTTTGAAGATGGTGGGAAGGCAAAATGGATGGTTGGGATGTGTTTGAAAAGGTGGGAGGCAGGGTGGGGGTGTCCTCTTCCGTGCTCGCTGTTATAGAGACATGTTCTAGGGTTTTGTAAGCTAACAGGAGCAAAAGCAATGTAAGTGAGATCAGGAAAGAACCTCATGCTTTAGCAGACTCTGCTTTAGTGACTTTAGAGACCATTTTGCTGTTGGCATTGAAACGATTCCAAAAAAATGGAAAAGATTTTGCTGCTTGTGTTTGACTATCAGACCTGAAGATTTCTGGAAAGGTACCGTGAGATGATAAAAGCATGACGCTGTGTGTAAAATGTTGGGTTTGTATCTGTAAAGGGATTCCCTGAAGTGCTACGTCACGACATGTCAATATCACTCTTACAAACTGACTGATGCTTTCTCTGTATTGATGTTGTTTCCAGAATACACAGATGATAATGCCCTGATTCCGGGGAACTCATCGGTAACTGTTAGGGGAGTCCCCGTCAGAGGAGTTAAAGCTACCGGCAAAACAGACCTTGGGTAAGTAGCCATAACACGTTGTGTTCTTTGGGAGGGGTTTCAGTGCGTTCACCTTCTTTGTGGCTGTTAGTTTACGGAGGCATTCAGGTTGTATCTTTCTTGTTAAAGCTGCTGTTAAATTGTGTTGTGACAGGGCAGATTTGAAGGTATCTGTCCCAAAGCAGACTTAGATTTTTCAGCCTGCTGGGACGTGGCACTCAAGCTCCAACAGTGGTAACTGTTCAGACGTTTGAATTGGGTTTGTTCTTGGGCTTGGTTTTTCTGAGAGTCAAGTTCTCCATCCTGTTTCCTCTATGCAGAGAGATTCCTTATTGTATGCTTTTGCTTTTAGTGCTTTTAGAGTAAACGGAGAGACACATTGCAGTGTGAACCGGTGATTTGTTCCCATCTGCCAGCAGTCCGAGTCTCCGTGTTTGACTGCTTCCTTTGTCTGGGGGAGGGGGGCAGGGTATTCTTACACCCCAAAGGGGTGTGTGTGTGTGTGGGCTGCATGCTGTCTCCAGAGGAAGGACTGAGAGTGGCCAGCTGGCAAACCATGCAAACAAGAAGTTTCATTCTTAAGTGCTTCCTATTAGATTCCTAAAGACAATGTCTATGTCGGGCAAGAGAAAAAGAACAACATCCTAAAGCGTATTGCCTTTTGTGCCAGGACGGTGAAGGAACAGTTGATCTTTTCCAAACCTGAAGCTCAGAAAGCAGTTGAGCACATTCCCAAATGTTAGTAGTTACCTTTCTAAGTTTGTTTTCAGCCTAAGCTGCTCTCTGTGCTCCAGGTATTACTGCTGTATTCCTCAGATTTATGGAGGACAGAGAATCTGATTACAATTGCAGATACTCAAATGTAAGCCTGACTACAGCATTATCGCTGTCATCGATGTATTCGTCCAGTCCAGTTCTGTATCAGCTGCATCAGCATGGTTTGAATGGTCATGTTTTCAAGGCTTCTTCAAGACAGACCTCTCCTCCACCATTAGTAGATATTATTGACTTGTGGTTTTGCCATGTCTTTCTAATGTTAGTTCTCAATACATAAAGTGTACTGGCGAGTTACAGCGTGTCTCAAACAAACAGTACCGCAGCATCCTAGTACCCATGAAGCATCTGCAAGCAAAACCCCCTGAATTTATGTGGCTCTCCTGTAAGCTTTGGGCATATTACTGCAGTAGGTGTTGCAGTGCTTTCAGGCGCTGCCAAGGCTTTCTGGATGCCACAGCACTGTGCTTCTAAACATGGCCTGGTTTGGGGGGTTAATTTAGATGGGGATGCTTAGTGCTGTCTTGTCAATACCGCCTCGGTTTCTGGTTGGATGGCACCCTCTCCTGGTGTTGGAATGCTGCCCTAAAATGAGAGGCTAGGTGCCCCTAGCATCAAAGATCCAAGAAATACCTGCCCGTGGGGATCAGGGATGAATGCCGCTGCTCTCCTAAAGTTGCAAATGGTTCGGGCAGGTTAGCTTTCTCTTCCTTCAGCTGGAAACATTGTGGAAACAACTGGTAGAGTCGTTAGTGTTTGGGAATGATGAACGCATGGTGTCACGGTGGAGAGGCCTTCAGAAATGCGTTAGTCACCTTGTAGTATCTTCCTCAAGGCAAGTGGATGGAGAAACCATGGTGTGGTAATCTAAAGCGTTTCCTCGCACTTCCTCGTGTTCAGGAGGTACGTGGCTGTACTTGCGAGCCTGGTGGTGATGTAGCAGTGGCAGGAAGTATGAGCCTTTCTATTTGTGCAGGACTTGCACAGCAGCCTTTGGGTTGCCTCTGCTCGTGGGACGCTTTGGATGATGTATGAATTGTTTGTTAACTGATGGACGGTTGCATGTGTGATTCATGAGTAGCATGCAGGTACAGACCAATGAGTATTGGAATCTCGGCAAGGGCTTGTGTGCCATAAGTGTTTCCTAAAATATTGTAGCATGTTCAAGATGATCTTAAAGCAAATTCTGGTAATCCAGGCTTTTTTCCTTATTTTTTTAACACAGGCCTCCTCGACCACAGAAAATCCTTGGAACTGCTTTCAGGTGATGTTTCTACTGCTATTGGTAGTCACTTTAGGCTAGAGGATGGTGGGTACCTGAACACAGTGCTTGGGCCTCCACAAAGAAGCACTTTTCTACAGACAACTGTTCTTGTTTTGTCAGGGGAGTGTAGAAACCAAAGTGCTCTATCTGGTACCTGTTTGTGATAGTGGGGCTATACAGATTGCCTGAAGGTGCCTTCATATTTGGATGGCTGACTATTTAAGAACAGAAAAGTGTAGCACAGTCTTCATCGTTTTGAGACTTAGAGAGAAGAAAGAAAATATGTGAGGACTTCTTCTTGCACTGCTGTATTCTGTATCTTAGAGTCATTGGGGACAAAGAAGGAATGGGATTTGGGGTTTTATTTCAGTTGCACTGAATGTACCAGGAGAGCACACTTTATGTATAGAAATAAATTTCCATATTCATAAGACTATCAGAACACAGTGTTTTGGTGCTCAGGTTTTATAAACTGTTTTCACGGCTTTATGTTGGTTACGAGTGCTTTATTTTAAGTTCTGATCATCTTTCTTTCTTCTTCTAGAAGTCAAACTGAGCCAGCGAGTAGAACATCAAAAGAGGTATGTAAAAACACAAGCTGAAACTTTTTTCTACATGCTGCACCTAAGCCTAAGAAATGTAGCCTTGTACTAATTCTTTTATATATATAAAATATAAATGTTTTATATATAATATTTGTAATATATATATAAAAACATATTTTCCAGTGAAACACAGTGTATGCTGTAAATCCAATGTATTTGATTCAGCATAGTGAAAACTGAGCAATGCCAACTTTTGCACGGTGCTAATGTGAGCAGTGGTATTTGTGCCTAGTAACGCATTGCATTTCGTACTGAATAGGCTAGAATATTTCTTGTATGACTGTGTGTTGTACAGATAATGTGGGCTCATTTTTAGAGCTTGCAGGTTCAAGGTTTGCACCACTGAACTTGGTGCCACCCTTCAGTACACCACCACTTTGAATTTACATTTGGAAAAGGGGCAGCATTTTTTTCAGTTCAGAAAACACTGTCGTTCTGCTGCTAAGACATGAATAAGTAACGCGAGGAGATGCTTGACTAGTGATGGCCTAGATCTCCATTTGGCCCTTGGGTGGAATGCTACGTGCAACAATGCATTTCAAAATAGCCCTCATAGTACAAGCATTACTTTGTGGTGGTGTTTGGTTTTCATCTGTAAGTATAACTGCTTTTTCTTCACTCGAATGGTGTGAGGCATTACACGAGCTCTAGGTCACGGGATCTGATCACTTTGTAAGCTCTTAGGATAACTTAACCTAGAAATTCATGAGCTTGGGGTCTAATGAAAGTAAATGAAAGACAGCGCAAAAACTATGCTGCGCTCATGAACCATGCCTGTGTGCATTTAGAAAATGTTGAGCTATTAACTGATTAATTTATAAACTGCACTGGCAATGTTTCCTGTAGTGACACTTCCTTCTCAAATAAACGGAAATATTTTTTTTAGATCCTTTTGAGCTGAAAATGGACAGCTTCCTTAACCCTCCGTCTTTTAAGCAGTTGTGAGCATTTGGCAAGGGTCCCCCTCTGAGGTATCCTGAGCGATAGATTGATCTCAAGAGGGGTTGGTTACTTTAGTTTCTTCCCATTAACAACGTAGGCATACGTAAAGCTGTTTAAGGTTTGGACTTTGTTTTGAACAAATACAAATTCCACTGGCTTGGAGGTGGCTCTTTCAGTGATGCTCAGAGGCTATAGCGCAGGCTTTCATACAGCAGTAGGGGTGAACTCTTGCTATGTTCTGATTGTATGCAGAACTTGAACGTGTGTTTAATTTTTCTGAATAGATTGGCGACTCTTCCGCATCTCTTTCTCTGGCCCAGCTTATTAAGGTATGTTTAGATGTACTTTCTTGTGAAATAGTGGTTTTAAACCTTACACTGTGCTCTCTAGCTGGATAACTGCTGTAATATGAGCAAAACATTAATTGTTAATAATTCAGAGTGTTTATCCTAACTTTAAAATGTGCGTATACTTCGATACTATCCTGTAGAGAGTAGTTCCCAGCTTGGGAAGATGGAAGGGGAGCACCTTATTGGCCTCAGTGTGATGCTGCAGTATTACTCATCTGCAAGACACAAAGAAGCAGCACTTCAGAAGCTGTTTACCATTTTTCATACGACCCGTTAATTCTTCATTGGAACCTAACACAATTTTTACAGAAGAATTTAATTGGCTGTAAGTTGTGGACATTGCTGGGGCCTTTGCAACAGCCAGAACAGACGTGTTTCTGGAACATGGGCAATAGCATGGCTGTTTTTGAATTTCTAGTCATTACCTAAACCTTTGTTAGGTATGACCTAACCCTAAGTCTGATACTTAACGTTGACACTTTACCTTGAGACTTAACCCTGAGATTTAACCCTAAGACTATTAAGCATTCGCTAAGACTTAACTTTAAGATGTACCATTAAGACTTAACCCCAAGACTTAACCTTAAAGATTTAACCTTAAAACTTAACCTTAAGATTTACACTCATGATTTAACCCTAAGACTTCACCCTAAGGCTTAACCTTATGACTTAAACTTAAGGCTGAACCTTAAGACTTAACCCTGAGAATTAAGCCTAAGACATAACCTTAAAACTTGACCCTAAAGTCATAACCCTAAGACTTAAATTTTAAGACTTAACCCAAAGAGTTATCCCTAAGACTTATCCCCAAGACTTAACTCTTAAGGGTTAACCCTAAGACTTAAACTTAAGCATTAAACTTTATAGTTAACCCCAAGACTCAATCCATAAGTCTTAAACTTAAGAGTTAACTTTAAGACTTAACCTTAAGACTTGACCTAAAGACTTAACCTTAACACTTAAATATTAAGACTTAACCCAAAGACTTATCCCTAAGTTAAATTTTAAGACTTAACCTGAAGACTTAACCTTAAAACCTAACCCTAAGAATGAAGCCTAAGACTTAACCCTAAGATATAACCTTAAGCCCTAACACTAAGACTGAACCTTAAGACAGGCCCTGGGCCTGAGCCATCTCTGCAGGGATGAGGCCTTCCTCGGCGTCCGTCCCTCAAACCCTCCCTCCGGCCCCCACGATCCGTCCCTAAAACACTTCCCCTCTGGCCCCCAGTCCCTGCTGGCCCTGAAGGCCGGCCACAGCACTTGGTTTCAAGCCTGAGCTGGTCATGTCATGGCTGTTCTGGAATGTGGTACAGTGAAAGAAGAGATTGAAATGGCAAATGTTCCCCCCCAGAGTGGTCCCATGCTGGCAAAGGTTGTCCGAGGAGGTTGTGGGCTCTCTGTCCTTGCAGATCTTCAAAGGCCAAGGGCACACAGTTCTCTGCAACCTGCTCTAGATGAGCGTGCTGGAGCAGAGGGCTTGGCCCAGAGGACCTCCACGGGTCCCTTCCAACCCCACCCTCCTGTGTGGCTCTGTGCTTTGCTTTTCCTCCTAAAGCTCCTCAACTCAGCCCCGATGCCCGCTGGAAAGGGTGCTGGGGCAAGGGATGATCCCAAACTCCTCCCCGAGGGTCCTTCCCAGCACAAGAGCTCCCCACTCCGGAAGACACGATGGCAGACACGGTCAGGAGAGGGAAAAGATTCTTTTATTGTCAACACCAGCTGCGAGGGCCCAGGAGTCACAGCGGTTCAGCCGGTGAAAGTCAGTCAGCACCTGCAACGACAGAGTCAGAAAGCTCTGCTAAGCCCCCAGAGGCAGGAAGAGGCAGGATTTGGTTCCCCCTTCTTTGGAGGACACTGTTTCTGAGGAATTCCTCATGGCCCAGAAGGGAGAGCTCTTGCTGGCCTCCACTAGGGGCCTTCTCCCCAGGGGTGACCTCCCTAGGGAGCTGTGCGTGCGCAGGGATGCTGACAGTGCCCCTGTGCCACGCAGCAGGGCTCGATGGGGAGCCCCTGGGGAGCTGCCGTGGGGCTCATCCCAAACCCTGCTCAGCACCAGCCCTCGCCGGCCCTTGCCAGCCAGCTGGGCTGACTTAGGGCCGTGTTCAGACTCGGGAAAGATGGGCAGCAGCGCCTGGTACGCACCTGGCCTTCCTGACGTGCTGCACCTTCCTGAATTTTCTCAGGTTTGGGCCCGCAAAGTCATTTCCTCTCTTCTCCGTTTTATTTTTGCTGTGCTGTCCCTCTCCTCTGCCCAGATTTCTTTTCTCTTTCTTTGTCTCGAGTTTTCCTTCTCCTGGTGGGATCCTGAAAAACTTTCCACCCCACAGCGTGATGAGAGGGGGAAAGCCCCAAGCCCCTGCAGTGAGCTCTCAGGTCAGGCAAGGGGAGCTCTTCCTACCTGGTTTCCTGGGGCAGGCTGGTCAGTTGTTGCAGGCATGCCGGGGACTCTGCCGTGCCCTCGGGGGTGGCTGGAGGCAAATCTGGAGGTGCCTAAACCAGAAACGTGGGAGGTAACGGGTGGCAAGTAAGGGCCTGGGGTAGTGAGGGCCTGACTGCCAAATTGCCATCTTAGCTCTACAGAGGAGATGCTGGTTTGCATCATGCACATTTTGCACAGTCCAGCCACTGCAGCCTAGACTTGATGAAGCTGCGATGGAATAGGATCTGAGCAAAAGCCCTCTCAAGGTGACAGCTACTCCCTTCTGTCCTTTTGTGGGTGTTTTGTAGGTATGTTTTGTTTGATGAAGCAGATCATACTTCATGAAATGCATTCCAGAAACAGCCTTTCCAGTTTTCCTTAACACGTACCACGCTGGGGGGAGAGGAGGAGCCCCAAAGGCACAAGAGAGCGGCTGCCAGGAGGAGGCCCAGCGGCTGCTTGGCCTCCTGGGAAATTACTGTCCCACTTGAGACATGTTGTCCCAGTGTCTGTGGAGCTGCCGTACCTCTGCCGCTTTGGGCCCTGCCCCTGTGTCTCCCCCAGCTCCTCTGTCGATGTCCAGCAGAGAGGCGTCTGCATCCAGAAAGGCTTCTGCCGGACGCTGGGTGTCTGCTGTGCCTGCAGGGCCACTTTGCTCTTCGCACTGCAGCTCTGGAAAGCAAAAGCACGTGCAGCAGCGCGACTTCTTGGAAGTCAAGTACATCTCAAGCAAAGCCCAGCCAAGCCCTACACCGCTTGTCTCCTCAACGTTGAGGTTTCTGGCATCCCGAGCCCCAGTGTCTGTGACAAGCCTCAGCCCCTCCTCCTACCTGTGCGCCTGTCCATGGGTGCTGGCACCTCCTCGGCTGATGGAGGGGAGAGGCCGGCCACCTCCCCCCCAAAGATGTCCCCGCAGTTTTCAATGAGGAACTCCACCAGCACGTTCACCTGCAGACATGAAAGCCTTGGTCTCAAGCCAGGTGCCTGCAGACATGTCAAGCAGCCTTTCCCACTGCTGACCCTTTGTCTGCGCAGGTGGCTGCGGCTGGGGGTTGCTCTTCCAGGCACCCAGCCCACCAGCCCTGGCTCAAGGGAGGAGGCAGCCAGGGACCTCTCAACAGCCAAGCTCCCATGGGCCGGGAAGGCAGCAGCCGGCTGCTGGGTAGGGCGTACCTTCTCGGTCACTGCCAGCATGGCCTGCAGCGGGAGCAGGTCCTCGTTGGGTGGGCTCAGCAGGTTGGGCCCGATGCAGATGGCCAGGTTGCTGCAGCTCATTCTGCTGGTGGCTGCGTTGTGGCCGATGTGCTGCAGCAGGGCCATCAGCCGCTTCAGGAGGAGGAGATTGGCCACAGGCAACTTGTCAGCCACCCTGAGGGAAGAGGAAGACAAGGCTGATGAAGCAGAGGGTGCCCACAGCCGTCCCTGCAGCTGGCCCCAGGCGGGTGGGAGCCAGCAGCCGTGTTGCACAGCTTTGCAGCTGCCCGAAAAGACAGCTTTCTGAGGAACCCATGCCTTTGCAGGCAGGTCCCAGAACTCTCCCGGTCCCTGCTCAACAGGCCGGCGGCTGCCCACACTTACGCTTTCAGCTCCTCCACCTTGGCCTGCTTGCTGGCCCTCTCCATGGCTGCCATCCAGTCCTCGTAGAGGTCGATGACGAGGAGCTTGGTGGGGATGCTTCGCAGGAATTCCTGCAATGCCAAGGGCTGCAGGTGAGCCTTTGAACGCTGCAGGCCAGCCAGGAGCTCCTCCAGCTGCAGCTCAGAAGCGCTCACCTTCAAGATGACGGCCAGCAGCAGTGCAGGCTGGCTTCCCACATCGACTTCCGTGCCGCGGTCCAGGGCCTCGCGTAGCTGCCGAAGTTCTGTGCCGCCGGCAGCTCTGCGGAATATCCCCTCCGTCGTCGGTCCTTCCTGGTGCAGGACAGCCAGCAGCTCCTGCAAGAGATGCAGGACAGTGGCTTGGCTGAGGAGCTGCCCTGCAGCAGCGGTGGCCATGGCCAGCGCTCTTCCCCAGGCTGGGCTCTGTCCTCCTGCAAAGGGGCTGGGAGCAGAGAAGCGTGAGCCATGGGCAGAGAGCCCAATTCCCCAGTACCTGGAGCCAGGGGACGCTGCCTGTGGACTGAGTGGGGGGCTGGGGACCCCGTGTCCAGGCTGGCTTACCTGGATGGGCCGGGGCAGCGTGTTGTCCTCCCCACAGAGGGCTGCCAGGGGCTGCCCAAAGAGCGCCCTGCTGCAGCCGGAGCCCGCCTGCCCTGGTGCCTGGGCAGCGGCCGGGGTGCGCCGTAGAGCAAAGGGCCAGGGCAGCCCCATCCTCCTCCTGCTGCTGCTGCTGCTCCCTCCTGCTGCAAAGGAAAACAGAGTAAGACGCCATCAACGGAGAACCCCAGGCCAGCGGTCCCAGAGCCTGCCCTGCCCTGCTCTGTCCTGCCCGCAGCGCGATGCTGTGTAGTGCGGCAGGACAGGCAGGGAGCCAGCAGCTGGAACCGTGGCTTTGGCCCAGCAGCTGTGGCTTGGAGGCTGCCGAGAGCTGGTGTGCCACCAGGACAGCCTGTCCCAGCCCTTGCCCTGCCCTCCTGCAAGCTGTGGGCAGCCGCAGAGGCTCTGTGTCCTGCAGAAGCTCATGCAGCGGCCGCTCTCCAGCAGGTGTCCTTGCTAGTCCAGGTGCTGTCCTCCCGTGCGGTGCCCAACCTGCATGGCGACACTCAGGGGACAAGTGAGCACAGTTCAATCCACTGCAGGAGGCTGCCTTTCTTTCCCAAACTCACCTGGCTCGTGGCAAAGTCCCCCTGCGTTTGCAGATGGGGCCGTCGCAGGCCCTTGCTTGGGATGAGCCTGCAAGAACCAAGAATCGGGCTGCGCTTGGAGAGCAGCCCCGCAGCAGAAAGGGCCAGCGGCGAGCTGCCCCCCGGCACCAGCAGCCTGAGCATGGCAGAGCTGGGACCCTCTGGCCTCCCAGGCTCTCTGCCCCGTGCGGCAGGTTTCGTCCCAGCTCCGCCAGCCAGCCAGTACGTACCAGCGTTCCTGGTGTCTCCCCAACCCCCTCTGCTGCGGAGTGGTACTGTGGGAACCCCCGCCCTCCTGCACATGGTCACCCCACTGGCTGCACATCCCAGCACAGCCAGAGATGGGTGCAAGGCAGCCATTCTCACCTCTGCCTGTGCCTCCATCAGCCTCTCCAGGCTCCTGGCGCGCACTGTCCTCCACTGGGCGGGAGAGAAGGAGGGGAAGAAGGTGAGCAGCCATGGGTCTGCTGCTCGGCTGCAGGAGCAGTGCTTGGGGACAGGGCCCAGAGCAGAGAGACACTCACGGCGTGGCGGCGGCTCAGCTCCTTCTCCAGGAGCTTGATGGATGTTAGGCGGGTGACGCGGGCTCCCGTGCGTCCTTCTGGTGTCCTGTGCACCGGGAAGGGAGAGGGAGAGAGCTGGGTGAGCCCCAAGCCGTCTCTTGTCTCTTGTCAGGCAGCTGTGCGCGAGAGCTGCCTGCAGCCCCAGGGGCACCTTCCCCAGCTGGGGGCTGTGTTCCCCCGTGGGCCCAGCTTCTCCTGGAGCACCCCCCCCGGCTTACCCCAGCAGCGTGGCCACCCAGAGCTCCTTCAGTGCCTGGGAGCTGCAGAAAGAGAGGAGAGACAGCGTCAGGCCCTGCTGCCCCCAGCCCTGGGCAAAGGTGGGGGCCTGCACAGCCCTGCCCCGTGGGGCAGGACAGAGGCGCTGTCCAAGCCCTGGGTCGCTCTGTCCTGCCTGAGCAGCTGTATTTGCCCTTCCCTTCTGGGGGCCAAAAGGTGACGAGGGGATGCAGGATGGGGAAGCATCCCCCATCCCTCCCTCCCTGCCACCGAGCTGCCTGCTCCCTGCCCAGGCTCTGCACGCAAGGCAGAGGCCAGTCTTCACGGGATGGCGTGGGCACGGCTGGGAAGCTCTCCTGCCCGACCACGACTCACCCAAAAGTGGCAATGCAGGAGCCGGTGGGCCAGGCGAGGATGACAGAGGTGCTGTCCTCATCGGTGCCTTGCTCCTCCTCCTCCTGTCCCTCCTGCCCCGCAGCCTCCTTCCCGCTGCTGAGCACCCACAGCTGGTCCAGGGCCAGGCGGAGCTGTGGGCGCAGGCTGGTGCCATGTCTGCAGAGAGCAGAAGCCGGCCCTGAGCTGGAGGGGGGCTCCTTGGGCTGGGTCCCCACGCGCAGAGCCCTGTCCCCCACCTGCCCTTGGGACGGACGTTGGTGCCTCCAGCACCGAGGGGCCGGGGCCTGGGGCTGGTGCCAGGGTGTCCCTGGGCCGGGGCTGGGGGGAAGGATCTGGGCTCTGAGGGTCTTACTGCAACTTGGCGACCACCAGTTCCTTGTGGAGGAGGAGCAGGCGCCTCTCGCTCCTCTTGCGGCCCCGGGTCAGCCGCACGTCTGCGCTCAGCACCGGCTCGGCGTCGCTGAGAGCCTCCCTGCAGAGCAGAGAGCGGCGGGCATGAGCAACGTCAGTGCTGCGTGGCCCAGCTGTGCCCGCGTGTCCCCGAGCCCTGGGGGAGCCCACCTGGAGCTGCAGCAGCAGCTGGCCTGGCCCATCCTGCCCCGGAGAGGAGGGCCCTGGCCGTGCACCGAGGAGGGGGCCCAGCCGGCGACGGGGAGGCTGGGAAGCGGGGTGCTGGTGCTGTGGCAGCGCTGCTGGGCCAGAGGCTGCCTCCTGCCAGCGCCGCTGCGTGCCAGCACAGCTCTGCCCTGCTGCCTGTGGTGGCCGTGGGCTCCCCGTGACCAACGGTCTGAGCCCAACGGAAAGTGGGCGGAGCCTGCGGGGGCGGGGCTGGGGCCCTCTCCAGTATGGCCGGCCCTGCCTTGCCCGGGGGAGCCCCGAGCAGGACAGGGCAGGGGGCAAGGGCCACCTCCCTGTGCCTGCGGCCAGCGCTTTCACCTGGCTTTTTGACAGGGTCCCGCTCAATAAAAGAAGCTGTTTTTCCTAGAGATGACCATTGTGGCTAGAGGCAGACTCCTCTTGGTGGAGGCCGGCCTAGCCGTTGGAAGGCCTCTGGCACACAGGCCGTGCTAGGCCTCAGGCCCCAAGGCGCTGGAATTGGAGCAGGCCCACCGGGAGGAAAAACTTCCATTTTTACCAAAAGACGGGGGCACTAGCAGCAGTAAAGAGCCGCTCGGGTCCTGCCAGGCGCCACAGGGAAATGAAAGGTGTGGTGAGCTTCGGCAGGAATTGTGGTGCCCCTGGAGCACCACCCTTGCTTGGGAAGGCTTTATCCCACCTGGGTGTTAAGGCTTCACCCTTGGCGATCAGGGCTGGATGAGCACCACCCAGGAGCCCCTGCCCTGTTAGCCATGACCTTCACCCAGCCGGTGGCCTACACGCCCAGGGGCGAGTTTGTGGGGTAGGCCATGACCATGGCAAAGAAGGGACCCGTAGCCAGCTTTTGATGGCCCGTGTCTCGTTTCACTGTTGACCCTAAGCAATGCCTTGCTTCAAATAGAAGCGATGCAGAGAGTTACACACCCGCCCTTTTCAGGAAAAATGCAGGACATCAGAGACATGTAGCAAGTTCTCTGCTGGCTGTTGTACACTGCAGCAAGAAGCAGCGTGGGTCCAGTGGCTAATGCTGGAAGGGGAATTCAGCACTTCTGGGAAAGGGATATAAAGGCACTCTTGTGGGCCAGGCTGGGATTGGGGAGGCTGGGTGGGTGTCTGGGGTCCCAGCTTTCCTGCAGTGCTGACTGTGTGCCTGCTGCTTGCTCTTCCCTGCAACGCCGGTTGCATCCACCTGCTGGGGCTGTGCTTGGGAAGGGCACCGGGGGTGAGCAAGCCCATGGGAGAGGGCTGGGGGGAAGCTCTTCTCCAGAGATCTACCAGAAACTGTCCAGAGCATCCGAGAGGATGCTCTGTGTGACAAGGGAAGGTGCCCGTTGGTCCAATGTATGGAGCCTGCAGGGCTCCCGTCAGGGTCCTTTGACCTACCCATCCTCCAGCCAGCAATCCAGGTGCCCCTGGGGGGTCCCATGTTGGTCTCCTGAGGTACCCTTTAGCCCCGGTGAAGGTGTCATGCCTCAGTGTGTGCTTGCAGGGCATGTTTCCTTCCTGCTGACAAGGGCGGAATTGCAGTTAAATGCCCCTGGGCGATCCCGAGCCAAAAGCAGATTTTTTTCTATGGGCCACACTGCTTTGCAGTCCATGTGTGTGGTTCAGCTCCTGCATGGGAGCTGAGGACACGAGGTGACCTAGCTCTGAAGCTGGCCACTCTTGCTCCAGGCAACTCCAGTTGCTTGCGTTTTCCTTCAGCTTCCCCAGCCTGATGATCTCCACTGTCACCTCCTCCCTGTCCTACAAGAAGTATCCCTCTCCAGGCCATTAGGACAGTGGCACAGCACTCAGAATCCAGATCACTGGTAGAGAAGTAGGACAGAGGAAAAGAGAAGTTCTCCTTTGAAAGAAATCCTTGTTTGTCCTCCTTTAGCTACCAGTGGATGAAAAATACGGGGACAGAATTTCAGGCCAGCCACAGCACTGGCTTTCAAGCCTGAGCTTGTAATGTCATGGCTGTTCTGGAATGTGGTACAGTGAAATGAGAGATAGAAATGGCAAATTTTCCCCCCCAGAGCGGTCAAATGCTGGCAGAGGTTGTCCAAGGAGGGTGTGCAGCCTCTGTCCTTGGAGATCTTCAAAGGCCAAGGGCACACATTTCTCTGCGACCTGCTCTAGGTGAGCGTGATGGAGCAGAGGGCTTGGCCCAGAGGACCTCCACGGGTCCCTTCCAACCCCACCCTCCCGTGTGGCTCTGTGCTTTGCTTTTGCCCTGGCGGAGATCTTCAGGGACTTTGCGTTCCATTTTGTGTTGCCTTAGGGCTACAGTGTGCTGTGGTTTGGGGGCAACAAGGTTATGGTATGCCAGAGGTCAGGCGAGTTAGTGTCAAAGTGTGTTATTGTTATGGACAGAACCTGTGTTTGTTGGCCCTGTGTTCCTGGGGTTATGGCATTTTTATCATGTGTTCTGTGTGGTGATTTTTTTTTTTGTGGAGAGTGCCTTTTTGCAGCTATTTTGCCTTTGTAGGGTTTGCATGGGGGCCTCTGGTTTGTGTACCAAGTTTCTTCTGGTTGTTTTTCTGCTGTGCTGGTGGATGGTGGTGTTTTTTTTCTGTCTTGAAACCATCGTTACAGGCCTAGTATATCTCCTGCAGGTCAGGCAGTGTCACTTCTGGTGTGGTCTGACTCATTTCTGGTGAGTTGGTAGGTAGGTATGGAGGACTTGTGGTCCCTCCATGGAGGATGACTGCTAGAGGACTAAGAGGCAGATCTGTGGAGGGGTGAGAGGACTGCTGGCCCATAAGTAGTGACTGTCAGAGGACTAAGTGTACTTGAATTTACGTGGGCTTCCAAATTCATGGTTGTTTCTCCTGCCTTGCGGAAGGGCCATGGGAAGTCACCAGCCACACGGAAGGATAAAGGGTTTCCCACGGCTACGTGGCTTTTTGGGTTTTGCTTTTGAATAAGAAAGTCCTGTCTCTACATGAGTAGAACTATAAACGGTCAATTTTGCCAACTTTAGAAAGCAGGGAGCAGCACTTTTCTGCTGTGCCTCACATGGCGGCCAGGGCACGGTGAGAAACAGCAAGTGAGTTTCTTCCTGGAACCTTCTCCAGGGGAGCAGTGCTGCACTTGTCAAGGTGAGGGGTTTTTTGGCTCTATACGATTGCAAATGTGAGGGGTTCATTTTCAGAACACAGCTATTAGGGAGCAGAACATTTGTGCTGTGCCTCACATGGCTGCAAGGACAGAGTGAGAAACAGCAAGAAAATTCCTTCCTGGCACCTGCTCCAGGGGAACAGTGCTGCCCTTTCCCAAGATGTATTTTTTTTTTGGCTCTTAAGGTCTGCAGCTCTGAAGGGTCAGTTTTGCTCACCACAGAAAGCAGGGAGCAGAACTTTTGTGCTGTGCTGTTCCTCACATGGGTGCCAGGGCAGGGTGAGAAACAGCAAGAGGATTCCTTCCTGGCCCCTTCTCCAGGGGAGCAGTGCTGCCCTTTCACAAAGTGAGCACTGGTTCTGCATGAGTGCAAAATGTTTGGGTCAAATTTCTCACCACAGGAAGTAGGGAGGTGAACTTTCGTGCTGTGCCTCACATGGCTGCCAGGGCAGGGTGAGAACAGCAAGAGAATTCCTTCCTGGAACCTTCTTTATGGGAGGAGTGCTGTACTTTGCCAAAGTGACTTTTTTTGGATCTTAACGACTGCACCGCTGAGGGATTAATTTTTGCTCACCACGGAAAGCAGGGAGCAGCACTTTTGTGCTGTGCCTGACATGGCTGCCAGGGCAGGGTGAGAAGCAGCAAGAGAATTCCTTCCTGCCACCTTCTCCAGGGGAGCAGGGCTGCACTTTGTCAAGGTGAGTTTTTTGGGCTGTGCATTATTGCCAGTGTAAAGGTGTCCAGTTTCTCCCCACAGAGAGCAGGGTGCACAACTTCTCTGCTGTGCCTGACGTGGCTGCAAGGACATGGTGAGAAGTAGCAATAAAATTCCTTCTGGAACCCTCTCCAGGGGAGCAGCCCTGCACTTCCCCAGGCCATGTTTTTTGGTTCATGGTTTCCCAGGCCATGAGTTCAAAAGTGCTGTGTCAATTTTCTCACCAGAGAAAGCAGGGAGCAGAACTCTTGTGCTGTGCCTCACATGGCTACCATGCACGGTGGGAAGCAGCAAGAGAATTCCTTCCTGGTACCTTCTCCAGGGGAATTTCCCAGCTCCCGAGAGACTCCTGGCACTGGCTGCAAGGGGGCTCCCAGCCGAAGGGTGGGCCTGGGTGGTGTTGGGGTGTTAATTGGTGATGTCTCCTTTCCTTAGTCACGTTAACACTTTGGGATAACAAATGGATGCTTCGCTCCTGTTGCTCTTTTATCATATCGCTCACAGTAACTGCCACTGGTTCCTTTTATCATATTGCATGCTATTTTCTTTTATTGCAATATAAGAAACTGCATTTGATATATTCCATTATGTGATATACTTGATAGATTTGATTATATTTGATGTGGAGTTCAGCTTTGCTGTCTATCCAGTCAGCCAGCAAAACATAATTTGATGTAGTCGGCAGCATACGAAGTAAAACTCTCTCTATTTAGGAAAAAAAAAAAAATGTTCCTCGACTTGCTGTTGTCAGGTGGGAACCATTGCCTTATGGTGTTTGGGCCGGAGTGGTCTGGTGGTGCTGGGCAGTTGGGCCATGCCAGGGACAGAGGTTGTGGTGTCTGGCGGGACGTTTGATGCCACTGTATAGATTCCACTGTGTATACGTTTATGTCCAGGGATTCTGTTAAGGGAAGGCTGCTGGCTCGGCAAAGGGACAAGATGTCTGAGCTCCCCAGTTACCACGCTCTGATTTGCTGTGTAGCTCTACGTTAAACACACCTGCGCACAAAGGTTAGGCCAAGCTGACTCTCTAAAGCTGTTAGAAGTGACGAATTAAGGGACCTCTCATGCAGGGAGTCAGCCTTGGGAAGGATGGGGAACGAAGAATGGATGGGGAAAAGATCGGCGTTCTCTTCAGTGATGCAGAAAGAGCCTCTGGGTGAGGACGTTGTGGTCGCAGAGTGCTGCGATCCGCAGAATGTTGGTTGGAATTCGGACAAAGGTAATTGTTGTGGGGGGAGATCGTGACCTCTGACTCAGATAGCCCCCCGAGAGAGGGCAAGGCCCCGCTTGGGGAGCACGGGGAGCTAGTAAAAAACCTCAGCAGTGCTGTCTGAGGGTGTGTGCTCGTTTGCATTAAAGCAAGCAACTTGTAACCCATCCCGTGCCTGACTGAAAATGCATGTGTAATGCGCTATGAGTGTGCAAGTGCTCTGCTGTCCATAGTGCGTACCCTCGAGGAACTGGGTGAGCACGCTCAGAGGAAACATTCCCCCGTGCTCCCAGCACTGCCATAAAGAATGCCGGCCTTCTGAAACTTGCAAGCAAGGCTTAGAGGGTTTTTCTCCCTGACCGACTTTATGGTATCATTCCCACCATACTGGAGAAAGCAAATCTTTTTCTGTTTGGTGGTGAAAGCAGCTTGGGGAGCGTCACTGAAGTGCAGCACTTTTTTAACCTCAGGTCTAAAGTGCCACCGGTCCTACCGTGGAATACATCCTTCCTCAGGCTTTCAGCAAACGGAAAGGATGCAACAAACCCACCCCACTAAGACGTCCTGCGCTTTTTTTATCTTCCCTGGAAGGTGGGGACATGACCCTGTTGGGCCATCTGTGCCACCTGCCTGGGAGCCAAGATGGTGCCTTTGCATTTCAGGCTAAGCACTTACCTTCTTTTTTTTCCTTTTCAGCGACTTTAGAGCCACCCTTAGGGAGGCTGGTTAAGCTGGTTTATGTACAGCTGGTCACCAGTGGAGGGAAACGGTAAGCTCCGCTATTGCCTCTGGTGTTTACTTGTTACCTTGTCGCTCGTTTGAGTGATCTTACCGTGCCCCGGCAAGCAGAAGCTATCACGCCACTTTAGGCCTTGGTCTAATAGTCATGCAAAGCGATACTGAAAGTCATTCTGAGATCTGGAACAGGCCCCAATGTGCATTTTATAAAAGTGCATCTTGGCTGCTCTTTATCTTTGCATGGGTTTTTTTCCCGTTTCTCCAGACTGTTGAAGCTCTGAAAGGCGCCAGTGAGCTGCTCTCCCTCAGTTTGCTCCTTTGCCTTTGGGGAGTGCGGTTCATGTTTTCTTCATGGCTTTGCAGAGGAGAAAATCCATGAATACACCACCTTGCTTTTTTCACCTAAGCTAATTTCAGAAACTGCCTCCTTTAACTTAGACATGAAACTCTTCTTAACCTCTTTGTGCACTTGTAGAAAAGCAGGGTGGGGTGGGGGTTGGGGGATGGGGGTGTCTTCAGGAAGTGCCCGCAAAAGAGCCTGTGGGAGACCCTGTCCCTTGACTCACATGTGGGGTAGTGAAGAGCCTGAGAAAGTCATGGGTGTTTTGGTGTTCACCAAAGCAGGTTTTCGGTTTGTTTTTTTTTTTTCTTATTGTCTTGTTATCTTATGTAGCTTATGCCACCAGGTAGTGACAGCCCGGGGGTGACAGGAGGGGACAGCAGGCAATGGCAGCCTGGAGGGTGACAGGAGGGGACAGTAGGTGGGGACAGGCCTGGGGGAGGGGTGCAGAAGAGGACAGCTGTTGGGGACAGCCTGGGGGGTGACAGGAGGGGAGAGCAGGTATTGAAAGCCTGGCGGTGACAGGACCTCAGGCGCCAGATCAGGCCGCGAGAGGCTGAAGGCGACTCACTGCGACCTGCGGGTCACCAACGCCTAGACCATGGAAGGCGCGTGGGGGCGGCGGGCGCGGGATGCGGGGACCGGCCGGCTGGCGGTGGCGCAGGTGGCCAGTGAGGCGATTGGGCCGCGGCCGGCAGCGGTGACTCGTGCTGGGGCCTCAGAGCTGCTCTTCCGTGGTTGTGCGCTGGCAGCTGGCGTGAGGGCTGTGTGCGCAGCCAGGCACAGCAGCGTACGGGGTCGATGTGCGGCACCGCGCGTGGAAGAGGTTTGGTTTCTGGGAACCCTTCTAGGTAAAACGATAAGGAAATGTGGGACAATGCCTTGTAATCACAAACCTGCCAGATTTCTTTGAAACCCGGCAGAGAAGGCTGAACGTGATAGAAAAGGAGTGGATGGCTAATTGGAAGGGGAAAAAAGTGGGTTTGGTGACTGAAATTTGTCTTCAACTACTTTTACTCCACCGCATTGCCAAAGTGGCGCTTGGCTGCTGCAGAAACTGCTCAGTAGCAACGTTTTGGATCAAGAGTGTATCTGTGAGTGAGAATCTATGCAGACCCTGGAAAGCCATCTTGTAGACGGGTGTTCTGTCTCAAGTATACTTGGCATTTCTTGCTAATACAGCTTCTTTGCTACACCAAAGACATTTTCATTCAGATGTTATTGAGCATCATTTCTTCGTTTCTTTCAAACGGTGCATTTTTTTCCTGGTACTGCGTGTTAAACGGTGTCAGGGCAATACTGAAGTTTTATGGCAGATCACTTATGGTGAATATACCTAGAAATGTTCTTCGAGAAGCCCTAAGTTCTTTTGAATCTCAGAAATGGTGCTTGATTCTCAGAGACGGTAATGGTTTCGTATTACTTAGCGTGCTGTTTCAGTTTGGTAATCTACCATCTGGCAAAGCTTGCATGTGATTAAAGACTTTGGGATATGACAGAAATAAAAAGACTTGGAAACCGTTGCCATTCCTTAAACATTCAAATTTTATCGGGTGTTTTGTTTTGGTTTTTTTCTTTTTTTTTTCCTGTGGTTCTGTGACATTCTCACAACAGTCTTTTCTTTACAATGTGTACTCATAGGTTTTTTCCCTCTTCCTGTTTGATGTATTAAAACTTAAACAGAATAACATGTCTGCTGCGGTAACTGTAACTTTGGCCCTAGCCTTTCAAGTGGTTGGACCTAAGCACGCTGTTTACCTGCAGATAGGTAAAGTATGTTCAGGAGAGTATCTGTGAGGAGACTTAACAGCACGGTGTTAGGGGTCTTGGGGGTGTTACGGGATCGCGTGTCATACGGCGGTAGAGATAGACATGCAGGTAGAGGCAGATGTACAGGTTGTGACACAGATACTTAGTGGAACTTCTGTAAGGGTGTCTTCCCTGTGAAAATGCAAAAATCCCCCAGTGGTTGTCAGAGCAAAGCTAAGGAATACATTTCAGTGTCATACACATGTATGCGAGATTTTGGGGTTTTACACACAACCGTGAATTTCCGTTTTTATTGAACAGCCTCTACGTGCTTAAAGTCACCTTCAGAAGATGAAGGAAAGAACTCGGCCAGGATGTTCTGCCTAAAGGGGGTTCTCGGAGATCTTCCCTGTGGAGATACGGTCGTGGGTTTTATAACTTGGTGCAGGAGTCCTGACTAAATGGTGACGTGATCTTGGAAAGACCCTTCAGTGAACCTTGAGTGAAGATGGCCAACTTGTTCAGATTTTTCGGGGCCGCGTGATCACGGAAATCTCTTAATAGCAGCAATGCTAATAGAAGCTAAAAGTAAACAGGATTTTAAACATCACTGGGGGAAAAAAAAAGAAAGAGATGGTGGACTCTCTTTGAAGATGGTGGGAAGGCAAAATGGATGGTTGGGATGTGTTTGAAAAGGTGGGAGGCAGGGTGGGGGTGTCCTCTTCCGTGCTCGCTGTTATAGAGACATGTTCTAGGGTTTTGTAAGCTAACAGGAGCAAAAGCAATGTAAGTGAGATCAGGAAAGAACCTCATGCTTTAGCAGACTCTGCTTTAGTGACTTTAGAGACCATTTTGCTGTTGGCATTGAAACGATTCCAAAAAAATGGAAAAGATTTTGCTGCTTGTGTTTGACTATCAGACCTGAAGATTTCTGGAAAGGTACCGTGAGATGATAAAAGCATGACGCTGTGTGTAAAATGTTGGGTTTGTATCTGTAAAGGGATTCCCTGAAGTGCTACGTCACGACATGTCAATATCACTCTTACAAACTGACTGATGCTTTCTCTGTATTGATGTTGTTTCCAGAATACACAGATGATAATGCCCTGATTCCGGGGAACTCATCGGTAACTGTTAGGGGAGTCCCCGTCAGAGGAGTTAAAGCTACCGGCAAAACAGACCTTGGGTAAGTAGCCATAACACGTTGTGTTCTTTGGGAGGGGTTTCAGTGCGTTCACCTTCTTTGTGGCTGTTAGTTTACGGAGGCATTCAGGTTGTATCTTTCTTGTTAAAGCTGCTGTTAAATTGTGTTGTGACAGGGCAGATTTGAAGGTATCTGTCCCAAAGCAGACTTAGATTTTTCAGCCTGCTGGGACGTGGCACTCAAGCTCCAACAGTGGTAACTGTTCAGACGTTTGAATTGGGTTTGTTCTTGGGCTTGGTTTTTCTGAGAGTCAAGTTCTCCATCCTGTTTCCTCTATGCAGAGAGATTCCTTATTGTATGCTTTTGCTTTTAGTGCTTTTAGAGTAAACGGAGAGACACATTGCAGTGTGAACCGGTGATTTGTTCCCATCTGCCAGCAGTCCGAGTCTCCGTGTTTGACTGCTTCCTTTGTCTGGGGGAGGGGGGCAGGGTATTCTTACACCCCAAAGGGGGGTGTGTGTGTGTGGGCTGCATGCTGTCTCCAGAGGAAGGACTGAGAGTGGCCAGCTGGCAAACCATGCAAACAAGAAGTTTCATTCTTAAGTGCTTCCTATTAGATTCCTAAAGACAATGTCTATGTCGGGCAAGAGAAAAAGAACAACATCCTAAAGCGTATTGCCTTTTGTGCCAGGACGGTGAAGGAACAGTTGATCTTTTCCAAACCTGAAGCTCAGAAAGCAGTTGAGCACATTCCCAAATGTTAGTAGTTACCTTTCTAAGTTTGTTTTCAGCCTAAGCTGCTCTCTGTGCTCCAGGTATTACTGCTGTATTCCTCAGATTTATGGAGGACAGAGAATCTGATTACAATTGCAGATACTCAAATGTAAGCCTGACTACAGCATTATCGCTGTCATCGATGTATTCGTCCAGTCCAGTTCTGTATCAGCTGCATCAGCATGGTTTGAATGGTCATGTTTTCAAGGCTTCTTCAAGACAGACCTCTCCTCCACCATTAGTAGATATTATTGACTTGTGGTTTTGCCATGTCTTTCTAATGTTAGTTCTCAATACATAAAGTGTACTGGCGAGTTACAGCGTGTCTCAAACAAACAGTACCGCAGCATCCTAGTACCCATGAAGCATCTGCAAGCAAAACCCCCTGAATTTATGTGGCTCTCCTGTAAGCTTTGGGCATATTACTGCAGTAGGTGTTGCAGTGCTTTCAGGCGCTGCCAAGGCTTTCTGGATGCCACAGCACTGTGCTTCTAAACATGGCCTGGTTTGGGGGGTTAATTTAGATGGGGATGCTTAGTGCTGTCTTGTCAATACCGCCTCGGTTTCTGGTTGGATGGCACCCTCTCCTGGTGTTGGAATGCTGCCCTAAAATGAGAGGCTAGGTGCCCCTAGCATCAAAGATCCAAGAAATACCTGCCCGTGGGGATCAGGGATGAATGCCGCTGCTCTCCTAAAGTTGCAAATGGTTCGGGCAGGTTAGCTTTCTCTTCCTTCAGCTGGAAACATTGTGGAAACAACTGGTAGAGTCGTTAGTGTTTGGGAATGATGAACGCATGGTGTCACGGTGGAGAGGCCTTCAGAAATGCGTTAGTCACCTTGTAGTATCTTCCTCAAGGCAAGTGGATGGAGAAACCATGGTGTGGTAATCTAAAGCGTTTCCTCGCACTTCCTCGTGTTCAGGAGGTACGTGGCTGTACTTGCGAGCCTGGTGGTGATGTAGCAGTGGCAGGAAGTATGAGCCTTTCTATTTGTGCAGGACTTGCACAGCAGCCTTTGGGTTGCCTCTGCTCGTGGGACGCTTTGGATGATGTATGAATTGTTTGTTAACTGATGGACGGTTGCATGTGTGATTCATGAGTAGCATGCAGGTACAGACCAATGAGTATTGGAATCTCGGCAAGGGCTTGTGTGCCATAAGTGTTTCCTAAAATATTGTAGCATGTTCAAGATGATCTTAAAGCAAATTCTGGTAATCCAGGCTTTTTTCCTTATTTTTTTAACACAGGCCTCCTCGACCACAGAAAATCCTTGGAACTGCTTTCAGGTGATGTTTCTACTGCTATTGGTAGTCACTTTAGGCTAGAGGATGGTGGGTACCTGAACACAGTGCTTGGGCCTCCACAAAGAAGCACTTTTCTACAGACAACTGTTCTTGTTTTGTCAGGGGAGTGTAGAAACCAAAGTGCTCTATCTGGTACCTGTTTGTGATAGTGGGGCTATACAGATTGCCTGAAGGTGCCTTCATATTTGGATGGCTGACTATTTAAGAACAGAAAAGTGTAGCACAGTCTTCATCGTTTTGAGACTTAGAGAGAAGAAAGAAAATATGTGAGGACTTCTTCTTGCACTGCTGTATTCTGTATCTTAGAGTCATTGGGGACAAAGAAGGAATGGGATTTGGGGTTTTATTTCAGTTGCACTGAATGTACCAGGAGAGCACACTTTATGTATAGAAATAAATTTCCATATTCATAAGACTATCAGAACACAGTGTTTTGGTGCTCAGGTTTTATAAACTGTTTTCACGGCTTTATGTTGGTTACGAGTGCTTTATTTTAAGTTCTGATCATCTTTCTTTCTTCTTCTAGAAGTCAAACTGAGCCAGCGAGTAGAACATCAAAAGAGGTATGTAAAAACACAAGCTGAAACTTTTTTCTACATGCTGCACCTAAGCCTAAGAAATGTAGCCTTGTACTAATTCTTTTATATATATAAAATATAAATGTTTTATATATAATATTTGTAATATATATATAAAAACATATTTTCCAGTGAAACACAGTGTATGCTGTAAATCCAATGTATTTGATTCAGCATAGTGAAAACTGAGCAATGCCAACTTTTGCACGGTGCTAATGTGAGCAGTGGTATTTGTGCCTAGTAACGCATTGCATTTCGTACTGAATAGGCTAGAATATTTCTTGTATGACTGTGTGTTGTACAGATAATGTGGGCTCATTTTTAGAGCTTGCAGGTTCAAGGTTTGCACCACTGAACTTGGTGCCACCCTTCAGTACACCACCACTTTGAATTTACATTTGGAAAAGGGGCAGCATTTTTTTCAGTTCAGAAAACACTGTCGTTCTGCTGCTAAGACATGAATAAGTAACGCGAGGAGATACTTGACTAGTGATGGCCTAGATCTCCATTTGGCCCTTGGGTGGAATGCTACGTGCAACAATGCATTTCAAAATAGCCCTCATAGTACAAGCATTACTTTGTGGTGGTGTTTGGTTTTCATCTGTAAGTATAACTGCTTTTTCTTCACTCGAATGGTGTGAGGCATTACACGAGCTCTAGGTCACGGGATCTGATCACTTTGTAAGCTCTTAGGATAACTTAACCTAGAAATTCATGAGCTTGGGGTCTAATGAAAGTAAATGAAAGACAGCGCAAAAACTATGCTGCGCTCATGAACCATGCCTGTGTGCATTTAGAAAATGTTGAGCTATTAACTGATTAATTTATAAACTGCACTGGCAATGTTTCCTGTAGTGACACTTCCTTCTCAAATAAACGGAAATATTTTTTTTAGATCCTTTTGAGCTGAAAATGGACAGCTTCCTTAACCCTCCGTCTTTTAAGCAGTTGTGAGCATTTGGCAAGGGTCCCCCTCTGAGGTATCCTGAGCGATAGATTGATCTCAAGAGGGGTTGGTTACTTTAGTTTCTTCCCATTAACAACGTAGGCATACGTAAAGCTGTTTAAGGTTTGGACTTTGTTTTGAACAAATACAAATTCCACTGGCTTGGAGGTGGCTCTTTCAGTGATGCTCAGAGGCTATAGCGCAGGCTTTCATACAGCAGTAGGGGTGAACTCTTGCTATGTTCTGATTGTATGCAGAACTTGAACGTGTGTTTAATTTTTCTGAATAGATTGGCGACTCTTCCGCATCTCTTTCTCTGGCCCAGCTTATTAAGGTATGTTTAGATGTACTTTCTTGTGAAATAGTGGTTTTAAACCTTACACTGTGCTCTCTAGCTGGATAACTGCTGTAATATGAGCAAAACATTAATTGTTAATAATTCAGAGTGTTTATCCTAACTTTAAAATGTGCGTATACTTCGATACTATCCTGTAGAGAGTAGTTCCCAGCTTGGGAAGATGGAAGGGGAGCACCTTATTGGCCTCAGTGTGATGCTGCAGTATTACTCATCTGCAAGACACAAAGAAGCAGCACTTCAGAAGCTGTTTACCATTTTTCATACGACCCGTTAATTCTTCATTGGAACCTAACACAATTTTTACAGAAGAATTTAATTGGCTGTAAGTTGTGGACATTGCTGGGGCCTTTGCAACAGCCAGAACAGACGTGTTTCTGGAACATGGGCAATAGCATGGCTGTTTTTGAATTTCTAGTCATTACCTAAACCTTTGTTAGGTATGACCTAACCCTAAGTCTGATACTTAACGTTGACACTTTACCTTGAGACTTAACCCTGAGATTTAACCCTAAGACTATTAAGCATTCGCTAAGACTTAACTTTAAGATGTACCATTAAGACTTAACCCCAAGACTTAACCTTAAAGATTTAACCTTAAAACTTAACCTTAAGATTTACACTCATGATTTAACCCTAAGACTTCACCCTAAGGCTTAACCTTATGACTTAAACTTAAGGCTGAACCTTAAGACTTAACCCTGAGAATTAAGCCTAAGACATAACCTTAAAACTTGACCCTAAAGTCATAACCCTAAGACTTAAATTTTAAGACTTAACCCAAAGAGTTATCCCTAAGACTTATCCCCAAGACTTAACTCTTAAGGGTTAACCCTAAGACTTAAACTTAAGCATTAAACTTTATAGTTAACCCCAAGACTCAATCCATAAGTCTTAAACTTAAGAGTTAACTTTAAGACTTAACCTTAAGACTTGACCTAAAGACTTAACCTTAACACTTAAATATTAAGACTTAACCCAAAGACTTATCCCTAAGTTAAATTTTAAGACTTAACCTGAAGACTTAACCTTAAAACCTAACCCTAAGAATGAAGCCTAAGACTTAACCCTAAGATATAACCTTAAGCCCTAACACTAAGACTGAACCTTAAGACAGGCCCTGGGCCTGAGCCATCTCTGCAGGGATGAGGCCTTCCTCGGCGTCCGTCCCTCAAACCCTCCCTCCGGCCCCCACGATCCGTCCCTAAAACACTTCCCCTCTGGCCCCCAGTCCCTGCTGGCCCTGAAGGCCGGCCACAGCACTTGGTTTCAAGCCTGAGCTGGTCATGTCATGGCTGTTCTGGAATGTGGTACAGTGAAAGAAGAGATTGAAATGGCAAATGTTCCCCCCCAGAGTGGTCCCATGCTGGCAAAGGTTGTCCGAGGAGGTTGTGGGCTCTCTGTCCTTGCAGATCTTCAAAGGCCAAGGGCACACAGTTCTCTGCAACCTGCTCTAGATGAGCGTGCTGGAGCAGAGGGCTTGGCCCAGAGGACCTCCACGGGTCCCTTCCAACCCCACCCTCCTGTGTGGCTCTGTGCTTTGCTTTTCCTCCTAAAGCTCCTCAACTCAGCCCCGATGCCCGCTGGAAAGGGTGCTGGGGCAAGGGATGATCCCAAACTCCTCCCCGAGGGTCCTTCCCAGCACAAGAGCTCCCCACTCCGGAAGACACGATGGCAGACACGGTCAGGAGAGGGAAAAGATTCTTTTATTGTCAACACCAGCTGCGAGGGCCCAGGAGTCACAGCGGTTCAGCCGGTGAAAGTCAGTCAGCACCTGCAACGACAGAGTCAGAAAGCTCTGCTAAGCCCCCAGAGGCAGGAAGAGGCAGGATTTGGTTCCCCCTTCTTTGGAGGACACTGTTTCTGAGGAATTCCTCATGGCCCAGAAGGGAGAGCTCTTGCTGGCCTCCACTAGGGGCCTTCTCCCCAGGGGTGACCTCCCTAGGGAGCTGTGCGTGCGCAGGGATGCTGACAGTGCCCCTGTGCCACGCAGCAGGGCTCGATGGGGAGCCCCTGGGGAGCTGCCGTGGGGCTCATCCCAAACCCTGCTCAGCACCAGCCCTCGCCGGCCCTTGCCAGCCAGCTGGGCTGACTTAGGGCCGTGTTCAGACTCGGGAAAGATGGGCAGCAGCGCCTGGTACGCACCTGGCCTTCCTGACGTGCTGCACCTTCCTGAATTTTCTCAGGTTTGGGCCCGCAAAGTCATTTCCTCTCTTCTCCGTTTTATTTTTGCTGTGCTGTCCCTCTCCTCTGCCCAGATTTCTTTTCTCTTTCTTTGTCTCGAGTTTTCCTTCTCCTGGTGGGATCCTGAAAAACTTTCCACCCCACAGCGTGATGAGAGGGGGAAAGCCCCAAGCCCCTGCAGTGAGCTCTCAGGTCAGGCAAGGGGAGCTCTTCCTACCTGGTTTCCTGGGGCAGGCTGGTCAGTTGTTGCAGGCATGCCGGGGACTCTGCCGTGCCCTCGGGGGTGGCTGGAGGCAAATCTGGAGGTGCCTAAACCAGAAACGTGGGAGGTAACGGGTGGCAAGTAAGGGCCTGGGGTAGTGAGGGCCTGACTGCCAAATTGCCATCTTAGCTCTACAGAGGAGATGCTGGTTTGCATCATGCACATTTTGCACAGTCCAGCCACTGCAGCCTAGACTTGATGAAGCTGCGATGGAATAGGATCTGAGCAAAAGCCCTCTCAAGGTGACAGCTACTCCCTTCTGTCCTTTTGTGGGTGTTTTGTAGGTATGTTTTGTTTGATGAAGCAGATCATACTTCATGAAATGCATTCCAGAAACAGCCTTTCCAGTTTTCCTTAACACGTACCACGCTGGGGGGAGAGGAGGAGCCCCAAAGGCACAAGAGAGCGGCTGCCAGGAGGAGGCCCAGCGGCTGCTTGGCCTCCTGGGAAATTACTGTCCCACTTGAGACATGTTGTCCCAGTGTCTGTGGAGCTGCCGTACCTCTGCCGCTTTGGGCCCTGCCCCTGTGTCTCCCCCAGCTCCTCTGTCGATGTCCAGCAGAGAGGCGTCTGCATCCAGAAAGGCTTCTGCCGGACGCTGGGTGTCTGCTGTGCCTGCAGGGCCACTTTGCTCTTCGCACTGCAGCTCTGGAAAGCAAAAGCACGTGCAGCAGCGCGACTTCTTGGAAGTCAAGTACATCTCAAGCAAAGCCCAGCCAAGCCCTACACCGCTTGTCTCCTCAACGTTGAGGTTTCTGGCATCCCGAGCCCCAGTGTCTGTGACAAGCCTCAGCCCCTCCTCCTACCTGTGCGCCTGTCCATGGGTGCTGGCAC
Organism: Falco peregrinus; assembly: GCF_023634155.1. NCBI lineage: Eukaryota > Metazoa > Chordata > Aves > Falconiformes > Falconidae > Falco > Falco peregrinus. Next base: position 886,256 of record NW_026599603.1, read on the forward strand.
CTCCTCGGCTGATGGAGGGGAGAGGCCGGCCACCTCCCCCCCAAAGATGTCCCCGCAGTTTTCAATGAGGAACTCCACCAGCACGTTCACCTGCAGACATGAAAGCCTTGGTCTCAAGCCAGGTGCCTGCAGACATGTCAAGCAGCCTTTCCCACTGCTGACCCTTTGTCTGCGCAGGTGGCTGCGGCTGGGGGTTGCTCTTCCAGGCACCCAGCCCACCAGCCCTGGCTCAAGGGAGGAGGCAGCCAGGGACCTCTCAACAGCCAAGCTCCGATGGGCCGGGAAGGCAGCAGCCGGCTGCTGGGTAGGGCGTACCTTCTCGGTCACTGCCAGCATGGCCTGCAGCGGGAGCAGGTCCTCGTTGGGTGGGCTCAGCAGGTTGGGCCCGATGCAGATGGCCAGGTTGCTGCAGCTCATTCTGCTGGTGGCTGCGTTGTGGCCGATGTGCTGCAGCAGGGCCATCAGCCGCTTCAGGAGGAGGAGATTGGCCACAGGCAACTTGTCAGCCACCCTGAGGGAAGAGGAAGACAAGGCTGATGAAGCAGAGGGTGCCCACAGCCGTCCCTGCAGCTGGCCCCAGGCGGGTGGGAGCCAGCAGCCGTGTTGCACAGCTTTGCAGCTGCCCGAAAAGACAGCTTTCTGAGGAACCCATGCCTTTGCAGGCAGGTCCCAGAACTCTCCCGGTCCCTGCTCAACAGGCCGGCGGCTGCCCACACTTACGCTTTCAGCTCCTCCACCTTGGCCTGCTTGCTGGCCCTCTCCATGGCTGCCATCCAGTCCTCGTAGAGGTCGATGACGAGGAGCTTGGTGGGGATGCTTCGCAGGAATTCCTGCAATGCCAAGGGCTGCAGGTGAGCCTTTGAACGCTGCAGGCCAGCCAGGAGCTCCTCCAGCTGCAGCTCAGAAGCGCTCACCTTCAAGATGACGGCCAGCAGCAGTGCAGGCTGGCTTCCCACATCGACTTCCGTGCCGCGGTCCAGGGCCTCGCGTAGCTGCCGAAGTTCTGTGCCGCCGGCAGCTCTGCGGAATATCCCCTCCGTCGTCGGTCCTTCCTGGTGCAGGACAGCCAGCAGCTCCTGCAAGAGATGCAGGACAGTGGCTTGGCTGAGGAGCTGCCCTGCAGCAGCGGTGGCCATGGCCAGCGCTCTTCCCCAGGCTGGGCTCTGTCCTCCTGCAAAGGGGCTGGGAGCAGAGAAGCGTGAGCCATGGGCAGAGAGCCCAATTCCCCAGTACCTGGAGCCAGGGGACGCTGCCTGTGGACTGAGTGGGGGGCTGGGGACCCCGTGTCCAGGCTGGCTTACCTGGATGGGCCGGGGCAGCGTGTTGTCCTCCCCACAGAGGGCTGCCAGGGGCTGCCCAAAGAGCGCCCTGCTGCAGCCGGAGCCCGCCTGCCCTGGTGCCTGGGCAGCGGCCGGGGTGCGCCGTAGAGCAAAGGGCCAGGGCAGCCCCATCCTCCTCCTGCTGCTGCTGCTGCTCCCTCCTGCTGCAAAGGAAAACAGAGTAAGACGCCATCAACGGAGAACCCCAGGCCAGCGGTCCCAGAGCCTGCCCTGCCCTGCTCTGTCCTGCCCGCAGCGCGATGCTGTGTAGTGCGGCAGGACAGGCAGGGAGCCAGCAGCTGGAACCGTGGCTTTGGCCCAGCAGCTGTGGCTTGGAGGCTGCCGAGAGCTGGTGTGCCACCAGGACAGCCTGTCCCAGCCCTTGCCCTGCCCTCCTGCAAGCTGTGGGCAGCCGCAGAGGCTCTGTGTCCTGCAGAAGCTCATGCAGCGGCCGCTCTCCAGCAGGTGTCCTTGCTAGTCCAGGTGCTGTCCTCCCGTGCGGTGCCCAACCTGCATGGCGACACTCAGGGGACAAGTGAGCACAGTTCAATCCACTGCAGGAGGCTGCCTTTCTTTCCCAAACTCACCTGGCTCGTGGCAAAGTCCCCCTGCGTTTGCAGATGGGGCCGTCGCAGGCCCTTGCTTGGGATGAGCCTGCAAGAACCAAGAATCGGGCTGCGCTTGGAGAGCAGCCCCGCAGCAGAAAGGGCCAGCGGCGAGCTGCCCCCCGGCACCAGCAGCCTGAGCATGGCAGAGCTGGGACCCTCTGGCCTCCCAGGCTCTCTGCCCCGTGCGGCAGGTTTCGTCCCAGCTCCGCCAGCCAGCCAGTACGTACCAGCGTTCCTGGTGTCTCCCCAACCCCCTCTGCTGCGGAGTGGTACTGTGGGAACCCCCGCCCTCCTGCACATGGTCACCCCACTGGCTGCACATCCCAGCACAGCCAGAGATGGGTGCAAGGCAGCCATTCTCACCTCTGCCTGTGCCTCCATCAGCCTCTCCAGGCTCCTGGCGCGCACTGTCCTCCACTGGGCGGGAGAGAAGGAGGGGAAGAAGGTGAGCAGCCATGGGTCTGCTGCTCGGCTGCAGGAGCAGTGCTTGGGGACAGGGCCCAGAGCAGAGAGACACTCACGGCGTGGCGGCGGCTCAGCTCCTTCTCCAGGAGCTTGATGGATGTTAGGCGGGTGACGCGGGCTCCCGTGCGTCCTTCTGGTGTCCTGTGCACCGGGAAGGGAGAGGGAGAGAGCTGGGTGAGCCCCAAGCCGTCTCTTGTCTCTTGTCAGGCAGCTGTGCGCGAGAGCTGCCTGCAGCCCCAGGGGCACCTTCCCCAGCTGGGGGCTGTGTTCCCCCGTGGGCCCAGCTTCTCCTGGAGCACCCCCCCCCGGCTTACCCCAGCAGCGTGGCCACCCAGAGCTCCTTCAGTGCCTGGGAGCTGCAGAAAGAGAGGAGAGACAGCGTCAGGCCCTGCTGCCCCCAGCCCTGGGCAAAGGTGGGGGCCTGCACAGCCCTGCCCCGTGGGGCAGGACAGAGGCGCTGTCCAAGCCCTGGGTCGCCCTGTCCTGCCTGAGCAGCTGTATTTGCCCTTCCCTTCTGGGGGCCAAAAGGTGACGAGGGGATGCAGGATGGGGAAGCATCCCCCATCCCTCCCTCCCTGCCACCGAGCTGCCTGCTCCCTGCCCAGGCTCTGCACGCAAGGCAGAGGCCAGTCTTCACGGGATGGCGTGGGCACGGCTGGGAAGCTCTCCTGCCCGACCACGACTCACCCAAAAGTGGCAATGCAGGAGCCGGTGGGCCAGGCGAGGATGACAGAGGTGCTGTCCTCATCGGTGCCTTGCTCCTCCTCCTCCTGTCCCTCCTGCCCCGCAGCCTCCTTCCCGCTGCTGAGCACCCACAGCTGGTCCAGGGCCAGGCGGAGCTGTGGGCGCAGGCTGGTGCCATGTCTGCAGAGAGCAGAAGCCGGCCCTGAGCTGGAGGGGGGCTCCTTGGGCTGGGTCCCCACGCGCAGAGCCCTGTCCCCCACCTGCCCTTGGGACGGACGTTGGTGCCTCCAGCACCGAGGGGCCGGGGCCTGGGGCTGGTGCCAGGGTGTCCCTGGGCCGGGGCTGGGGGGAAGGATCTGGGCTCTGAGGGTCTTACCGCAACTTGGCGACCACCAGTTCCTTGTGGAGGAGGAGCAGGCGCCTCTCGCTCCTCTTGCGGCCCCGGGTCAGCCGCACGTCTGCACTCAGCACCGGCTCGGCGTCGCTGAGAGCCTCCCTGCAGAGCAGAGAGCGGCGGGCATGAGCAACGTCAGTGCTGCGTGGCCCAGCTGTGCCCGCGTGTCCCCGAGCCCTGGGGGAGCCCACCTGGAGCTGCAGCAGCAGCTGGCCTGGCCCATCCTGCCCGGGAGAGGAGGGCCCTGGCCGTGCAGCGAGGAGGGGGCCCAGCCGGTGACGGGGAGGCTGGGAAGCGGGGTGCTGGTGCTGTGGCAGCGCTGCTGGGCCAGAGGCTGCCTCCTGCCAGCGCCGCTGCGTGCCAGCACAGCTCTGCCCTGCTGCCTGTGGTGGCCGTGGGCTCCCCGTGACCAACGATCTGAGCCCAACGGAAAGTGGGCGGGGCCTGCGGGGGCGGGGCTGGGGCCCTCTCCAGTATGGCCGGCCCTGCCTTGCCCGGGGGAGCCCCGAGCAGGACAGGGCAGGGGGCAAGGGCCACCTCCCTGCGCCTGCGGCCAGCGCTTTCACCTGGCTTTTTGACAGGGTCCCGCTCAATAAAAGAAGCTGTTTTTCCTAGAGATGACCATTGTGGCTAGAGGCAGACTCCTCTTGGTGGAGGCCGGCCTAGCCGTTGGAAGGCCTCTGGCACACAGGCCGTGCTAGGCCTCAGGCCCCAAGGCGCTGGAATTGGAGCAGGCCCACCGGGAGGAAAAACTTCCATTTTTACCAAAAGACGGGGGGACTAGCAGCAGTAAAGAGCCGCTCGGGTCCTGCCAGGCGCCACAGGGAAATGAAAGGTGTGGTGAGCTTCGGCAGGAATTGTGGTGCCCCTGGAGCACCACCCTTGCTTGGGAAGGCTTTATCCCACCTGGGTGTTAAGGCTTCACCCTTGGCGATCAGGGCTGGATGAGCACCACCCAGGAGCCCCTGCCCTGTTAGCCATGACCTTCACCCAGCCGGTGGCCAACACGGCCAGGGGCGAGTTTGTGGGGTAGGCCATGACCATGGCAAAGAAGGGACCCGTAGCCAGCTTTTGATGGCCCGTGTCTCGTTTCACTGTTGACCCTAAGCAATGCCTTGCTTCAAATAGAAGCGATGCAGAGAGTTACACACCCGCCCTTTTCAGGAAAAATGCAGGACATCAGAGACATGTAGCAAGTTCTCTGCTGGCTGTTGTACACTGCAGCAAGAAGCAGCGTGGGTCCAGTGGCTAATGCTGGAAGGGGAATTCAGCACTTCTGGGAAAGGGATATAAAGGCACTCTTGTGGGCCAGGCTGGGATTGGGGAGGCTGGGTGGGTGTCTGGGGTCCCAGCTTTCCTGCAGTGCTGACTGTGTGCCTGCTGCTTGCTCTTCCCTGCAACGCCGGTTGCATCCACCTGCTGGGGCTGTGCTTGGGAAGGGCACCGGGGGTGAGCAAGCCCATGGGAGAGGGCTGGGGGGAAGCTCTTCTCCAGAGATCTACCAGAAACTGTCCAGAGCATCCGAGAGGATGCTCTGTGTGACAAGGGAAGGTGCCCGTTGGTCCAATGTATGGAGCCTGCAGGGCTCCCGTCAGGGTCCTTTGACCTACCCATCCTCCAGCCAGCAATCCAGGTGCCCCTGGGGGGTCCCATGTTGGTCTCCTGAGGTACCCTTTAGCCCCGGTGAAGGTGTCATGCCTCAGTGTGTGCTTGCAGGGCATGTTTCCTTCCTGCTGACAAGGGCGGAATTGCAGTTAAATGCCCCTGGGCGATCCCGAGCCAAAAGCAGATTTTTTTCTATGGGCCACACTGCTTTGCAGTCCATGTGTGTGGTTCAGCTCCTGCATGGGAGCTGAGGACACGAGGTGACCTAGCTCTGAAGCTGGCCACTCTTGCTCCAGGCAACTCCAGTTGCTTGCGTTTTCCTTCAGCTTCCCCAGCCTGATGATCTCCACTGTCACCTCCTCCCTGTCCTACAAGAAGTATCCCTCTCCAGGCCATTAGGACAGTGGCACAGCACTCAGAATCCAGATCACTGGTAGAGAAGTAGGACAGAGGAAAAGAGAAGTTCTCCTTTGAAAGAAATCCTTGTTTGTCCTCCTTTAGCTACCAGTGGATGAAAAATACGGGGACAGAATTTCAGGCCAGCCACAGCACTGGCTTTCAAGCCTGAGCTTGTAATGTCATGGCTGTTCTGGAATGTGGTACAGTGAAATGAGAGATAGAAATGGCAAATTTTCCCCCCCAGAGCGGTCAAATGCTGGCAGAGGTTGTCCAAGGAGGGTGTGCAGCCTCTGTCCTTGGAGATCTTCAAAGGCCAAGGGCACACATTTCTCTGCGACCTGCTCTAGGTGAGCGTGATGGAGCAGAGGGCTTGGCCCAGAGGACCTCCACGGGTCCCTTCCAACCCCACCCTCCCGTGTGGCTCTGTGCTTTGCTTTTGCCCTGGCGGAGATCTTCAGGGACTTTGCGTTCCATTTTGTGTTGCCTTAGGGCTACAGTGTGCTGTGGTTTGGGGGCAACAAGGTTATGGTATGCCAGAGGTCAGGCGAGTTAGTGTCAAAGTGTGTTATTGTTATGGACAGAACCTGTGTTTGTTGGCCCTGTGTTCCTGGGGTTATGGCATTTTTATCATGTGTTCTGTGTGGTGATTTTTTTTTTGTGGAGAGTGCCTTTTTTCAGCTATTTTGCCTTTGTAGGGTTTGCATGGGGGCCTCTGGTTTGTGTACCAAGTTTCTTCTGGTTGTTTTTCTGCTGTGCTGGTGGATGGTGGTGTTTTTTTTCTGTCTTGAAACCATCGTTACAGGCCTAGTATATCTCCTGCAGGTCAGGCAGTGTCACTTCTGGTGTGGTCTGACTCATTTCTGGTGAGTTGGTAGGTAGGTATGGAGGACTTGTGGTCCCTCCATGGAGGATGACTGCTAGAGGACTAAGAGGCAGATCTGTGGAGGGGTGAGAGGACTGCTGGCCCATAAGTAGTGACTGTCAGAGGACTAAGTGTACTTGAATTTACGTGGGCTTCCAAATTCATGGTTGTTTCTCCTGCCTTGCGGAAGGGCCATGGGAAGTCACCAGCCACACGGAAGGATAAAGGGTTTCCCACGGCTACGTGGCTTTTTGGGTTTTGCTTTTGAATAAGAAAGTCCTGTCTCTACATGAGTAGAACTATAAACGGTCAATTTTGCCAACTTTAGAAAGCAGGGAGCAGCACTTTTCTGCTGTGCCTCACATGGCGGCCAGGGCACGGTGAGAAACAGCAAGTGAGTTTCTTCCTGGAACCTTCTCCAGGGGAGCAGTGCTGCACTTGTCAAGGTGAGGGGTTTTTTGGCTCTATACGATTGCAAATGTGAGGGGTTCATTTTCAGAACACAGCTATTAGGGAGCAGAACATTTGTGCTGTGCCTCACATGGCTGCAAGGACAGAGTGAGAAACAGCAAGAAAATTCCTTCCTGGCACCTGCTCCAGGGGAACAGTGCTGCCCTTTCCCAAGATGTATTTTTTTTTTGGCTCTTAAGGTCTGCAGCTCTGAAGGGTCAGTTTTGCTCACCACAGAAAGCAGGGAGCAGAACTTTTGTGCTGTGCTGTTCCTCACATGGGTGCCAGGGCAGGGTGAGAAACAGCAAGAGGATTCCTTCCTGGCCCCTTCTCCAGGGGAGCAGTGCTGCCCTTTCACAAAGTGAGCACTGGTTCTGCATGAGTGCAAAATGTTTGGGTCAAATTTCTCACCACAGGAAGTAGGGAGGTGAACTTTCGTGCTGTGCCTCACATGGCTGCCAGGGCAGGGTGAGAACAGCAAGAGAATTCCTTCCTGGAACCTTCTTTATGGGAGGAGTGCTGTACTTTGCCAAAGTGACTTTTTTTGGATCTTAACGACTGCACCGCTGAGGGATTAATTTTTGCTCACCACGGAAAGCAGGGAGCAGCACTTTTGTGCTGTGCCTGACATGGCTGCCAGGGCAGGGTGAGAAGCAGCAAGAGAATTCCTTCCTGCCACCTTCTCCAGGGGAGCAGGGCTGCACTTTGTCAAGGTGAGTTTTTTGGGCTGTGCATTATTGCCAGTGTAAAGGTGTCCAGTTTCTCCCCACAGAGAGCAGGGTGCACAACTTCTCTGCTGTGCCTGACGTGGCTGCAAGGACATGGTGAGAAGTAGCAATAAAATTCCTTCTGGAACCCTCTCCAGGGGAGCAGCCCTGCACTTCCCCAGGCCATGTTTTTTGGTTCATGGTTTCCCAGGCCATGAGTTCAAAAGTGCTGTGTCAATTTTCTCACCAGAGAAAGCAGGGAGCAGAACTCTTGTGCTGTGCCTCACATGGCTACCATGCACAGTGGGAAGCAGCAAGAGAATTCCTTCCTGGTACCTTCTCCAGGGGAATTTCCCAGCTCCCGAGAGACTCCTGGCACTGGCTGCAAGGGGGCTCCCAGCCGAAGGGTGGGCCTGGGTGTTGTTGGGGTGTTAATTGGTGATGTCTCCTTTCCTTAGTCACGTTAACACTTTGGGATAACAAATGGATGCTTCGCTCCTGTTGCTCTTTTATCATATCGCTCACAGTAACTGCCACTGGTTCCTTTTATCATATTGCATGCTATTTTCTTTTATTGCAATATAAGAAACTGCATTTGATATATTCCATTATGTGATATACTTGATAGATTTGATTATATTTGATGTGGAGTTCAGCTTTGCTGTCTATCCAGTCAGCCAGCAAAACATAATTTGATGTAGTCGGCAGCATACGAAGTAAAACTCTCTCTATTTAGGAAAAAAAAAAAAATGTTCCTCGACTTGCTGTTGTCAGGTGGGAACCATTGCCTTATGGTGTTTGGGCCAGAGTGGTCTGGTGGTGCTGGGCAGTTGGGCCATGCCAGGGACAGAGGTTGTGGTGTCTGGCGGGACGTTTGATGCCACTGTATAGATTCCACTGTGTATACGTTTATGTCCAGGGATTCTGTTAAGGGAAGGCTGCTGGCTCGGCAAAGGGACAAGATGTCTGAGCTCCCCAGTTACCACGCTCTGATTTGCTGTGTAGCTCTACGTTAAACACACCTGCGCACAAAGGTTAGGCCAAGCTGACTCTCTAAAGCTGTTAGAAGTGACGAATTAAGGGACCTCTCATGCAGGGAGTCAGCCTTGGGAAGGATGGGGAACAAAGAATGGATGGGGAAAAGATCGGCGTTCTCTTCAGTGATGCAGAAAGAGCCTCTGGGTGAGGACGTTGTGGTCGCAGAGTGCTGCGATCCGCAGAATGTTGGTTGGAATTCGGACAAAGGTAATTGTTGTGGGGGGAGATCGTGACCTCTGACTCAGATAGCCCCCCGAGAGAGGGCAAGGCCCCGCTTGGGGAGCACGGGGAGCTAGTAAAAAACCTCAGCAGTGCTGTCTGAGGGTGTGTGCTCGTTTGCATTAAAGCAAGCAACTTGTAACCCATCCCGTGCCTGACTGAAAATGCATGTGTAATGCGCTATGAGTGTGCAAGTGCTCTGCTGTCCATAGTGCGTACCCTCGAGGAACTGGGTGAGCACGCTCAGAGGAAACATTCCCCCGTGCTCCCAGCACTGCCATAAAGAATGCCGGCCTTCTGAAACTTGCAAGCAAGGCTTAGAGGGTTTTTCTCCCTGACCGACTTTATGGTATCATTCCCACCATACTGGAGAAAGCAAATCTTTTTCTGTTTGGTGGTGAAAGCAGCTTGGGGAGCGTCACTGAAGTGCAGCACTTTTTTAACCTCAGGTCTAAAGTGCCACCGGTCCTACCGTGGAATACATCCTTCCTCAGGCTTTCAGCAAACGGAAAGGATGCAACAAACCCACCCCACTAAGACGTCCTGCGCTTTTTTTATCTTCCCTGGAAGGTGGGGACATGACCCTGTTGGGCCATCTGTGCCACCTGCCTGGGAGCCAAGATGGTGCCTTTGCATTTCAGGCTAAGCACTTACCTTCTTTTTTTTCCTTTTCAGCGACTTTAGAGCCACCCTTAGGGAGGCTGGTTAAGCTGGTTTATGTACAGCTGGTCACCAGTGGAGGGAAACGGTAAGCTCCGCTATTGCCTCTGGTGTTTACTTGTTACCTTGTCGCTCGTTTGAGTGATCTTACCGTGCCCCGGCAAGCAGAAGCTATCACGCCACTTTAGGCCTTGGTCTAATAGTCATGCAAAGCGATACTGAAAGTCATTCTGAGATCTGGAACAGGCCCCAATGTGCATTTTATAAAAGTGCATCTTGGCTGCTCTTTATCTTTGCATGGGTTTTTTTCCCGTTTCTCCAGACTGTTGAAGCTCTGAAAGGCGCCAGTGAGCTGCTCTCCCTCAGTTTGCTCCTTTGCCTTTGGGGAGTGCGGTTCATGTTTTCTTCATGGCTTTGCAGAGGAGAAAATCCATGAATACACCACCTTGCTTTTTTCACCTAAGCTAATTTCAGAAACTGCCTCCTTTAACTTAGACATGAAACTCTTCTTAACCTCTTTGTGCACTTGTAGAAAAGCAGGGTGGGGTGGGGGTTGGGGGGTGGGGGTGTCTTCAGGAAGTGCCCGCAAAAGAGCCTGTGGGAGACCCTGTCCCTTGACTCACATGTGGGGTAGTGAAGAGCCTGAGAAAGTCATGGGTGTTTTGGTGTTCACCAAAGCAGGTTTTCGGTTTGTTTTTTTTTTTTCTTATTGTCTTGTTATCTTATGTAGCTTATGCCACCAGGTAGTGACAGCCCGGGGGTGACAGGAGGGGACAGCAGGCAATGGCAGCCTGGAGGGTGACAGGAGGGGACAGTAGGTGGGGACAGGCCTGGGGGAGGGGTACAGGAGAGGACAGCTGTTGGGGACAGCCTGGGGGGTGACAGGAGGGGAGAGCAGGTATTGAAAGCCTGGCGGTGACAGGACCTCAGGCGCCAGATCAGGCCGCGAGCGGCTGAAGGCGACTCACTGCGACCTGCGGGTCACCAACGCCTAGACCATGGAAGGCGCGTGGGGGCGGCGGGCGCGGGATGCGGGGACCGGCCGGCTGGCGGTGGCGCAGGTGGCCAGTGAGGCGATTGGGCCGCGGCCGGCAGCGGTGACTCGTGCTGGGGCCTCAGAGCTGCTCTTCCGTGGTTGTGCGCTGGCAGCTGGCGTGAGGGCTGTGTGCGCAGCCAGGCACAGCTGCGTACGGGGTCGATGTGCGGCACCGCGCGTGGAAGAGGTTTGGTTTCTGGGAACCCTTCTAGGTAAAACGATAAGGAAATGTGGGACAATGCCTTGTAATCACAAACCTGCCAGATTTCTTTGAAACCCGGCAGAGAAGGCTGAACGTGATAGAAAAGGAGTGGATGGCTAATTGGAAGGGGAAAAAAGTGGGTTTGGTGACTGAAATTTGTCTTCAACTACTTTTACTCCACCGCATTGCCAAAGTGGCGCTTGGCTGCTGCAGAAACTGCTCAGTAGCAACGTTTTGGATCAAGAGTGTATCTGTGAGTGAGAATCTATGCAGACCCTGGAAAGCCATCTTGTAGACGGGTGTTCTGTCTCAAGTATACTTGGCATTTCTTGCTAATACAGCTTCTTTGCTACACCAAAGACATTTTCATTCAGATGTTATTGAGCATCATTTCTTCGTTTCTTTCAAACGGTGCATTTTTTTCCTGGTACTGCGTGTTAAACGGTGTCAGGGCAATACTGAAGTTTTATGGCAGATCACTTATGGTGAATATACCTAGAAATGTTCTTCGAGAAGCCCTAAGTTCTTTTGAATCTCAGAAATGGTGCTTGATTCTCAGAGACGGTAATGGTTTCGTATTACTTAGCGTGCTGTTTCAGTTTGGTAATCTACCATCTGGCAAAGCTTGCATGTGATTAAAGACTTTGGGATATGACAGAAATAAAAAGACTTGGAAACCGTTGCCATTCCTTAAACATTCAAATTTTATCGGGTGTTTTGTTTTGTTTTTTTTCTTTTTTTTTTCCTGTGGTTCTGTGACATTCTCACAACAGTCTTTTCTTTACAATGTGTACTCATAGGTTTTTTCCCTCTTCCTGTTTGATGTATTAAAACTTAAACAGAATAACATGTCTGCTGCGGTAACTGTAACTTTGGCCCTAGCCTTTCAAGTGGTTGGACCTAAGCACGCTGTTTACCTGCAGATAGGTAAAGTATGTTCAGGAGAGTATCTGTGAGGAGACTTAACAGCACGGTGTTAGGGGTCTTGGGGGTGTTACGGGATCGCGTGTCATACGGCGGTAGAGATAGACATGCAGGTAGAGGCAGATGTACAGGTTGTGACACAGATACTTAGTGGAACTTCTGTAAGGGTGTCTTCCCTGTGAAAATGCAAAAATCCCCCAGTGGTTGTCAGAGCAAAGCTAAGGAATACATTTCAGTGTCATACACATGTATGCGAGATTTTGGGGTTTTACACATAACCGTGAATTTCCGTTTTTATTGAACAGCCTCTACGTGCTTAAAGTCACCTTCAGAAGATGAAGGAAAGAACTCGGCCAGGATGTTCTGCCTAAAGGGGGTTCTCGGAGATCTTCCCTGTGGAGATACGGTCGTGGGTTTTATAACTTGGTGCAGGAGTCCTGACTAAATGGTGACGTGATCTTGGAAAGACCCTTCAGTGAACCTTGAGTGAAGATGGCCAACTTGTTCAGATTTTTCGGGGCCGCGTGATCACGGAAATCTCTTAATAGCAGCAATGCTAATAGAAGCTTAAAGTAAACAGGATTTTAAACATCACTGGGGGAAAAAAAAAGAAAGTGATGGTGGACTCTCTTTGAAGATGGTGGGAAGGCAAAATGGATGGTTGGGATGTGTTTGAAAAGGTGGGAGGCAGGGTGGGGGTGTCCTCTTCCGTGCTCGCTGTTATAGAGACATGTTCTAGGGTTTTGTAAGCTAACAGGAGCAAAAGCAATGTAAGTGAGATCAGGAAAGAACCTCATGCTTTAGCAGACTCTGCTTTAGTGACTTTAGAGACCATTTTGCTGTTGGCATTGAAACGATTCCAAAAAAATGGAAAAGATTTTGCTGCTTGTGTTTGACTATCAGACCTGAAGATTTCTGGAAAGGTACCGTGAGATGATAAAAGCATGACGCTGTGTGTAAAATGTTGGGTTTGTATCTGTAAAGGGATTCCCTGAAGTGCTACGTCACGACATGTCAATATCACTCTTACAAACTGACTGATGCTTTCTCTGTATTGATGTTGTTTCCAGAATACACAGATGATAATGCCCTGATTCCGGGGAACTCATCGGTAACTGTTAGGGGAGTCCCCGTCAGAGGAGTTAAAGCTACCGGCAAAACAGACCTTGGGTAAGTAGCCATAACACGTTGTGTTCTTTGGGAGGGGTTTCAGTGCGTTCACCTTCTTTGTGGCTGTTAGTTTACGGAGGCATTCAGGTTGTATCTTTCTTGTTAAAGCTGCTGTTAAATTGTGTTGTGACAGGGCAGATTTGAAGGTATCTGTCCCAAAGCAGACTTAGATTTTTCAGCCTGCTGGGACGTGGCATTCAAGCTCCAACAGTGGTAACTGTTCAGACGTTTGAATTGGGTTTGTTCTTGGGCTTGGTTTTTCTGAGAGTCAAGTTCTCCATCCTGTTTCCTCTATGCAGAGAGATTCCTTATTGTATGCTTTTGCTTTTAGTGCTTTTAGAGTAAACGGAGAGACACATTGCAGTGTGAACCGGTGATTTGTTCCCATCTGCCAGCAGTCCGAGTCTCCGTGTTTGACTGCTTCCTTTGTCTGGGGGAGGGGGGCAGGGTATTCTTACACCCCAAAGGGGGGTGTGTGTGTGTGGGCTGCATGCTGTCTCCAGAGGAAGGACTGAGAGTGGCCAGCTGGCAAACCATGCAAACAAGAAGTTTCATTCTTAAGTGCTTCCTATTAGATTCCTAAAGACAATGTCTATGTCGGGCAAGAGAAAAAGAACAACATCCTAAAGCGTATTGCCTTTTGTGCCAGGACGGTGAAGGAACAGTTGATCTTTTCCAAACCTGAAGCTCAGAAAGCAGTTGAGCACATTCCCAAATGTTAGTAGTTACCTTTCTAAGTTTGTTTTCAGCCTAAGCTGCTCTCTGTGCTCCAGGTATTACTGCTGTATTCCTCAGATTTATGGAGGACAGAGAATCTGATTACAATTGCAGATACTCAAATGTAAGCCTGACTACAGCATTATCGCTGTCATCGATGTATTCGTCCAGTCCAGTTCTGTATCAGCTGCATCAGCATGGTTTGAATGGTCATGTTTTCAAGGCTTCTTCAAGACAGACCTCTCCTCCACCATTAGTAGATATTATTGACTTGTGGTTTTGCCATGTCTTTCTAATGTTAGTTCTCAATACATAAAGTGTACTGGCGAGTTACAGCGTGTCTCAAACAAACAGTACCGCAGCATCCTAGTACCCATGAAGCATCTGCAAGCAAAACCCCCTGAATTTATGTGGCTCTCCTGTAAGCTTTGGGCATATTACTGCAGTAGGTGTTGCAGTGCTTTCAGGCGCTGCCAAGGCTTTCTGGATGCCACAGCACTGTGCTTCTAAACATGGCCTGGTTTGGGGGGTTAATTTAGATGGGGATGCTTAGTGCTGTCTTGTCAATACCGCCTCGGTTTCTGGTTGGATGGCACCCTCTCCTGGTGTTGGAATGCTGCCCTAAAATGAGAGGCTAGGTGCCCCTAGCATCAAAGATCCAAGAAATACCTGCCCGTGGGGATCAGGGATGAATGCCGCTGCTCTCCTAAAGTTGCAAATGGTTCGGGCAGGTTAGCTTTCTCTTCCTTCAGCTGGAAACATTGTGGAAACAACTGGTAGAGTCGTTAGTGTTTGGGAATGATGAACGCATGGTGTCACGGTGGAGAGGCCTTCAGAAATGCGTTAGTCACCTTGTAGTATCTTCCTCAAGGCAAGTGGATGGAGAAACCATGGTGTGGTAATCTAAAGCGTTTCCTCGCACTTCCTCGTGTTCAGGAGGTACGTGGCTGTACTTGCGAGCCTGGTGGTGATGTAGCAGTGGCAGGAAGTATGAGCCTTTCTATTTGTGCAGGACTTGCACAGCAGCCTTTGGGTTGCCTCTGCTCGTGGGACGCTTTGGATGATGTATGAATTGTTTGTTAACTGATGGACGGTTGCATGTGTGATTCATGAGTAGCATGCAGGTACAGACCAATGAGTATTGGAATCTCGGCAAGGGCTTGTGTGCCATAAGTGTTTCCTAAAATATTGTAGCATGTTCAAGATGATCTTAAAGCAAATTCTGGTAATCCAGGCTTTTTTCCTTATTTTTTTAACACAGGCCTCCTCGACCACAGAAAATCCTTGGAACTGCTTTCAGGTGATGTTTCTACTGCTATTGGTAGTCACTTTAGGCTAGAGGATGGTGGGTACCTGAACACAGTGCTTGGGCCTCCACAAAGAAGCACTTTTCTACAGACAACTGTTCTTGTTTTGTCAGGGGAGTGTAGAAACCAAAGTGCTCTATCTGGTACCTGTTTGTGATAGTGGGGCTATACAGATTGCCTGAAGGTGCCTTCATATTTGGATGGCTGACTATTTAAGAACAGAAAAGTGTAGCACAGTCTTCATCGTTTTGAGACTTAGAGAGAAGAAAGAAAATATGTGAGGACTTCTTCTTGCACTGCTGTATTCTGTATCTTAGAGTCATTGGGGACAAAGAAGGAATGGGATTTGGGGTTTTATTTCAGTTGCACTGAATGTACCAGGAGAGCACACTTTATGTATAGAAATAAATTTCCATATTCATAAGACTATCAGAACACAGTGTTTTGGTGCTCAGGTTTTATAAACTGTTTTCACGGCTTTATGTTGGTTACGAGTGCTTTATTTTAAGTTCTGATCATCTTTCTTTCTTCTTCTAGAAGTCAAACTGAGCCAGCGAGTAGAACATCAAAAGAGGTATGTAAAAACACAAGCTGAAACTTTTTTCTACATGCTGCACCTAAGCCTAAGAAATGTAGCCTTGTACTAATTCTTTTATATATATAAAATATAAATGTTTTATATATAATATTTGTAATATATATATAAAAACATATTTTCCAGTGAAACACAGTGTATGCTGTAAATCCAATGTATTTGATTCAGCATAGTGAAAACTGAGCAATGCCAACTTTTGCACGGTGCTAATGTGAGCAGTGGTATTTGTGCCTAGTAACGCATTGCATTTCGTACTGAATAGGCTAGAATATTTCTTGTATGACTGTGTGTTGTACAGATAATGTAGGCTCATTTTTAGAGCTTGCAGGTTCAAGGTTTGCACCACTGAACTTGGTGCCACCCTTCAGTACACCACCACTTTGAATTTACATTTGGAAAAGGGGCAGCATTTTTTTCAGTTCAGAAAACACTGTCGTTCTGCTGCTAAGACATGAATAAGTAACGCGAGGAGATACTTGACTAGTGATGGCCTAGATCTCCATTTGGCCCTTGGGTGGAATGCTACGTGCAACAATGCATTTCAAAATAGCCCTCATAGTACAAGCATTACTTTGTGGTGGTGTTTGGTTTTCATCTGTAAGTATAACTGCTTTTTCTTCACTCGAATGGTGTGAGGCATTACACGAGCTCTAGGTCACGGGATCTGATCACTTTGTAAGCTCTTAGGATAACTTAACCTAGAAATTCATGAGCTTGGGGTCTAATGAAAGTAAATGAAAGACAGCGCAAAAACTATGCTGCGCTCATGAACCATGCCTGTGTGCATTTAGAAAATGTTGAGCTATTAACTGATTAATTTATAAACTGCACTGGCAATGTTTCCTGTAGTGACACTTCCTTCTCAAATAAACGGAAATATTTTTTTTAGATCCTTTTGAGCTGAAAATGGACAGCTTCCTTAACCCTCCGTCTTTTAAGCAGTTGTGAGCATTTGGCAAGGGTCCCCCTCTGAGGTATCCTGAGCGATAGATTGATCTCAAGAGGGGTTGGTTACTTTAGTTTCTTCCCATTAACAACGTAGGCATACGTAAAGCTGTTTAAGGTTTGGACTTTGTTTTGAACAAATACAAATTCCACTGGCTTGGAGGTGGCTCTTTCAGTGATGCTCAGAGGCTATAGCGCAGGCTTTCATACAGCAGTAGGGGTGAACTCTTGCTATGTTCTGATTGTATGCAGAACTTGAACGTGTGTTTAATTTTTCTGAATAGATTGGCGACTCTTCCGCATCTCTTTCTCTGGCCCAGCTTATTAAGGTATGTTTAGATGTACTTTCTTGTGAAATAGTGGTTTTAAACCTTACACTGTGCTCTCTAGCTGGATAACTGCTGTAATATGAGCAAAACATTAATTGTTAATAATTCAGAGTGTTTATCCTAACTTTAAAATGTGCGTATACTTTGATACTATCCTGTAGAGAGTAGTTCCCAGCTTGGGAAGATGGAAGGGGAGCACCTTATTGGCCTCAGTGTGATGCTGCAGTATTACTCATCTGCAAGACACAAAGAAGCAGCACTTCAGAAGCTGTTTACCATTTTTCATACGACCCGTTAATTCTTCATTGGAACCTAACACAATTTTTACAGAAGAATTTAATTGGCTGTAAGTTGTGGACATTGCTGGGGCCTTTGCAACAGCCAGAACAGACGTGTTTCTGGAACATGGGCAATAGCATGGCTGTTTTTGAATTTCTAGTCATTACCTAAACCTTTGTTAGGTATGACCTAACCCTAAGTCTGATACTTAACGTTGACACTTTACCTTGAGACTTAACCCTGAGATTTAACCCTAAGACTATTAAGCATTCGCTAAGACTTAACTTTAAGATGTACCATTAAGACTTAACCCCAAGACTTAACCTTAAAGATTTAACCTTAAAACTTAACCTTAAGATTTACACTCATGATTTAACCCTAAGACTTCACCCTAAGACTTAACCTTATGACTTAAACTTAAGGCTCAACCTTAAGACTTAACCCTGAGAATTAAGCCTAAGACATAACCTTAAAACTTGACCCTAAAGTCATAACCCTAAGACTTAAATTTTAAGACTTAACCCAAAGAGTTATCCCTAAGACTTATCCCCAAGACTTAACTCTTAAGGGTTAACCCTAAGACTTAAACTTAAGCATTAAACTTTATAGTTATCCCCAAGACTCAATCCATAAGTCTTAAACTTAAGAGTTAACTTTAAGACTTAACCTTAAGACTTGACCTAAAGACTTAACCTTAACACTTAAATATTAAGACTTAACCCAAAGACTTATCCCTAAGTTAAATTTTAAGACTTAACCTGAAGACTTAACCTTAAAACCTAACCCTAAGAATGAAGCCTAAGACTTAACCCTAAGATATAACCTTAAGCCCTAACACTAAGACTGAACCTTAAGACAGGCCCTGGGCCTGAGCCATCTCTGCAGGGATGAGGCCTTCCTCGGCGTCCGTCCCTCAAACCCTCCCTCCGGCCCCCACGATCCGTCCCTAAAACACTTCCCCTCTGGCCCCCAGTCCCTGCTGGCCCTGAAGGCCGGCCACAGCACTTGGTTTCAAGCCTGAGCTGGTCATGTCATGGCTGTTCTGGAATGTGGTACAGTGAAAGAAGAGATTGAAATGGCAAATGTTCCCCCCCAGAGTGGTCCCATGCTGGCAAAGGTTGTCCGAGGAGGTTGTGGGCTCTCTGTCCTTGCAGATCTTCAAAGGCCAAGGGCACACAGTTCTCTGCAACCTGCTCTAGATGAGCGTGCTGGAGCAGAGGGCTTGGCCCAGAGGACCTCCACGGGTCCCTTCCAACCCCACCCTCCTGTGTGGCTCTGTGCTTTGCTTTTCCTCCTAAAGCTCCTCAACTCAGCCCCGATGCCCGCTGGAAAGGGTGCTGGGGCAAGGGATGATCCCAAACTCCTCCCCGAGGGTCCTTCCCAGCACAAGAGCTCCCCACTCCGGAAGACACGATGGCAGACACGGTCAGGAGAGGGAAAAGATTCTTTTATTGTCAACACCAGCTGCGAGGGCCCAGGAGTCACAGCGGTTCAGCCGGTGAAAGTCAGTCAGCACCTGCAACGACAGAGTCAGAAAGCTCTGCTAAGCCCCCAGAGGCAGGAAGAGGCAGGATTTGGTTCCCCCTTCTTTGGAGGACACTGTTTCTGAGGAATTCCTCATGGCCCAGAAGGGAGAGCTCTTGCTGGCCTCCACTAGGGGCCTTCTCCCCAGGGGTGACCTCCCTAGGGAGCTGTGCGTGCGCAGGGATGCTGACAGTGCCCCTGTGCCACGCAGCAGGGCTCGATGGGGAGCCCCTGGGGAGCTGCCGTGGGGCTCATCCCAAACCCTGCTCAGCACCAGCCCTCGCCGGCCCTTGCCAGCCAGCTGGGCTGACTTAGGGCCGTGTTCAGACTCGGGAAAGATGGGCAGCAGCGCCTGGTACGCACCTGGCCTTCCTGACGTGCTGCACCTTCCTGAATTTTCTCAGGTTTGGGCCCGCAAAGTCATTTCCTCTCTTCTCCGTTTTATTTTTGCTGTGCTGTCCCTCTCCTCTGCCCAGATTTCTTTTCTCTTTCTTTGTCTCGAGTTTTCCTTCTCCTGGTGGGATCCTGAAAAACTTTCCACCCCACAGCGTGATGAGAGGGGGAAAGCCCCAAGCCCCTGCAGTGAGCTCTCAGGTCAGGCAAGGGGAGCTCTTCCTACCTGGTTTCCTGGGGCAGGCTGGTCAGTTGTTGCAGGCATGCCGGGGACTCTGCCGTGCCCTCGGGGGTGGCTGGAGGCAAATCTGGAGGTGCCTAAACCAGAAACGTGGGAGGTAACGGGTGGCAAGTAAGGGCCTGGGGTAGTGAGGGCCTGACTGCCAAATTGCCATCTTAGCTCTACAGAGGAGATGCTGGTTTGCATCATGCACATTTTGCACAGTCCAGCCACTGCAGCCTAGACTTGATGAAGCTGCGATGGAATAGGATCTGAGCAAAAGCCCTCTCAAGGTGACAGCTACTCCCTTCTGTCCTTTTGTGGGTGTTTTGTAGGTATGTTTTGTTTGATGAAGCAGATCATACTTCATGAAATGCATTCCAGAAACAGCCTTTCCAGTTTTCCTTAACACGTACCACGCTGGGGGGAGAGGAGGAGCCCCAAAGGCACAAGAGAGCGGCTGCCAGGAGGAGGCCCAGCGGCTGCTTGGCCTCCTGGGAAATTACTGTCCCACTTGAGACATGTTGTCCCAGTGTCTGTGGAGCTGCCGTACCTCTGCCGCTTTGGGCCCTGCCCCTGTGTCTCCCCCAGCTCCTCTGTCGATGTCCAGCAGAGAGGCGTCTGCATCCAGAAAGGCTTCTGCCGGACGCTGGGTGTCTGCTGTGCCTGCAGGGCCACTTTGCTCTTCGCACTGCAGCTCTGGAAAGCAAAAGCACGTGCAGCAGCGCGACTTCTTGGAAGTCAAGTACATCTCAAGCAAAGCCCAGCCAAGCCCTACACCGCTTGTCTCCTCAACGTTGAGGTTTCTGGCATCCCGAGCCCCAGTGTCTGTGACAAGCCTCAGCCCCTCCTCCTACCTGTGCGCCTGTCCATGGGTGCTGGCACCTCCTCGGCTGATGGAGGGGAGAGGCCGGCCACCTCCCCCCCAAAGATGTCCCCGCAGTTTTCAATGAGGAACTCCACCAGCACGTTCACCTGCAGACATGAAAGCCTTGGTCTCAAGCCAGGTGCCTGCAGACATGTCAAGCAGCCTTTCCCACTGCTGACCCTTTGTCTGCGCAGGTGGCTGCGGCTGGGGGTTGCTCTTCCAGGCACCCAGCCCACCAGCCCTGGCTCAAGGGAGGAGGCAGCCAGGGACCTCTCAACAGCCAAGCTCCGATGGGCCGGGAAGGCAGCAGCCGGCTGCTGGGTAGGGCGTACCTTCTCGGTCACTGCCAGCATGGCCTGCAGCGGGAGCAGGTCCTCGTTGGGTGGGCTCAGCAGGTTGGGCCCGATGCAGATGGCCAGGTTGCTGCAGCTCATTCTGCTGGTGGCTGCGTTGTGGCCGATGTGCTGCAGCAGGGCCATCAGCCGCTTCAGGAGGAGGAGATTGGCCACAGGCAACTTGTCAGCCACCCTGAGGGAAGAGGAAGACAAGGCTGATGAAGCAGAGGGTGCCCACAGCCGTCCCTGCAGCTGGCCCCAGGTGGGTGGGAGCCAGCAGCCGTGTTGCACAGCTTTGCAGCTGCCCGAAAAGACAGCTTTCTGAGGAACCCATGCCTTTGCAGGCAGGTCCCAGAACTCTCCCGGTCCCTGCTCAACAGGCCGGCGGCTGCCCACACTTACGCTTTCAGCTCCTCCACCTTGGCCTGCTTGCTGGCCCTCTCCATGGCTGCCATCCAGTCCTCGTAGAGGTCGATGACGAGGAGCTTGGTGGGGATGCTTCGCAGGAATTCCTGCAATGCCAAGGGCTGCAGGTGAGCCTTTGAACGCTGCAGGCCAGCCAGGAGCTCCTCCAGCTGCAGCTCAGAAGCGCTCACCTTCAAGATGACGGCCAGCAGCAGTGCAGGCTGGCTTCCCACATCGACTTCCGTGCCGCGGTCCAGGGCCTCGCGTAGCTGCCGAAGTTCTGTGCCGCCGGCAGCTCTGCGGAATATCCCCTCCGTCGTCGGTCCTTCCTGGTGCAGGACAGCCAGCAGCTCCTGCAAGAGATGCAGGACAGTGGCTTGGCTGAGGAGCTGCCCTGCAGCAGCGGTGGCCATGGCCAGCGCTCTTCCCCAGGCTGGGCTCTGTCCTCCTGCAAAGGGGCTGGGAGCAGAGAAGCGTGAGCCATGGGCAGAGAGCCCAATTCCCCAGTACCTGGAGCCAGGGGACGCTGCCTGTGGACTGAGTGGGGGGCTGGGGACCCCGTGTCCAGGCTGGCTTACCTGGATGGGCCGGGGCAGCGTGTTGTCCTCCCCACAGAGGGCTGCCAGGGGCTGCCCAAAGAGCGCCCTGCTGCAGCCGGAGCCCGCCTGCCCTGGTGCCTGGGCAGCGGCCGGGGTGCGCCGTAGAGCAAAGGGCCAGGGCAGCCCCATCCTCCTCCTGCTGCTGCTGCTGCTCCCTCCTGCTGCAAAGGAAAACAGAGTAAGACGCCATCAACGGAGAACCCCAGGCCAGCGGTCCCAGAGCCTGCCCTGCCCTGCTCTGTCCTGCCCGCAGCGCGATGCTGTGTAGTGCGGCAGGACAGGCAGGGAGCCAGCAGCTGGAACCGTGGCTTTGGCCCAGCAGCTGTGGCTTGGAGGCTGCCGAGAGCTGGTGTGCCACCAGGACAGCCTGTCCCAGCCCTTGCCCTGCCCTCCTGCAAGCTGTGGGCAGCCGCAGAGGCTCTGTGTCCTGCAGAAGCTCATGCAGCGGCCGCTCTCCAGCAGGTGTCCTTGCTAGTCCAGGTGCTGTCCTCCCGTGCGGTGCCCAACCTGCATGGCGACACTCAGGGGACAAGTGAGCACAGTTCAATCCACTGCAGGAGGCTGCCTTTCTTTCCCAAACTCACCTGGCTCGTGGCAAAGTCCCCCTGCGTTTGCAGATGGGGCCGTCGCAGGCCCTTGCTTGGGATGAGCCTGCAAGAACCAAGAATCGGGCTGCGCTTGGAGAGCAGCCCCGCAGCAGAAAGGGCCAGCGGCGAGCTGCCCCCCGGCACCAGCAGCCTGAGCATGGCAGAGCTGGGACCCTCTGGCCTCCCAGGCTCTCTGCCCCGTGCGGCAGGTTTCGTCCCAGCTCCGCCAGCCAGCCAGTACGTACCAGCGTTCCTGGTGTCTCCCCAACCCCCTCTGCTGCGGAGTGGTACTGTGGGAACCCCCGCCCTCCTGCACATGGTCACCCCACTGGCTGCACATCCCAGCACAGCCAGAGATGGGTGCAAGGCAGCCATTCTCACCTCTGCCTGTGCCTCCATCAGCCTCTCCAGGCTCCTGGCGCGCACTGTCCTCCACTGGGCGGGAGAGAAGGAGGGGAAGAAGGTGAGCAGCCATGGGTCTGCTGCTCGGCTGCAGGAGCAGTGCTTGGGGACAGGGCCCAGAGCAGAGAGACACTCACGGCGTGGCGGCGGCTCAGCTCCTTCTCCAGGAGCTTGATGGATGTTAGGCGGGTGACGCGGGCTCCCGTGCGTCCTTCTGGTGTCCTGTGCACCGGGAAGGGAGAGGGAGAGAGCTGGGTGAGCCCCAAGCCGTCTCTTGTCTCTTGTCAGGCAGCTGTGCGCGAGAGCTGCCTGCAGCCCCAGGGGCACCTTCCCCAGCTGGGGGCTGTGTTCCCCCGTGGGCCCAGCTTCTCCTGGAGCACCCCCCCCCGGCTTACCCCAGCAGCGTGGCCACCCAGAGCTCCTTCAGTGCCTGGGAGCTGCAGAAAGAGAGGAGAGACAGCGTCAGGCCCTGCTGCCCCCAGCCCTGGGCAAAGGTGGGGGCCTGCACAGCCCTGCCCCGTGGGGCAGGACAGAGGCGCTGTCCAAGCCCTGGGTCGCTCTGTCCTGCCTGAGCAGCTGTATTTGCCCTTCCCTTCTGGGGGCCAAAAGGTGACGAGGGGATGCAGGATGGGGAAGCATCCCCCATCCCTCCCTCCCTGCCACCGAGCTGCCTGCTCCCTGCCCAGGCTCTGCACGCAAGGCAGAGGCCAGTCTTCACGGGATGGCGTGGGCACGGCTGGGAAGCTCTCCTGCCCGACCACGACTCACCCAAAAGTGGCAATGCAGGAGCCGGTGGGCCAGGCGAGGATGACAGAGGTGCTGTCCTCATCGGTGCCTTGCTCCTCCTCCTCCTGTCCCTCCTGCCCCGCAGCCTCCTTCCCGCTGCTGAGCACCCACAGCTGGTCCAGGGCCAGGCGGAGCTGTGGGCGCAGGCTGGTGCCATGTCTGCAGAGAGCAGAAGCCGGCCCTGAGCTGGAGGGGGGCTCCTTGGGCTGGGTCCCCACGCGCAGAGCCCTGTCCCCCACCTGCCCTTGGGACGGACGTTGGTGCCTCCAGCACCGAGGGGCCGGGGCCTGGGGCTGGTGCCAGGGTGTCCCTGGGCCGGGGCTGGGGGGAAGGATCTGGGCTCTGAGGGTCTTACCGCAACTTGGCGACCACCAGTTCCTTGTGGAGGAGGAGCAGGCGCCTCTCGCTCCTCTTGCGGCCCCGGGTCAGCCACACGTCTGCGCTCAGCACCGGCTCGGCGTCGCTGAGAGCCTCCCTGCAGAGCAGAGAGCGGCGGGCATGAGCAACGTCAGTGCTGCGTGGCCCAGCTGTGCCCGCGTGTCCCCGAGCCCTGGGGGAGCCCACCTGGAGCTGCAGCAGCAGCTGGCCTGGCCCATCCTGCCCCGGAGAGGAGGGCCCTGGCCGTGCACCGAGGAGGGGGCCCAGCCGGCGACGGGGAGGCTGGGAAGCGGGGTGCTGGTGCTGTGGCAGCGCTGCTGGGCCAGAGGCTGCCTCCTGCCAGCGCCGCTGCGTGCCAGCACAGCTCTGCCCTGCTGCCTGTGGTGGCCGTGGGCTCCCCGTGACCAACGGTCTGAGCCCAACGGAAAGTGGGCGGAGCCTGCGGGGGCGGGGCTGGGGCCCTCTCCAGTATGGCCGGGCCTGCCTTGCCCGGGGGAGCCCCGAGCAGGACAGGGCAGGGGGCAAGGGCCACCTCCCTGCGCCTGCGGCCAGCGCTTTCACCTGGCTTTTTGACAGGGTCCCGCTCAATAAAAGAAGCTGTTTTTCCTAGAGATGACCATTGTGGCTAGAGGCAGACTCCTCTTGGTGGAGGCCGGCCTAGCCGTTGGAAGGCCTCTGGCACACAGGCCGTGCTAGGCCTCAGGCCCCAAGGCGCTGGAATTGGAGCAGGCCCACCGGGAGGAAAAACTTCCATTTTTACCAAAAGACGGGGGGACTAGCAGCAGTAAAGAGCCGCTCGGGTCCTGCCAGGCGCCACAGGGAAATGAAAGGTGTGGTGAGCTTCGGCAGGAATTGTGGTGCCCCTGGAGCACCACCCTTGCTTGGGAAGGCTTTATCCCACCTGGGTGTTAAGGCTTCACCCTTGGCGATCAGGGCTGGATGAGCACCACCCAGGAGCCCCTGCCCTGTTAGCCATGACCTTCACCCAGCCGGTGGCCAACACGGCCAGGGGCGAGTTTGTGGGGTAGGCCATGACCATGGCAAAGAAGGGACCCGTAGCCAGCTTTTGATGGCCCGTGTCTCGTTTCACTGTTGACCCTAAGCAATGCCTTGCTTCAAATAGAAGCGATGCAGAGAGTTACACACCCGCCCTTTTCAGGAAAAATGCAGGACATCAGAGACATGTAGCAAGTTCTCTGCTGGCTGTTGTACACTGCAGCAAGAAGCAGCGTGGGTCCAGTGGCTAATGCTGGAAGGGGAATTCAGCACTTCTGGGAAAGGGATATAAAGGCACTCTTGTGGGCCAGGCTGGGATTGGGGAGGCTGGGTGGGTGTCTAGGGTCCCAGCTTTCCTGCAGTGCTGACTGTGTGCCTGCTGCTTGCTCTTCCCTGCAACGCCGGTTGCATCCACCTGCTGGGGCTGTGCTTGGGAAGGGCACCGGGGGTGAGCAAGCCCATGGGAGAGGGCTGGGGGGAAGCTCTTCTCCAGAGATCTACCAGAAACTGTCCAGAGCATCCGAGAGGATGCTCTGTGTGACAAGGGAAGGTGCCCGTTGGTCCAATGTATGGAGCCTGCAGGGCTCCCATCAGGGTCCTTTGACCTACCCATCCTCCAGCCAGCAATCCAGGTGCCCCTGGGGGGTCCCATGTTGGTCTCCTGAGGTACCCTTTAGCCCCGGTGAAGGTGTCATGCCTGAGTGTGTGCTTGCAGGGCATGTTTCCTTCCTGCTGACAAGGGCGGAATTGCAGTTAAATGCCCCTGGGCGATCCCGAGCCAAAAGCAGATTTTTTTCTATGGGCCACACTGCTTTGCAGTCCATGTGTGTGGTTCAGCTCCTGCATGGGAGCTGAGGACACGAGGTGACCTAGCTCTGAAGCTGGCCACTCTTGCTCCAGGCAACTCCAGTTGCTTGCGTTTTCCTTCAGCTTCCCCAGCCTGATGATCTCCACTGTCACCTCCTCCCTGTCCTACAAGAAGTATCCCTCTCCAGGCCATTAGGACAGTGGCACAGCACTCAGAATCCAGATCACTGGTAGAGAAGTAGGACAGAGGAAAAGAGAAGTTCTCCTTTGAAAGAAATCCTTGTTTGTCCTCCTTTAGCTACCAGTGGATGAAAAATACGGGGACAGAATTTCAGGCCAGCCACAGCACTGGCTTTCAAGCCTGAGCTTGTAATGTCATGGCTGTTCTGGAATGTGGTACAGTGAAATGA
Source organism: Falco peregrinus (assembly GCF_023634155.1). Taxonomy (NCBI): domain Eukaryota; kingdom Metazoa; phylum Chordata; class Aves; order Falconiformes; family Falconidae; genus Falco; species Falco peregrinus. The sequence continues at coordinate 911,880 of NW_026599603.1, forward strand.
GAGATAGAAATGGCAAATTTTCCCCCCCAGAGCGGTCAAATGCTGGCAGAGGTTGTCCAAGGAGGGTGTGCAGCCTCTGTCCTTGGAGATCTTCAAAGGCCAAGGGCACACATTTCTCTGCGACCTGCTCTAGGTGAGCGTGATGGAGCAGAGGGCTTGGCCCAGAGGACCTCCACGGGTCCCTTCCAACCCCACCCTCCCGTGTGGCTCTGTGCTTTGCTTTTGCCCTGGCGGAGATCTTCAGGGACTTTGCGTTCCATTTTGTGTTGCCTTAGGGCTACAGTGTGCTGTGGTTTGGGGGCAACAAGGTTATGGTATGCCAGAGGTCAGGCGAGTTAGTGTCAAAGTGTGTTATTGTTATGGACAGAACCTGTGTTTGTTGGCCCTGTGTTCCTGGGGTTATGGCATTTTTATCATGTGTTCTGTGTGGTGATTTTTTTTTTTGTGGAGAGTGCCTTTTTTCAGCTATTTTGCCTTTGTAGGGTTTGCATGGGGGCCTCTGGTTTGTGTACCAAGTTTCTTCTGGTTGTTTTTCTGCTGTGCTGGTGGATGGTGGTGTTTTTTTTCTGTCTTGAAACCATCGTTACAGGCCTAGTATATCTCCTGCAGGTCAGGCAGTGTCACTTCTGGTGTGGTCTGACTCATTTCTGGTGAGTTGGTAGGTAGGTATGGAGGACTTGTGGTCCCTCCATGGAGGATGACTGCTAGAGGACTAAGAGGCAGATCTGTGGAGGGGTGAGAGGACTGCTGGCCCATAAGTAGTGACTGTCAGAGGACTAAGTGTACTTGAATTTACGTGGGCTTCCAAATTCATGGTTGTTTCTCCTGCCTTGCGGAAGGGCCATGGGAAGTCACCAGCCACACGGAAGGATAAAGGGTTTCCCACGGCTACGTGGCTTTTTGGGTTTTGCTTTTGAATAAGAAAGTCCTGTCTCTACATGAGTAGAACTATAAACGGTCAATTTTGCCAACTTTAGAAAGCAGGGAGCAGCACTTTTCTGCTGTGCCTCACATGGCGGCCAGGGCACGGTGAGAAACAGCAAGTGAGTTTCTTCCTGGAACCTTCTCCAGGGGAGCAGTGCTGCACTTGTCAAGGTGAGGGGTTTTTTGGCTCTATACGATTGCAAATGTGAGGGGTTCGTTTTCAGAACACAGCTATTAGGGAGCAGAACATTTGTGCTGTGCCTCACATGGCTGCAAGGACAGAGTGAGAAACAGCAAGAAAATTCCTTCCTGGCACCTGCTCCAGGGGAACAGTGCTGCCCTTTCCCAAGATGTATTTTTTTTTTGGCTCTTAAGGTCTGCAGCTCTGAAGGGTCAGTTTTGCTCACCACAGAAAGCAGGGAGCAGAACTTTTGTGCTGTGCTGTTCCTCACATGGGTGCCAGGGCAGGGTGAGAAACAGCAAGAGGATTCCTTCCTGGCCCCTTCTCCAGGGGAGCAGTGCTGCCCTCTCACAAAGTGAGCACTGGTTCTGCATGAGTGCAAAATGTTTGGGTCAAATTTCTCACCACAGGAAGTAGGGAGGTGAACTTTCGTGCTGTGCCTCACATGGCTGCCAGGGCAGGGTGAGAACAGCAAGAGAATTCCTTCCTGGAACCTTCTTTATGGGAGGAGTGCTGTACTTTGCCAAAGTGACTTTTTTTGGATCTTAACGACTGCACCGCTGAGGGATTAATTTTTGCTCACCACGGAAAGCAGGGAGCAGCACTTTTGTGCTGTGCCTGACATGGCTGCCAGGGCAGGGTGAGAAGCAGCAAGAGAATTCCTTCCTGCCACCTTCTCCAGGGGAGCAGGGCTGCACTTTGTCAAGGTGAGTTTTTTGGGCTGTGCATTATTGCCAGTGTAAAGGTGTCCAGTTTCTCCCCACAGAGAGCAGGGTGCACAACTTCTCTGCTGTGCCTGACGTGGCTGCAAGGACATGGTGAGAAGTAGCAATAAAATTCCTTCTGGAACCCTCTCCAGGGGAGCAGCCCTGCACTTCCCCAGGCCATGTTTTTTGGTTCATGGTTTCCCAGGCCATGAGTTCAAAAGTGCTGTGTCAATTTTCTCACCAGAGAAAGCAGGGAGCAGAACTCTTGTGCTGTGCCTCACATGGCTACCATGCACGGTGGGAAGCAGCAAGAGAATTCCTTCCTGGTACCTTCTCCAGGGGAATTTCCCAGCTCCCGAGAGACTCCTGGCACTGGCTGCAAGGGGGCTCCCAGCCGAAGGGTGGGCCTGGGTGTTGTTGGGGTGTTAATTGGTGATGTCTCCTTTCCTTAGTCACGTTAACACTTTGGGATAACAAATGGATGCTTCGCTCCTGTTGCTCTTTTATCATATCGCTCACAGTAACTGCCACTGGTTCCTTTTATCATATTGCATGCTATTTTCTTTTATTGCAATATAAGAAACTGCATTTGATATATTCCATTATGTGATATACTTGATAGATTTGATTATATTTGATGTGGAGTTCAGCTTTGCTGTCTATCCAGTCAGCCAGCAAAACATAATTTGATGTAGTCGGCAGCATACGAAGTAAAACTCTCTCTATTTAGGAAAAAAAAAAAATGTTCCTCGACTTGCTGTTGTCAGGTGGGAACCATTGCCTTATGGTGTTTGGGCCAGAGTGGTCTGGTGGTGCTGGGCAGTTGGGCCATGCCAGGGACAGAGGTTGTGGTGTCTGGCGGGACGTTTGATGCCACTGTATAGATTCCACTGTGTATACGTTTATGTCCAGGGATTCTGTTAAGGGAAGGCTGCTGGCTCGGCAAAGGGACAAGATGTCTGAGCTCCCCAGTTACCACGCTCTGATTTGCTGTGTAGCTCTACGTTAAACACACCTGCGCACAAAGGTTAGGCCAAGCTGACTCTCTAAAGCTGTTAGAAGTGACGAATTAAGGGACCTCTCATGCAGGGAGTCAGCCTTGGGAAGGATGGGGAACAAAGAATGGATGGGGAAAAGATCGGCGTTCTCTTCAGTGATGCAGAAAGAGCCTCTGGGTGAGGACGTTGTGGTCGCAGGAGGAGACAAGCCGATAAGAGTGCTGCGATCCGCAGAATGTTGGTTGGAATTCGGACAAAGGTAATTGTTGTGGGGGGAGATCGTGACCTCTGACTCAGATAGCCCCCCGAGAGAGGGCAAGGCCCCGCTTGGGGAGCACGGGGAGCTAGTAAAAAACCTCAGCAGTGCTGTCTGAGGGTGTGTGCTCGTTTGCATTAAAGCAAGCAACTTGTAACCCATCCCGTGCCTGACTGAAAATGCATGTGTAATGCGCTATGAGTGTGCAAGTGCTCTGCTGTCCATAGTGCGTACCCTCGAGGAACTGGGTGAGCACGCTCAGAGGAAACATTCCCCCGTGCTCCCAGCACTGCCATAAAGAATGCCGGCCTTCTGAAACTTGCAAGCAAGTCTTAGAGGGCTTTTCTCCCTGACCGACTTTATGGTATCATTCCCACCATACTGGAGAAAGCAAATCTTTTTCTGTTTGGTGGTGAAAGCAGCTTGGGGAGCGTCACTGAAGTGCAGCACTTTTTTAACCTCAGGTCTAAAGTGCCACCGGTCCTACCGTGGAATACATCCTTCCTCAGGCTTTCAGCAAACGGAAAGGATGCAACAAACCCACCCCACTAAGACGTCCTGCGCTTTTTTTATCTTCCCTGGAAGGTGGGGACATGACCCTGTTGGGCCATCTGTGCCACCTGCCTGGGAGCCAAGATGGTGCCTTTGCATTTCAGGCTAAGCACTTACCTTCTTTTTTTTCCTTTTCAGCGACTTTAGAGCCACCCTTAGGGAGGCTGGTTAAGCTGGTTTATGTACAGCTGGTCACCAGTGGAGGGAAACGGTAAGCTCCGCTATTGCCTCTGGTGTTTACTTGTTACCTTGTCGCTCGTTTGAGTGATCTTACCGTGCCCCGGCAAGCAGAAGCTATCACGCCACTTTAGGCCTTGGTCTAATAGTCATGCAAAGCGATACTGAAAGTCATTCTGAGATCTGGAACAGGCCCCAATGTGCATTTTATAAAAGTGCATCTTGGCTGCTCTTTATCTTTGCATGGGTTTTTTTCCCGTTTCTCCAGACTGTTGAAGCTCTGAAAGGCGCCAGTGAGCTGCTCTCCCTCAGTTTGCTCCTTTGCCTTTGGGGAGTGCGGTTCATGTTTTCTTCATGGCTTTGCAGAGGAGAAAATCCATGAATACACCACCTTGCTTTTTTCACCTAAGCTAATTTCAGAAACTGCCTCCTTTAACTTAGACATGAAACTCTTCTTAACCTCTTTGTGCACTTGTAGAAAAGCAGGGTGGGGTGGGGGTTGGGGGATGGGGGTGTCTTCAGGAAGTGCCCGCAAAAGAGCCTGTGGGAGACCCTGTCCCTTGACTCACATGTGGGGTAGTGAAGAGCCTGAGAAAGTCATGGGTGTTTTGGTGTTCACCAAAGCAGGTTTTCGGTTTGTTTTTTTTTTTTTCTTATTGTCTTGTTATCTTATGTAGCTTATGCCACCAGGTAGTGACAGCCCGGGGGTGACAGGAGGGGACAGCAGGCAATGGCAGCCTGGAGGGTGACAGGAGGGGACAGTAGGTGGGGACAGGCCTGGGGGAGGGGTACAGGAGAGGACAGCTGTTGGGGACAGCCTGGGGGGTGACAGGAGGGGAGAGCAGGTATTGAAAGCCTGGCGGTGACAGGACCTCAGGCGCCAGATCAGGCCGCGAGCAGCTGAAGGCGACTCACTGCGACCTGCGGGTCACCAACGCCTAGACCATGGAAGGCGCGTGGGGGCGGCGGGCGCGGGATGCGGGGACCGGCCGGCTGGCGGTGGCGCAGGTGGCCAGTGAGGCGATTGGGCCGCGGCCGGCAGCGGTGACTCGTGCTGGGGCCTCAGAGCTGCTCTTCCGTGGTTGTGCGCTGGCAGCTGGCGTGAGGGCTGTGTGCGCAGCCAGGCACAGCAGCGTACGGGGTCGATGTGCGGCACCGCGCGTGGAAGAGGTTTGGTTTCTGGGAACCCTTCTAGGTAAAACGATAAGGAAATGTGGGACAATGCCTTGTAATCACAAACCTGCCAGATTTCTTTGAAACCCGGCAGAGAAGGCTGAACGTGATAGAAAAGGAGTGGATGGCCAATTGGAAGGGGAAAAAAGTGGGTTTGGTGACTGAAATTTGTCTTCAACTACTTTTACTCCACCGCATTGCAAAAGTGGCGCTTGGCTGCTGCAGAAACTGCTCAGTAGCAACGTTTTGGATCAAGAGTGTATCTGTGAGTGAGAATCTATGCAGACCCTGGAAAGCCATCTTGTAGACGGGTGTTCTGTCTCAAGTATACTTGGCATTTCTTGCTAATACAGCTTCTTTGCTACACCAAAGACATTTTCATTCAGATGTTATTGAGCATCATTTCTTCGTTTCTTTCAAACGGTGCATTTTTTTCCTGGTACTGCGTGTTAAACGGTGTCAGGGCAATACTGAAGTTTTATGGCAGATCACTTATGGTGAATATACCTAGAAATGTTCTTCGAGAAGCCCTAAGTTCTTTTGAATCTCAGAAATGGTGCTTGATTCTCAGAGACGGTAATGGTTTCGTATTACTTAGCGTGCTGTTTCAGTTTGGTAATCTACCATCTGGCAAAGCTTGCATGTGATTAAAGACTTTGGGATATGACAGAAATAAAAAGACTTGGAAACCGTTGCCATTCCTTAAACATTCAAATTTTATCGGGTGTTTTGTTTTGGTTTTTTTCTTTTTTTTTTCCTGTGGTTCTGTGACATTCTCACAACAGTCTTTTCTTTACAATGTGTACTCATAGGTTTTTTCCCTCTTCCTGTTTGATGTATTAAAACTTAAACAGAATAACATGTCTGCTGCGGTAACTGTAACTTTGGCCCTAGCCTTTCAAGTGGTTGGACCTAAGCACGCTGTTTACCTGCAGATAGGTAAAGTATGTTCAGGAGAGTATCTGTGAGGAGACTTAACAGCACGGTGTTAGGGGTCTTGGGGGTGTTACGGGATCGCGTGTCATACGGCGGTAGAGATAGACATGCAGGTAGAGGCAGATGTACAGGTTGTGACACAGATACTTAGTGGAACTTCTGTAAGGGTGTCTTCCCTGTGAAAATGCAAAAATCCCCCAGTGGTTGTCAGAGCAAAGCTAAGGAATACATTTCAGTGTCATACACATGTATGCGAGATTTTGGGGTTTTACACACAACCGTGAATTTCCGTTTTTATTGAACAGCCTCTACGTGCTTAAAGTCACCTTCAGAAGATGAAGGAAAGAACTCGGCCAGGATGTTCTGCCTAAAGGGGGTTCTCGGAGATCTTCCCTGTGGAGATACGGTCGTGGGTTTTATAACTTGGTGCAGGAGTCCTGACTAAATGGTGACGTGATCTTGGAAAGACCCTTCAGTGAACCTTGAGTGAAGATGGCCAACTTGTTCAGATTTTTCGGGGCCGCGTGATCACGGAAATCTCTTAATAGCAGCAATGCTAATAGAAGCTTAAAGTAAACAGGATTTTAAACATCACTGGGGGAAAAAAAAAGAAAGTGATGGTGGACTCTCTTTGAAGATGGTGGGAAGGCAAAATGGATGGTTGGGATGTGTTTGAAAAGGTGGGAGGCAGGGTGGGGGTGTCCTCTTCCGTGCTCGCTGTTATAGAGACATGTTCTAGGGTTTTGTAAGCTAACAGGAGCAAAAGCAATGTAAGTGAGATCAGGAAAGAACCTCATGCTTTAGCAGACTCTGCTTTAGTGACTTTAGAGACCATTTTGCTGTTGGCATTGAAACGATTCCAAAAAAATGGAAAAGATTTTGCTGCTTGTGTTTGACTATCAGACCTGAAGATTTCTGGAAAGGTACCGTGAGATGATAAAAGCATGACGCTGTGTGTAAAATGTTGGGTTTGTATCTGTAAAGGGATTCCCTGAAGTGCTACGTCACGACATGTCAATATCACTCTTACAAACTGACTGATGCTTTCTCTGTATTGATGTTGTTTCCAGAATACACAGATGATAATGCCCTGATTCCGGGGAACTCATCGGTAACTGTTAGGGGAGTCCCCGTCAGAGGAGTTAAAGCTACCGGCAAAACAGACCTTGGGTAAGTAGCCATAACACGTTGTGTTCTTTGGGAGGGGTTTCAGTGCGTTCACCTTCTTTGTGGCTGTTAGTTTACGGAGGCATTCAGGTTGTATCTTTCTTGTTAAAGCTGCTGTTAAATTGTGTTGTGACAGGGCAGATTTGAAGGTGTCTGTCCCAAAGCAGACTTAGATTTTTCAGCCTGCTGGGACGTGGCACTCAAGCTCCAACAGTGGTAACTGTTCAGACGTTTGAATTGGGTTTGTTCTTGGGCTTGGTTTTTCTGAGAGTCAAGTTCTCCATCCTGTTTCCTCTATGCAGAGAGATTCCTTATTGTATGCTTTTGCTTTTAGTGCTTTTAGAGTAAACGGAGAGACACATTGCAGTGTGAACCGGTGATTTGTTCCCATCTGCCAGCAGTCCGAGTCTCCGTGTTTGACTGCTTCCTTTGTCTGGGGGAGGGGGGCAGGGTATTCTTACACCCCAAAGGGGGGTGTGTGTGTGTGGGCTGCATGCTGTCTCCAGAGGAAGGACTGAGAGTGGCCAGCTGGCAAACCATGCAAACAAGAAGTTTCATTCTTAAGTGCTTCCTATTAGATTCCTAAAGACAATGTCTATGTCGGGCAAGAGAAAAAGAACAACATCCTAAAGCGTATTGCCTTTTGTGCCAGGACGGTGAAGGAACAGTTGATCTTTTCCAAACCTGAAGCTCAGAAAGCAGTTGAGCACATTCCCAAATGTTAGTAGTTACCTTTCTAAGTTTGTTTTCAGCCTAAGCTGCTCTCTGTGCTCCAGGTATTACTGCTGTATTCCTCAGATTTATGGAGGACAGAGAATCTGATTACAATTGCAGATACTCAAATGTAAGCCTGACTACAGCATTATCGCTGTCATCGATGTATTCGTCCAGTCCAGTTCTGTATCAGCTGCATCAGCATGGTTTGAATGGTCATGTTTTCAAGGCTTCTTCAAGACAGACCTCTCCTCCACCATTAGTAGATATTATTGACTTGTGGTTTTGCCATGTCTTTCTAATGTTAGTTCTCAATACATAAAGTGTACTGGCGAGTTACAGCGTGTCTCAAACAAACAGTACCGCAGCATCCTAGTACCCATGAAGCATCTGCAAGCAAAACCCCCTGAATTTATGTGGCTCTCCTGTAAGCTTTGGGCATATTACTGCAGTAGGTGTTGCAGTGCTTTCAGGCGCTGCCAAGGCTTTCTGGATGCCACAGCACTGTGCTTCTAAACATGGCCTGGTTTGGGGGGTTAATTTAGATGGGGATGCTTAGTGCTGTCTTGTCAATACCGCCTCGGTTTCTGGTTGGATGGCACCCTCTCCTGGTGTTGGAATGCTGCCCTAAAATGAGAGGCTAGGTGCCCCTAGCATCAAAGATCCAAGAAATACCTGCCCGTGGGGATCAGGGATGAATGCCGCTGCTCTCCTAAAGTTGCAAATGGTTCGGGCAGGTTAGCTTTCTCTTCCTTCAGCTGGAAACATTGTGGAAACAACTGGTAGAGTCGTTAGTGTTTGGGAATGATGAACGCATGGTGTCACGGTGGAGAGGCCTTCAGAAATGCGTTAGTCACCTTGTAGTATCTTCCTCAAGGCAAGTGGATGGAGAAACCATGGTGTGGTAATCTAAAGCGTTTCCTCGCACTTCCTCGTGTTCAGGAGGTACGTGGCTGTACTTGCGAGCCTGGTGGTGATGTAGCAGTGGCAGGAAGTATGAGCCTTTCTATTTGTGCAGGACTTGCACAGCAGCCTTTGGGTTGCCTCTGCTCGTGGGACGCTTTGGATGATGTATGAATTGTTTGTTAACTGATGGACGGTTGCATGTGTGATTCATGAGTAGCATGCAGGTACAGACCAATGAGTATTGGAATCTCGGCAAGGGCTTGTGTGCCATAAGTGTTTCCTAAAATATTGTAGCATGTTCAAGATGATCTTAAAGCAAATTCTGGTAATCCAGGCTTTTTTCCTTATTTTTTTAACACAGGCCTCCTCGACCACAGAAAATCCTTGGAACTGCTTTCAGGTGATGTTTCTACTGCTATTGGTAGTCACTTTAGGCTAGAGGATGGTGGGTACCTGAACACAGTGCTTGGGCCTCCACAAAGAAGCACTTTTCTACAGACAACTGTTCTTGTTTTGTCAGGGGAGTGTAGAAACCAAAGTGCTCTATCTGGTACCTGTTTGTGATAGTGGGGCTATACAGATTGCCTGAAGGTGCCTTCATATTTGGATGGCTGACTATTTAAGAACAGAAAAGTGTAGCACAGTCTTCATCGTTTTGAGACTTAGAGAGAAGAAAGAAAATATGTGAGGACTTCTTCTTGCACTGCTGTATTCTGTATCTTAGAGTCATTGGGGACAAAGAAGGAATGGGATTTGGGGTTTTATTTCAGTTGCACTGAATGTACCAGGAGAGCACACTTTATGTATAGAAATAAATTTCCATATTCATAAGACTATCAGAACACAGTGTTTTGGTGCTCAGGTTTTATAAACTGTTTTCACGGCTTTATGTTGGTTACGAGTGCTTTATTTTAAGTTCTGATCATCTTTCTTTCTTCTTCTAGAAGTCAAACTGAGCCAGCGAGTAGAACATCAAAAGAGGTATGTAAAAACACAAGCTGAAACTTTTTTCTACATGCTGCACCTAAGCCTAAGAAATGTAGCCTTGTACTAATTCTTTTATATATATAAAATATAAATGTTTTATATATAATATTTGTAATATATATATAAAAACATATTTTCCAGTGAAACACAGTGTATGCTGTAAATCCAATGTATTTGATTCAGCATAGTGAAAACTGAGCAATGCCAACTTTTGCACGGTGCTAATGTGAGCAGTGGTATTTGTGCCTAGTAACGCATTGCATTTCGTACTGAATAGGCTAGAATATTTCTTGTATGACTGTGTGTTGTACAGATAATGTGGGCTCATTTTTAGAGCTTGCAGGTTCAAGGTTTGCACCACTGAACTTGGTGCCACCCTTCAGTACACCACCACTTTGAATTTACATTTGGAAAAGGGGCAGCATTTTTTTCAGTTCAGAAAACACTGTCGTTCTGCTGCTAAGACATGAATAAGTAACGCGAGGAGATACTTGACTAGTGATGGCCTAGATCTCCATTTGGCCCTTGGGTGGAATGCTACGTGCAACAATGCATTTCAAAATAGCCCTCATAGTACAAGCATTACTTTGTGGTGGTGTTTGGTTTTCATCTGTAAGTATAACTGCTTTTTCTTCACTCGAATGGTGTGAGGCATTACACGAGCTCTAGGTCACGGGATCTGATCACTTTGTAAGCTCTTAGGATAACTTAACCTAGAAATTCATGAGCTTGGGGTCTAATGAAAGTAAATGAAAGACAGCGCAAAAACTATGCTGCGCTCATGAACCATGCCTGTGTGCATTTAGAAAATGTTGAGCTATTAACTGATTAATTTATAAACTGCACTGGCAATGTTTCCTGTAGTGACACTTCCTTCTCAAATAAACGGAAATATTTTTTTTAGATCCTTTTGAGCTGAAAATGGACAGCTTCCTTAACCCTCCGTCTTTTAAGCAGTTGTGAGCATTTGGCAAGGGTCCCCCTCTGAGGTATCCTGAGCGATAGATTGATCTCAAGAGGGGTTGGTTACTTTAGTTTCTTCCCATTAACAACGTAGGCATACGTAAAGCTGTTTAAGGTTTGGACTTTGTTTTGAACAAATACAAATTCCACTGGCTTGGAGGTGGCTCTTTCAGTGATGCTCAGAGGCTATAGCGCAGGCTTTCATACAGCAGTAGGGGTGAACTCTTGCTATGTTCTGATTGTATGCAGAACTTGAACGTGTGTTTAATTTTTCTGAATAGATTGGCGACTCTTCCGCATCTCTTTCTCTGGCCCAGCTTATTAAGGTATGTTTAGATGTACTTTCTTGTGAAATAGTGGTTTTAAACCTTACACTGTGCTCTCTAGCTGGATAACTGCTGTAATATGAGCAAAACATTAATTGTTAATAATTCAGAGTGTTTATCCTAACTTTAAAATGTGCGTATACTTTGATACTATCCTGTAGAGAGTAGTTCCCAGCTTGGGAAGATGGAAGGGGAGCACCTTATTGGCCTCAGTGTGATGCTGCAGTATTACTCATCTGCAAGACACAAAGAAGCAGCACTTCAGAAGCTGTTTACCATTTTTCATACGACCCGTTAATTCTTCATTGGAACCTAACACAATTTTTACAGAAGAATTTAATTGGCTGTAAGTTGTGGACATTGCTGGGGCCTTTGCAACAGCCAGAACAGACGTGTTTCTGGAACATGGGCAATAGCATGGCTGTTTTTGAATTTCTAGTCATTACCTAAACCTTTGTTAGGTATGACCTAACCCTAAGTCTGATACTTAACGTTGACACTTTACCTTGAGACTTAACCCTGAGATTTAACCCTAAGACTATTAAGCATTCGCTAAGACTTAACTTTAAGATGTACCATTAAGACTTAACCCCAAGACTTAACCTTAAAGATTTAACCTTAAAACTTAACCTTAAGATTTACACTCATGATTTAACCCTAAGACTTCACCCTAAGGCTTAACCTTATGACTTAAACTTAAGGCTCAACCTTAAGACTTAACCCTGAGAATTAAGCCTAAGACATAACCTTAAAACTTGACCCTAAAGTCATAACCCTAAGACTTAAATTTTAAGACTTAACCCAAAGAGTTATCCCTAAGACTTATCCCCAAGACTTAACTCTTAAGGGTTAACCCTAAGACTTAAACTTAAGCATTAAACTTTATAGTTATCCCCAAGACTCAATCCATAAGTCTTAAACTTAAGAGTTAACTTTAAGACTTAACCTTAAGACTTGACCTAAAGACTTAACCCTAAGGCTTAACCTTAACACTTAAATATTAAGACTTAACCCAAAGACTTATCCCTAAGATAAATTTTAAGACTTAACCTGAAGACTTAACCTTAAAACCTAACCCTAAGAATGAAGCCTAAGACTTAACCCTAAGATATAACCTTAAGCCCTAACACTAAGACTGAACCTTAAGACAGGCCCTGGGCCTGAGCCATCTCTGCAGGGATGAGGCCTTCCTCGGCGTCCGTCCCTCAAACCCTCCCTCCGGCCCCCACGATCCGTCCCTAAAACACTTCCCCTCTGGCCCCCAGTCCCTGCTGGCCCTGAAGGCCGGCCACAGCACTTGGTTTCAAGCCTGAGCTGGTCATGTCATGGCTGTTCTGGAATGTGGTACAGTGAAAGAAGAGATTGAAATGGCAAATGTTCCCCCCCAGAGTGGTCCCATGCTGGCAAAGGTTGTCCGAGGAGGTTGTGGGCTCTCTGTCCTTGCAGATCTTCAAAGGCCAAGGGCACACAGTTCTCTGCAACCTGCTCTAGATGAGCGTGCTGGAGCAGAGGGCTTGGCCCAGAGGACCTCCACGGGTCCCTTCCAACCCCACCCTCCTGTGTGGCTCTGTGCTTTGCTTTTCCTCCTAAAGCTCCTCAACTCAGCCCCGATGCCCGCTGGAAAGGGTGCTGGGGCAAGGGATGATCCCAAACTCCTCCCCGAGGGTCCTTCCCAGCACAAGAGCTCCCCACTCCGGAAGACACGATGGCAGACACGGTCAGGAGAGGGAAAAGATTCTTTTATTGTCAACACCAGCTGCGAGGGCCCAGGAGTCACAGCGGTTCAGCCGGTGAAAGTCAGTCAGCACCTGCAACGACAGAGTCAGAAAGCTCTGCTAAGCCCCCAGAGGCAGGAAGAGGCAGGATTTGGTTCCCCCTTCTTTGGAGGACACTGTTTCTGAGGAATTCCTCATGGCCCAGAAGGGAGAGCTCTTGCTGGCCTCCACTAGGGGCCTTCTCCCCAGGGGTGACCTCCCTAGGGAGCTGTGCGTGCGCAGGGATGCTGACAGTGCCCCTGTGCCACGCAGCAGGGCTCGATGGGGAGCCCCTGGGGAGCTGCCGTGGGGCTCATCCCAAACCCTGCTCAGCACCAGCCCTCGCCGGCCCTTGCCAGCCAGCTGGGCTGACTTAGGGCCGTGTTCAGACTCGGGAAAGATGGGCAGCAGCGCCTGGTACGCACCTGGCCTTCCTGACGTGCTGCACCTTCCTGAATTTTCTCAGGTTTGGGCCCGCAAAGTCATTTCCTCTCTTCTCCGTTTTATTTTTGCTGTGCTGTCCCTCTCCTCTGCCCAGATTTCTTTTCTCTTTCTTTGTCTCGAGTTTTCCTTCTCCTGGTGGGATCCTGAAAAACTTTCCACCCCACAGCGTGATGAGAGGGGGAAAGCCCCAAGCCCCTGCAGTGAGCTCTCAGGTCAGGCAAGGGGAGCTCTTCCTACCTGGTTTCCTGGGGCAGGCTGGTCAGTTGTTGCAGGCATGCCGGGGACTCTGCCGTGCCCTCGGGGGTGGCTGGAGGCAAATCTGGAGGTGCCTAAACCAGAAACGTGGGAGGTAACGGGTGGCAAGTAAGGGCCTGGGGTAGTGAGGGCCTGACTGCCAAATTGCCATCTTAGCTCTACAGAGGAGATGCTGGTTTGCATCATGCACATTTTGCACAGTCCAGCCACTGCAGCCTAGACTTGATGAAGCTGCGATGGAATAGGATCTGAGCAAAAGCCCTCTCAAGGTGACAGCTACTCCCTTCTGTCCTTTTGTGGGTGTTTTGTAGGTATGTTTTGTTTGATGAAGCAGATCATACTTCATGAAATGCATTCCAGAAACAGCCTTTCCAGTTTTCCTTAACACGTACCACGCTGGGGGGAGAGGAGGAGCCCCAAAGGCACAAGAGAGCGGCTGCCAGGAGGAGGCCCAGCGGCTGCTTGGCCTCCTGGGAAATTACTGTCCCACTTGAGACATGTTGTCCCAGTGTCTGTGGAGCTGCCGTACCTCTGCCGCTTTGGGCCCTGCCCCTGTGTCTCCCCCAGCTCCTCTGTCGATGTCCAGCAGAGAGGCGTCTGCATCCAGAAAGGCTTCTGCCGGACGCTGGGTGTCTGCTGTGCCTGCAGGGCCACTTTGCTCTTCGCACTGCAGCTCTGGAAAGCAAAAGCACGTGCAGCAGCGCGACTTCTTGGAAGTCAAGTACATCTCAAGCAAAGCCCAGCCAAGCCCTACACCGCTTGTCTCCTCAACGTTGAGGTTTCTGGCATCCCGAGCCCCAGTGTCTGTGACAAGCCTCAGCCCCTCCTCCTACCTGTGCGCCTGTCCATGGGTGCTGGCACCTCCTCGGCTGATGGAGGGGAGAGGCCGGCCACCTCCCCCCCAAAGATGTCCCCGCAGTTTTCAATGAGGAACTCCACCAGCACGTTCACCTGCAGACATGAAAGCCTTGGTCTCAAGCCAGGTGCCTGCAGACATGTCAAGCAGCCTTTCCCACTGCTGACCCTTTGTCTGCGCAGGTGGCTGCGGCTGGGGGTTGCTCTTCCAGGCACCCAGCCCACCAGCCCTGGCTCAAGGGAGGAGGCAGCCAGGGACCTCTCAACAGCCAAGCTCCGATGGGCCGGGAAGGCAGCAGCCGGCTGCTGGGTAGGGCGTACCTTCTCGGTCACTGCCAGCATGGCCTGCAGCGGGAGCAGGTCCTCGTTGGGTGGGCTCAGCAGGTTGGGCCCGATGCAGATGGCCAGGTTGCTGCAGCTCATTCTGCTGGTGGCTGCGTTGTGGCCGATGTGCTGCAGCAGGGCCATCAGCCGCTTCAGGAGGAGGAGATTGGCCACAGGCAACTTGTCAGCCACCCTGAGGGAAGAGGAAGACAAGGCTGATGAAGCAGAGGGTGCCCACAGCCGTCCCTGCAGCTGGCCCCAGGCGGGTGGGAGCCAGCAGCCGTGTTGCACAGCTTTGCAGCTGCCCGAAAAGACAGCTTTCTGAGGAACCCATGCCTTTGCAGGCAGGTCCCAGAACTCTCCCGGTCCCTGCTCAACAGGCCGGCGGCTGCCCACACTTACGCTTTCAGCTCCTCCACCTTGGCCTGCTTGCTGGCCCTCTCCATGGCTGCCATCCAGTCCTCGTAGAGGTCGATGACGAGGAGCTTGGTGGGGATGCTTCGCAGGAATTCCTGCAATGCCAAGGGCTGCAGGTGAGCCTTTGAACGCTGCAGGCCAGCCAGGAGCTCCTCCAGCTGCAGCTCAGAAGCGCTCACCTTCAAGATGACGGCCAGCAGCAGTGCAGGCTGGCTTCCCACATCGACTTCCGTGCCGCGGTCCAGGGCCTCGCGTAGCTGCCGAAGTTCTGTGCCGCCGGCAGCTCTGCGGAATATCCCCTCCGTCGTCGGTCCTTCCTGGTGCAGGACAGCCAGCAGCTCCTGCAAGAGATGCAGGACAGTGGCTTGGCTGAGGAGCTGCCCTGCAGCAGCAGTGGCCATGGCCAGCGCTCTTCCCCAGGCTGGGCTCTGTCCTCCTGCAAAGGGGCTGGGAGCAGAGAAGCGTGAGCCATGGGCAGAGAGCCCAATTCCCCAGTACCTGGAGCCAGGGGACGCTGCCTGTGGACTGAGTGGGGGGCTGGGGACCCCGTGTCCAGGCTGGCTTACCTGGATGGGCCGGGGCAGCGTGTTGTCCTCCCCACAGAGGGCTGCCAGGGGCTGCCCAAAGAGCGCCCTGCTGCAGCCGGAGCCCGCCTGCCCTGGTGCCTGGGCAGCGGCCGGGGTGCGCCGTAGAGCAAAGGGCCAGGGCAGCCCCATCCTCCTCCTGCTGCTGCTGCTGCTCCCTCCTGCTGCAAAGGAAAACAGAGTAAGACACCATCAACGGAGAACCCCAGGCCAGCGGTCCCAGAGCCTGCCCTGCCCTGCTCTGTCCTGCCCGCAGCGCGATGCTGTGTAGTGCGGCAGGACAGGCAGGGAGCCAGCAGCTGGAACCGTGGCTTTGGCCCAGCAGCTGTGGCTTGGAGGCTGCCGAGAGCTGGTGTGCCACCAGGACAGCCTGTCCCAGCCCTTGCCCTGCCCTCCTGCAAGCTGTGGGCAGCCGCAGAGGCTCTGTGTCCTGCAGAAGCTCATGCAGCGGCCGCTCTCCAGCAGGTGTCCTTGCTAGTCCAGGTGCTGTCCTCCCGTGCGGTGCCCAACCTGCATGGCGACACTCAGGGGACAAGTGAGCACAGTTCAATCCACTGCAGGAGGCTGCCTTTCTTTCCCAAACTCACCTGGCTCGTGGCAAAGTCCCCCTGCGTTTGCAGATGGGGCCGTCGCAGGCCCTTGCTTGGGATGAGCCTGCAAGAACCAAGAATCGGGCTGCGCTTGGAGAGCAGCCCCGCAGCAGAAAGGGCCAGCGGCGAGCTGCCCCCCGGCACCAGCAGCCTGAGCATGGCAGAGCTGGGACCCTCTGGCCTCCCAGGCTCTCTGCCCCGTGCGGCAGGTTTCGTCCCAGCTCCGCCAGCCAGCCAGTACGTACCAGCGTTCCTGGTGTCTCCCCAACCCCCTCTGCTGCGGAGTGGTACTGTGGGAACCCCCGCCCTCCTGCACATGGTCACCCCACTGGCTGCACATCCCAGCACAGCCAGAGATGGGTGCAAGGCAGCCATTCTCACCTCTGCCTGTGCCTCCATCAGCCTCTCCAGGCTCCTGGCGCGCACTGTCCTCCACTGGGCGGGAGAGAAGGAGGGGAAGAAGGTGAGCAGCCATGGGTCTGCTGCTCGGCTGCAGGAGCAGTGCTTGGGGACAGGGCCCAGAGCAGAGAGACACTCACGGCGTGGCGGCGGCTCAGCTCCTTCTCCAGGAGCTTGATGGATGTTAGGCGGGTGACGCGGGCTCCCGTGCGTCCTTCTGGTGTCCTGTGCACCGGGAAGGGAGAGGGAGAGAGCTGGGTGAGCCCCAAGCCGTCTCTTGTCGCTTGTCAGGCAGCTGTGCGCGAGAGCTGCCTGCAGCCCCAGGGGCACCTTCCCCAGCTGGGGGCTGTGTTCCCCCGTGGGCCCAGCTTCTCCTGGAGCACCCCCCCCCGGCTTACCCCAGCAGCGTGGCCACCCAGAGCTCCTTCAGTGCCTGGGAGCTGCAGAAAGAGAGGAGAGACAGCGTCAGGCCCTGCTGCCCCCAGCCCTGGGCAAAGGTGGGGGCCTGCACAGCCCTGCCCCGTGGGGCAGGACAGAGGCGCTGTCCAAGCCCTGGGTCGCTCTGTCCTGCCTGAGCAGCTGTATTTGCCCTTCCCTTCTGGGGGCCAAAAGGTGACGAGGGGATGCAGGATGGGGAAGCATCCCCCATCCCTCCCTCCCTGCCACCGAGCTGCCTGCTCCCTGCCCAGGCTCTGCACGCAAGGCAGAGGCCAGTCTTCACGGGATGGCGTGGGCACGGCTGGGAAGCTCTCCTGCCCGACCACGACTCACCCAAAAGTGGCAATGCAGGAGCCGGTGGGCCAGGCGAGGATGACAGTGGTGCTGTCCTCATCGGTGCCTTGCTCCTCCTCCTCCTGTCCCTCCTGCCCCGCAGCCTCCTTCCCGCTGCTGAGCACCCACAGCTGGTCCAGGGCCAGGCGGAGCTGTGGGCGCAGGCTGGTGCCATGTCTGCAGAGAGCAGAAGCCGGCCCTGAGCTGGAGGGGGGCTCCTTGGGCTGGGTCCCCACGCGCAGAGCCCTGTCCCCCACCTGCCCTTGGGACGGACGTTGGTGCCTCCAGCACCGAGGGGCCGGGGCCTGGGGCTGGTGCCAGGGTGTCCCTGGGCCGGGGCTGGGGGGAAGGATCTGGGCTCTGAGGGTCTTACCGCAACTTGGCGACCACCAGTTCCTTGTGGAGGAGGAGCAGGCGCCTCTCGCTCCTCTTGCGGCCCCGGGTCAGCCGCACGTCTGCGCTCAGCACCGGCTCGGCGTCGCTGAGAGCCTCCCTGCAGAGCAGAGAGCGGCGGGCATGAGCAACGTCAGTGCTGCGTGGCCCAGCTGTGCCCGCGTGTCCCCGAGCCCTGGGGGAGCCCACCTGGAGCTGCAGCAGCAGCTGGCCTGGCCCATCCTGCCCCGGAGAGGAGGGCCCTGGCCGTGCAGCGAGGAGGGGGCCCAGCCGGCGACGGGGAGGCTGGGAAGCGGGGTGCTGGTGCTGTGGCAGCGCTGCTGGGCCAGAGGCTGCCTCCTGCCAGCGCCGCTGCGTGCCAGCACAGCTCTGCCCTGCTGCCTGTGGTGGCCGTGGGCTCCCCGTGACCAACGGTCTGAGCCCAACGGAAAGTGGGCGGAGCCTGCGGGGGCGGGGCTGGGGCCCTCTCCAGTATGGCCGGCCCTGCCTTGCCCGGGGGAGCCCCGAGCAGGACAGGGCAGGGGGCAAGGGCCACCTCCCTGCGCCTGCGGCCAGCGCTTTCACCTGGCTTTTTGACAGGGTCCCGCTCAATAAAAGAAGCTGTTTTTCCTAGAGATGACCATTGTGGCTAGAGGCAGACTCCTCTTGGTGGAGGCCGGCCTAGCCGTTGGAAGGCCTCTGGCACACAGGCCGTGCTAGGCCTCAGGCCCCAAGGCGCTGGAATTGGAGCAGGCCCACCGGGAGGAAAAACTTCCATTTTTACCAAAAGACGGGGGGACTAGCAGCAGTAAAGAGCCGCTCGGGTCCTGCCAGGCGCCACAGGGAAATGAAAGGTGTGGTGAGCTTCGGCAGGAATTGTGGTGCCCCTGGAGCACCACCCTTGCTTGGGAAGGCTTTATCCCACCTGGGTGTTAAGGCTTCACCCTTGGCGATCAGGGCTGGATGAGCACCACCCAGGAGCCCCTGCCCTGTTAGCCATGACCTTCACCCAGCCGGTGGCCAACACGGCCAGGGGCGAGTTTGTGGGGTAGGCCATGACCATGGCAAAGAAGGGACCCGTAGCCAGCTTTTGATGGCCCGTGTCTCGTTTCACTGTTGACCCTAAGCAATGCCTTGCTTCAAATAGAAGCGATGCAGAGAGTTACACACCCGCCCTTTTCAGGAAAAATGCAGGACATCAGAGACATGTAGCAAGTTCTCTGCTGGCTGTTGTACACTGCAGCAAGAAGCAGCGTGGGTCCAGTGGCTAATGCTGGAAGGGGAATTCAGCACTTCTGGGAAAGGGATATAAAGGCACTCTTGTGGGCCAGGCTGGGATTGGGGAGGCTGGGTGGGTGTCTGGGGTCCCAGCTTTCCTGCAGTGCTGACTGTGTGCCTGCTGCTTGCTCTTCCCTGCAACGCCGGTTGCATCCACCTGCTGGGGCTGTGCTTGGGAAGGGCACCGGGGGTGAGCAAGCCCATGGGAGAGGGCTGGGGGGAAGCTCTTCTCCAGAGATCTACCAGAAACTGTCCAGAGCATCCGAGAGGATGCTCTGTGTGACAAGGGAAGGTGCCCGTTGGTCCAATGTATGGAGCCTGCAGGGCTCCCGTCAGGGTCCTTTGACCTACCCATCCTCCAGCCAGCAATCCAGGTGCCCCTGGGGGGTCCCATGTTGGTCTCCTGAGGTACCCTTTAGCCCCGGTGAAGGTGTCATGCCTCAGTGTGTGCTTGCAGGGCATGTTTCCTTCCTGCTGACAAGGGCGGAATTGCAGTTAAATGCCCCTGGGCGATCCCGAGCCAAAAGCAGATTTTTTTCTATGGGCCACACTGCTTTGCAGTCCATGTGTGTGGTTCAGCTCCTGCATGGGAGCTGAGGACACGAGGTGACCTAGCTCTGAAGCTGGCCACTCTTGCTCCAGGCAACTCCAGTTGCTTGCGTTTTCCTTCAGCTTCCCCAGCCTGATGATCTCCACTGTCACCTCCTCCCTGTCCTACAAGAAGTATCCCTCTCCAGGCCATTAGGACAGTGGCACAGCACTCAGAATCCAGATCACTGGTAGAGAAGTAGGACAGAGGAAAAGAGAAGTTCTCCTTTGAAAGAAATCCTTGTTTGTCCTCCTTTAGCTACCAGTGGATGAAAAATACGGGGACAGAATTTCAGGCCAGCCACAGCACTGGCTTTCAAGCCTGAGCTTGTAATGTCATGGCTGTTCTGGAATGTGGTACAGTGAAATGAGAGATAGAAATGGCAAATTTTCCCCCCCAGAGCGGTCAAATGCTGGCAGAGGTTGTCCAAGGAGGGTGTGCAGCCTCTGTCCTTGGAGATCTTCAAAGGCCAAGGGCACACATTTCTCTGCGACCTGCTCTAGGTGAGCGTGATGGAGCAGAGGGCTTGGCCCAGAGGACCTCCACGGGTCCCTTCCAACCCCACCCTCCCGTGTGGCTCTGTGCTTTGCTTTTGCCCTGGCGGAGATCTTCAGGGACTTTGCGTTCCATTTTGTGTTGCCTTAGGGCTACAGTGTGCTGTGGTTTGGGGGCAACAAGGTTATGGTATGCCAGAGGTCAGGCGAGTTAGTGTCAAAGTGTGTTATTGTTATGGACAGAACCTGTGTTTGTTGGCCCTGTGTTCCTGGGGTTATGGCATTTTTATCATGTGTTCTGTGTGGTGATTTTTTTTTTTGTGGAGAGTGCCTTTTTGCAGCTATTTTGCCTTTGTAGGGTTTGCATGGGGGCCTCTGGTTTGTGTACCAAGTTTCTTCTGGTTGTTTTTCTGCTGTGCTGGTGGATGGTGGTGTTTTTTTTCTGTCTTGAAACCATCGTTACAGGCCTAGTATATCTCCTGCAGGTCAGGCAGTGTCACTTCTGGTGTGGTCTGACTCATTTCTGGTGAGTTGGTAGGTAGGTATGGAGGACTTGTGGTCCCTCCATGGAGGATGACTGCTAGAGGACTAAGAGGCAGATCTGTGGAGGGGTGAGAGGACTGCTGGCCCATAAGTAGTGACTGTCAGAGGACTAAGTGTACTTGAATTTACGTGGGCTTCCAAATTCATGGTTGTTTCTCCTGCCTTGCGGAAGGGCCATGGGAAGTCACCAGCCACACGGAAGGATAAAGGGTTTCCCACGGCTACGTGGCTTTTTGGGTTTTGCTTTTGAATAAGAAAGTCCTGTCTCTACATGAGTAGAACTATAAACGGTCAATTTTGCCAACTTTAGAAAGCAGGGAGCAGCACTTTTCTGCTGTGCCTCACATGGCGGCCAGGGCACGGTGAGAAACAGCAAGTGAGTTTCTTCCTGGAACCTTCTCCAGGGGAGCAGTGCTGCACTTGTCAAGGTGAGGGGTTTTTTGGCTCTATACGATTGCAAATGTGAGGGGTTCATTTTCAGAACACAGCTATTAGGGAGCAGAACATTTGTGCTGTGCCTCACATGGCTGCAAGGACAGAGTGAGAAACAGCAAGAAAATTCCTTCCTGGCACCTGCTCCAGGGGAACAGTGCTGCCCTTTCCCAAGATGTATTTTTTTTTTGGCTCTTAAGGTCTGCAGCTCTGAAGGGTCAGTTTTGCTCACCACAGAAAGCAGGGAGCAGAACTTTTGTGCTGTGCTGTTCCTCACATGGGTGCCAGGGCAGGGTGAGAAACAGCAAGAGGATTCCTTCCTGGCCCCTTCTCCAGGGGAGCAGTGCTGCCCTTTCACAAAGTGAGCACTGGTTCTGCATGAGTGCAAAATGTTTGGGTCAAATTTCTCACCACAGGAAGTAGGGAGGTGAACTTTTGTGCTGTGCCTCACATGGCTGCCAGGGCAGGGTGAGAACAGCAAGAGAATTCCTTCCTGGAACCTTCTTTATGGGAGGAGTGCTGTACTTTGCCAAAGTGACTTTTTTTGGATCTTAACGACTGCACCGCTGAGGGATTAATTTTTGCTCACCACGGAAAGCAGGGAGCAGCACTTTTGTGCTGTGCCTGACATGGCTGCCAGGGCAGGGTGAGAAGCAGCAAGAGAATTCCTTCCTGCCACCTTCTCCAGGGGAGCAGGGCTGCACTTTGTCAAGGTGAGTTTTTTGGGCTGTGCATTATTGCCAGTGTAAAGGTGTCCAGTTTCTCCCCACAGAGAGCAGGGTGCACAACTTCTCTGCTGTGCCTGACGTGGCTGCAAGGACATGGTGAGAAGTAGCAATAAAATTCCTTCCGGAACCCTCTCCAGGGGAGCAGCCCTGCACTTCCCCAGGCCATGTTTTTTGGTTCATGGTTTCCCAGGCCATGAGTTCAAAAGTGCTGTGTCAATTTTCTCACCAGAGAAAGCAGGGAGCAGAACTCTTGTGCTGTGCCTCACATGGCTACCATGCACGGTGGGAAGCAGCAAGAGAATTCCTTCCTGGTACCTTCTCCAGGGGAATTTCCCAGCTCCCGAGAGACTCCTGGCACTGGCTGCAAGGGGGCTCCCAGCCGAAGGGTGGGCCTGGGTGTTGTTGGGGTGTTAATTGGTGATGTCTCCTTTCCTTAGTCACGTTAACACTTTGGGATAACAAATGGATGCTTCGCTCCTGTTGCTCTTTTATCATATCGCTCACAGTAACTGCCACTGGTTCCTTTTATCATATTGCATGCTATTTTCTTTTATTGCAATATAAGAAACTGCATTTGATATATTCCATTATGTGATATACTTGATAGATTTGATTATATTTGATGTGGAGGTCAGCTTTGCTGTGTATCCAGTCAGCCAGCAAAACATAATTTGATGTAGTCGGCAGCATACGAAGTAAAACTCTCTCTATTTAGGAAAAAAAAAAAAATGTTCCTCGACTTGCTGTTGTCAGGTGGGAACCATTGCCTTATGGTGTTTGGGCCAGAGTGGTCTGGTGGTGCTGGGCAGTTGGGCCATGCCAGGGACAGAGGTTGTGGTGTCTGGCGGGACGTTTGATGCCACTGTATAGATTCCACTGTGTATACGTTTATGTCCAGGGATTCTGTTAAGGGAAGGCTGCTGGCTCGGCAAAGGGACAAGATGTCTGAGCTCCCCAGTTACCACGCTCTGATTTGCTGTGTAGCTCTACGTTAAACACACCTGCGCACAAAGGTTAGGCCAAGCTGACTCTCTAAAGCTGTTAGAAGTGACGAATTAAGGGACCTCTCATGCAGGGAGTCAGCCTTGGGAAGGATGGGGAACGAAGAATGGATGGGGAAAAGATCGGCGTTCTCTTCAGTGATGCAGAAAGAGCCTCTGGGTGAGGACGTTGTGGTCGCAGAGTGCTGCGATCCGCAGAATGTTGGTTGGAATTCGGACAAAGGTAATTGTTGTGGGGGGAGATCGTGACCTCTGACTCAGATAGCCCCCCGAGAGAGGGCAAGGCCCCGCTTGGGGAGCACGGGGAGCTAGTAAAAAACCTCAGCAGTGCTGTCTGAGGGTGTGTGCTCGTTTGCATTAAAGCAAGCAACTTGTAACCCATCCCGTGCCTGACTGAAAATGCATGTGTAATGCGCTATGAGTGTGCAAGTGCTCTGCTGTCCATAGTGCGTACCCTCGAGGAACTGGGTGAGCACGCTCAGAGGAAACATTCCCCCGTGCTCCCAGCACTGCCATAAAGAATGCCGGCCTTCTGAAACTTGCAAGCAAGTCTTAGAGGGCTTTTCTCCCTGACCGACTTTATGGTATCATTCCCACCATACTGGAGAAAGCAAATCTTTTTCTGTTTGGTGGTGAAAGCAGCTTGGGGAGCGTCACTGAAGTGCAGCACTTTTTTAACCTCAGGTCTAAAGTGCCACCGGTCCTACCGTGGAATACATCCTTCCTCAGGCTTTCAGCAAACGGAAAGGATGCAACAAACCCACCCCACTAAGACGTCCTGCGCTTTTTTTATCTTCCCTGGAAGGTGGGGACATGACCCTGTTGGGCCATCTGTGCCACCTGCCTGGGAGCCAAGATGGTGCCTTTGCATTTCAGGCTAAGCACTTACCTTCTTTTTTTTCCTTTTCAGCGACTTTAGAGCCACCCTTAGGGAGGCTGGTTAAGCTGGTTTATGTACAGCTGGTCACCAGTGGAGGGAAACGGTAAGCTCCGCTATTGCCTCTGGTGTTTACTTGTTACCTTGTCGCTCGTTTGAGTGATCTTACCGTGCCCCGGCAAGCAGAAGCTATCACGCCACTTTAGGCCTTGGTCTAATAGTCATGCAAAGCGATACTGAAAGTCATTCTGAGATCTGGAACAGGCCCCAATGTGCATTTTATAAAAGTGCATCTTGGCTGCTCTTTATCTTTGCATGGGTTTTTTTCCCGTTTCTCCAGACTGTTGAAGCTCTGAAAGGCGCCAGTGAGCTGCTCTCCCTCAGTTTGCTCCTTTGCCTTTGGGGAGTGCGGTTCATGTTTTCTTCATGGCTTTGCAGAGGAGAAAATCCATGAATACACCACCTTGCTTTTTTCACCTAAGCTAATTTCAGAAACTGCCTCCTTTAACTTAGACATGAAACTCTTCTTAACCTCTTTGTGCACTTGTAGAAAAGCAGGGTGGGGTGGGGGTTGGGGGGTGGGGGTGTCTTCAGGAAGTGCCCGCAAAAGAGCCTGTGGGAGACCCTGTCCCTTGACTCACATGTGGGGTAGTGAAGAGCCTGAGAAAGTCATGGGTGTTTTGGTGTTCACCAAAGCAGGTTTTCGGTTTGGTTTTTTTTTTTCTTATTGTCTTGTTATCTTATGTAGCTTATGCCACCAGGTAGTGACAGCCCGGGGGTGACAGGAGGGGACAGCAGGCAATGGCAGCCTGGAGGGTGACAGGAGGGGACAGTAGGTGGGGACAGGCCTGGGGGAGGGGTGCAGAAGAGGACAGCTGTTGGGGACAGCCTGGGGGGTGACAGGAGGGGAGAGCAGGTATTGAAAGCCTGGCGGTGACAGGACCTCAGGCGCCAGATCAGGCCGCGAGCGGCTGAAGGCGACTCACTGCGACCTGCGGGTCACCAACGCCTAGACCATGGAAGGTGCGTGGGGGCGGCGGGCACGGGATGCGGGGACCGGCCGGCTGGCGGTGGCGCAGGTGGCCAGTGAGGCGATTGGGCCGTGGCCGGCAGCGGTGACTCGTGCTGGGGCCTCAGAGCTGCTCTTCCGTGGTTGTGCGCTGGCAGCTGGCGTGAGGGCTGTGTGCGCAGCCAGGCACAGCAGCGTACGGGGTCGATGTGCGGCACCGCGCGTGGAAGAGGTTTGGTTTCTGGGAACCCTTCTAGGTAAAACGATAAGGAAATGTGGGACAATGCCTTGTAATCACAAACCTGCCAGATTTCTTTGAAACCCGGCAGAGAAGGCTGAACGTGATAGAAAAGGAGTGGATGGCTAATTGGAAGGGGAAAAAAGTGGGTTTGGTGACTGAAATTTGTCTTCAACTACTTTTACTCCACCGCATTGCCAAAGTGGCGCTTGGCTGCTGCAGAAACTGCTCAGTAGCAACGTTTTGGATCAAGAGTGTATCTGTGAGTGAGAATCTATGCAGACCCTGGAAAGCCATCTTGTAGACGGGTGTTCTGTCTCAAGTATACTTGGCATTTCTTGCTAATACAGCTTCTTTGCTACACCAAAGACATTTTCATTCAGATGTTATTGAGCATCATTTCTTCGTTTCTTTCAAACGGTGCATTTTTTTCCTGGTACTGCGTGTTAAACGGTGTCAGGGCAATACTGAAGTTTTATGGCAGATCACTTATGGTGAATATACCTAGAAATGTTCTTCGAGAAGCCCTAAGTTCTTTTGAATCTCAGAAATGGTGCTTGATTCTCAGAGACGGTAATGGTTTCGTATTACTTAGCGTGCTGTTTCAGTTTGGTAATCTACCATCTGGCAAAGCTTGCATGTGATTAAAGACTTTGGGATATGACAGAAATAAAAAGACTTGGAAACCGTTGCCATTCCTTAAACATTCAAATTTTATCGGGTGTTTTGTTTTGGTTTTTTTCTTTTTTTTTTCCTGTGGTTCTGTGACATTCTCACAACAGTCTTTTCTTTACAATGTGTACTCATAGGTTTTTTCCCTCTTCCTGTTTGATGTATTAAAACTTAAACAGAATAACATGTCTGCTGCGGTAACTGTAACTTTGGCCCTAGCCTTTCAAGTGGTTGGACCTAAGCACGCTGTTTACCTGCAGATAGGTAAAGTATGTTCAGGAGAGTATCTGTGAGGAGACTTAACAGCACGGTGTTAGGGGTCTTGGGGGTGTTACGGGATCGCGTGTCATACGGCGGTAGAGATAGACATGCAGGTAGAGGCAGATGTACAGGTTGTGACACAGATACTTAGTGGAACTTCTGTAAGGGTGTCTTCCCTGTGAAAATGCAAAAATCCCCCAGTGGTTGTCAGAGCAAAGCTAAGGAATACATTTCAGTGTCATACACATGTATGCGAGATTTTGGGGTTTTACACACAACCGTGAATTTCCGTTTTTATTGAACAGCCTCTACGTGCTTAAAGTCACCTTCAGAAGATGAAGGAAAGAACTCGGCCAGGATGTTCTGCCTAAAGGGGGTTCTCGGAGATCTTCCCTGTGGAGATACGGTCGTGGGTTTTATAACTTGGTGCAGGAGTCCTGACTAAATGGTGACGTGATCTTGGAAAGACCCTTCAGTGAACCTTGAGTGAAGATGGCCAACTTGTTCAGATTTTTCGGGGCCGCGTGATCACGGAAATCTCTTAATAGCAGCAATGCTAATAGAAGCTTAAAGTAAACAGGATTTTAAACATCACTGGGGGAAAAAAAAAGAAAGAGATGGTGGACTCTCTTTGAAGATGGTGGGAAGGCAAAATGGATGGTTGGGATGTGTTTGAAAAGGTGGGAGGCAGGGTGGGGGTGTCCTCTTCCGTGCTCGCTGTTATAGAGACATGTTCTAGGGTTTTGTAAGCTAACAGGAGCAAAAGCAATGTAAGTGAGATCAGGAAAGAACCTCATGCTTTAGCAGACTCTGCTTTAGTGACTTTAGAGACCATTTTGCTGTTGGCATTGAAACGATTCCAAAAAAATGGAAAAGATTTTGCTGCTTGTGTTTGACTATCAGACCTGAAGATTTCTGGAAAGGTACCGTGAGATGATAAAAGCATGACGCTGCGTGTAAAATGTTGGGTTTGTATCTGTAAAGGGATTCCCTGAAGTGCTACGTCACGACATGTCAATATCACTCTTACAAACTGACTGATGCTTTCTCTGTATTGATGTTGTTTCCAGAATACACAGATGATAATGCCCTGATTCCGGGGAACTCATCGGTAACTGTTAGGGGAGTCCCCGTCAGAGGAGTTAAAGCTACCAGCAAAACAGACCTTGGGTAAGTAGCCATAACACGTTGTGTTCTTTGGGAGGGGTTTCAGTGCGTTCACCTTCTTTGTGGCGGTTAGTTTACGGAGGCATTCAGGTTGTATCTTTCTTGTTAAAGCTGCTGTTAAATTGTGTTGTGACAGGGCAGATTTGAAGGTATCTGTCCCAAAGCAGACTTAGATTTTTCAGCCTGCTGGGACGTGGCATTCAAGCTCCAACAGTGGTAACTGTTCAGACGTTTGAATTGGGTTTGTTCTTGGGCTTGGTTTTTCTGAGAGTCAAGTTCTCCATCCTGTTTCCTCTATGCAGAGAGATTCCTTATTGTATGCTTTTGCTTTTAGTGCTTTTAGAGTAAACGGAGAGACACATTGCAGTGTGAACCGGTGATTTGTTCCCATCTGCCAGCAGTCCGAGTCTCCGTGTTTGACTGCTTCCTTTGTCTGGGGGAGGGGGGCAGGGTATTCTTACACCCCAAAGGGGTGTGTGTGTGTGTGGGCTGCCTGCTGTCTCCAGAGGAAGGACTGAGAGTGGCCAGCTGGCAAACCATGCAAACAAGAAGTTTCATTCTTAAGTGCTTCCTATTAGATTCCTAAAGACAATGTCTATGTCGGGCAAGAGAAAAAGAACAACATCCTAAAGCGTATTGCCTTTTGTGCCAGGACGGTGAAGGAACAGTTGATCTTTTCCAAACCTGAAGCTCAGAAAGCAGTTGAGCACGTTCCCAAATGTTAGTAGTTACCTTTCTAAGTTTGTTTTCAGCCTAAGCTGCTCTCTGTGCTCCAGGTATTACTGCTGTATTCCTCAGATTTATGGAGGACAGAGAATCTGATTACAATTGCAGATACTCAAATGTAAGCCTGACTACAGCATTATCGCTGTCATCGATGTATTCGTCCAGTCCAGTTCTGTATCAGCTGCATCAGCATGGTTTGAATGGTCATGTTTTCAAGGCTTCTTCAAGACAGACCTCTCCTCCACCATTAGTAGATATTATTGACTTGTGGTTTTGCCATGTCTTTCTAATGTTAGTTCTCAATACATAAAGTGTACTGGCGAGTTACAGCGTGTCTCAAACAAACAGTACCGCAGCATCCTAGTACCCATGAAGCATCTGCAAGCAAAACCCCCTGAATTTATGTGGCTCTCCTGTAAGCTTTGGGCATATTACTGCAGTAGGTGTTGCAGTGCTTTCAGGCGCTGCCAAGGCTTTCTGGATGCCACAGCACTGTGCTTCTAAACATGGCCTGGTTTGGGGGGTTAATTTAGATGGGGATGCTTAGTGCTGTCTTGTCAATACCGCCTCGGTTTCTGGTTGGATGGCACCCTCTCCTGGTGTTGGAATGCTGCCCTAAAATGAGAGGCTAGGTGCCCCTAGCATCAAAGATCCAAGAAATACCTGCCCGTGGGGATCAGGGATGAATGCCGCTGCTCTCCTAAAGTTGCAAATGGTTCGGGCAGGTTAGCTTTCTCTTCCTTCAGCTGGAAACATTGTGGAAACAACTGGTAGAGTCGTTAGTGTTTGGGAATGATGAACGCATGGTGTCACGGTGGAGAGGCCTTCAGAAATGCGTTAGTCACCTTGTAGTATCTTCCTCAAGGCAAGTGGATGGAGAAACCATGGTGTGGTAATCTAAAGCGTTTCCTCGCACTTCCTCGTGTTCAGGAGGTACGTGGCTGTACTTGCGAGCCTGGTGGTGATGTAGCAGTGGCAGGAAGTATGAGCCTTTCTATTTGTGCAGGACTTGCACAGCAGCCTTTGGGTTGCCTCTGCTCGTGGGACGCTTTGGATGATGTATGAATTGTTTGTTAACTGATGGACGGTTGCATGTGTGATTCATGAGTAGCATGCAGGTACAGACCAATGAGTATTGGAATCTCGGCAAGGGCTTGTGTGCCATAAGTGTTTCCTAAAATATTGTAGCATGTTCAAGATGATCTTAAAGCAAATTCTGGTAATCCAGGCTTTTTTCCTTATTTTTTTAACACAGGCCTCCTCGACCACAGAAAATCCTTGGAACTGCTTTCAGGTGATGTTTCTACTGCTATTGGTAGTCACTTTAGGCTAGAGGATGGTGGGTACCTGAACACAGTGCTTGGGCCTCCACAAAGAAGCACTTTTCTACAGACAACTGTTCTTGTTTTGTCAGGGGAGTGTAGAAACCAAAGTGCTCTATCTGGTACCTGTTTGTGATAGTGGGGCTATACAGATTGCCTGAAGGTGCCTTCATATTTGGATGGCTGACTATTTAAGAACAGAAAAGTGTAGCACAGTCTTCATCGTTTTGAGACTTAGAGAGAAGAAAGAAAATATGTGAGGACTTCTTCTTGCACTGCTGTATTCTGTATCTTAGAGTCATTGGGGACAAAGAAGGAATGGGATTTGGGGTTTTATTTCAGTTGCACTGAATGTACCAGGAGAGCACACTTTATGTATAGAAATAAATTTCCATATTCATAAGACTATCAGAACACAGTGTTTTGGTGCTCAGGTTTTATAAACTGTTTTCACGGCTTTATGTTGGTTACGAGTGCTTTATTTTAAGTTCTGATCATCTTTCTTTCTTCTTCTAGAAGTCAAACTGAGCCAGCGAGTAGAACATCAAAAGAGGTATGTAAAAACACAAGCTGAAACTTTTTTCTACATGCTGCACCTAAGCCTAAGAAATGTAGCCTTGTACTAATTCTTTTATATATATAAAATATAAATGTTTTATATATAATATTTGTAATATATATATAAAAACATATTTTCCAGTGAAACACAGTGTATGCTGTAAATCCAATGTATTTGATTCAGCATAGTGAAAACTGAGCAATGCCAACTTTTGCACGGTGCTAATGTGAGCAGTGGTATTTGTGCCTAGTAACGCATTGCATTTCGTACTGAATAGGCTAGAATATTTCTTGTATGACTGTGTGTTGTACAGATAATGTGGGCTCATTTTTAGAGCTTGCAGGTTCAAGGTTTGCACCACTGAACTTGGTGCCACCCTTCAGTACACCACCACTTTGAATTTACATTTGGAAAAGGGGCAGCATTTTTTTCAGTTCAGAAAACACTGTCGTTCTGCTGCTAAGACATGAATAAGTAACGCGAGGAGATACTTGACTAGTGATGGCCTAGATCTCCATTTGGCCCTTGGGTGGAATGCTACGTGCAACAATGCATTTCAAAATAGCCCTCATAGTACAAGCATTACTTTGTGGTGGTGTTTGGTTTTCATCTGTAAGTATAACTGCTTTTTCTTCACTCGAATGGTGTGAGGCATTACACGAGCTCTAGGTCACGGGATCTGATCACTTTGTAAGCTCTTAGGATAACTTAACCTAGAAATTCATGAGCTTGGGGTCTAATGAAAGTAAATGAAAGACAGCGCAAAAACTATGCTGCGCTCATGAACCATGCCTGTGTGCATTTAGAAAATGTTGAGCTATTAACTGATTAATTTATAAACTGCACTGGCAATGTTTCCTGTAGTGACACTTCCTTCTCAAATAAACGGAAATATTTTTTTTAGATCCTTTTGAGCTGAAAATGGACAGCTTCCTTAACCCTCCGTCTTTTAAGCAGTTGTGAGCATTTGGCAAGGGTCCCCCTCTGAGGTATCCTGAGCGATAGATTGATCTCAAGAGGGGTTGGTTACTTTAGTTTCTTCCCATTAACAACGTAGGCATACGTAAAGCTGTTTAAGGTTTGGACTTTGTTTTGAACAAATACAAATTCCACTGGCTTGGAGGTGGCTCTTTCAGTGATGCTCAGAGGCTATAGCGCAGGCTTTCATACAGCAGTAGGGGTGAACTCTTGCTATGTTCTGATTGTATGCAGAACTTGAACGTGTGTTTAATTTTTCTGAATAGATTGGCGACTCTTCCGCATCTCTTTCTCTGGCCCAGCTTATTAAGGTATGTTTAGATGTACTTTCTTGTGAAATAGTGGTTTTAAACCTTACACTGTGCTCTCTAGCTGGATAACTGCTGTAATATGAGCAAAACATTAATTGTTAATAATTCAGAGTGTTTATCCTAACTTTAAAATGTGCGTATACTTCGATACTATCCTGTAGAGAGTAGTTCCCAGCTTGGGAAGATGGAAGGGGAGCACCTTATTGGCCTCAGTGTGATGCTGCAGTATTACTCATCTGCAAGACACAAAGAAGCAGCACTTCAGAAGCTGTTTACCATTTTTCATACGACCCGTTAATTCTTCATTGGAACCTAACACAATTTTTACAGAAGAATTTAATTGGCTGTAAGTTGTGGACATTGCTGGGGCCTTTGCAACAGCCAGAACAGACGTGTTTCTGGAACATGGGCAATAGCATGGCTGTTTTTGAATTTCTAGTCATTACCTAAACCTTTGTTAGGTATGACCTAACCCTAAGTCTGATACTTAACGTTGACACTTTACCTTGAGACTTAACCCTGAGATTTAACCCTAAGACTATTAAGCATTCGCTAAGACTTAACTTTAAGATGTACCATTAAGACTTAACCCCAAGACTTAACCTTAAAGATTTAACCTTAAAACTTAACCTTAAGATTTACACTCATGATTTAACCCTAAGACTTCACCCTAAGGCTTAACCTTATGACTTAAACTTAAGGCTGAACCTTAAGACTTAACCCTGAGAATTAAGCCTAAGACATAACCTTAAAACTTGACCCTAAAGTCATAACCCTAAGACTTAAATTTTAAGACTTAACCCAAAGAGTTATCCCTAAGACTTATCCCCAAGACTTAACTCTTAAGGGTTAACCCTAAGACTTAAACTTAAGCATTAAACTTTATAGTTATCCCCAAGACTCAATCCATAAGTCTTAAACTTAAGAGTTAACTTTAAGACTTAACCTTAAGACTTGACCTAAAGACTTAACCCTAAGGCTTAACCTTAACACTTAAATATTAAGACTTAACCCAAAGACTTATCCCTAAGATAAATTTTAAGACTTAACCTGAAGACTTAACCTTAAAACCTAACCCTAAGAATGAAGCCTAAGACTTAACCCTAAGATATAACCTTAAGCCCTAACACTAAGACTGAACCTTAAGACAGGCCCTGGGCCTGAGCCATCTCTGCAGGGATGAGGCCTTCCTCGGCGTCCGTCCCTCAAACCCTCCCTCCGGCCCCCACGATCCGTCCCTAAAACACTTCCCCTCTGGCCCCCAGTCCCTGCTGGCCCTGAAGGCCGGCCACAGCACTTGGTTTCAAGCCTGAGCTGGTCATGTCATGGCTGTTCTGGAATGTGGTACAGTGAAAGAAGAGATTGAAATGGCAAATGTTCCCCCCCAGAGTGGTCCCATGCTGGCAAAGGTTGTCCGAGGAGGTTGTGGGCTCTCTGTCCTTGCAGATCTTCAAAGGCCAAGGGCACACAGTTCTCTGCAACCTGCTCTAGATGAGCGTGCTGGAGCAGAGGGCTTGGCCCAGAGGACCTCCACGGGTCCCTTCCAACCCCACCCTCCTGTGTGGCTCTGTGCTTTGCTTTTCCTCCTAAAGCTCCTCAACTCAGCCCCGATGCCCGCTGGAAAGGGTGCTGGGGCAAGGGATGATCCCAAACTCCTCCCCGAGGGTCCTTCCCAGCACAAGAGCTCCCCACTCCGGAAGACACGATGGCAGACACGGTCAGGAGAGGGAAAAGATTCTTTTATTGTCAACACCAGCTGCGAGGGCCCAGGAGTCACAGCGGTTCAGCCGGTGAAAGTCAGTCAGCACCTGCAACGACAGAGTCAGAAAGCTCTGCTAAGCCCCCAGAGGCAGGAAGAGGCAGGATTTGGTTCCCCCTTCTTTGGAGGACACTGTTTCTGAGGAATTCCTCATGGCCCAGAAGGGAGAGCTCTTGCTGGCCTCCACTAGGGGCCTTCTCCCCAGGGGTGACCTCCCTAGGGAGCTGTGCGTGCGCAGGGATGCTGACAGTGCCCCTGTGCCACGCAGCAGGGCTCGATGGGGAGCCCCTGGGGAGCTGCCGTGGGGCTCATCCCAAACCCTGCTCAGCACCAGCCCTCGCCGGCCCTTGCCAGCCAGCTGGGCTGACTTAGGGCCGTGTTCAGACTCGGGAAAGATGGGCAGCAGCGCCTGGTACGCACCTGGCCTTCCTGACGTGCTGCACCTTCCTGAATTTTCTCAGGTTTGGGCCCGCAAAGTCATTTCCTCTCTTCTCCGTTTTATTTTTGCTGTGCTGTCCCTCTCCTCTGCCCAGATTTCTTTTCTCTTTCTTTGTCTCGAGTTTTCCTTCTCCTGGTGGGATCCTGAAAAACTTTCCACCCCACAGCGTGATGAGAGGGGGAAAGCCCCAAGCCCCTGCAGTGAGCTCTCAGGTCAGGCAAGGGGAGCTCTTCCTACCTGGTTTCCTGGGGCAGGCTGGTCAGTTGTTGCAGGCATGCCGGGGACTCTGCCGTGCCCTCGGGGGTGGCTGGAGGCAAATCTGGAGGTGCCTAAACCAGAAACGTGGGAGGTAACGGGTGGCAAGTAAGGGCCTGGGGTAGTGAGGGCCTGACTGCCAAATTGCCATCTTAGCTCTACAGAGGAGATGCTGGTTTGCATCATGCACATTTTGCACAGTCCAGCCACTGCAGCCTAGACTTGATGAAGCTGCGATGGAATAGGATCTGAGCAAAAGCCCTCTCAAGGTGACAGCTACTCCCTTCTGTCCTTTTGTGGGTGTTTTGTAGGTATGTTTTGTTTGATGAAGCAGATCATACTTCATGAAATGCATTCCAGAAACAGCCTTTCCAGTTTTCCTTAACACGTACCACGCTGGGGGGAGAGGAGGAGCCCCAAAGGCACAAGAGAGCGGCTGCCAGGAGGAGGCCCAGCGGCTGCTTGGCCTCCTGGGAAATTACTGTCCCACTTGAGACATGTTGTCCCAGTGTCTGTGGAGCTGCCGTACCTCTGCCGCTTTGGGCCCTGCCCCTGTGTCTCCCCCAGCTCCTCTGTCGATGTCCAGCAGAGAGGCGTCTGCATCCAGAAAGGCTTCTGCCGGACGCTGGGTGTCTGCTGTGCCTGCAGGGCCACTTTGCTCTTCGCACTGCAGCTCTGGAAAGCAAAAGCACGTGCAGCAGCGCGACTTCTTGGAAGTCAAGTACATCTCAAGCAAAGCCCAGCCAAGCCCTACACCGCTTGTCTCCTCAACGTTGAGGTTTCTGGCATCCCGAGCCCCAGTGTCTGTGACAAGCCTCAGCCCCTCCTCCTACCTGTGCGCCTGTCCATGGGTGCTGGCACCTCCTCGGCTGATGGAGGGGAGAGGCCGGCCACCTCCCCCCCAAAGATGTCCCCGCAGTTTTCAATGAGGAACTCCACCAGCACGTTCACCTGCAGACATGAAAGCCTTGGTCTCAAGCCAGGTGCCTGCAGACATGTCAAGCAGCCTTTCCCACTGCTGACCCTTTGTCTGCGCAGGTGGCTGCGGCTGGGGGTTGCTCTTCCAGGCACCCAGCCCACCAGCCCTGGCTCAAGGGAGGAGGCAGCCAGGGACCTCTCAACAGCCAAGCTCCGATGGGCCGGGAAGGCAGCAGCCGGCTGCTGGGTAGGGCGTACCTTCTCGGTCACTGCCAGCATGGCCTGCAGCGGGAGCAGGTCCTCGTTGGGTGGGCTCAGCAGGTTGGGCCCGATGCAGATGGCCAGGTTGCTGCAGCTCATTCTGCTGGTGGCTGCGTTGTGGCCGATGTGCTGCAGCAGGGCCATCAGCCGCTTCAGGAGGAGGAGATTGGCCACAGGCAACTTGTCAGCCACCCTGAGGGAAGAGGAAGACAAGGCTGATGAAGCAGAGGGTGCCCACAGCCGTCCCTGCAGCTGGCCCCAGGCGGGTGGGAGCCAGCAGCCGTGTTGCACAGCTTTGCAGCTGCCCGAAAAGACAGCTTTCTGAGGAACCCATGCCTTTGCAGGCAGGTCCCAGAACTCTCCCGGTCCCTGCTCAACAGGCCGGCGGCTGCCCACACTTACGCTTTCAGCTCCTCCACCTTGGCCTGCTTGCTGGCCCTCTCCATGGCTGCCATCCAGTCCTCGTAGAGGTCGATGACGAGGAGCTTGGTGGGGATGCTTCGCAGGAATTCCTGCAATGCCAAGGGCTGCAGGTGAGCCTTTGAACGCTGCAGGCCAGCCAGGAGCTCCTCCAGCTGCAGCTCAGAAGCGCTCACCTTCAAGATGACGGCCAGCAGCAGTGCAGGCTGGCTTCCCACATCGACTTCCGTGCCGCGGTCCAGGGCCTCGCGTAGCTGCCGAAGTTCTGTGCCGCCGGCAGCTCTGCGGAATATCCCCTCCGTCGTCGGTCCTTCCTGGTGCAGGACAGCCAGCAGCTCCTGCAAGAGATGCAGGACAGTGGCTTGGCTGAGGAGCTGCCCTGCAGCAGCGGTGGCCATGGCCAGAGCTCTTCCCCAGGCTGGGCTCTGTCCTCCTGCAAAGGGGCTGGGAGCAGAGAAGCGTGAGCCATGGGCAGAGAGCCCAATTCCCCAGTACCTGGAGCCAGGGGACGCTGCCTGTGGACTGAGTGGGGGGCTGGGGACCCCGTGTCCAGGCTGGCTTACCTGGATGGGCCGGGGCAGCGTGTTGTCCTCCCCACAGAGGGCTGCCAGGGGCTGCCCAAAGAGCGCCCTGCTGCAGCCGGAGCCCGCCTGCCCTGGTGCCTGGGCAGCGGCCGGGGTGCGCCGTAGAGCAAAGGGCCAGGGCAGCCCCATCCTCCTCCTGCTGCTGCTGCTGCTCCCTCCTGCTGCAAAGGAAAACAGAGTAAGACGCCATCAACGGAGAACCCCAGGCCAGCGGTCCCAGAGCCTGCCCTGCCCTGCTCTGTCCTGCCCGCAGCGCGATGCTGTGTAGTGCGGCAGGACAGGCAGGGAGCCAGCAGCTGGAACCGTGGCTTTGGCCCAGCAGCTGTGGCTTGGAGGCTGCCGAGAGCTGGTGTGCCACCAGGACAGCCTGTCCCAGCCCTTGCCCTGCCCTCCTGCAAGCTGTGGGCAGCCGCAGAGGCTCTGTGTCCTGCAGAAGCTCATGCAGCGGCCGCTCTCCAGCAGGTGTCCTTGCTAGTCCAGGTGCTGTCCTCCCGTGCGGTGCCCAACCTGCATGGCGACACTCAGGGGACAAGTGAGCACAGTTCAATCCACTGCAGGAGGCTGCCTTTCTTTCCCAAACTCACCTGGCTCGTGGCAAAGTCCCCCTGCGTTTGCAGATGGGGCCGTCGCAGGCCCTTGCTTGGGATGAGCCTGCAAGAACCAAGAATCGGGCTGCGCTTGGAGAGCAGCCCCGCAGCAGAAAGGGCCAGCGGCGAGCTGCCCCCCGGCACCAGCAGCCTGAGCATGGCAGAGCTGAGACCCTCTGGCCTCCCAGGCTCTCTGCCCCGTGCGGCAGGTTTCGTCCCAGCTCCGCCAGCCAGCCAGTACGTACCAGCGTTCCTGGTGTCTCCCCAACCCCCTCTGCTGCGGAGTGGTACTGTGGGAACCCCCGCCCTCCTGCACATGGTCACCCCACTGGCTGCACATCCCAGCACAGCCAGAGATGGGTGCAAGGCAGCCATTCTCACCTCTGCCTGTGCCTCCATCAGCCTCTCCAGGCTCCTGGCGCGCACTGTCCTCCACTGGGCGGGAGAGAAGGAGGGGAAGAAGGTGAGCAGCCACGGGTCTGCTGCTCGGCTGCAGGAGCAGTGCTTGGGGACAGGGCCCAGAGCAGAGAGACACTCACGGCGTGGCGGCGGCTCAGCTCCTTCTCCAGGAGCTTGATGGATGTTAGGCGGGTGACGCGGGCTCCCGTGCGTCCTTCTGGTGTCCTGTGCACCGGGAAGGGAGAGGGAGAGAGCTGGGTGAGCCCCAAGCCGTCTCTTGTCTCTTGTCAGGCAGCTGTGCGCGAGAGCTGCCTGCAGCCCCAGGGGCACCTTCCCCAGCTGGGGGCTGTGTTCCCCCGTGGGCCCAGCTTCTCCTGGAGCACCCCCCCCCCCGGCTTACCCCAGCAGCGTGGCCACCCAGAGCTCCTTCAGTGCCTGGGAGCTGCAGAAAGAGAGGAGAGACAGCGTCAGGCCCTGCTGCCCCCAGCCCTGGGCAAAGGTGGGGGCCTGCACAGCCCTGCCCCGTGGGGCAGGACAGAGGCGCTGTCCAAGCCCTGGGTCGCTCTGTCCTGCCTGAGCAGCTGTATTTGCCCTTCCCTTCTGGGGGCCAAAAGGTGACGAGGGGATGCAGGATGGGGAAGCATCCCCCATCCCTCCCTCCCTGCCACCGAGCTGCCTGCTCCCTGCCCAGGCTCTGC
Organism: Falco peregrinus; assembly: GCF_023634155.1. NCBI lineage: Eukaryota > Metazoa > Chordata > Aves > Falconiformes > Falconidae > Falco > Falco peregrinus. Next base: position 949,117 of record NW_026599603.1, read on the forward strand.
ACGCAAGGCAGAGGCCAGTCTTCACGGGATGGCGTGGGCACGGCTGGGAAGCTCTCCTGCCCGACCACGACTCACCCAAAAGTGGCAATGCAGGAGCCGGTGGGCCAGGCGAGGATGACAGAGGTGCTGTCCTCATCGGTGCCTTGCTCCTCCTCCTCCTGTCCCTCCTGCCCCGCAGCCTCCTTCCCGCTGCTGAGCACCCACAGCTGGTCCAGGGCCAGGCGGAGCTGTGGGCGCAGGCTGGTGCCATGTCTGCAGAGAGCAGAAGCCGGCCCTGAGCTGGAGGGGGGCTCCTTGGGCTGGGTCCCCACGCGCAGAGCCCTGTCCCCCACCTGCCCTTGGGACGGACGTTGGTGCCTCCAGCACCGAGGGGCCGGGGCCTGGGGCTGGTGCCAGGGTGTCCCTGGGCCGGGGCTGGGGGGAAGGATCTGGGCTCTGAGGGTCTTACCGCAACTTGGCGACCACCAGTTCCTTGTGGAGGAGGAGCAGGCGCCTCTCGCTCCTCTTGCGGCCCCGGGTCAGCCGCACGTCTGCGCTCAGCACCGGCTCGGCGTCGCTGAGAGCCTCCCTGCAGAGCAGAGAGCGGCGGGCATGAGCAACGTCAGTGCTGCGTGGCCCAGCTGTGCCCGCGTGTCCCCGAGCCCTGGGGGAGCCCACCTGGAGCTGCAGCAGCAGCTGGCCTGGCCCATCCTGCCCGGGAGAGGAGGGCCCTGGCCGTGCACCGAGGAGGGGGCCCAGCTGGCGACGGGGAGGCTGGGAAGCGGGGTGCTGGTGCTGTGGCAGCGCTGCTGGGCCAGAGGCTGCCTCCTGCCAGCGCCGCTGCGTGCCAGCACAGCTCTGCCCTGCTGCCTGTGGTGGCCGTGGGCTCCCCGTGACCAACGGTCTGAGCCCAACGGAAAGTGGGCGGGGCCTGCGGGGGCGGGGCTGGGGCCCTCTCCAGTATGGCCGGGCCTGCCTTGCCCGGGGGAGCCCCGAGCAGGACAGGGCAGGGGGCAAGGGCCACCTCCCTGCGCCTGCGGCCAGCGCTTTCACCTGGCTTTTTGACAGGGTCCCGCTCAATAAAAGAAGCTGTTTTTCCTAGAGATGACCATTGTGGCTAGAGGCAGACTCCTCTTGGTGGAGGCCGGCCTAGCGGTCGGAAGGCCTCTGGCACACAGGCCGTGCTAGGCCTCAGGCCCCAAGGCGCTGGAATTGGAGCAGGCCCACCGGGAGGAAAAACTTCCATTTTTACCAAAAGACGGGGGGACTAGCAGCAGTAAAGAGCCGCTCGGGTCCTGCCAGGCGCCACAGGGAAATGAAAGGTGTGGTGAGCTTCGGCAGGAATTGTGGTGCCCCTGGAGCACCACCCTTGCTTGGGAAGGCTTTATCCCACCTGGGTGTTAAGGCTTCACCCTTGGCGATCAGGGCTGGATGAGCGCCACCCAGGAGCCCCTGCCCTGTTAGCCATGACCTTCACCCAGCCGGTGGCCAACACGGCCAGGGGCGAGTTTGTGGGGTAGGCCATGACCATGGCAAAGAAGGGACCCGTAGCCAGCTTTTGATGGCCCGTGTCTCGTTTCACTGTTGACCCTAAGCAATGCCTTGCTTCAAATAGAAGCGATGCAGAGAGTTACACACCCGCCCTTTTCAGGAAAAATGCAGGACATCAGAGACATGTAGCAAGTTCTCTGCTGGCTGTTGTACACTGCAGCAAGAAGCAGCGTGGGTCCAGTGGCTAATGCTGGAAGGGGAATTCAGCACTTCTGGGAAAGGGATATAAAGGCACTCTTGTGGGCCAGGCTGGGATTGGGGAGGCTGGGTGGGTGTCTGGGGTCCCAGCTTTCCTGCAGTGCTGACTGTGTGCCTGCTGCTTGCTCTTCCCTGCAGCGCCGGTTGCATCCACCTGCTGGGGCTGTGCTTGGGAAGGGCACCGGGGGTGAGCAAGCCCATGGGAGAGGGCTGGGGGGAAGCTCTTCTCCAGAGATCTACCAGAAACTGTCCAGAGCATCCGAGAGGATGCTCTGTGTGACAAGGGAAGGTGCCCGTTGGTCCAATGTATGGAGCCTGCAGGGCTCCCGTCAGGGTCCTTTGACCTACCCATCCTCCAGCCAGCAATCCAGGTGCCCCTGGGGGGTCCCATGTTGGTCTCCTGAGGTACCCTTTAGCCCCGGTGAAGGTGTCATGCCTGAGTGTGTGCTTGCAGGGCATGTTTCCTTCCTGCTGACAAGGGCGGAATTGCAGTTAAATGCCCCTGGGCGATCCCGAGCCAAAAGCAGATTTTTTTCTATGGGCCACACTGCTTTGCAGTCCATGTGTGTGGTTCAGCTCCTGCATGGGAGCTGAGGACACGAGGTGACCTAGCTCTGAAGCTGGCCACTCTTGCTCCAGGCAACTCCAGTTGCTTGCGTTTTCCTTCAGCTTCCCCAGCCTGATGATCTCCACTGTCACCTCCTCCCTGTCCTACAAGAAGTATCCCTCTCCAGGCCATTAGGACAGTGGCACAGCACTCAGAATCCAGATCACTGGTAGAGAAGTAGGACAGAGGAAAAGAGAAGTTCTCCTTTGAAAGAAATCCTTGTTTGTCCTCCTTTAGCTACCAGTGGATGAAAAATACGGGGACAGAATTTCAGGCCAGCCACAGCACTGGCTTTCAAGCCTGAGCTTGTAATGTCATGGCTGTTCTGGAATGTGGTACAGTGAAATGAGAGATAGAAATGGCAAATTTTCCCCCCCAGAGCGGTCAAATGCTGGCAGAGGTTGTCCAAGGAGGGTGTGCAGCCTCTGTCCTTGGAGATCTTCAAAGGCCAAGGGCACACATTTCTCTGCGACCTGCTCTAGGTGAGCGTGATGGAGCAGAGGGCTTGGCCCAGAGGACCTCCACGGGTCCCTTCCAACCCCACCCTCCCGTGTGGCTCTGTGCTTTGCTTTTGCCCTGGCGGAGATCTTCAGGGACTTTGCGTTCCATTTTGTGTTGCCTTAGGGCTACAGTGTGCTGTGGTTTGGGGGCAACAAGGTTATGGTATGCCAGAGGTCAGGCGAGTTAGTGTCAAAGTGTGTTATTGTTATGGACAGAACCTGTGTTTGTTGGCCCTGTGTTCCTGGGGTTATGGCATTTTTATCATGTGTTCTGTGTGGTGATTTTTTTTTTTGTGGAGAGTGCCTTTTTGCAGCTATTTTGCCTTTGTAGGGTTTGCATGGGGGCCTCTGGTTTGTGTACCAAGTTTCTTCTGGTTGTTTTTCTGCTGTGCTGGTGGATGGTGGTGTTTTTTTTCTGTCTTGAAACCATCGTTACAGGCCTAGTATATCTCCTGCAGGTCAGGCAGTGTCACTTCTGGTGTGGTCTGACTCATTTCTGGTGAGTTGGTAGGTAGGTATGGAGGACTTGTGGTCCCTCCATGGAGGATGACTGCTAGAGGACTAAGAGGCAGATCTGTGGAGGGGTGAGAGGACTGCTGGCCCATAAGTAGTGACTGTCAGAGGACTAAGTGTACTTGAATTTACGTGGGCTTCCAAATTCATGGTTGTTTCTCCTGCCTTGCGGAAGGGCCATGGGAAGTCACCAGCCACACGGAAGGATAAAGGGTTTCCCACGGCTACGTGGCTTTTTGGGTTTTGCTTTTGAATAAGAAAGTCCTGTCTCTACATGAGTAGAACTATAAACGGTCAATTTTGCCAACTTTAGAAAGCAGGGAGCAGCACTTTTCTGCTGTGCCTCACATGGCGGCCAGGGCACGGTGAGAAACAGCAAGTGAGTTTCTTCCTGGAACCTTCTCCAGGGGAGCAGTGCTGCACTTGTCAAGGTGAGGGGTTTTTTGGCTCTATACGATTGCAAATGTGAGGGGTTCGTTTTCAGAACACAGCTATTAGGGAGCAGAACATTTGTGCTGTGCCTCACATGGCTGCAAGGACAGAGTGAGAAACAGCAAGAAAATTCCTTCCTGGCACCTGCTCCAGGGGAACAGTGCTGCCCTTTCCCAAGATGTATTTTTTTTTTGGCTCTTAAGGTCTGCAGCTCTGAAGGGTCAGTTTTGCTCACCACAGAAAGCAGGGAGCAGAACTTTTGTGCTGTGCTGTTCCTCACATGGGTGCCAGGGCAGGGTGAGAAACAGCAAGAGGATTCCTTCCTGGCCCCTTCTCCAGGGGAGCAGTGCTGCCCTTTCACAAAGTGAGCACTGGTTCTGCATGAGTGCAAAATGTTTGGGTCAAATTTCTCACCACAGGAAGTAGGGAGGTGAACTTTCGTGCTGTGCCTCACATGGCTGCCAGGGCAGGGTGAGAACAGCAAGAGAATTCCTTCCTGGAACCTTCTTTATGGGAGGAGTGCTGTACTTTGCCAAAGTGACTTTTTTTGGATCTTAACGACTGCACCGCTGAGGGATTAATTTTTGCTCACCACGGAAAGCAGGGAGCAGCACTTTTGTGCTGTGCCTGACATGGCTGCCAGGGCAGGGTGAGAAGCAGCAAGAGAATTCCTTCCTGCCACCTTCTCCAGGGGAGCAGGGCTGCACTTTGTCAAGGTGAGTTTTTTGGGCTGTGCATTATTGCCAGTGTAAAGGTGTCCAGTTTCTCCCCACAGAGAGCAGGGTGCACAACTTCTCTGCTGTGCCTGACGTGGCTGCAAGGACATGGTGAGAAGTAGCAATAAAATTCCTTCTGGAACCCTCTCCAGGGGAGCAGCCCTGCACTTCCCCAGGCCATGTTTTTTGGTTCATGGTTTCCCAGGCCATGAGTTCAAAAGTGCTGTGTCAATTTTCTCACCAGAGAAAGCAGGGAGCAGAACTCTTGTGCTGTGCCTCACATGGCTACCATGCACAGTGGGAAGCAGCAAGAGAATTCCTTCCTGGTACCTTCTCCAGGGGAATTTCCCAGCTCCCGAGAGACTCCTGGCACTGGCTGCAAGGGGGCTCCCAGCCGAAGGGTGGGCCTGGGTGTTGTTGGGGTGTTAATTGGTGATGTCTCCTTTCCTTAGTCACGTTAACACTTTGGGATAACAAATGGATGCTTCGCTCCTGTTGCTCTTTTATCATATCGCTCACAGTAACTGCCACTGGTTCCTTTTATCATATTGCATGCTATTTTCTTTTATTGCAATATAAGAAACTGCATTTGATATATTCCATTATGTGATATACTTGATAGATTTGATTATATTTGATGTGGAGTTCAGCTTTGCTGTCTATCCAGTCAGCCAGCAAAACATAATTTGATGTAGTCGGCAGCATACGAAGTAAAACTCTCTCTATTTAGGAAAAAAAAAAAAATGTTCCTCGACTTGCTGTTGTCAGGTGGGAACCATTGCCTTATGGTGTTTGGGCCAGAGTGGTCTGGTGGTGCTGGGCAGTTGGGCCATGCCAGGGACAGAGGTTGTGGTGTCTGGCGGGACGTTTGATGCCACTGTATAGATTCCACTGTGTATACGTTTATGTCCAGGGATTCTGTTAAGGGAAGGCTGCTGGCTCGGCAAAGGGACAAGATGTCTGAGCTCCCCAGTTACCACGCTCTGATTTGCTGTGTAGCTCTACGTTAAACACACCTGCGCACAAAGGTTAGGCCAAGCTGACTCTCTAAAGCTGTTAGAAGTGACGAATTAAGGGACCTCTCATGCAGGGAGTCAGCCTTGGGAAGGATGGGGAACAAAGAATGGATGGGGAAAAGATCGGCGTTCTCTTCAGTGATGCAGAAAGAGCCTCTGGGTGAGGACGTTGTGGTCGCAGAGTGCTGCGATCCGCAGAATGTTGGTTGGAATTCGGACAAAGGTAATTGTTGTGGGGGGAGATCGTGACCTCTGACTCAGATAGCCCCCCGAGAGAGGGCAAGGCCCCGCTTGGGGAGCACGGGGAGCTAGTAAAAAACCTCAGCAGTGCTGTCTGAGGGTGTGTGCTCGTTTGCATTAAAGCAAGCAACTTGTAACCCATCCCGTGCCTGACTGAAAATGCATGTGTAATGCGCTATGAGTGTGCAAGTGCTCTGCTGTCCATAGTGCGTACCCTCGAGGAACTGGGTGAGCACGCTCAGAGGAAACATTCCCCCGTGCTCCCAGCACTGCCATAAAGAATGCCGGCCTTCTGAAACTTGCAAGCAAGGCTTAGAGGGTTTTTCTCCCTGACCGACTTTATGGTATCATTCCCACCATACTGGAGAAAGCAAATCTTTTTCTGTTTGGTGGTGAAAGCAGCTTGGGGAGCGTCACTGAAGTGCAGCACTTTTTTAACCTCAGGTCTAAAGTGCCACCGGTCCTACCGTGGAATACATCCTTCCTCAGGCTTTCAGCAAACGGAAAGGATGCAACAAACCCACCCCACTAAGACGTCCTGCGCTTTTTTTATCTTCCCTGGAAGGTGGGGACATGACCCTGTTGGGCCATCTGTGCCACCTGCCTGGGAGCCAAGATGGTGCCTTTGCATTTCAGGCTAAGCACTTACCTTCTTTTTTTTCCTTTTCAGCGACTTTAGAGCCACCCTTAGGGAGGCTGGTTAAGCTGGTTTATGTACAGCTGGTCACCAGTGGAGGGAAACGGTAAGCTCCGCTATTGCCTCTGGTGTTTACTTGTTACCTTGTCGCTCGTTTGAGTGATCTTACCGTGCCCCGGCAAGCAGAAGCTATCACGCCACTTTAGGCCTTGGTCTAATAGTCATGCAAAGCGATACTGAAAGTCATTCTGAGATCTGGAACAGGCCCCAATGTGCATTTTATAAAAGTGCATCTTGGCTGCTCTTTATCTTTGCATGGGTTTTTTTCCCGTTTCTCCAGACTGTTGAAGCTCTGAAAGGCGCCAGTGAGCTGCTCTCCCTCAGTTTGCTCCTTTGCCTTTGGGGAGTGCGGTTCATGTTTTCTTCATGGCTTTGCAGAGGAGAAAATCCATGAATACACCACCTTGCTTTTTTCACCTAAGCTAATTTCAGAAACTGCCTCCTTTAACTTAGACATGAAACTCTTCTTAACCTCTTTGTGCACTTGTAGAAAAGCAGGGTGGGGTGGGGGTTGGGGGATGGGGGTGTCTTCAGGAAGTGCCCGCAAAAGAGCCTGTGGGAGACCCTGTCCCTTGACTCACATGTGGGGTAGTGAAGAGCCTGAGAAAGTCATGGGTGTTTTGGTGTTCACCAAAGCAGGTTTTCGGTTTGTTTTTTTTTTTTCTTATTGTCTTGTTATCTTATGTAGCTTATGCCACCAGGTAGTGACAGCCCGGGGGTGACAGGAGGGGACAGCAGGCAATGGCAGCCTGGAGGGTGACAGGAGGGGACAGTAGGTGGGGACAGGCCTGGGGGAGGGGTACAGGAGAGGACAGCTGTTGGGGACAGCCTGGGGGGTGACAGGAGGGGAGAGCAGGTATTGAAAGCCTGGCGGTGACAGGACCTCAGGCGCCAGATCAGGCCGCGAGCGGCTGAAGGCGACTCACTGCGACCTGCGGGTCACCAACGCCTAGACCATGGAAGGCGCGTGGGGGCGGCGGGCGCGGGATGCGGGGACCGGCCGGCTGGCGGTGGCGCAGGTGGCCAGTGAGGCGATTGGGCCGCGGCCGGCAGCGGTGACTCGTGCTGGGGCCTCAGAGCTGCTCTTCCGTGGTTGTGCGCTGGCAGCTGGCGTGAGGGCTGTGTGCGCAGCCAGGCACAGCTGCGTACGGGGTCGATGTGCGGCACCGCGCGTGGAAGAGGTTTGGTTTCTGGGAACCCTTCTAGGTAAAACGATAAGGAAATGTGGGACAATGCCTTGTAATCACAAACCTGCCAGATTTCTTTGAAACCCGGCAGAGAAGGCTGAACGTGATAGAAAAGGAGTGGATGGCTAATTGGAAGGGGAAAAAAGTGGGTTTGGTGACTGAAATTTGTCTTCAACTACTTTTACTCCACCGCATTGCCAAAGTGGCGCTTGGCTGCTGCAGAAACTGCTCAGTAGCAACGTTTTGGATCAAGAGTGTATCTGTGAGTGAGAATCTATGCAGACCCTGGAAAGCCATCTTGTAGACGGGTGTTCTGTCTCAAGTATACTTGGCATTTCTTGCTAATACAGCTTCTTTGCTACACCAAAGACATTTTCATTCAGATGTTATTGAGCATCATTTCTTCGTTTCTTTCAAACGGTGCATTTTTTTCCTGGTACTGCGTGTTAAACGGTGTCAGGGCAATACTGAAGTTTTATGGCAGATCACTTATGGTGAATATACCTAGAAATGTTCTTCGAGAAGCCCTAAGTTCTTTTGAATCTCAGAAATGGTGCTTGATTCTCAGAGACGGTAATGGTTTCGTATTACTTAGCGTGCTGTTTCAGTTTGGTAATCTACCATCTGGCAAAGCTTGCATGTGATTAAAGACTTTGGGATATGACAGAAATAAAAAGACTTGGAAACCGTTGCCATTCCTTAAACATTCAAATTTTATCGGGTGTTTTGTTTTGGTTTTTTTCTTTTTTTTTTCCTGTGGTTCTGTGACATTCTCACAACAGTCTTTTCTTTACAATGTGTACTCATAGGTTTTTTCCCTCTTCCTGTTTGATGTATTAAAACTTAAACAGAATAACATGTCTGCTGCGGTAACTGTAACTTTGGCCCTAGCCTTTCAAGTGGTTGGACCTAAGCACGCTGTTTACCTGCAGATAGGTAAAGTATGTTCAGGAGAGTATCTGTGAGGAGACTTAACAGCACGGTGTTAGGGGTCTTGGGGGTGTTACGGGATCGCGTGTCATACGGCGGTAGAGATAGACATGCAGGTAGAGGCAGATGTACAGGTTGTGACACAGATACTTAGTGGAACTTCTGTAAGGGTGTCTTCCCTGTGAAAATGCAAAAATCCCCCAGTGGTTGTCAGAGCAAAGCTAAGGAATACATTTCAGTGTCATACACATGTATGCGAGATTTTGGGGTTTTACACATAACCGTGAATTTCCGTTTTTATTGAACAGCCTCTACGTGCTTAAAGTCACCTTCAGAAGATGAAGGAAAGAACTCGGCCAGGATGTTCTGCCTAAAGGGGGTTCTCGGAGATCTTCCCTGTGGAGATACGGTCGTGGGTTTTATAACTTGGTGCAGGAGTCCTGACTAAATGGTGACGTGATCTTGGAAAGACCCTTCAGTGAACCTTGAGTGAAGATGGCCAACTTGTTCAGATTTTTCGGGGCCGCGTGATCACGGAAATCTCTTAATAGCAGCAATGCTAATAGAAGCTTAAAGTAAACAGGATTTTAAACATCACTGGGGGAAAAAAAAAGAAAGTGATGGTGGACTCTCTTTGAAGATGGTGGGAAGGCAAAATGGATGGTTGGGATGTGTTTGAAAAGGTGGGAGGCAGGGTGGGGGTGTCCTCTTCCGTGCTCGCTGTTATAGAGACATGTTCTAGGGTTTTGTAAGCTAACAGGAGCAAAAGCAATGTAAGTGAGATCAGGAAAGAACCTCATGCTTTAGCAGACTCTGCTTTAGTGACTTTAGAGACCATTTTGCTGTTGGCATTGAAACGATTCCAAAAAAATGGAAAAGATTTTGCTGCTTGTGTTTGACTATCAGACCTGAAGATTTCTGGAAAGGTACCGTGAGATGATAAAAGCATGACGCTGTGTGTAAAATGTTGGGTTTGTATCTGTAAAGGGATTCCCTGAAGTGCTACGTCACGACATGTCAATATCACTCTTACAAACTGACTGATGCTTTCTCTGTATTGATGTTGTTTCCAGAATACACAGATGATAATGCCCTGATTCCGGGGAACTCATCGGTAACTGTTAGGGGAGTCCCCGTCAGAGGAGTTAAAGCTACCGGCAAAACAGACCTTGGGTAAGTAGCCATAACACGTTGTGTTCTTTGGGAGGGGTTTCAGTGCGTTCACCTTCTTTGTGGCTGTTAGTTTACGGAGGCATTCAGGTTGTATCTTTCTTGTTAAAGCTGCTGTTAAATTGTGTTGTGACAGGGCAGATTTGAAGGTATCTGTCCCAAAGCAGACTTAGATTTTTCAGCCTGCTGGGACGTGGCATTCAAGCTCCAACAGTGGTAACTGTTCAGACGTTTGAATTGGGTTTGTTCTTGGGCTTGGTTTTTCTGAGAGTCAAGTTCTCCATCCTGTTTCCTCTATGCAGAGAGATTCCTTATTGTATGCTTTTGCTTTTAGTGCTTTTAGAGTAAACGGAGAGACACATTGCAGTGTGAACCGGTGATTTGTTCCCATCTGCCAGCAGTCCGAGTCTCCGTGTTTGACTGCTTCCTTTGTCTGGGGGAGGGGGGCAGGGTATTCTTACACCCCAAAGGGGGGTGTGTGTGTGTGGGCTGCATGCTGTCTCCAGAGGAAGGACTGAGAGTGGCCAGCTGGCAAACCATGCAAACAAGAAGTTTCATTCTTAAGTGCTTCCTATTAGATTCCTAAAGACAATGTCTATGTCGGGCAAGAGAAAAAGAACAACATCCTAAAGCGTATTGCCTTTTGTGCCAGGACGGTGAAGGAACAGTTGATCTTTTCCAAACCTGAAGCTCAGAAAGCAGTTGAGCACATTCCCAAATGTTAGTAGTTACCTTTCTAAGTTTGTTTTCAGCCTAAGCTGCTCTCTGTGCTCCAGGTATTACTGCTGTATTCCTCAGATTTATGGAGGACAGAGAATCTGATTACAATTGCAGATACTCAAATGTAAGCCTGACTACAGCATTATCGCTGTCATCGATGTATTCGTCCAGTCCAGTTCTGTATCAGCTGCATCAGCATGGTTTGAATGGTCATGTTTTCAAGGCTTCTTCAAGACAGACCTCTCCTCCACCATTAGTAGATATTATTGACTTGTGGTTTTGCCATGTCTTTCTAATGTTAGTTCTCAATACATAAAGTGTACTGGCGAGTTACAGCGTGTCTCAAACAAACAGTACCGCAGCATCCTAGTACCCATGAAGCATCTGCAAGCAAAACCCCCTGAATTTATGTGGCTCTCCTGTAAGCTTTGGGCATATTACTGCAGTAGGTGTTGCAGTGCTTTCAGGCGCTGCCAAGGCTTTCTGGATGCCACAGCACTGTGCTTCTAAACATGGCCTGGTTTGGGGGGTTAATTTAGATGGGGATGCTTAGTGCTGTCTTGTCAATACCGCCTCGGTTTCTGGTTGGATGGCACCCTCTCCTGGTGTTGGAATGCTGCCCTAAAATGAGAGGCTAGGTGCCCCTAGCATCAAAGATCCAAGAAATACCTGCCCGTGGGGATCAGGGATGAATGCCGCTGCTCTCCTAAAGTTGCAAATGGTTCGGGCAGGTTAGCTTTCTCTTCCTTCAGCTGGAAACATTGTGGAAACAACTGGTAGAGTCGTTAGTGTTTGGGAATGATGAACGCATGGTGTCACGGTGGAGAGGCCTTCAGAAATGCGTTAGTCACCTTGTAGTATCTTCCTCAAGGCAAGTGGATGGAGAAACCATGGTGTGGTAATCTAAAGCGTTTCCTCGCACTTCCTCGTGTTCAGGAGGTACGTGGCTGTACTTGCGAGCCTGGTGGTGATGTAGCAGTGGCAGGAAGTATGAGCCTTTCTATTTGTGCAGGACTTGCACAGCAGCCTTTGGGTTGCCTCTGCTCGTGGGACGCTTTGGATGATGTATGAATTGTTTGTTAACTGATGGACGGTTGCATGTGTGATTCATGAGTAGCATGCAGGTACAGACCAATGAGTATTGGAATCTCGGCAAGGGCTTGTGTGCCATAAGTGTTTCCTAAAATATTGTAGCATGTTCAAGATGATCTTAAAGCAAATTCTGGTAATCCAGGCTTTTTTCCTTATTTTTTTAACACAGGCCTCCTCGACCACAGAAAATCCTTGGAACTGCTTTCAGGTGATGTTTCTACTGCTATTGGTAGTCACTTTAGGCTAGAGGATGGTGGGTACCTGAACACAGTGCTTGGGCCTCCACAAAGAAGCACTTTTCTACAGACAACTGTTCTTGTTTTGTCAGGGGAGTGTAGAAACCAAAGTGCTCTATCTGGTACCTGTTTGTGATAGTGGGGCTATACAGATTGCCTGAAGGTGCCTTCATATTTGGATGGCTGACTATTTAAGAACAGAAAAGTGTAGCACAGTCTTCATCGTTTTGAGACTTAGAGAGAAGAAAGAAAATATGTGAGGACTTCTTCTTGCACTGCTGTATTCTGTATCTTAGAGTCATTGGGGACAAAGAAGGAATGGGATTTGGGGTTTTATTTCAGTTGCACTGAATGTACCAGGAGAGCACACTTTATGTATAGAAATAAATTTCCATATTCATAAGACTATCAGAACACAGTGTTTTGGTGCTCAGGTTTTATAAACTGTTTTCACGGCTTTATGTTGGTTACGAGTGCTTTATTTTAAGTTCTGATCATCTTTCTTTCTTCTTCTAGAAGTCAAACTGAGCCAGCGAGTAGAACATCAAAAGAGGTATGTAAAAACACAAGCTGAAACTTTTTTCTACATGCTGCACCTAAGCCTAAGAAATGTAGCCTTGTACTAATTCTTTTATATATATAAAATATAAATGTTTTATATATAATATTTGTAATATATATATAAAAACATATTTTCCAGTGAAACACAGTGTATGCTGTAAATCCAATGTATTTGATTCAGCATAGTGAAAACTGAGCAATGCCAACTTTTGCACGGTGCTAATGTGAGCAGTGGTATTTGTGCCTAGTAACGCATTGCATTTCGTACTGAATAGGCTAGAATATTTCTTGTATGACTGTGTGTTGTACAGATAATGTAGGCTCATTTTTAGAGCTTGCAGGTTCAAGGTTTGCACCACTGAACTTGGTGCCACCCTTCAGTACACCACCACTTTGAATTTACATTTGGAAAAGGGGCAGCATTTTTTTCAGTTCAGAAAACACTGTCGTTCTGCTGCTAAGACATGAATAAGTAACGCGAGGAGATACTTGACTAGTGATGGCCTAGATCTCCATTTGGCCCTTGGGTGGAATGCTACGTGCAACAATGCATTTCAAAATAGCCCTCATAGTACAAGCATTACTTTGTGGTGGTGTTTGGTTTTCATCTGTAAGTATAACTGCTTTTTCTTCACTCGAATGGTGTGAGGCATTACACGAGCTCTAGGTCACGGGATCTGATCACTTTGTAAGCTCTTAGGATAACTTAACCTAGAAATTCATGAGCTTGGGGTCTAATGAAAGTAAATGAAAGACAGCGCAAAAACTATGCTGCGCTCATGAACCATGCCTGTGTGCATTTAGAAAATGTTGAGCTATTAACTGATTAATTTATAAACTGCACTGGCAATGTTTCCTGTAGTGACACTTCCTTCTCAAATAAACGGAAATATTTTTTTTAGATCCTTTTGAGCTGAAAATGGACAGCTTCCTTAACCCTCCGTCTTTTAAGCAGTTGTGAGCATTTGGCAAGGGTCCCCCTCTGAGGTATCCTGAGCGATAGATTGATCTCAAGAGGGGTTGGTTACTTTAGTTTCTTCCCATTAACAACGTAGGCATACGTAAAGCTGTTTAAGGTTTGGACTTTGTTTTGAACAAATACAAATTCCACTGGCTTGGAGGTGGCTCTTTCAGTGATGCTCAGAGGCTATAGCGCAGGCTTTCATACAGCAGTAGGGGTGAACTCTTGCTATGTTCTGATTGTATGCAGAACTTGAACGTGTGTTTAATTTTTCTGAATAGATTGGCGACTCTTCCGCATCTCTTTCTCTGGCCCAGCTTATTAAGGTATGTTTAGATGTACTTTCTTGTGAAATAGTGGTTTTAAACCTTACACTGTGCTCTCTAGCTGGATAACTGCTGTAATATGAGCAAAACATTAATTGTTAATAATTCAGAGTGTTTATCCTAACTTTAAAATGTGCGTATACTTTGATACTATCCTGTAGAGAGTAGTTCCCAGCTTGGGAAGATGGAAGGGGAGCACCTTATTGGCCTCAGTGTGATGCTGCAGTATTACTCATCTGCAAGACACAAAGAAGCAGCACTTCAGAAGCTGTTTACCATTTTTCATACGACCCGTTAATTCTTCATTGGAACCTAACACAATTTTTACAGAAGAATTTAATTGGCTGTAAGTTGTGGACATTGCTGGGGCCTTTGCAACAGCCAGAACAGACGTGTTTCTGGAACATGGGCAATAGCATGGCTGTTTTTGAATTTCTAGTCATTACCTAAACCTTTGTTAGGTATGACCTAACCCTAAGTCTGATACTTAACGTTGACACTTTACCTTGAGACTTAACCCTGAGATTTAACCCTAAGACTATTAAGCATTCGCTAAGACTTAACTTTAAGATGTACCATTAAGACTTAACCCCAAGACTTAACCTTAAAGATTTAACCTTAAAACTTAACCTTAAGATTTACACTCATGATTTAACCCTAAGACTTCACCCTAAGACTTAACCTTATGACTTAAACTTAAGGCTCAACCTTAAGACTTAACCCTGAGAATTAAGCCTAAGACATAACCTTAAAACTTGACCCTAAAGTCATAACCCTAAGACTTAAATTTTAAGACTTAACCCAAAGAGTTATCCCTAAGACTTATCCCCAAGACTTAACTCTTAAGGGTTAACCCTAAGACTTAAACTTAAGCATTAAACTTTATAGTTATCCCCAAGACTCAATCCATAAGTCTTAAACTTAAGAGTTAACTTTAAGACTTAACCTTAAGACTTGACCTAAAGACTTAACCTTAACACTTAAATATTAAGACTTAACCCAAAGACTTATCCCTAAGTTAAATTTTAAGACTTAACCTGAAGACTTAACCTTAAAACCTAACCCTAAGAATGAAGCCTAAGACTTAACCCTAAGATATAACCTTAAGCCCTAACACTAAGACTGAACCTTAAGACAGGCCCTGGGCCTGAGCCATCTCTGCAGGGATGAGGCCTTCCTCGGCGTCCGTCCCTCAAACCCTCCCTCCGGCCCCCACGATCCGTCCCTAAAACACTTCCCCTCTGGCCCCCAGTCCCTGCTGGCCCTGAAGGCCGGCCACAGCACTTGGTTTCAAGCCTGAGCTGGTCATGTCATGGCTGTTCTGGAATGTGGTACAGTGAAAGAAGAGATTGAAATGGCAAATGTTCCCCCCCAGAGTGGTCCCATGCTGGCAAAGGTTGTCCGAGGAGGTTGTGGGCTCTCTGTCCTTGCAGATCTTCAAAGGCCAAGGGCACACAGTTCTCTGCAACCTGCTCTAGATGAGCGTGCTGGAGCAGAGGGCTTGGCCCAGAGGACCTCCACGGGTCCCTTCCAACCCCACCCTCCTGTGTGGCTCTGTGCTTTGCTTTTCCTCCTAAAGCTCCTCAACTCAGCCCCGATGCCCGCTGGAAAGGGTGCTGGGGCAAGGGATGATCCCAAACTCCTCCCCGAGGGTCCTTCCCAGCACAAGAGCTCCCCACTCCGGAAGACACGATGGCAGACACGGTCAGGAGAGGGAAAAGATTCTTTTATTGTCAACACCAGCTGCGAGGGCCCAGGAGTCACAGCGGTTCAGCCGGTGAAAGTCAGTCAGCACCTGCAACGACAGAGTCAGAAAGCTCTGCTAAGCCCCCAGAGGCAGGAAGAGGCAGGATTTGGTTCCCCCTTCTTTGGAGGACACTGTTTCTGAGGAATTCCTCATGGCCCAGAAGGGAGAGCTCTTGCTGGCCTCCACTAGGGGCCTTCTCCCCAGGGGTGACCTCCCTAGGGAGCTGTGCGTGCGCAGGGATGCTGACAGTGCCCCTGTGCCACGCAGCAGGGCTCGATGGGGAGCCCCTGGGGAGCTGCCGTGGGGCTCATCCCAAACCCTGCTCAGCACCAGCCCTCGCCGGCCCTTGCCAGCCAGCTGGGCTGACTTAGGGCCGTGTTCAGACTCGGGAAAGATGGGCAGCAGCGCCTGGTACGCACCTGGCCTTCCTGACGTGCTGCACCTTCCTGAATTTTCTCAGGTTTGGGCCCGCAAAGTCATTTCCTCTCTTCTCCGTTTTATTTTTGCTGTGCTGTCCCTCTCCTCTGCCCAGATTTCTTTTCTCTTTCTTTGTCTCGAGTTTTCCTTCTCCTGGTGGGATCCTGAAAAACTTTCCACCCCACAGCGTGATGAGAGGGGGAAAGCCCCAAGCCCCTGCAGTGAGCTCTCAGGTCAGGCAAGGGGAGCTCTTCCTACCTGGTTTCCTGGGGCAGGCTGGTCAGTTGTTGCAGGCATGCCGGGGACTCTGCCGTGCCCTCGGGGGTGGCTGGAGGCAAATCTGGAGGTGCCTAAACCAGAAACGTGGGAGGTAACGGGTGGCAAGTAAGGGCCTGGGGTAGTGAGGGCCTGACTGCCAAATTGCCATCTTAGCTCTACAGAGGAGATGCTGGTTTGCATCATGCACATTTTGCACAGTCCAGCCACTGCAGCCTAGACTTGATGAAGCTGCGATGGAATAGGATCTGAGCAAAAGCCCTCTCAAGGTGACAGCTACTCCCTTCTGTCCTTTTGTGGGTGTTTTGTAGGTATGTTTTGTTTGATGAAGCAGATCATACTTCATGAAATGCATTCCAGAAACAGCCTTTCCAGTTTTCCTTAACACGTACCACGCTGGGGGGAGAGGAGGAGCCCCAAAGGCACAAGAGAGCGGCTGCCAGGAGGAGGCCCAGCGGCTGCTTGGCCTCCTGGGAAATTACTGTCCCACTTGAGACATGTTGTCCCAGTGTCTGTGGAGCTGCCGTACCTCTGCCGCTTTGGGCCCTGCCCCTGTGTCTCCCCCAGCTCCTCTGTCGATGTCCAGCAGAGAGGCGTCTGCATCCAGAAAGGCTTCTGCCGGACGCTGGGTGTCTGCTGTGCCTGCAGGGCCACTTTGCTCTTCGCACTGCAGCTCTGGAAAGCAAAAGCACGTGCAGCAGCGCGACTTCTTGGAAGTCAAGTACATCTCAAGCAAAGCCCAGCCAAGCCCTACACCGCTTGTCTCCTCAACGTTGAGGTTTCTGGCATCCCGAGCCCCAGTGTCTGTGACAAGCCTCAGCCCCTCCTCCTACCTGTGCGCCTGTCCATGGGTGCTGGCACCTCCTCGGCTGATGGAGGGGAGAGGCCGGCCACCTCCCCCCCAAAGATGTCCCCGCAGTTTTCAATGAGGAACTCCACCAGCACGTTCACCTGCAGACATGAAAGCCTTGGTCTCAAGCCAGGTGCCTGCAGACATGTCAAGCAGCCTTTCCCACTGCTGACCCTTTGTCTGCGCAGGTGGCTGCGGCTGGGGGTTGCTCTTCCAGGCACCCAGCCCACCAGCCCTGGCTCAAGGGAGGAGGCAGCCAGGGACCTCTCAACAGCCAAGCTCCGATGGGCCGGGAAGGCAGCAGCCGGCTGCTGGGTAGGGCGTACCTTCTCGGTCACTGCCAGCATGGCCTGCAGCGGGAGCAGGTCCTCGTTGGGTGGGCTCAGCAGGTTGGGCCCGATGCAGATGGCCAGGTTGCTGCAGCTCATTCTGCTGGTGGCTGCGTTGTGGCCGATGTGCTGCAGCAGGGCCATCAGCCGCTTCAGGAGGAGGAGATTGGCCACAGGCAACTTGTCAGCCACCCTGAGGGAAGAGGAAGACAAGGCTGATGAAGCAGAGGGTGCCCACAGCCGTCCCTGCAGCTGGCCCCAGGCGGGTGGGAGCCAGCAGCCGTGTTGCACAGCTTTGCAGCTGCCCGAAAAGACAGCTTTCTGAGGAACCCATGCCTTTGCAGGCAGGTCCCAGAACTCTCCCGGTCCCTGCTCAACAGGCCGGCGGCTGCCCACACTTACGCTTTCAGCTCCTCCACCTTGGCCTGCTTGCTGGCCCTCTCCATGGCTGCCATCCAGTCCTCGTAGAGGTCGATGACGAGGAGCTTGGTGGGGATGCTTCGCAGGAATTCCTGCAATGCCAAGGGCTGCAGGTGAGCCTTTGAACGCTGCAGGCCAGCCAGGAGCTCCTCCAGCTGCAGCTCAGAAGCGCTCACCTTCAAGATGACGGCCAGCAGCAGTGCAGGCTGGCTTCCCACATCGACTTCCGTGCCGCGGTCCAGGGCCTCGCGTAGCTGCCGAAGTTCTGTGCCGCCGGCAGCTCTGCGGAATATCCCCTCCGTCGTCGGTCCTTCCTGGTGCAGGACAGCCAGCAGCTCCTGCAAGAGATGCAGGACAGTGGCTTGGCTGAGGAGCTGCCCTGCAGCAGCGGTGGCCATGGCCAGCGCTCTTCCCCAGGCTGGGCTCTGTCCTCCTGCAAAGGGGCTGGGAGCAGAGAAGCGTGAGCCATGGGCAGAGAGCCCAATTCCCCAGTACCTGGAGCCAGGGGACGCTGCCTGTGGACTGAGTGGGGGGCTGGGGACCCCGTGTCCAGGCTGGCTTACCTGGATGGGCCGGGGCAGCGTGTTGTCCTCCCCACAGAGGGCTGCCAGGGGCTGCCCAAAGAGCGCCCTGCTGCAGCCGGAGCCCGCCTGCCCTGGTGCCTGGGCAGCGGCCGGGGTGCGCCGTAGAGCAAAGGGCCAGGGCAGCCCCATCCTCCTCCTGCTGCTGCTGCTGCTCCCTCCTGCTGCAAAGGAAAACAGAGTAAGACGCCATCAACGGAGAACCCCAGGCCAGCGGTCCCAGAGCCTGCCCTGCCCTGCTCTGTCCTGCCCGCAGCGCGATGCTGTGTAGTGCGGCAGGACAGGCAGGGAGCCAGCAGCTGGAACCGTGGCTTTGGCCCAGCAGCTGTGGCTTGGAGGCTGCCGAGAGCTGGTGTGCCACCAGGACAGCCTGTCCCAGCCCTTGCCCTGCCCTCCTGCAAGCTGTGGGCAGCCGCAGAGGCTCTGTGTCCTGCAGAAGCTCATGCAGCGGCCGCTCTCCAGCAGGTGTCCTTGCTAGTCCAGGTGCTGTCCTCCCGTGCGGTGCCCAACCTGCATGGCGACACTCAGGGGACAAGTGAGCACAGTTCAATCCACTGCAGGAGGCTGCCTTTCTTTCCCAAACTCACCTGGCTCGTGGCAAAGTCCCCCTGCGTTTGCAGATGGGGCCGTCGCAGGCCCTTGCTTGGGATGAGCCTGCAAGAACCAAGAATCGGGCTGCGCTTGGAGAGCAGCCCCGCAGCAGAAAGGGCCAGCGGCGAGCTGCCCCCCGGCACCAGCAGCCTGAGCATGGCAGAGCTGGGACCCTCTGGCCTCCCAGGCTCTCTGCCCCGTGCGGCAGGTTTCGTCCCAGCTCCGCCAGCCAGCCAGTACGTACCAGCGTTCCTGGTGTCTCCCCAACCCCCTCTGCTGCGGAGTGGTACTGTGGGAACCCCCGCCCTCCTGCACATGGTCACCCCACTGGCTGCACATCCCAGCACAGCCAGAGATGGGTGCAAGGCAGCCATTCTCACCTCTGCCTGTGCCTCCATCAGCCTCTCCAGGCTCCTGGCGCGCACTGTCCTCCACTGGGCGGGAGAGAAGGAGGGGAAGAAGGTGAGCAGCCATGGGTCTGCTGCTCGGCTGCAGGAGCAGTGCTTGGGGACAGGGCCCAGAGCAGAGAGACACTCACGGCGTGGCGGCGGCTCAGCTCCTTCTCCAGGAGCTTGATGGATGTTAGGCGGGTGACGCGGGCTCCCGTGCGTCCTTCTGGTGTCCTGTGCACCGGGAAGGGAGAGGGAGAGAGCTGGGTGAGCCCCAAGCCGTCTCTTGTCTCTTGTCAGGCAGCTGTGCGCGAGAGCTGCCTGCAGCCCCAGGGGCACCTTCCCCAGCTGGGGGCTGTGTTCCCCCGTGGGCCCAGCTTCTCCTGGAGCACCCCCCCCCCGGCTTACCCCAGCAGCGTGGCCACCCAGAGCTCCTTCAGTGCCTGGGAGCTGCAGAAAGAGAGGAGAGACAGCGTCAGGCCCTGCTGCCCCCAGCCCTGGGCAAAGGTGGGGGCCTGCACAGCCCTGCCCCGTGGGGCAGGACAGAGGCGCTGTCCAAGCCCTGGGTCGCTCTGTCCTGCCTGAGCAGCTGTATTTGCCCTTCCCTTCTGGGGGCCAAAAGGTGACGAGGGGATGCAGGATGGGGAAGCATCCCCCATCCCTCCCTCCCTGCCACCGAGCTGCCTGCTCCCTGCCCAGGCTCTGCACGCAAGGCAGAGGCCAGTCTTCACGGGATGGCGTGGGCACGGCTGGGAAGCTCTCCTGCCCGACCACGACTCACCCAAAAGTGGCAATGCAGGAGCCGGTGGGCCAGGCGAGGATGACAGAGGTGCTGTCCTCATCGGTGCCTTGCTCCTCCTCCTCCTGTCCCTCCTGCCCCGCAGCCTCCTTCCCGCTGCTGAGCACCCACAGCTGGTCCAGGGCCAGGCGGAGCTGTGGGCGCAGGCTGGTGCCATGTCTGCAGAGAGCAGAAGCCGGCCCTGAGCTGGAGGGGGGCTCCTTGGGCTGGGTCCCCACGCGCAGAGCCCTGTCCCCCACCTGCCCTTGGGACGGACGTTGGTGCCTCCAGCACCGAGGGGCCGGGGCCTGGGGCTGGTGCCAGGGTGTCCCTGGGCCGGGGCTGGGGGGAAGGATCTGGGCTCTGAGGGTCTTACCGCAACTTGGCGACCACCAGTTCCTTGTGGAGGAGGAGCAGGCGCCTCTCGCTCCTCTTGCGGCCCCGGGTCAGCCGCACGTCTGCGCTCAGCACCGGCTCGGCGTCGCTGAGAGCCTCCCTGCAGAGCAGAGAGCGGCGGGCATGAGCAACGTCAGTGCTGCGTGGCCCAGCTGTGCCCGCGTGTCCCCGAGCCCTGGGGGAGCCCACCTGGAGCTGCAGCAGCAGCTGGCCTGGCCCATCCTGCCCGGGAGAGGAGGGCCCTGGCCGTGCACCGAGGAGGGGGCCCAGCCGGCGACGGGGAGGCTGGGAAGCGGGGTGCTGGTGCTGTGGCAGCGCTGCTGGGCCAGAGGCTGCCTCCTGCCAGCGCCGCTGCGTGCCAGCACAGCTCTGCCCTGCTGCCTGTGGTGGCCGTGGGCTCCCCGTGACCAACGGTCTGAGCCCAACGGAAAGTGGGCGGAGCCTGCGGGGGCGGGGCTGGGGCCCTCTCCAGTATGGCCGGGCCTGCCTTGCCCGGGGGAGCCCCGAGCAGGACAGGGCAGGGGGCAAGGGCCACCTCCCTGCGCCTGCGGCCAGCGCTTTCACCTGGCTTTTTGACAGGGTCCCGCTCAATAAAAGAAGCTGTTTTTCCTAGAGATGACCATTGTGGCTAGAGGCAGACTCCTCTTGGTGGAGGCCGGCCTAGCCGTTGGAAGGCCTCTGGCACACAGGCCGTGCTAGGCCTCAGGCCCCAAGGCGCTGGAATTGGAGCAGGCCCACCGGGAGGAAAAACTTCCATTTTTACCAAAAGACGGGGGGACTAGCAGCAGTAAAGAGCCGCTCGGGTCCTGCCAGGCGCCACAGGGAAATGAAAGGTGTGGTGAGCTTCGGCAGGAATTGTGGTGCCCCTGGAGCACCACCCTTGCTTGGGAAGGCTTTATCCCACCTGGGTGTTAAGGCTTCACCCTTGGCGATCAGGGCTGGATGAGCACCACCCAGGAGCCCCTGCCCTGTTAGCCATGACCTTCACCCAGCCGGTGGCCAACACGGCCAGGGGCGAGTTTGTGGGGTAGGCCATGACCATGGCAAAGAAGGGACCCGTAGCCAGCTTTTGATGGCCCGTGTCTCGTTTCACTGTTGACCCTAAGCAATGCCTTGCTTCAAATAGAAGCGATGCAGAGAGTTACACACCCGCCCTTTTCAGGAAAAATGCAGGACATCAGAGACATGTAGCAAGTTCTCTGCTGGCTGTTGTACACTGCAGCAAGAAGCAGCGTGGGTCCAGTGGCTAATGCTGGAAGGGGAATTCAGCACTTCTGGGAAAGGGATATAAAGGCACTCTTGTGGGCCAGGCTGGGATTGGGGAGGCTGGGTGGGTGTCTGGGGTCCCAGCTTTCCTGCAGTGCTGACTGTGTGCCTGCTGCTTGCTCTTCCCTGCAACGCCGGTTGCATCCACCTGCTGGGGCTGTGCTTGGGAAGGGCACCGGGGGTGAGCAAGCCCATGGGAGAGGGCTGGGGGGAAGCTCTTCTCCAGAGATCTACCAGAAACTGTCCAGAGCATCCGAGAGGATGCTCTGTGTGACAAGGGAAGGTGCCCGTTGGTCCAATGTATGGAGCCTGCAGGGCTCCCATCAGGGTCCTTTGACCTACCCATCCTCCAGCCAGCAATCCAGGTGCCCCTGGGGGGTCCCATGTTGGTCTCCTGAGGTACCCTTTAGCCCCGGTGAAGGTGTCATGCCTGAGTGTGTGCTTGCAGGGCATGTTTCCTTCCTGCTGACAAGGGCGGAATTGCAGTTAAATGCCCCTGGGCGATCCCGAGCCAAAAGCAGATTTTTTTCTATGGGCCACACTGCTTTGCAGTCCATGTGTGTGGTTCAGCTCCTGCATGGGAGCTGAGGACACGAGGTGACCTAGCTCTGAAGCTGGCCACTCTTGCTCCAGGCAACTCCAGTTGCTTGCGTTTTCCTTCAGCTTCCCCAGCCTGATGATCTCCACTGTCACCTCCTCCCTGTCCTACAAGAAGTATCCCTCTCCAGGCCATTAGGACAGTGGCACAGCACTCAGAATCCAGATCACTGGTAGAGAAGTAGGACAGAGGAAAAGAGAAGTTCTCCTTTGAAAGAAATCCTTGTTTGTCCTCCTTTAGCTACCAGTGGATGAAAAATACGGGGACAGAATTTCAGGCCAGCCACAGCACTGGCTTTCAAGCCTGAGCTTGTAATGTCATGGCTGTTCTGGAATGTGGTACAGTGAAATGAGAGATAGAAATGGCAAATTTTCCCCCCCAGAGCGGTCAAATGCTGGCAGAGGTTGTCCAAGGAGGGTGTGCAGCCTCTGTCCTTGGAGATCTTCAAAGGCCAAGGGCACACATTTCTCTGCGACCTGCTCTAGGTGAGCGTGATGGAGCAGAGGGCTTGGCCCAGAGGACCTCCACGGGTCCCTTCCAACCCCACCCTCCCGTGTGGCTCTGTGCTTTGCTTTTGCCCTGGCGGAGATCTTCAGGGACTTTGCGTTCCATTTTGTGTTGCCTTAGGGCTACAGTGTGCTGTGGTTTGGGGGCAACAAGGTTATGGTATGCCAGAGGTCAGGCGAGTTAGTGTCAAAGTGTGTTATTGTTATGGACAGAACCTGTGTTTGTTGGCCCTGTGTTCCTGGGGTTATGGCATTTTTATCATGTGTTCTGTGTGGTGATTTTTTTTTTTGTGGAGAGTGCCTTTTTTCAGCTATTTTGCCTTTGTAGGGTTTGCATGGGGGCCTCTGGTTTGTGTACCAAGTTTCTTCTGGTTGTTTTTCTGCTGTGCTGGTGGATGGTGGTGTTTTTTTTCTGTCTTGAAACCATCGTTACAGGCCTAGTATATCTCCTGCAGGTCAGGCAGTGTCACTTCTGGTGTGGTCTGACTCATTTCTGGTGAGTTGGTAGGTAGGTATGGAGGACTTGTGGTCCCTCCATGGAGGATGACTGCTAGAGGACTAAGAGGCAGATCTGTGGAGGGGTGAGAGGACTGCTGGCCCATAAGTAGTGACTGTCAGAGGACTAAGTGTACTTGAATTTACGTGGGCTTCCAAATTCATGGTTGTTTCTCCTGCCTTGCGGAAGGGCCATGGGAAGTCACCAGCCACACGGAAGGATAAAGGGTTTCCCACGGCTACGTGGCTTTTTGGGTTTTGCTTTTGAATAAGAAAGTCCTGTCTCTACATGAGTAGAACTATAAACGGTCAATTTTGCCAACTTTAGAAAGCAGGGAGCAGCACTTTTCTGCTGTGCCTCACATGGCGGCCAGGGCACGGTGAGAAACAGCAAGTGAGTTTCTTCCTGGAACCTTCTCCAGGGGAGCAGTGCTGCACTTGTCAAGGTGAGGGGTTTTTTGGCTCTATACGATTGCAAATGTGAGGGGTTCGTTTTCAGAACACAGCTATTAGGGAGCAGAACATTTGTGCTGTGCCTCACATGGCTGCAAGGACAGAGTGAGAAACAGCAAGAAAATTCCTTCCTGGCACCTGCTCCAGGGGAACAGTGCTGCCCTTTCCCAAGATGTATTTTTTTTTTGGCTCTTAAGGTCTGCAGCTCTGAAGGGTCAGTTTTGCTCACCACAGAAAGCAGGGAGCAGAACTTTTGTGCTGTGCTGTTCCTCACATGGGTGCCAGGGCAGGGTGAGAAACAGCAAGAGGATTCCTTCCTGGCCCCTTCTCCAGGGGAGCAGTGCTGCCCTCTCACAAAGTGAGCACTGGTTCTGCATGAGTGCAAAATGTTTGGGTCAAATTTCTCACCACAGGAAGTAGGGAGGTGAACTTTCGTGCTGTGCCTCACATGGCTGCCAGGGCAGGGTGAGAACAGCAAGAGAATTCCTTCCTGGAACCTTCTTTATGGGAGGAGTGCTGTACTTTGCCAAAGTGACTTTTTTTGGATCTTAACGACTGCACCGCTGAGGGATTAATTTTTGCTCACCACGGAAAGCAGGGAGCAGCACTTTTGTGCTGTGCCTGACATGGCTGCCAGGGCAGGGTGAGAAGCAGCAAGAGAATTCCTTCCTGCCACCTTCTCCAGGGGAGCAGGGCTGCACTTTGTCAAGGTGAGTTTTTTGGGCTGTGCATTATTGCCAGTGTAAAGGTGTCCAGTTTCTCCCCACAGAGAGCAGGGTGCACAACTTCTCTGCTGTGCCTGACGTGGCTGCAAGGACATGGTGAGAAGTAGCAATAAAATTCCTTCTGGAACCCTCTCCAGGGGAGCAGCCCTGCACTTCCCCAGGCCATGTTTTTTGGTTCATGGTTTCCCAGGCCATGAGTTCAAAAGTGCTGTGTCAATTTTCTCACCAGAGAAAGCAGGGAGCAGAACTCTTGTGCTGTGCCTCACATGGCTACCATGCACGGTGGGAAGCAGCAAGAGAATTCCTTCCTGGTACCTTCTCCAGGGGAATTTCCCAGCTCCCGAGAGACTCCTGGCACTGGCTGCAAGGGGGCTCCCAGCCGAAGGGTGGGCCTGGGTGTTGTTGGGGTGTTAATTGGTGATGTCTCCTTTCCTTAGTCACGTTAACACTTTGGGATAACAAATGGATGCTTCGCTCCTGTTGCTCTTTTATCATATCGCTCACAGTAACTGCCACTGGTTCCTTTTATCATATTGCATGCTATTTTCTTTTATTGCAATATAAGAAACTGCATTTGATATATTCCATTATGTGATATACTTGATAGATTTGATTATATTTGATGTGGAGTTCAGCTTTGCTGTCTATCCAGTCAGCCAGCAAAACATAATTTGATGTAGTCGGCAGCATACGAAGTAAAACTCTCTCTATTTAGGAAAAAAAAAAAATGTTCCTCGACTTGCTGTTGTCAGGTGGGAACCATTGCCTTATGGTGTTTGGGCCGGAGTGGTCTGGTGGTGCTGGGCAGTTGGGCCATGCCAGGGACAGAGGTTGTGGTGTCTGGCGGGACGTTTGATGCCACTGTATAGATTCCACTGTGTATACGTTTATGTCCAGGGATTCTGTTAAGGGAAGGCTGCTGGCTCGGCAAAGGGACAAGATGTCTGAGCTCCCCAGTTACCACGCTCTGATTTGCTGTGTAGCTCTACGTTAAACACACCTGCGCACAAAGGTTAGGCCAAGCTGACTCTCTAAAGCTGTTAGAAGTGACGAATTAAGGGACCTCTCATGCAGGGAGTCAGCCTTGGGAAGGATGGGGAACAAAGAATGGATGGGGAAAAGATCGGCGTTCTCTTCAGTGATGCAGAAAGAGCCTCTGGGTGAGGACGTTGTGGTCGCAGGAGGAGACAAGCCGATAAGAGTGCTGCGATCCGCAGAATGTTGGTTGGAATTCGGACAAAGGTAATTGTTGTGGGGGGAGATCGTGACCTCTGACTCAGATAGCCCCCCGAGAGAGGGCAAGGCCCCGCTTGGGGAGCACGGGGAGCTAGTAAAAAACCTCAGCAGTGCTGTCTGAGGGTGTGTGCTCGTTTGCATTAAAGCAAGCAACTTGTAACCCATCCCGTGCCTGACTGAAAATGCATGTGTAATGCGCTATGAGTGTGCAAGTGCTCTGCTGTCCATAGTGCGTACCCTCGAGGAACTGGGTGAGCACGCTCAGAGGAAACATTCCCCCGTGCTCCCAGCACTGCCATAAAGAATTCCGGCCTTCTGAAACTTGCAAGCAAGTCTTAGAGGGCTTTTCTCCCTGACCGACTTTATGGTATCATTCCCACCATACTGGAGAAAGCAAATCTTTTTCTGTTTGGTGGTGAAAGCAGCTTGGGGAGCGTCACTGAAGTGCAGCACTTTTTTAACCTCAGGTCTAAAGTGCCACCGGTCCTACCGTGGAATACATCCTTCCTCAGGCTTTCAGCAAACGGAAAGGATGCAACAAACCCACCCCACTAAGACGTCCTGCGCTTTTTTTATCTTCCCTGGAAGGTGGGGACATGACCCTGTTGGGCCATCTGTGCCACCTGCCTGGGAGCCAAGATGGTGCCTTTGCATTTCAGGCTAAGCACTTACCTTCTTTTTTTTCCTTTTCAGCGACTTTAGAGCCACCCTTAGGGAGGCTGGTTAAGCTGGTTTATGTACAGCTGGTCACCAGTGGAGGGAAACGGTAAGCTCCGCTATTGCCTCTGGTGTTTACTTGTTACCTTGTCGCTCGTTTGAGTGATCTTACCGTGCCCCGGCAAGCAGAAGCTATCACGCCACTTTAGGCCTTGGTCTAATAGTCATGCAAAGCGATACTGAAAGTCATTCTGAGATCTGGAACAGGCCCCAATGTGCATTTTATAAAAGTGCATCTTGGCTGCTCTTTATCTTTGCATGGGTTTTTTTCCCGTTTCTCCAGACTGTTGAAGCTCTGAAAGGCGCCAGTGAGCTGCTCTCCCTCAGTTTGCTCCTTTGCCTTTGGGGAGTGCGGTTCATGTTTTCTTCATGGCTTTGCAGAGGAGAAAATCCATGAATACACCACCTTGCTTTTTTCACCTAAGCTAATTTCAGAAACTGCCTCCTTTAACTTAGACATGAAACTCTTCTTAACCTCTTTGTGCACTTGTAGAAAAGCAGGGTGGGGTGGGGGTTGGGGGATGGGGGTGTCTTCAGGAAGTGCCCGCAAAAGAGCCTGTGGGAGACCCTGTCCCTTGACTCACATGTGGGGTAGTGAAGAGCCTGAGAAAGTCATGGGTGTTTTGGTGTTCACCAAAGCAGGTTTTCGGTTTGTTTTTTTTTTTTCTTATTGTCTTGTTATCTTATGTAGCTTATGCCACCAGGTAGTGACAGCCCGGGGGTGACAGGAGGGGACAGCAGGCAATGGCAGCCTGGAGGGTGACAGGAGGGGACAGTAGGTGGGGACAGGCCTGGGGGAGGGGTACAGGAGAGGACAGCTGTTGGGGACAGCCTGGGGGGTGACAGGAGGGGAGAGCAGGTATTGAAAGCCTGGCGGTGACAGGACCTCAGGCGCCAGATCAGGCCGCGAGCAGCTGAAGGCGACTCACTGCGACCTGCGGGTCACCAACGCCTAGACCATGGAAGGCGCGTGGGGGCGGCGGGCGCGGGATGCGGGGACCGGCCGGCTGGCGGTGGCGCAGGTGGCCAGTGAGGCGATTGGGCCGCGGCCGGCAGCGGTGACTCGTGCTGGGGCCTCAGAGCTGCTCTTCCGTGGTTGTGCGCTGGCAGCTGGCGTGAGGGCTGTGTGCGCAGCCAGGCACAGCAGCGTACGGGGTCGATGTGCGGCACCGCGCGTGGAAGAGGTTTGGTTTCTGGGAACCCTTCTAGGTAAAACGATAAGGAAATGTGGGACAATGCCTTGTAATCACAAACCTGCCAGATTTCTTTGAAACCCGGCAGAGAAGGCTGAACGTGATAGAAAAGGAGTGGATGGCCAATTGGAAGGGGAAAAAAGTGGGTTTGGTGACTGAAATTTGTCTTCAACTACTTTTACTCCACCGCATTGCAAAAGTGGCGCTTGGCTGCTGCAGAAACTGCTCAGTAGCAACGTTTTGGATCAAGAGTGTATCTGTGAGTGAGAATCTATGCAGACCCTGGAAAGCCATCTTGTAGACGGGTGTTCTGTCTCAAGTATACTTGGCATTTCTTGCTAATACAGCTTCTTTGCTACACCAAAGACATTTTCATTCAGATGTTATTGAGCATCATTTCTTCGTTTCTTTCAAACGGTGCATTTTTTTCCTGGTACTGCGTGTTAAACGGTGTCAGGGCAATACTGAAGTTTTATGGCAGATCACTTATGGTGAATATACCTAGAAATGTTCTTCGAGAAGCCCTAAGTTCTTTTGAATCTCAGAAATGGTGCTTGATTCTCAGAGACGGTAATGGTTTCGTATTACTTAGCGTGCTGTTTCAGTTTGGTAATCTACCATCTGGCAAAGCTTGCATGTGATTAAAGACTTTGGGATATGACAGAAATAAAAAGACTTGGAAACCGTTGCCATTCCTTAAACATTCAAATTTTATCGGGTGTTTTGTTTTGGTTTTTTTCTTTTTTTTTTCCTGTGGTTCTGTGACATTCTCACAACAGTCTTTTCTTTACAATGTGTACTCATAGGTTTTTTCCCTCTTCCTGTTTGATGTATTAAAACTTAAACAGAATAACATGTCTGCTGCGGTAACTGTAACTTTGGCCCTAGCCTTTCAAGTGGTTGGACCTAAGCACGCTGTTTACCTGCAGATAGGTAAAGTATGTTCAGGAGAGTATCTGTGAGGAGACTTAACAGCACGGTGTTAGGGGTCTTGGGGGTGTTACGGGATCGCGTGTCATACGGCGGTAGAGATAGACATGCAGGTAGAGGCAGATGTACAGGTTGTGACACAGATACTTAGTGGAACTTCTGTAAGGGTGTCTTCCCTGTGAAAATGCAAAAATCCCCCAGTGGTTGTCAGAGCAAAGCTAAGGAATACATTTCAGTGTCATACACATGTATGCGAGATTTTGGGGTTTTACACACAACCGTGAATTTCCGTTTTTATTGAACAGCCTCTACGTGCTTAAAGTCACCTTCAGAAGATGAAGGAAAGAACTCGGCCAGGATGTTCTGCCTAAAGGGGGTTCTCGGAGATCTTCCCTGTGGAGATACGGTCGTGGGTTTTATAACTTGGTGCAGGAGTCCTGACTAAATGGTGACGTGATCTTGGAAAGACCCTTCAGTGAACCTTGAGTGAAGATGGCCAACTTGTTCAGATTTTTCGGGGCCGCGTGATCACGGAAATCTCTTAATAGCAGCAATGCTAATAGAAGCTTAAAGTAAACAGGATTTTAAACATCACTGGGGGAAAAAAAAAGAAAGTGATGGTGGACTCTCTTTGAAGATGGTGGGAAGGCAAAATGGATGGTTGGGATGTGTTTGAAAAGGTGGGAGGCAGGGTGGGGGTGTCCTCTTCCGTGCTCGCTGTTATAGAGACATGTTCTAGGGTTTTGTAAGCTAACAGGAGCAAAAGCAATGTAAGTGAGATCAGGAAAGAACCTCATGCTTTAGCAGACTCTGCTTTAGTGACTTTAGAGACCATTTTGCTGTTGGCATTGAAACGATTCCAAAAAAATGGAAAAGATTTTGCTGCTTGTGTTTGACTATCAGACCTGAAGATTTCTGGAAAGGTACCGTGAGATGATAAAAGCATGACGCTGTGTGTAAAATGTTGGGTTTGTATCTGTAAAGGGATTCCCTGAAGTGCTACGTCACGACATGTCAATATCACTCTTACAAACTGACTGATGCTTTCTCTGTATTGATGTTGTTTCCAGAATACACAGATGATAATGCCCTGATTCCGGGGAACTCATCGGTAACTGTTAGGGGAGTCCCCGTCAGAGGAGTTAAAGCTACCGGCAAAACAGACCTTGGGTAAGTAGCCATAACACGTTGTGTTCTTTGGGAGGGGTTTCAGTGCGTTCACCTTCTTTGTGGCTGTTAGTTTACGGAGGCATTCAGGTTGTATCTTTCTTGTTAAAGCTGCTGTTAAATTGTGTTGTGACAGGGCAGATTTGAAGGTGTCTGTCCCAAAGCAGACTTAGATTTTTCAGCCTGCTGGGACGTGGCACTCAAGCTCCAACAGTGGTAACTGTTCAGACGTTTGAATTGGGTTTGTTCTTGGGCTTGGTTTTTCTGAGAGTCAAGTTCTCCATCCTGTTTCCTCTATGCAGAGAGATTCCTTATTGTATGCTTTTGCTTTTAGTGCTTTTAGAGTAAACGGAGAGACACATTGCAGTGTGAACCGGTGATTTGTTCCCATCTGCCAGCAGTCCGAGTCTCCGTGTTTGACTGCTTCCTTTGTCTGGGGGAGGGGGGCAGGGTATTCTTACACCCCAAAGGGGTGTGTGTGTGTGTGGGCTGCATGCTGTCTCCAGAGGAAGGACTGAGAGTGGCCAGCTGGCAAACCATGCAAACAAGAAGTTTCATTCTTAAGTGCTTCCTATTAGATTCCTAAAGACAATGTCTATGTCGGGCAAGAGAAAAAGAACAACATCCTAAAGCGTATTGCCTTTTGTGCCAGGACGGTGAAGGAACAGTTGATCTTTTCCAAACCTGAAGCTCAGAAAGCAGTTGAGCACATTCCCAAATGTTAGTAGTTACCTTTCTAAGTTTGTTTTCAGCCTAAGCTGCTCTCTGTGCTCCAGGTATTACTGCTGTATTCCTCAGATTTATGGAGGACAGAGAATCTGATTACAATTGCAGATACTCAAATGTAAGCCTGACTACAGCATTATCGCTGTCATCGATGTATTCGTCCAGTCCAGTTCTGTATCAGCTGCATCAGCATGGTTTGAATGGTCATGTTTTCAAGGCTTCTTCAAGACAGACCTCTCCTCCACCATTAGTAGATATTATTGACTTGTGGTTTTGCCATGTCTTTCTAATGTTAGTTCTCAATACATAAAGTGTACTGGCGAGTTACAGCGTGTCTCAAACAAACAGTACCGCAGCATCCTAGTACCCATGAAGCATCTGCAAGCAAAACCCCCTGAATTTATGTGGCTCTCCTGTAAGCTTTGGGCATATTACTGCAGTAGGTGTTGCAGTGCTTTCAGGCGCTGCCAAGGCTTTCTGGATGCCACAGCACTGTGCTTCTAAACATGGCCTGGTTTGGGGGGTTAATTTAGATGGGGATGCTTAGTGCTGTCTTGTCAATACCGCCTCGGTTTCTGGTTGGATGGCACCCTCTCCTGGTGTTGGAATGCTGCCCTAAAATGAGAGGCTAGGTGCCCCTAGCATCAAAGATCCAAGAAATACCTGCCCGTGGGGATCAGGGATGAATGCCGCTGCTCTCCTAAAGTTGCAAATGGTTCGGGCAGGTTAGCTTTCTCTTCCTTCAGCTGGAAACATTGTGGAAACAACTGGTAGAGTCGTTAGTGTTTGGGAATGATGAACGCATGGTGTCACGGTGGAGAGGCCTTCAGAAATGCGTTAGTCACCTTGTAGTATCTTCCTCAAGGCAAGTGGATGGAGAAACCATGGTGTGGTAATCTAAAGCGTTTCCTCGCACTTCCTCGTGTTCAGGAGGTACGTGGCTGTACTTGCGAGCCTGGTGGTGATGTAGCAGTGGCAGGAAGTATGAGCCTTTCTATTTGTGCAGGACTTGCACAGCAGCCTTTGGGTTGCCTCTGCTCGTGGGACGCTTTGGATGATGTATGAATTGTTTGTTAACTGATGGACGGTTGCATGTGTGATTCATGAGTAGCATG
The DNA here is from genome assembly GCF_023634155.1 of Falco peregrinus. Taxonomy (NCBI): domain Eukaryota; kingdom Metazoa; phylum Chordata; class Aves; order Falconiformes; family Falconidae; genus Falco; species Falco peregrinus. The sequence goes on from NW_026599603.1 coordinate 980,650, forward strand.
CAGGTACAGACCAATGAGTATTGGAATCTCGGCAAGGGCTTGTGTGCCATAAGTGTTTCCTAAAATATTGTAGCATGTTCAAGATGATCTTAAAGCAAATTCTGGTAATCCAGGCTTTTTTCCTTATTTTTTTAACACAGGCCTCCTCGACCACAGAAAATCCTTGGAACTGCTTTCAGGTGATGTTTCTACTGCTATTGGTAGTCACTTTAGGCTAGAGGATGGTGGGTACCTGAACACAGTGCTTGGGCCTCCACAAAGAAGCACTTTTCTACAGACAACTGTTCTTGTTTTGTCAGGGGAGTGTAGAAACCAAAGTGCTCTATCTGGTACCTGTTTGTGATAGTGGGGCTATACAGATTGCCTGAAGGTGCCTTCATATTTGGATGGCTGACTATTTAAGAACAGAAAAGTGTAGCACAGTCTTCATCGTTTTGAGACTTAGAGAGAAGAAAGAAAATATGTGAGGACTTCTTCTTGCACTGCTGTATTCTGTATCTTAGAGTCATTGGGGACAAAGAAGGAATGGGATTTGGGGTTTTATTTCAGTTGCACTGAATGTACCAGGAGAGCACACTTTATGTATAGAAATAAATTTCCATATTCATAAGACTATCAGAACACAGTGTTTTGGTGCTCAGGTTTTATAAACTGTTTTCACGGCTTTATGTTGGTTACGAGTGCTTTATTTTAAGTTCTGATCATCTTTCTTTCTTCTTCTAGAAGTCAAACTGAGCCAGCGAGTAGAACATCAAAAGAGGTATGTAAAAACACAAGCTGAAACTTTTTTCTACATGCTGCACCTAAGCCTAAGAAATGTAGCCTTGTACTAATTCTTTTATATATATAAAATATAAATGTTTTATATATAATATTTGTAATATATATATAAAAACATATTTTCCAGTGAAACACAGTGTATGCTGTAAATCCAATGTATTTGATTCAGCATAGTGAAAACTGAGCAATGCCAACTTTTGCACGGTGCTAATGTGAGCAGTGGTATTTGTGCCTAGTAACGCATTGCATTTCGTACTGAATAGGCTAGAATATTTCTTGTATGACTGTGTGTTGTACAGATAATGTGGGCTCATTTTTAGAGCTTGCAGGTTCAAGGTTTGCACCACTGAACTTGGTGCCACCCTTCAGTACACCACCACTTTGAATTTACATTTGGAAAAGGGGCAGCATTTTTTTCAGTTCAGAAAACACTGTCGTTCTGCTGCTAAGACATGAATAAGTAACGCGAGGAGATACTTGACTAGTGATGGCCTAGATCTCCATTTGGCCCTTGGGTGGAATGCTACGTGCAACAATGCATTTCAAAATAGCCCTCATAGTACAAGCATTACTTTGTGGTGGTGTTTGGTTTTCATCTGTAAGTATAACTGCTTTTTCTTCACTCGAATGGTGTGAGGCATTACACGAGCTCTAGGTCACGGGATCTGATCACTTTGTAAGCTCTTAGGATAACTTAACCTAGAAATTCATGAGCTTGGGGTCTAATGAAAGTAAATGAAAGACAGCGCAAAAACTATGCTGCGCTCATGAACCATGCCTGTGTGCATTTAGAAAATGTTGAGCTATTAACTGATTAATTTATAAACTGCACTGGCAATGTTTCCTGTAGTGACACTTCCTTCTCAAATAAACGGAAATATTTTTTTTAGATCCTTTTGAGCTGAAAATGGACAGCTTCCTTAACCCTCCGTCTTTTAAGCAGTTGTGAGCATTTGGCAAGGGTCCCCCTCTGAGGTATCCTGAGCGATAGATTGATCTCAAGAGGGGTTGGTTACTTTAGTTTCTTCCCATTAACAACGTAGGCATACGTAAAGCTGTTTAAGGTTTGGACTTTGTTTTGAACAAATACAAATTCCACTGGCTTGGAGGTGGCTCTTTCAGTGATGCTCAGAGGCTATAGCGCAGGCTTTCATACAGCAGTAGGGGTGAACTCTTGCTATGTTCTGATTGTATGCAGAACTTGAACGTGTGTTTAATTTTTCTGAATAGATTGGCGACTCTTCCGCATCTCTTTCTCTGGCCCAGCTTATTAAGGTATGTTTAGATGTACTTTCTTGTGAAATAGTGGTTTTAAACCTTACACTGTGCTCTCTAGCTGGATAACTGCTGTAATATGAGCAAAACATTAATTGTTAATAATTCAGAGTGTTTATCCTAACTTTAAAATGTGCGTATACTTTGATACTATCCTGTAGAGAGTAGTTCCCAGCTTGGGAAGATGGAAGGGGAGCACCTTATTGGCCTCAGTGTGATGCTGCAGTATTACTCATCTGCAAGACACAAAGAAGCAGCACTTCAGAAGCTGTTTACCATTTTTCATACGACCCGTTAATTCTTCATTGGAACCTAACACAATTTTTACAGAAGAATTTAATTGGCTGTAAGTTGTGGACATTGCTGGGGCCTTTGCAACAGCCAGAACAGACGTGTTTCTGGAACATGGGCAATAGCATGGCTGTTTTTGAATTTCTAGTCATTACCTAAACCTTTGTTAGGTATGACCTAACCCTAAGTCTGATACTTAACGTTGACACTTTACCTTGAGACTTAACCCTGAGATTTAACCCTAAGACTATTAAGCATTCGCTAAGACTTAACTTTAAGATGTACCATTAAGACTTAACCCCAAGACTTAACCTTAAAGATTTAACCTTAAAACTTAACCTTAAGATTTACACTCATGATTTAACCCTAAGACTTCACCCTAAGGCTTAACCTTATGACTTAAACTTAAGGCTCAACCTTAAGACTTAACCCTGAGAATTAAGCCTAAGACATAACCTTAAAACTTGACCCTAAAGTCATAACCCTAAGACTTAAATTTTAAGACTTAACCCAAAGAGTTATCCCTAAGACTTATCCCCAAGACTTAACTCTTAAGGGTTAACCCTAAGACTTAAACTTAAGCATTAAACTTTATAGTTATCCCCAAGACTCAATCCATAAGTCTTAAACTTAAGAGTTAACTTTAAGACTTAACCTTAAGACTTGACCTAAAGACTTAACCCTAAGGCTTAACCTTAACACTTAAATATTAAGACTTAACCCAAAGACTTATCCCTAAGATAAATTTTAAGACTTAACCTGAAGACTTAACCTTAAAACCTAACCCTAAGAATGAAGCCTAAGACTTAACCCTAAGATATAACCTTAAGCCCTAACACTAAGACTGAACCTTAAGACAGGCCCTGGGCCTGAGCCATCTCTGCAGGGATGAGGCCTTCCTCGGCGTCCGTCCCTCAAACCCTCCCTCCGGCCCCCACGATCCGTCCCTAAAACACTTCCCCTCTGGCCCCCAGTCCCTGCTGGCCCTGAAGGCCGGCCACAGCACTTGGTTTCAAGCCTGAGCTGGTCATGTCATGGCTGTTCTGGAATGTGGTACAGTGAAAGAAGAGATTGAAATGGCAAATGTTCCCCCCCAGAGTGGTCCCATGCTGGCAAAGGTTGTCCGAGGAGGTTGTGGGCTCTCTGTCCTTGCAGATCTTCAAAGGCCAAGGGCACACAGTTCTCTGCAACCTGCTCTAGATGAGCGTGCTGGAGCAGAGGGCTTGGCCCAGAGGACCTCCACGGGTCCCTTCCAACCCCACCCTCCTGTGTGGCTCTGTGCTTTGCTTTTCCTCCTAAAGCTCCTCAACTCAGCCCCGATGCCCGCTGGAAAGGGTGCTGGGGCAAGGGATGATCCCAAACTCCTCCCCGAGGGTCCTTCCCAGCACAAGAGCTCCCCACTCCGGAAGACACGATGGCAGACACGGTCAGGAGAGGGAAAAGATTCTTTTATTGTCAACACCAGCTGCGAGGGCCCAGGAGTCACAGCGGTTCAGCCGGTGAAAGTCAGTCAGCACCTGCAACGACAGAGTCAGAAAGCTCTGCTAAGCCCCCAGAGGCAGGAAGAGGCAGGATTTGGTTCCCCCTTCTTTGGAGGACACTGTTTCTGAGGAATTCCTCATGGCCCAGAAGGGAGAGCTCTTGCTGGCCTCCACTAGGGGCCTTCTCCCCAGGGGTGACCTCCCTAGGGAGCTGTGCGTGCGCAGGGATGCTGACAGTGCCCCTGTGCCACGCAGCAGGGCTCGATGGGGAGCCCCTGGGGAGCTGCCGTGGGGCTCATCCCAAACCCTGCTCAGCACCAGCCCTCGCCGGCCCTTGCCAGCCAGCTGGGCTGACTTAGGGCCGTGTTCAGACTCGGGAAAGATGGGCAGCAGCGCCTGGTACGCACCTGGCCTTCCTGACGTGCTGCACCTTCCTGAATTTTCTCAGGTTTGGGCCCGCAAAGTCATTTCCTCTCTTCTCCGTTTTATTTTTGCTGTGCTGTCCCTCTCCTCTGCCCAGATTTCTTTTCTCTTTCTTTGTCTCGAGTTTTCCTTCTCCTGGTGGGATCCTGAAAAACTTTCCACCCCACAGCGTGATGAGAGGGGGAAAGCCCCAAGCCCCTGCAGTGAGCTCTCAGGTCAGGCAAGGGGAGCTCTTCCTACCTGGTTTCCTGGGGCAGGCTGGTCAGTTGTTGCAGGCATGCCGGGGACTCTGCCGTGCCCTCGGGGGTGGCTGGAGGCAAATCTGGAGGTGCCTAAACCAGAAACGTGGGAGGTAACGGGTGGCAAGTAAGGGCCTGGGGTAGTGAGGGCCTGACTGCCAAATTGCCATCTTAGCTCTACAGAGGAGATGCTGGTTTGCATCATGCACATTTTGCACAGTCCAGCCACTGCAGCCTAGACTTGATGAAGCTGCGATGGAATAGGATCTGAGCAAAAGCCCTCTCAAGGTGACAGCTACTCCCTTCTGTCCTTTTGTGGGTGTTTTGTAGGTATGTTTTGTTTGATGAAGCAGATCATACTTCATGAAATGCATTCCAGAAACAGCCTTTCCAGTTTTCCTTAACACGTACCACGCTGGGGGGAGAGGAGGAGCCCCAAAGGCACAAGAGAGCGGCTGCCAGGAGGAGGCCCAGCGGCTGCTTGGCCTCCTGGGAAATTACTGTCCCACTTGAGACATGTTGTCCCAGTGTCTGTGGAGCTGCCGTACCTCTGCCGCTTTGGGCCCTGCCCCTGTGTCTCCCCCAGCTCCGCTGTCGATGTCCAGCAGAGAGGCGTCTGCATCCAGAAAGGCTTCTGCCAGACGCTGGGTGTCTGCTGTGCCTGCAGGGCCACTTTGCTCTTCGCACTGCAGCTCTGGAAAGCAAAAGCACGTGCAGCAGCGCGACTTCTTGGAAGTCAAGTACATCTCAAGCAAAGCCCAGCCAAGCCCTACACCGCTTGTCTCCTCAACGTTGAGGTTTCTGGCATCCCGAGCCCCAGTGTCTGTGACAAGCCTCAGCCCCTCCTCCTACCTGTGCGCCTGTCCATGGGTGCTGGCACCTCCTCGGCTGATGGAGGGGAGAGGCCGGCCACCTCCCCCCCAAAGATGTCCCCGCAGTTTTCAATGAGGAACTCCACCAGCACGTTCACCTGCAGACATGAAAGCCTTGGTCTCAAGCCAGGTGCCTGCAGACATGTCAAGCAGCCTTTCCCACTGCTGACCCTTTGTCTGCGCAGGTGGCTGCGGCTGGGGGTTGCTCTTCCAGGCACCCAGCCCACCAGCCCTGGCTCAAGGGAGGAGGCAGCCAGGGACCTCTCAACAGCCAAGCTCCGATGGGCCGGGAAGGCAGCAGCCGGCTGCTGGGTAGGGCGTACCTTCTCGGTCACTGCCAGCATGGCCTGCAGCGGGAGCAGGTCCTCGTTGGGTGGGCTCAGCAGGTTGGGCCCGATGCAGATGGCCAGGTTGCTGCAGCTCATTCTGCTGGTGGCTGCGTTGTGGCCGATGTGCTGCAGCAGGGCCATCAGCCGCTTCAGGAGGAGGAGATTGGCCACAGGCAACTTGTCAGCCACCCTGAGGGAAGAGGAAGACAAGGCTGATGAAGCAGAGGGTGCCCACAGCCGTCCCTGCAGCTGGCCCCAGGCGGGTGGGAGCCAGCAGCCGTGTTGCACAGCTTTGCAGCTGCCCGAAAAGACAGCTTTCTGAGGAACCCATGCCTTTGCAGGCAGGTCCCAGAACTCTCCCGGTCCCTGCTCAACAGGCCGGCGGCTGCCCACACTTACGCTTTCAGCTCCTCCACCTTGGCCTGCTTGCTGGCCCTCTCCATGGCTGCCATCCAGTCCTCGTAGAGGTCGATGACGAGGAGCTTGGTGGGGATGCTTCGCAGGAATTCCTGCAATGCCAAGGGCTGCAGGTGAGCCTTTGAACGCTGCAGGCCAGCCAGGAGCTCCTCCAGCTGCAGCTCAGAAGCGCTCACCTTCAAGATGACGGCCAGCAGCAGTGCAGGCTGGCTTCCCACATCGACTTCCGTGCCGCGGTCCAGGGCCTCGCGTAGCTGCCGAAGTTCTGTGCCGCCGGCAGCTCTGCGGAATATCCCCTCCGTCGTCGGTCCTTCCTGGTGCAGGACAGCCAGCAGCTCCTGCAAGAGATGCAGGACAGTGGCTTGGCTGAGGAGCTGCCCTGCAGCAGCGGTGGCCATGGCCAGCGCTCTTCCCCAGGCTGGGCTCTGTCCTCCTGCAAAGGGGCTGGGAGCAGAGAAGCGTGAGCCATGGGCAGAGAGCCCAATTCCCCAGTACCTGGAGCCAGGGGACGCTGCCTGTGGACTGAGTGGGGGGCTGGGGACCCCGTGTCCAGGCTGGCTTACCTGGATGGGCCGGGGCAGCGTGTTGTCCTCCCCACAGAGGGCTGCCAGGGGCTGCCCAAAGAGCGCCCTGCTGCAGCCGGAGCCCGCCTGCCCTGGTGCCTGGGCAGCGGCCGGGGTGCGCCGTAGAGCAAAGGGCCAGGGCAGCCCCATCCTCCTCCTGCTGCTGCTGCTGCTCCCTCCTGCTGCAAAGGAAAACAGAGTAAGACGCCATCAACGGAGAACCCCAGGCCAGCGGTCCCAGAGCCTGCCCTGCCCTGCTCTGTCCTGCCCGCAGCGCGATGCTGTGTAGTGCGGCAGGACAGGCAGGGAGCCAGCAGCTGGAACCGTGGCTTTGGCCCAGCAGCTGTGGCTTGGAGGCTGCCGAGAGCTGGTGTGCCACCAGGACAGCCTGTCCCAGCCCTTGCCCTGCCCTCCTGCAAGCTGTGGGCAGCCGCAGAGGCTCTGTGTCCTGCAGAAGCTCATGCAGCGGCCGCTCTCCAGCAGGTGTCCTTGCTAGTCCAGGTGCTGTCCTCCCGTGCGGTGCCCAACCTGCATGGCGACACTCAGGGGACAAGTGAGCACAGTTCAATCCACTGCAGGAGGCTGCCTTTCTTTCCCAAACTCACCTGGCTCGTGGCAAAGTCCCCCTGCGTTTGCAGATGGGGCCGTCGCAGGCCCTTGCTTGGGATGAGCCTGCAAGAACCAAGAATCGGGCTGTGCTTGGAGAGCAGCCCCGCAGCAGAAAGGGCCAGCGGCGAGCTGCCCCCCGGCACCAGCAGCCTGAGCATGGCAGAGCTGGGACCCTCTGGCCTCCCAGGCTCTCTGCCCCGTGCGGCAGGTTTCGTCCCAGCTCCGCCAGCCAGCCAGTACGTACCAGCGTTCCTGGTGTCTCCCCAACCCCCTCTGCTGCGGAGTGGTACTGTGGGAACCCCCGCCCTCCTGCACATGGTCACCCCACTGGCTGCACATCCCAGCACAGCCAGAGATGGGTGCAAGGCAGCCATTCTCACCTCTGCCTGTGCCTCCATCAGCCTCTCCAGGCTCCTGGCGCGCACTGTCCTCCACTGGGCGGGAGAGAAGGAGGGGAAGAAGGTGAGCAGCCATGGGTCTGCTGCTCGGCTGCAGGAGCAGTGCTTGGGGACAGGGCCCAGAGCAGAGAGACACTCACGGCGTGGCGGCGGCTCAGCTCCTTCTCCAGGAGCTTGATGGATGTTAGGCGGGTGACGCGGGCTCCCGTGCGTCCTTCTGGTGTCCTGTGCACCGGGAAGGGAGAGGGAGAGAGCTGGGTGAGCCCCAAGCCGTCTCTTGTCGCTTGTCAGGCAGCTGTGCGCGAGAGCTGCCTGCAGCCCCAGGGGCACCTTCCCCAGCTGGGGGCTGTGTTCCCCCGTGGGCCCAGCTTCTCCTGGAGCACCCCCCCCCGGCTTACCCCAGCAGCGTGGCCACCCAGAGCTCCTTCAGTGCCTGGGAGCTGCAGAAAGAGAGGAGAGACAGCGTCAGGCCCTGCTGCCCCCAGCCCTGGGCAAAGGTGGGGGCCTGCACAGCCCTGCCCCGTGGGGCAGGACAGAGGCGCTGTCCAAGCCCTGGGTCGCTCTGTCCTGCCTGAGCAGCTGTATTTGCCCTTCCCTTCTGGGGGCCAAAAGGTGACGAGGGGATGCAGGATGGGGAAGCATCCCCCATCCCTCCCTCCCTGCCACCGAGCTGCCTGCTCCCTGCCCAGGCTCTGCACGCAAGGCAGAGGCCAGTCTTCACGGGATGGCGTGGGCACGGCTGGGAAGCTCTCCTGCCCGACCACGACTCACCCAAAAGTGGCAATGCAGGAGCCGGTGGGCCAGGCGAGGATGACAGTGGTGCTGTCCTCATCGGTGCCTTGCTCCTCCTCCTCCTGTCCCTCCTGCCCCGCAGCCTCCTTCCCGCTGCTGAGCACCCACAGCTGGTCCAGGGCCAGGCGGAGCTGTGGGCGCAGGCTGGTGCCATGTCTGCAGAGAGCAGAAGCCGGCCCTGAGCTGGAGGGGGGCTCCTTGGGCTGGGTCCCCACGCGCAGAGCCCTGTCCCCCACCTGCCCTTGGGACGGACGTTGGTGCCTCCAGCACCGAGGGGCCGGGGCCTGGGGCTGGTGCCAGGGTGTCCCTGGGCCGGGGCTGGGGGGAAGGATCTGGGCTCTGAGGGTCTTACCGCAACTTGGCGACCACCAGTTCCTTGTGGAGGAGGAGCAGGCGCCTCTCGCTCCTCTTGCGGCCCCGGGTCAGCCGCACGTCTGCGCTCAGCACCGGCTCGGCGTCGCTGAGAGCCTCCCTGCAGAGCAGAGAGCGGCGGGCATGAGCAACGTCAGTGCTGCGTGGCCCAGCTGTGCCCGCGTGTCCCCGAGCCCTGGGGGAGCCCACCTGGAGCTGCAGCAGCAGCTGGCCTGGCCCATCCTGCCCCGGAGAGGAGGGCCCTGGCCGTGCACCGAGGAGGGGGCCCAGCCGGCGACGGGGAGGCTGGGAAGCGGGGTGCTGGTGCTGTGGCAGCGCTGCTGGGCCAGAGGCTGCCTCCTGCCAGCGCCGCTGCGTGCCAGCACAGCTCTGCCCTGCTGCCTGTGGTGGCCGTGGGCTCCCCGTGACCAACGGTCTGAGCCCAACGGAAAGTGGGCGGAGCCTGCGGGGGCGGGGCTGGGGCCCTCTCCAGTATGGCCGGCCCTGCCTTGCCCGGGGGAGCCCCGAGCAGGACAGGGCAGGGGGCAAGGGCCACCTCCCTGCGCCTGCGGCCAGCGCTTTCACCTGGCTTTTTGACAGGGTCCCGCTCAATAAAAGAAGCTGTTTTTCCTAGAGATGACCATTGTGGCTAGAGGCAGACTCCTCTTGGTGGAGGCCGGCCTAGCCGTTGGAAGGCCTCTGGCACACAGGCCGTGCTAGGCCTCAGGCCCCAAGGCGCTGGAATTGGAGCAGGCCCACCGGGAGGAAAAACTTCCATTTTTACCAAAAGACGGGGGGACTAGCAGCAGTAAAGAGCCGCTCGGGTCCTGCCAGGCGCCACAGGGAAATGAAAGGTGTGGTGAGCTTCGGCAGGAATTGTGGTGCCCCTGGAGCACCACCCTTGCTTGGGAAGGCTTTATCCCACCTGGGTGTTAAGGCTTCACCCTTGGCGATCAGGGCTGGATGAGCACCACCCAGGAGCCCCTGCCCTGTTAGCCATGACCTTCACCCAGCCGGTGGCCAACACGGCCAGGGGCGAGTTTGTGGGGTAGGCCATGACCATGGCAAAGAAGGGACCCGTAGCCAGCTTTTGATGGCCCGTGTCTCGTTTCACTGTTGACCCTAAGCAATGCCTTGCTTCAAATAGAAGCGATGCAGAGAGTTACACACCCGCCCTTTTCAGGAAAAATGCAGGACATCAGAGACATGTAGCAAGTTCTCTGCTGGCTGTTGTACACTGCAGCAAGAAGCAGCGTGGGTCCAGTGGCTAATGCTGGAAGGGGAATTCAGCACTTCTGGGAAAGGGATATAAAGGCACTCTTGTGGGCCAGGCTGGGATTGGGGAGGCTGGGTGGGTGTCTGGGGTCCCAGCTTTCCTGCAGTGCTGACTGTGTGCCTGCTGCTTGCTCTTCCCTGCAACGCCGGTTGCATCCACCTGCTGGGGCTGTGCTTGGGAAGGGCACCGGGGGTGAGCAAGCCCATGGGAGAGGGCTGGGGGGAAGCTCTTCTCCAGAGATCTACCAGAAACTGTCCAGAGCATCCGAGAGGATGCTCTGTGTGACAAGGGAAGGTGCCCGTTGGTCCAATGTATGGAGCCTGCAGGGCTCCCGTCAGGGTCCTTTGACCTACCCATCCTCCAGCCAGCAATCCAGGTGCCCCTGGGGGGTCCCATGTTGGTCTCCTGAGGTACCCTTTAGCCCCGGTGAAGGTGTCATGCCTGAGTGTGTGCTTGCAGGGCATGTTTCCTTCCTGCTGACAAGGGCGGAATTGCAGTTAAATGCCCCTGGGCGATCCCGAGCCAAAAGCAGATTTTTTTCTATGGGCCACACTGCTTTGCAGTCCATGTGTGTGGTTCAGCTCCTGCATGGGAGCTGAGGACACGAGGTGACCTAGCTCTGAAGCTGGCCACTCTTGCTCCAGGCAACTCCAGTTGCTTGCGTTTTCCTTCAGCTTCCCCAGCCTGATGATCTCCACTGTCACCTCCTCCCTGTCCTACAAGAAGTATCCCTCTCCAGGCCATTAGGACAGTGGCACAGCACTCAGAATCCAGATCACTGGTAGAGAAGTAGGACAGAGGAAAAGAGAAGTTCTCCTTTGAAAGAAATCCTTGTTTGTCCTCCTTTAGCTACCAGTGGATGAAAAATACGGGGACAGAATTTCAGGCCAGCCACAGCACTGGCTTTCAAGCCTGAGCTTGTAATGTCATGGCTGTTCTGGAATGTGGTACAGTGAAATGAGAGATAGAAATGGCAAATTTTCCCCCCCAGAGCGGTCAAATGCTGGCAGAGGTTGTCCAAGGAGGGTGTGCAGCCTCTGTCCTTGGAGATCTTCAAAGGCCAAGGGCACACATTTCTCTGCGACCTGCTCTAGGTGAGCGTGATGGAGCAGAGGGCTTGGCCCAGAGGACCTCCACGGGTCCCTTCCAACCCCACCCTCCCGTGTGGCTCTGTGCTTTGCTTTTGCCCTGGCGGAGATCTTCAGGGACTTTGCGTTCCATTTTGTGTTGCCTTAGGGCTACAGTGTGCTGTGGTTTGGGGGCAACAAGGTTATGGTATGCCAGAGGTCAGGCGAGTTAGTGTCAAAGTGTGTTATTGTTATGGACAGAACCTGTGTTTGTTGGCCCTGTGTTCCTGGGGTTATGGCATTTTTATCATGTGTTCTGTGTGGTGATTTTTTTTTTTGTGGAGAGTGCCTTTTTGCAGCTATTTTGCCTTTGTAGGGTTTGCATGGGGGCCTCTGGTTTGTGTACCAAGTTTCTTCTGGTTGTTTTTCTGCTGTGCTGGTGGATGGTGGTGTTTTTTTTCTGTCTTGAAACCATCGTTACAGGCCTAGTATATCTCCTGCAGGTCAGGCAGTGTCACTTCTGGTGTGGTCTGACTCATTTCTGGTGAGTTGGTAGGTAGGTATGGAGGACTTGTGGTCCCTCCATGGAGGATGACTGCTAGAGGACTAAGAGGCAGATCTGTGGAGGGGTGAGAGGACTGCTGGCCCATAAGTAGTGACTGTCAGAGGACTAAGTGTACTTGAATTTACGTGGGCTTCCAAATTCATGGTTGTTTCTCCTGCCTTGCGGAAGGGCCATGGGAAGTCACCAGCCACACGGAAGGATAAAGGGTTTCCCACGGCTACGTGGCTTTTTGGGTTTTGCTTTTGAATAAGAAAGTCCTGTCTCTACATGAGTAGAACTATAAACGGTCAATTTTGCCAACTTTAGAAAGCAGGGAGCAGCACTTTTCTGCTGTGCCTCACATGGCGGCCAGGGCACGGTGAGAAACAGCAAGTGAGTTTCTTCCTGGAACCTTCTCCAGGGGAGCAGTGCTGCACTTGTCAAGGTGAGGGGTTTTTTGGCTCTATACGATTGCAAATGTGAGGGGTTCATTTTCAGAACACAGCTATTAGGGAGCAGAACATTTGTGCTGTGCCTCACATGGCTGCAAGGACAGAGTGAGAAACAGCAAGAAAATTCCTTCCTGGCACCTGCTCCAGGGGAACAGTGCTGCCCTTTCCCAAGATGTATTTTTTTTTTGGCTCTTAAGGTCTGCAGCTCTGAAGGGTCAGTTTTGCTCACCACAGAAAGCAGGGAGCAGAACTTTTGTGCTGTGCTGTTCCTCACATGGGTGCCAGGGCAGGGTGAGAAACAGCAAGAGGATTCCTTCCTGGCCCCTTCTCCAGGGGAGCAGTGCTGCCCTTTCACAAAGTGAGCACTGGTTCTGCATGAGTGCAAAATGTTTGGGTCAAATTTCTCACCACAGGAAGTAGGGAGGTGAACTTTTGTGCTGTGCCTCACATGGCTGCCAGGGCAGGGTGAGAACAGCAAGAGAATTCCTTCCTGGAACCTTCTTTATGGGAGGAGTGCTGTACTTTGCCAAAGTGACTTTTTTTGGATCTTAACGACTGCACCGCTGAGGGATTAATTTTTGCTCACCACGGAAAGCAGGGAGCAGCACTTTTGTGCTGTGCCTGACATGGCTGCCAGGGCAGGGTGAGAAGCAGCAAGAGAATTCCTTCCTGCCACCTTCTCCAGGGGAGCAGGGCTGCACTTTGTCAAGGTGAGTTTTTTGGGCTGTGCATTATTGCCAGTGTAAAGGTGTCCAGTTTCTCCCCACAGAGAGCAGGGTGCACAACTTCTCTGCTGTGCCTGACGTGGCTGCAAGGACATGGTGAGAAGTAGCAATAAAATTCCTTCTGGAACCCTCTCCAGGGGAGCAGCCCTGCACTTCCCCAGGCCATGTTTTTTGGTTCATGGTTTCCCAGGCCATGAGTTCAAAAGTGCTGTGTCAATTTTCTCACCAGAGAAAGCAGGGAGCAGAACTCTTGTGCTGTGCCTCACATGGCTACCATGCACGGTGGGAAGCAGCAAGAGAATTCCTTCCTGGTACCTTCTCCAGGGGAATTTCCCAGCTCCCGAGAGACTCCTGGCACTGGCTGCAAGGGGGCTCCCAGCCGAAGGGTGGGCCTGGGTGTTGTTGGGGTGTTAATTGGTGATGTCTCCTTTCCTTAGTCACGTTAACACTTTGGGATAACAAATGGATGCTTCGCTCCTGTTGCTCTTTTATCATATCGCTCACAGTAACTGCCACTGGTTCCTTTTATCATATTGCATGCTATTTTCTTTTATTGCAATATAAGAAACTGCATTTGATATATTCCATTATGTGATATACTTGATAGATTTGATTATATTTGATGTGGAGTTCAGCTTTGCTGTCTATCCAGTCAGCCAGCAAAACATAATTTGATGTAGTCGGCAGCATACGAAGTAAAACTCTCTCTATTTAGGAAAAAAAAAAAAATGTTCCTCGACTTGCTGTTGTCAGGTGGGAACCATTGCCTTATGGTGTTTGGGCCGGAGTGGTCTGGTGGTGCTGGGCAGTTGGGCCATGCCAGGGACAGAGGTTGTGGTGTCTGGCGGGACGTTTGATGCCACTGTATAGATTCCACTGTGTATACGTTTATGTCCAGGGATTCTGTTAAGGGAAGGCTGCTGGCTCGGCAAAGGGACAAGATGTCTGAGCTCCCCAGTTACCACGCTCTGATTTGCTGTGTAGCTCTACGTTAAACACACCTGCGCACAAAGGTTAGGCCAAGCTGACTCTCTAAAGCTGTTAGAAGTGACGAATTAAGGGACCTCTCATGCAGGGAGTCAGCCTTGGGAAGGATGGGGAACGAAGAATGGATGGGGAAAAGATCGGTGTTCTCTTCAGTGATGCAGAAAGAGCCTCTGGGTGAGGACGTTGTGGTCGCAGAGTGCTGCGATCCGCAGAATGTTGGTTGGAATTCGGACAAAGGTAATTGTTGTGGGGGGAGATCGTGACCTCTGACTCAGATAGCCCCCCGAGAGAGGGCAAGGCCCCGCTTGGGGAGCACGGGGAGCTAGTAAAAAACCTCAGCAGTGCTGTCTGAGGGTGTGTGCTCGTTTGCATTAAAGCAAGCAACTTGTAACCCTCCCGTGCCTGAGTGAAAATGCATGTGTAATGCGCTATGAGTGTGCAAGTGCTCTGCTGTCCATAGTGCGTACCCTCGAGGAACTGGGTGAGCACGCTCAGAGGAAACATTCCCCCGTGCTCCCAGCACTGCCATAAAGAATGCCGGCCTTCTGAAACTTGCAAGCAAGGCTTAGAGGGTTTTTCTCCCTGACCGACTTTATGGTATCATTCCCACCATACTGGAGAAAGCAAATCTTTTTCTGTTTGGTGGTGAAAGCAGCTTGGGGAGCGTCACTGAAGTGCAGCACTTTTTTAACCTCAGGTCTAAAGTGCCACCGGTCCTACCGTGGAATACACCCTTCCTCAGGCTTTCAGCAAACGGAAAGGATGCAACAAACCCACCCCACTAAGACGTCCTGCGCTTTTTTTATCTTCCCTGGAAGGTGGGGACATGACCCTGTTGGGCCATCTGTGCCACCTGCCTGGGAGCCAAGATGGTGCCTTTGCATTTCAGGCTAAGCACTTACCTTCTTTTTTTTCCTTTTCAGCGACTTTAGAGCCACCCTTAGGGAGGCTGGTTAAGCTGGTTTATGTACAGCTGGTCACCAGTGGAGGGAAACGGTAAGCTCCGCTATTGCCTCTGGTGTTTACTTGTTACCTTGTCGCTCGTTTGAGTGATCTTACCGTGCCCCGGCAAGCAGAAGCTATCACGCCACTTTAGGCCTTGGTCTAATAGTCATGCAAAGCGATACTGAAAGTCATTCTGAGATCTGGAACAGGCCCCAATGTGCATTTTATAAAAGTGCATCTTGGCTGCTCTTTATCTTTGCATGGGTTTTTTTCCCGTTTCTCCAGACTGTTGAAGCTCTGAAAGGCGCCAGTGAGCTGCTCTCCCTCAGTTTGCTCCTTTGCCTTTGGGGAGTGCGGTTCATGTTTTCTTCATGGCTTTGCAGAGGAGAAAATCCATGAATACACCACCTTGCTTTTTTCACCTAAGCTAATTTCAGAAACTGCCTCCTTTAACTTAGACATGAAACTCTTCTTAACCTCTTTGTGCACTTGTAGAAAAGCAGGGTGGGGTGGGGGTTGGGGGGTGGGGGTGTCTTCAGGAAGTGCCCGCAAAAGAGCCTGTGGGAGACCCTGTCCCTTGACTCACATGTGGGGTAGTGAAGAGCCTGAGAAAGTCATGGGTGTTTTGGTGTTCACCAAAGCAGGTTTTCGGTTTGTTTTTTTTTTTTCTTATTGTCTTGTTATCTTATGTAGCTTATGCCACCAGGTAGTGACAGCCCGGGGGTGACAGGAGGGGACAGCAGGCAATGGCAGCCTGGAGGGTGACAGGAGGGGACAGTAGGTGGGGACAGGCCTGGGGGAGGGGTACAGGAGAGGACAGCTGTTGGGGACAGCCTGGGGGGTGACAGGAGGGGAGAGCAGGTATTGAAAGCCTGGCGGTGACAGGACCTCAGGCGCCAGATCAGGCCGCGAGCGGCTGAAGGCGACTCACTGCGACCTGCGGGTCACCAACGCCTAGACCATGGAAGGCGCGTGGGGGCGGCGGGCGCGGGATGCGGGGACCGGCCGGCTGGCGGTGGCGCAGGTGGCCAGTGAGGCGATTGGGCCGCGGCCGGCAGCGGTGACTCGTGCTGGGGCCTCAGAGCTGCTCTTCCGTGGTTGTGCGCTGGCAGCTGGCGTGAGGGCTGTGTGCGCAGCCAGGCACAGCAGCGTACGGGGTCGATGTGCGGCACCGCGCGTGGAAGAGGTTTGGTTTCTGGGAACCCTTCTAGGTAAAACGATAAGGAAATGTGGGACAATGCCTTGTAATCACAAACCTGCCAGATTTCTTTGAAACCCGGCAGAGAAGGCTGAACGTGATAGAAAAGGAGTGGATGGCTAATTGGAAGGGGAAAAAAGTGGGTTTGGTGACTGAAATTTGTCTTCAACTACTTTTACTCCACCGCATTGCCAAAGTGGCGCTTGGCTGCTGCAGAAACTGCTCAGTAGCAACGTTTTGGATCAAGAGTGTATCTGTGAGTGAGAATCTATGCAGACCCTGGAAAGCCATCTTGTAGACGGGTGTTCTGTCTCAAGTATACTTGGCATTTCTTGCTAATACAGCTTCTTTGCTACACCAAAGACATTTTCATTCAGATGTTATTGAGCATCATTTCTTCGTTTCTTTCAAACGGTGCATTTTTTTCCTGGTACTGCGTGTTAAACGGTGTCAGGGCAATACTGAAGTTTTATGGCAGATCACTTATGGTGAATATACCTAGAAATGTTCTTCGAGAAGCCCTAAGTTCTTTTGAATCTCAGAAATGGTGCTTGATTCTCAGAGACGGTAATGGTTTCGTATTACTTAGCGTGCTGTTTCAGTTTGGTAATCTACCATCTGGCAAAGCTTGCATGTGATTAAAGACTTTGGGATATGACAGAAATAAAAAGACTTGGAAACCGTTGCCATTCCTTAAACATTCAAATTTTATCGGGTGTTTTGTTTTGGTTTTTTTCTTTTTTTTTTCCTGTGGTTCTGTGACATTCTCACAACAGTCTTTTCTTTACAATGTGTACTCATAGGTTTTTTCCCTCTTCCTGTTTGATGTATTAAAACTTAAACAGAATAACATGTCTGCTGCGGTAACTGTAACTTTGGCCCTAGCCTTTCAAGTGGTTGGACCTAAGCACGCTGTTTACCTGCAGATAGGTAAAGTATGTTCAGGAGAGTATCTGTGAGGAGACTTAACAGCACGGTGTTAGGGGTCTTGGGGGTGTTACGGGATCGCGTGTCATACGGCGGTAGAGATAGACATGCAGGTAGAGGCAGATGTACAGGTTGTGACACAGATACTTAGTGGAACTTCTGTAAGGGTGTCTTCCCTGTGAAAATGCAAAAATCCCCCAGTGGTTGTCAGAGCAAAGCTAAGGAATACATTTCAGTGTCATACACATGTATGCGAGATTTTGGGGTTTTACACACAACCGTGAATTTCCGTTTTTATTGAACAGCCTCTACGTGCTTAAAGTCACCTTCAGAAGATGAAGGAAAGAACTTGGCCAGGATGTTCTGCCTAAAGGGGGTTCTCGGAGATCTTCCCTGTGGAGATACGGTCGTGGGTTTTATAACTTGGTGCAGGAGTCCTGACTAAATGGTGACGTGATCTTGGAAAGACCCTTCAGTGAACCTTGAGTGAAGATGGCCAACTTGTTCAGATTTTTCGGGGCCGCGTGATCACGGAAATCTCTTAATAGCAGCAATGCTAATAGAAGCTTAAAGTAAACAGGATTTTAAACATCACTGGGGGAAAAAAAAAGAAAGTGATGGTGGACTCTCTTTGAAGATGGTGGGAAGGCAAAATGGATGGTTGGGATGTGTTTGAAAAGGTGGGAGGCAGCGTGGGGGTGTCCTCTTCCGTGCTCGCTGTTATAGAGACATGTTCTAGGGTTTTGTAAGCTAACAGGAGCAAAAGCAATGTAAGTGAGATCAGGAAAGAACCTCATGCTTTAGCAGACTCTGCTTTAGTGACTTTAGAGACCATTTTGCTGTTGGCATTGAAACGATTCCAAAAAAATGGAAAAGATTTTGCTGCTTGTGTTTGACTATCAGACCTGAAGATTTCTGGAAAGGTACCGTGAGATGATAAAAGCATGACGCTGTGTGTAAAATGTTGGGTTTGTATCTGTAAAGGGATTCCCTGAAGTGCTACGTCACGACATGTCAATATCACTCTTACAAACTGACTGATGCTTTCTCTGTATTGATGTTGTTTCCAGAATACACAGATGATAATGCCCTGATTCCGGGGAACTCATCGGTAACTGTTAGGGGAGTCCCCGTCAGAGGAGTTAAAGCTACCGGCAAAACAGACCTTGGGTAAGTAGCCATAACACGTTGTGTTCTTTGGGAGGGGTTTCAGTGCGTTCACCTTCTTTGTGGCGGTTAGTTTACGGAGGCATTCAGGTTGTATCTTTCTTGTTAAAGCTGCTGTTAAATTGTGTTGTGACAGGGCAGATTTGAAGGTATCTGTCCCAAAGCAGACTTAGATTTTTCAGCCTGCTGGGACGTGGCATTCAAGCTCCAACAGTGGTAACTGTTCAGACGTTTGAATTGGGTTTGTTCTTGGGCTTGGTTTTTCTGAGAGTCAAGTTCTCCATCCTGTTTCCTCTATGCAGAGAGATTCCTTATTGTATGCTTTTGCTTTTAGTGCTTTTAGAGTAAACGGAGAGACACATTGCAGTGTGAACCGGTGATTTGTTCCCATCTGCCAGCAGTCCGAGTCTCCGTGTTTGACTGCTTCCTTTGTCTGGGGGAGGGGGGCAGGGTATTCTTACACCCCAAAGGGGGGTGTGTGTGTGTGGGCTGCATGCTGTCTCCAGAGGAAGGACTGAGAGTGGCCAGCTGGCAAACCATGCAAACAAGAAGTTTCATTCTTAAGTGCTTCCTATTAGATTCCTAAAGACAATGTCTATGTCGGGCAAGAGAAAAAGAACAACATCCTAAAGCGTATTGCCTTTTGTGCCAGGACGGTGAAGGAACAGTTGATCTTTTCCAAACCTGAAGCTCAGAAAGCAGTTGAGCACGTTCCCAAATGTTAGTAGTTACCTTTCTAAGTTTGTTTTCAGCCTAAGCTGCTCTCTGTGCTCCAGGTATTACTGCTGTATTCCTCAGATTTATGGAGGACAGAGAATCTGATTACAATTGCAGATACTCAAATGTAAGCCTGACTACAGCATTATCGCTGTCATCGATGTATTCGTCCAGTCCAGTTCTGTATCAGCTGCATCAGCATGGTTTGAATGGTCATGTTTTCAAGGCTTCTTCAAGACAGACCTCTCCTCCACCATTAGTAGATATTATTGACTTGTGGTTTTGCCATGTCTTTCTAATGTTAGTTCTCAATACATAAAGTGTACTGGCGAGTTACAGCGTGTCTCAAACAAACAGTACCGCAGCATCCTAGTACCCATGAAGCATCTGCAAGCAAAACCCCCTGAATTTATGTGGCTCTCCTGTAAGCTTTGGGCATATTACTGCAGTAGGTGTTGCAGTGCTTTCAGGCGCTGCCAAGGCTTTCTGGATGCCACAGCACTGTGCTTCTAAACATGGCCTGGTTTGGGGGGTTAATTTAGATGGGGATGCTTAGTGCTGTCTTGTCAATACCGCCTCGGTTTCTGGTTGGATGGCACCCTCTCCTGGTGTTGGAATGCTGCCCTAAAATGAGAGGCTAGGTGCCCCTAGCATCAAAGATCCAAGAAATACCTGCCCGTGGGGATCAGGGATGAATGCCGCTGCTCTCCTAAAGTTGCAAATGGTTCGGGCAGGTTAGCTTTCTCTTCCTTCAGCTGGAAACATTGTGGAAACAACTGGTAGAGTCGTTAGTGTTTGGGAATGATGAACGCATGGTGTCACGGTGGAGAGGCCTTCAGAAATGCGTTAGTCACCTTGTAGTATCTTCCTCAAGGCAAGTGGATGGAGAAACCATGGTGTGGTAATCTAAAGCGTTTCCTCGCACTTCCTCGTGTTCAGGAGGTACGTGGCTGTACTTGCGAGCCTGGTGGTGATGTAGCAGTGGCAGGAAGTATGAGCCTTTCTATTTGTGCAGGACTTGCACAGCAGCCTTTGGGTTGCCTCTGCTCGTGGGACGCTTTGGATGATGTATGAATTGTTTGTTAACTGATGGACGGTTGCATGTGTGATTCATGAGTAGCATGCAGGTACAGACCAATGAGTATTGGAATCTCGGCAAGGGCTTGTGTGCCATAAGTGTTTCCTAAAATATTGTAGCATGTTCAAGATGATCTTAAAGCAAATTCTGGTAATCCAGGCTTTTTTCCTTATTTTTTTAACACAGGCCTCCTCGACCACAGAAAATCCTTGGAACTGCTTTCAGGTGATGTTTCTACTGCTATTGGTAGTCACTTTAGGCTAGAGGATGGTGGGTACCTGAACACAGTGCTTGGGCCTCC
Organism: Falco peregrinus; assembly: GCF_023634155.1. NCBI lineage: Eukaryota > Metazoa > Chordata > Aves > Falconiformes > Falconidae > Falco > Falco peregrinus. The sequence goes on from NW_026599603.1 coordinate 1,000,854, forward strand.
ACAAAGAAGCACTTTTCTACAGACAACTGTTCTTGTTTTGTCAGGGGAGTGTAGAAACCAAAGTGCTCTATCTGGTACCTGTTTGTGATAGTGGGGCTATACAGATTGCCTGAAGGTGCCTTCATATTTGGATGGCTGACTATTTAAGAACAGAAAAGTGTAGCACAGTCTTCATCGTTTTGAGACTTAGAGAGAAGAAAGAAAATATGTGAGGACTTCTTCTTGCACTGCTGTATTCTGTATCTTAGAGTCATTGGGGACAAAGAAGGAATGGGATTTGGGGTTTTATTTCAGTTGCACTGAATGTACCAGGAGAGCACACTTTATGTATAGAAATAAATTTCCATATTCATAAGACTATCAGAACACAGTGTTTTGGTGCTCAGGTTTTATAAACTGTTTTCACGGCTTTATGTTGGTTACGAGTGCTTTATTTTAAGTTCTGATCATCTTTCTTTCTTCTTCTAGAAGTCAAACTGAGCCAGCGAGTAGAACATCAAAAGAGGTATGTAAAAACACAAGCTGAAACTTTTTTCTACATGCTGCACCTAAGCCTAAGAAATGTAGCCTTGTACTAATTCTTTTATATATATAAAATATAAATGTTTTATATATAATATTTGTAATATATATATAAAAACATATTTTCCAGTGAAACACAGTGTATGCTGTAAATCCAATGTATTTGATTCAGCATAGTGAAAACTGAGCAATGCCAACTTTTGCACGGTGCTAATGTGAGCAGTGGTATTTGTGCCTAGTAACGCATTGCATTTCGTACTGAATAGGCTAGAATATTTCTTGTATGACTGTGTGTTGTACAGATAATGTGGGCTCATTTTTAGAGCTTGCAGGTTCAAGGTTTGCACCACTGAACTTGGTGCCACCCTTCAGTACACCACCACTTTGAATTTACATTTGGAAAAGGGGCAGCATTTTTTTCAGTTCAGAAAACACTGTCGTTCTGCTGCTAAGACATGAATAAGTAACGCGAGGAGATACTTGACTAGTGATGGCCTAGATCTCCATTTGGCCCTTGGGTGGAATGCTACGTGCAACAATGCATTTCAAAATAGCCCTCATAGTACAAGCATTACTTTGTGGTGGTGTTTGGTTTTCATCTGTAAGTATAACTGCTTTTTCTTCACTCGAATGGTGTGAGGCATTACACGAGCTCTAGGTCACGGGATCTGATCACTTTGTAAGCTCTTAGGATAACTTAACCTAGAAATTCATGAGCTTGGGGTCTAATGAAAGTAAATGAAAGACAGCGCAAAAACTATGCTGCGCTCATGAACCATGCCTGTGTGCATTTAGAAAATGTTGAGCTATTAACTGATTAATTTATAAACTGCACTGGCAATGTTTCCTGTAGTGACACTTCCTTCTCAAATAAACGGAAATATTTTTTTTAGATCCTTTTGAGCTGAAAATGGACAGCTTCCTTAACCCTCCGTCTTTTAAGCAGTTGTGAGCATTTGGCAAGGGTCCCCCTCTGAGGTATCCTGAGCGATAGATTGATCTCAAGAGGGGTTGGTTACTTTAGTTTCTTCCCATTAACAACGTAGGCATACGTAAAGCTGTTTAAGGTTTGGACTTTGTTTTGAACAAATACAAATTCCACTGGCTTGGAGGTGGCTCTTTCAGTGATGCTCAGAGGCTATAGCGCAGGCTTTCATACAGCAGTAGGGGTGAACTCTTGCTATGTTCTGATTGTATGCAGAACTTGAACATGTGTTTAATTTTTCTGAATAGATTGGCGACTCTTCCGCATCTCTTTCTCTGGCCCAGCTTATTAAGGTATGTTTAGATGTACTTTCTTGTGAAATAGTGGTTTTAAACCTTACACTGTGCTCTCTAGCTGGATAACTGCTGTAATATGAGCAAAACATTAATTGTTAATAATTCAGAGTGTTTATCCTAACTTTAAAATGTGCGTATACTTTGATACTATCCTGTAGAGAGTAGTTCCCAGCTTGGGAAGATGGAAGGGGAGCACCTTATTGGCCTCAGTGTGATGCTGCAGTATTACTCATCTGCAAGACACAAAGAAGCAGCACTTCAGAAGCTGTTTACCATTTTTCATACGACCCGTTAATTCTTCATTGGAACCTAACACAATTTTTACAGAAGAATTTAATTGGCTGTAAGTTGTGGACATTGCTGGGGCCTTTGCAACAGCCAGAACAGACGTGTTTCTGGAACATGGGCAATAGCATGGCTGTTTTTGAATTTCTAGTCATTACCTAAACCTTTGTTAGGTATGACCTAACCCTAAGTCTGATACTTAACGTTGACACTTTACCTTGAGACTTAACCCTGAGATTTAACCCTAAGACTATTAAGCATTCGCTAAGACTTAACTTTAAGATGTACCATTAAGACTTAACCCCAAGACTTAACCTTAAAGATTTAACCTTAAAACTTAACCTTAAGATTTACACTCATGATTTAACCCTAAGACTTCACCCTAAGGCTTAACCTTATGACTTAAACTTAAGGCTGAACCTTAAGACTTAACCCTGAGAATTAAGCCTAAGACATAACCTTAAAACTTGACCCTAAAGTCATAACCCTAAGACTTAAATTTTAAGACTTAACCCAAAGAGTTATCCCTAAGACTTATCCCCAAGACTTAACTCTTAAGGGTTAACCCTAAGACTTAAACTTAAGCATTAAACTTTATAGTTATCCCCAAGACTCAATCCATAAGTCTTAAACTTAAGAGTTAACTTTAAGACTTAACCTTAAGACTTGACCTAAAGACTTAACCCTAAGGCTTAACCTTAACACTTAAATATTAAGACTTAACCCAAAGACTTATCCCTAAGATAAATTTTAAGACTTAACCTGAAGACTTAACCTTAAAACCTAACCCTAAGAATGAAGCCTAAGACTTAACCCTAAGATATAACCTTAAGCCCTAACACTAAGACTGAACCTTAAGACAGGCCCTGGGCCTGAGCCATCTCTGCAGGGATGAGGCCTTCCTCGGCGTCCGTCCCTCAAACCCTCCCTCCGGCCCCCACGATCCGTCCCTAAAACACTTCCCCTCTGGCCCCCAGTCCCTGCTGGCCCTGAAGGCCGGCCACAGCACTTGGTTTCAAGCCTGAGCTGGTCATGTCATGGCTGTTCTGGAATGTGGTACAGTGAAAGAAGAGATTGAAATGGCAAATGTTCCCCCCCAGAGTGGTCCCATGCTGGCAAAGGTTGTCCGAGGAGGTTGTGGGCTCTCTGTCCTTGCAGATCTTCAAAGGCCAAGGGCACACAGTTCTCTGCAACCTGCTCTAGATGAGCGTGCTGGAGCAGAGGGCTTGGCCCAGAGGACCTCCACGGGTCCCTTCCAACCCCACCCTCCTGTGTGGCTCTGTGCTTTGCTTTTCCTCCTAAAGCTCCTCAACTCAGCCCCGATGCCCGCTGGAAAGGGTGCTGGGGCAAGGGATGATCCCAAACTCCTCCCCAAGGGTCCTTCCCAGCACAAGAGCTCCCCACTCCGGAAGACACGATGGCAGACACGGTCAGGAGAGGGAAAAGATTCTTTTATTGTCAACACCAGCTGCGAGGGCCCAGGAGTCACAGCGGTTCAGCCGGTGAAAGTCAGTCAGCACCTGCAACGACAGAGTCAGAAAGCTCTGCTAAGCCCCCAGAGGCAGGAAGAGGCAGGATTTGGTTCCCCCTTCTTTGGAGGACACTGTTTCTGAGGAATTCCTCATGGCCCAGAAGGGAGAGCTCTTGCTGGCCTCCACTAGGGGCCTTCTCCCCAGGGGTGACCTCCCTAGGGAGCTGTGCGTGCGCAGGGATGCTGACAGTGCCCCTGTGCCACGCAGCAGGGCTCGATGGGGAGCCCCTGGGGAGCTGCCGTGGGGCTCATCCCAAACCCTGCTCAGCACCAGCCCTCGCCGGCCCTTGCCAGCCAGCTGGGCTGACTTAGGGCCGTGTTCAGACTCGGGAAAGATGGGCAGCAGCGCCTGGTACGCACCTGGCCTTCCTGACGTGCTGCACCTTCCTGAATTTTCTCAGGTTTGGGCCCGCAAAGTCATTTCCTCTCTTCTCCGTTTTATTTTTGCTGTGCTGTCCCTCTCCTCTGCCCAGATTTCTTTTCTCTTCCTTTGTCTCGAGTTTTCCTTCTCCTGGTGGGATCCTGAAAAACTTTCCACCCCACAGCGTGATGAGAGGGGGAAAGCCCCAAGCCCCTGCAGTGAGCTCTCAGGTCAGGCAAGGGGAGCTCTTCCTACCTGGTTTCCTGGGGCAGGCTGGTCAGTTGTTGCAGGCATGCCGGGGACTCTGCCGTGCCCTCAGGGGTGGCTGGAGGCAAATCTGGAGGTGCCTAAACCAGAAACGTGGGAGGTAACGGGTGGCAAGAAAGGGCCTGGGGTAGTGAGGGCCTGACTGCCAAATTGCCATCTTAGCTCTACAGAGGAGATGCTGGTTTGCATCATGCACATTTTGCACAGTCCAGCCACTGCAGCCTAGACTTGATGAAGCTGCGATGGAATAGGATCTGAGCAAAAGCCCTCTCAAGGTGACAGCTACTCCCTTCTGTCCTTTTGTGGGTGTTTTGTAGGTATGTTTTGTTTGATGAAGCAGATCATACTTCATGAAATGCATTCCAGAAACAGCCTTTCCAGTTTTCCTTAACACGTACCACGCTGGGGGGAGAGGAGGAGCCCCAAAGGCACAAGAGAGCGGCTGCCAGGAGGAGGCCCAGCGGCTGCTTGGCCTCCTGGGAAATTACTGTCCCACTTGAGACATGTTGTCCCAGTGTCTGTGGAGCTGCCGTACCTCTGCCGCTTTGGGCCCTGCCCCTGTGTCTCCCCCAGCTCCTCTGTCGATGTCCAGCAGAGAGGCGTCTGCATCCAGAAAGGCTTCTGCCGGACGCTGGGTGTCTGCTGTGCCTGCAGGGCCACTTTGCTCTTCGCACTGCAGCTCTGGAAAGCAAAAGCACGTGCAGCAGCGCGACTTCTTGGAAGTCAAGTACATCTCAAGCAAAGCCCAGCCAAGCCCTACACCGCTTGTCTCCTCAACGTTGAGGTTTCTGGCATCCCGAGCCCCAGTGTCTGTGACAAGCCTCAGCCCCTCCTCCTACCTGTGCGCCTGTCCATGGGTGCTGGCACCTCCTCGGCTGATGGAGGGGAGAGGCCGGCCACCTCCCCCCCAAAGATGTCCCCGCAGTTTTCAATGAGGAACTCCACCAGCACGTTCACCTGCAGACATGAAAGCCTTGGTCTCAAGCCAGGTGCCTGCAGACATGTCAAGCAGCCTTTCCCACTGCTGACCCTTTGTCTGCGCAGGTGGCTGCGGCTGGGGGTTGCTCTTCCAGGCACCCAGCCCACCAGCCCTGGCTCAAGGGAGGAGGCAGCCAGGGACCTCTCAACAGCCAAGCTCCGATGGGCCGGGAAGGCAGCAGCCGGCTGCTGGGTAGGGCGTACCTTCTCGGTCACTGCCAGCATGGCCTGCAGCGGGAGCAGGTCCTCGTTGGGTGGGCTCAGCAGGTTGGGCCCGATGCAGATGGCCAGGTTGCTGCAGCTCATTCTGCTGGTGGCTGCGTTGTGGCCGATGTGCTGCAGCAGGGCCATCAGCCGCTTCAGGAGGAGGAGATTGGCCACAGGCAACTTGTCAGCCACCCTGAGGGAAGAGGAAGACAAGGCTGATGAAGCAGAGGGTGCCCACAGCCGTCCCTGCAGCTGGCCCCAGGCGGGTGGGAGCCAGCAGCCGTGTTGCACAGCTTTGCAGCTGCCCGAAAAGACAGCTTTCTGAGGAACCCATGCCTTTGCAGGCAGGTCCCAGAACTCTCCCGGTCCCTGCTCAACAGGCCGGCGGCTGCCCACACTTACGCTTTCAGCTCCTCCACCTTGGCCTGCTTGCTGGCCCTCTCCATGGCTGCCATCCAGTCCTCGTAGAGGTCGATGACGAGGAGCTTGGTGGGGATGCTTCGCAGGAATTCCTGCAATGCCAAGGGCTGCAGGTGAGCCTTTGAACGCTGCAGGCCAGCCAGGAGCTCCTCCAGCTGCAGCTCAGAAGCGCTCACCTTCAAGATGACGGCCAGCAGCAGTGCAGGCTGGCTTCCCACATCGACTTCCGTGCCGCGGTCCAGGGCCTCGCGTAGCTGCCGAAGTTCTGTGCCGCCGGCAGCTCTGCGGAATATCCCCTCCGTCGTCGGTCCTTCCTGGTGCAGGACAGCCAGCAGCTCCTGCAAGAGATGCAGGACAGTGGCTTGGCTGAGGAGCTGCCCTGCAGCAGCGGTGGCCATGGCCAGAGCTCTTCCCCAGGCTGGGCTCTGTCCTCCTGCAAAGGGGCTGGGAGCAGAGAAGCGTGAGCCATGGGCAGAGAGCCCAATTCCCCAGTACCTGGAGCCAGGGGACGCTGCCTGTGGACTGAGTGGGGGGCTGGGGACCCCGTGTCCAGGCTGGCTTACCTGGATGGGCCGGGGCAGCGTGTTGTCCTCCCCACAGAGGGCTGCCAGGGGCTGCCCAAAGAGCGCCCTGCTGCAGCCGGAGCCCGCCTGCCCTGGTGCCTGGGCAGCGGCCGGGGTGCGCCGTAGAGCAAAGGGCCAGGGCAGCCCCATCCTCCTCCTGCTGCTGCTGCTGCTCCCTCCTGCTGCAAAGGAAAACAGAGTAAGACGCCATCAACGGAGAACCCCAGGCCAGCGGTCCCAGAGCCTGCCCTGCCCTGCTCTGTCCTGCCCGCAGCGCGATGCTGTGTAGTGCGGCAGGACAGGCAGGGAGCCAGCAGCTGGAACCGTGGCTTTGGCCCAGCAGCTGTGGCTTGGAGGCTGCCGAGAGCTGGTGTGCCACCAGGACAGCCTGTCCCAGCCCTTGCCCTGCCCTCCTGCAAGCTGTGGGCAGCCGCAGAGGCTCTGTGTCCTGCAGAAGCTCATGCAGCGGCCGCTCTCCAGCAGGTGTCCTTGCTAGTCCAGGTGCTGTCCTCCCGTGCGGTGCCCAACCTGCATGGCGACACTCAGGGGACAAGTGAGCACAGTTCAATCCACTGCAGGAGGCTGCCTTTCTTTCCCAAACTCACCTGGCTCGTGGCAAAGTCCCCCTGCGTTTGCAGATGGGGCCGTCGCAGGCCCTTGCTTGGGATGAGCCTGCAAGAACCAAGAATCGGGCTGCGCTTGGAGAGCAGCCCCGCAGCAGAAAGGGCCAGCGGCGAGCTGCCCCCCGGCACCAGCAGCCTGAGCATGGCAGAGCTGAGACCCTCTGGCCTCCCAGGCTCTCTGCCCCGTGCGGCAGGTTTCGTCCCAGCTCCGCCAGCCAGCCAGTACGTACCAGCGTTCCTGGTGTCTCCCCAACCCCCTCTGCTGCGGAGTGGTACTGTGGGAACCCCCGCCCTCCTGCACATGGTCACCCCACTGGCTGCACATCCCAGCACAGCCAGAGATGGGTGCAAGGCAGCCATTCTCACCTCTGCCTGTGCCTCCATCAGCCTCTCCAGGCTCCTGGCGCGCACTGTCCTCCACTGGGCGGGAGAGAAGGAGGGGAAGAAGGTGAGCAGCCATGGGTCTGCTGCTCGGCTGCAGGAGCAGTGCTTGGGGACAGGGCCCAGAGCAGAGAGACACTCACGGCGTGGCGGCGGCTCAGCTCCTTCTCCAGGAGCTTGATGGATGTTAGGCGGGTGACGCGGGCTCCCGTGCGTCCTTCTGGTGTCCTGTGCACCGGGAAGGGAGAGGGAGAGAGCTGGGTGAGCCCCAAGCCGTCTCTTGTCTCTTGTCAGGCAGCTGTGCGCGAGAGCTGCCTGCAGCCCCAGGGGCACCTTCCCCAGCTGGGGGCTGTGTTCCCCCGTGGGCCCAGCTTCTCCTGGAGCACCCCCCCCCCCGGCTTACCCCAGCAGCGTGGCCACCCAGAGCTCCTTCAGTGCCTGGGAGCTGCAGAAAGAGAGGAGAGACAGCGTCAGGCCCTGCTGCCCCCAGCCCTGGGCAAAGGTGGGGGCCTGCACAGCCCTGCCCCGTGGGGCAGGACAGAGGCGCTGTCCAAGCCCTGGGTCGCTCTGTCCTGCCTGAGCAGCTGTATTTGCCCTTCCCTTCTGGGGGCCAAAAGGTGACGAGGGGATGCAGGATGGGGAAGCATCCCCCATCCCTCCCTCCCTGCCACCGAGCTGCCTGCTCCCTGCCCAGGCTCTGCACGCAAGGCAGAGGCCAGTCTTCACGGGATGGCGTGGGCACGGCTGGGAAGCTCTCCTGCCCGACCACGACTCACCCAAAAGTGGCAATGCAGGAGCCGGTGGGCCAGGCGAGGATGACAGAGGTGCTGTCCTCATCGGTGCCTTGCTCCTCCTCCTCCTGTCCCTCCTGCCCCGCAGCCTCCTTCCCGCTGCTGAGCACCCACAGCTGGTCCAGGGCCAGGCGGAGCTGTGGGCGCAGGCTGGTGCCATGTCTGCAGAGAGCAGAAGCCGGCCCTGAGCTGGAGGGGGGCTCCTTGGGCTGGGTCCCCACGCGCAGAGCCCTGTCCCCCACCTGCCCTTGGGACGGACGTTGGTGCCTCCAGCACCGAGGGGCCGGGGCCTGGGGCTGGTGCCAGGGTGTCCCTGGGCCGGGGCTGGGGGGAAGGATCTGGGCTCTGAGGGTCTTACCGCAACTTGGCGACCACCAGTTCCTTGTGGAGGAGGAGCAGGCGCCTCTCGCTCCTCTTGCGGCCCCGGGTCAGCCGCACGTCTGCGCTCAGCACCGGCTCGGCGTCGCTGAGAGCCTCCCTGCAGAGCAGAGAGCGGCGGGCATGAGCAACGTCAGTGCTGCGTGGCCCAGCTGTGCCCGCGTGTCCCCGAGCCCTGGGGGAGCCCACCTGGAGCTGCAGCAGCAGCTGGCCTGGCCCATCCTGCCCGGGAGAGGAGGGCCCTGGCCGTGCACCGAGGAGGGGGCCCAGCTGGCGACGGGGAGGCTGGGAAGCGGGGTGCTGGTGCTGTGGCAGCGCTGCTGGGCCAGAGGCTGCCTCCTGCCAGCGCCGCTGCGTGCCAGCACAGCTCTGCCCTGCTGCCTGTGGTGGCCGTGGGCTCCCCGTGACCAACGGTCTGAGCCCAACGGAAAGTGGGCGGGGCCTGCGGGGGCGGGGCTGGGGCCCTCTCCAGTATGGCCGGGCCTGCCTTGCCCGGGGGAGCCCCGAGCAGGACAGGGCAGGGGGCAAGGGCCACCTCCCTGCGCCTGCGGCCAGCGCTTTCACCTGGCTTTTTGACAGGGTCCCGCTCAATAAAAGAAGCTGTTTTTCCTAGAGATGACCATTGTGGCTAGAGGCAGACTCCTCTTGGTGGAGGCCGGCCTAGCGGTCGGAAGGCCTCTGGCACACAGGCCGTGCTAGGCCTCAGGCCCCAAGGCGCTGGAATTGGAGCAGGCCCACCGGGAGGAAAAACTTCCATTTTTACCAAAAGACGGGGGGACTAGCAGCAGTAAAGAGCCGCTCGGGTCCTGCCAGGCGCCACAGGGAAATGAAAGGTGTGGTGAGCTTCGGCAGGAATTGTGGTGCCCCTGGAGCACCACCCTTGCTTGGGAAGGCTTTATCCCACCTGGGTGTTAAGGCTTCACCCTTGGCGATCAGGGCTGGATGAGCACCACCCAGGAGCCCCTGCCCTGTTAGCCATGACCTTCACCCAGCCGGTGGCCAACACGGCCAGGGGCGAGTTTGTGGGGTAGGCCATGACCATGGCAAAGAAGGGACCCGTAGCCAGCTTTTGATGGCCCGTGTCTCGTTTCACTGTTGACCCTAAGCAATGCCTTGCTTCAAATAGAAGCGATGCAGAGAGTTACACACCCGCCCTTTTCAGGAAAAATGCAGGACATCAGAGACATGTAGCAAGTTCTCTGCTGGCTGTTGTACACTGCAGCAAGAAGCAGCGTGGGTCCAGTGGCTAATGCTGGAAGGGGAATTCAGCACTTCTGGGAAAGGGATATAAAGGCACTCTTGTGGGCCAGGCTGGGATTGGGGAGGCTGGGTGGGTGTCTGGGGTCCCAGCTTTCCTGCAGTGCTGACTGTGTGCCTGCTGCTTGCTCTTCCCTGCAGCGCCGGTTGCATCCACCTGCTGGGGCTGTGCTTGGGAAGGGCACCGGGGGTGAGCAAGCCCATGGGAGAGGGCTGGGGGGAAGCTCTTCTCCAGAGATCTACCAGAAACTGTCCAGAGCATCCGAGAGGATGCTCTGTGTGACAAGGGAAGGTGCCCGTTGGTCCAATGTATGGAGCCTGCAGGGCTCCCGTCAGGGTCCTTTGACCTACCCATCCTCCAGCCAGCAATCCAGGTGCCCCTGGGGGGTCCCATGTTGGTCTCCTGAGGTACCCTTTAGCCCCGGTGAAGGTGTCATGCCTGAGTGTGTGCTTGCAGGGCATGTTTCCTTCCTGCTGACAAGGGCGGAATTGCAGTTAAATGCCCCTGGGCGATCCCGAGCCAAAAGCAGATTTTTTTCTATGGGCCACACTGCTTTGCAGTCCATGTGTGTGGTTCAGCTCCTGCATGGGAGCTGAGGACACGAGGTGACCTAGCTCTGAAGCTGGCCACTCTTGCTCCAGGCAACTCCAGTTGCTTGCGTTTTCCTTCAGCTTCCCCAGCCTGATGATCTCCACTGTCAGCTCCTCCCTGTCCTACAAGAAGTATCCCTCTCCAGGCCATTAGGACAGTGGCACAGCACTCAGAATCCAGATCACTGGTAGAGAAGTAGGACAGAGGAAAAGAGAAGTTCTCCTTTGAAAGAAATCCTTGTTTGTCCTCCTTTAGCTACCAGTGGATGAAAAATACGGGGACAGAATTTCAGGCCAGCCACAGCACTGGCTTTCAAGCCTGAGCTTGTAATGTCATGGCTGTTCTGGAATGTGGTACAGTGAAATGAGAGATAGAAATGGCAAATTTTCCCCCCCAGAGCGGTCAAATGCTGGCAGAGGTTGTCCAAGGAGGGTGTGCAGCCTCTGTCCTTGGAGATCTTCAAAGGCCAAGGGCACACATTTCTCTGCGACCTGCTCTAGGTGAGCGTGATGGAGCAGAGGGCTTGGCCCAGAGGACCTCCACGGGTCCCTTCCAACCCCACCCTCCCGTGTGGCTCTGTGCTTTGCTTTTGCCCTGGCGGAGATCTTCAGGGACTTTGCGTTCCATTTTGTGTTGCCTTAGGGCTACAGTGTGCTGTGGTTTGGGGGCAACAAGGTTATGGTATGCCAGAGGTCAGGCGAGTTAGTGTCAAAGTGTGTTATTGTTATGGACAGAACCTGTGTTTGTTGGCCCTGTGTTCCTGGGGTTATGGCATTTTTATCATGTGTTCTGTGTGGTGATTTTTTTTTTTGTGGAGAGTGCCTTTTTGCAGCTATTTTGCCTTTGTAGGGTTTGCATGGGGGCCTCTGGTTTGTGTACCAAGTTTCTTCTGGTTGTTTTTCTGCTGTGCTGGTGGACGGTGGTGTTTTTTTCTGTCTTGAAACCATCGTTACAGGCCTAGTATATCTCCTGCAGGTCAGGCAGTGTCACTTCTGGTGTGGTCTGACTCATTTCTGGTGAGTTGGTAGGTAGGTATGGAGGACTTGTGGTCCCTCCATGGAGGATGACTGCTAGAGGACTAAGAGGCAGATCTGTGGAGGGGTGAGAGGACTGCTGGCCCATAAGTAGTGACTGTCAGAGGACTAAGTGTACTTGAATTTACGTGGGCTTCCAAATTCATGGTTGTTTCTCCTGCCTTGCGGAAGAGCCATGGGAAGTCACCAGCCACACGGAAGGATAAAGGGTTTCCCACGGCTACGTGGCTTTTTGGGTTTTGCTTTTGAATAAGAAAGTCCTGTCTCTACATGAGTAGAACTATAAACGGTCAATTTTGCCAACTTTAGAAAGCAGGGAGCAGCACTTTTCTGCTGTGCCTCACATGGCGGCCAGGGCACGGTGAGAAACAGCAAGTGAGTTTCTTCCTGGAACCTTCTCCAGGGGAGCAGTGCTGCACTTGTCAAGGTGAGGGGTTTTTTGGCTCTATACGATTGCAAATGTGAGGGGTTCATTTTCAGAACACAGCTATTAGGGAGCAGAACATTTGTGCTGTGCCTCACATGGCTGCAAGGACAGAGTGAGAAACAGCAAGAAAATTCCTTCCTGGCACCTGCTCCAGGGGAACAGTGCTGCCCTTTCCCAAGATGTATTTTTTTTTGGCTCTTAGGGTCTGCAGCTCTGAAGGGTCAATTTTGCTCACCACAGAAAGCAGGGAGCAGAACTTTTGTGCTGTGCTGTTCCTCACATGGGTGCCAGGGCAGGGTGAGAAACAGCAAGAGGATTCCTTCCTGGCCCCTTCTCCAGGGGAGCAAGTGCTGCCCTTTCACAAAGTGAGCACTGGTTCTGCATGAGTGCAAAATGTTTGGGTCAAATTTCTCACCACAGGAAGTAGGGAGGTGAACTTTTGTGCTGTGCCTCACATGGCTGCCAGGGCAGGGTGAGAACAGCAAGAGAATTCCTTCCTGGAACCTTCTTTATGGGAGGAGTGCTGTACTTTGCCAAAGGGACTTTTTTTGGATCTTAACGACTGCACCGCTGAGGGATTAATTTTTGCTCACCACGGAAAGCAGGGAGCAGCACTTTTGTGCTGTGCCTGACATGGCTGCCAGGGCAGGGTGAGAAGCAGCAAGAGAATTCCTTCCTGCCACCTTCTCCAGGGGAGCAGTGCTGCAGTTTGCCAAGGTGAGGTTTTTGGGCTCTGCGCAATTTCAAAGGTGAGGGGTCCATTTTCTGACCACAGAAAGCAGGGAGCAGAACATTTGTGCTGTGCCTGACATGGCTGCCAGGGCAGGGTGAGAAGCAGCAAGAGAATTCCTTCCTGCCACCTTCTCCAGGGGAGCAGGGCTGCACTTTGTCAAGGTGAGTTTTTTGGGCTGTGCATTATTGCCAGTGTAAAGGTGTCCAGTTTCTCCCCACAGAGAACAGGGTGCACAACTTCTCTGCTGTGCCTGACGTGGCTGCAAGGACATGGTGAGAAGTAGCAATAAAATTCCTTCTGGAACCCTCTCCAGGGGAGCAGCCCTGCACTTCCCCAGGCCATGTTTTTTGGTTCATGGTTTCCCAGGCCATGAGTTCAAAAGTGCTGTGTCAATTTTCTCACCAGAGAAAGCAGGGAGCAGAACTCTTGTGCTGTGCCTCACATGGCTACCATGCACGGTGGGAAGCAGCAAGAGAATTCCTTCCTGGTACCTTCTCCAGGGGAATTTCCCAGCTCCCGAGAGACTCCTGGCACTGGCTGCAAGGGGGCTCCCAGCCGAAGGGTGGGCCTGGGTGTTGTTGGGGTGTTAATTGGTGATGTCTCCTTTCCTTAGTCACGTTAACACTTTGGGATAACAAATGGATGCTTCGCTCCTGTTGCTCTTTTATCATATCGCTCACAGTAACTGCCACTGGTTCCTTTTATCATATTGCATGCTATTTTCTTTTATTGCAATATAAGAAACTGCATTTGATATATTCCATTATGTGATATACTTGATAGATTTGATTATATTTGATGTGGAGGTCAGCTTTGCTGTCTATCCAGTCAGCCAGCAAAACATAATTTGATGTAGTCGGCAGCATACGAAGTAAAACTCTCTCTATTTAGGAAAAAAAAAAAAAATGTTCCTCGACTTGCTATTGTCAGGTGGGAACCATTGCCTTATGGTGTTTGGGCCAGAGTGGTCTGGTGGTGCTGGGCAGTTGGGCCATGCCAGGGACAGAGGTTGTGGTGTCTGGCGGGACGTTTGATGCCACTGTATAGATTCCACTGTGTATACGTTTATGTCCAGGGATTCTGTTAAGGGAAGGCTGCTGGCTCGGCAAAGGGACAAGATGTCTGAGCTCCCCAGTTACCACGCTCTGATTTGCTGTGTAGCTCTACGTTAAACACACCTGCGCACAAAGGTTAGGCCAAGCTGACTCTCTAAAGCTGTTAGAAGTGACGAATTAAGGGACCTCTCATGCAGGGAGTCAGCCTTGGGAAGGATGGGGAACAAAGAATGGATGGGGAAAAGATCGGCGTTCTCTTCAGTGATGCAGAAAGAGCCTCTGGGTGAGGACGTTGTGGTCGCAGGAGGAGACAAGCCGATAAGAGTGCTGCGATCCGCAGAATGTTGGTTGGAATTCGGACAAAGGTAATTGTTGTGGGGGGAGATCGTGACCTCTGACTCAGATAGCCCCCCGAGAGAGGGCAAGGCCCCGCTTGGGGAGCACGGGGAGCTAGTAAAAAACCTCAGCAGTGCTGTCTGAGGGTGTGTGCTCGTTTGCATTAAAGCAAGCAACTTGTAACCCATCCCGTGCCTGACTGAAAATGCATGTGTAATGCGCTATGAGTGTGCAAGTGCTCTGCTGTCCATAGTGCGTACCCTCGAGGAACTGGGTGAGCACGCTCAGAGGAAACATTCCCCCGTGCTCCCAGCACTGCCATAAAGAATGCCGGCCTTCTGAAACTTGCAAGCAAGTCTTAGAGGGCTTTTCTCCCTGACCGACTTTATGGTATCATTCCCACCATACTGGAGAAAGCAAATCTTTTTCTGTTTGGTGGTGAAAGCAGCTTGGGGAGCGTCACTGAAGTGCAGCACTTTTTTAACCTCAGGTCTAAAGTGCCACCGGTCCTACCGTGGAATACATCCTTCCTCAGGCTTTCAGCAAACGGAAAGGATGCAACAAACCCACCCCACTAAGACGTCCTGCGCTTTTTTTATCTTCCCTGGAAGGTGGGGACATGACCCTGTTGGGCCATCTGTGCCACCTGCCTGGGAGCCAAGATGGTGCCTTTGCATTTCAGGCTAAGCACTTACCTTCTTTTTTTTCCTTTTCAGCGACTTTAGAGCCACCCTTAGGGAGGCTGGTTAAGCTGGTTTATGTACAGCTGGTCACCAGTGGAGGGAAACGGTAAGCTCCGCTATTGCCTCTGGTGTTTACTTGTTACCTTGTCGCTCGTTTGAGTGATCTTACCGTGCCCCGGCAAGCAGAAGCTATCACGCCACTTTAGGCCTTGGTCTAATAGTCATGCAAAGCGATACTGAAAGTCATTCTGAGATCTGGAACAGGCCCCAATGTGCATTTTATAAAAGTGCATCTTGGCTGCTCTTTATCTTTGCATGGGTTTTTTTCCCGTTTCTCCAGACTGTTGAAGCTCTGAAAGGCGCCAGTGAGCTGCTCTCCCTCAGTTTGCTCCTTTGCCTTTGGGGAGTGCGGTTCATGTTTTCTTCATGGCTTTGCAGAGGAGAAAATCCATGAATACACCACCTTGCTTTTTTCACCTAAGCTAATTTCAGAAACTGCCTCCTTTAACTTAGACATGAAACTCTTCTTAACCTCTTTGTGCACTTGTAGAAAAGCAGGGTGGGGTGGGGGTTGGGGGATGGGGGTGTCTTCAGGAAGTGCCCGCAAAAGAGCCTGTGGGAGACCCTGTCCCTTGACTCACATGTGGGGTAGTGAAGAGCCTGAGAAAGTCATGGGTGTTTTGGTGTTCACCAAAGCAGGTTTTCGGTTTGTTTTTTTTTTTTTCTTATTGTCTTGTTATCTTATGTAGCTTATGCCACCAGGTAGTGACAGCCCGGGGGTGACAGGAGGGGACAGCAGGCAATGGCAGCCTGGAGGGTGACAGGAGGGGACAGTAGGTGGGGACAGGCCTGGGGGAGGGGTACAGGAGAGGACAGCTGTTGGGGACAGCCTGGGGGGTGACAGGAGGGGAGAGCAGGTATTGAAAGCCTGGCGGTGACAGGACCTCAGGCGCCAGATCAGGCCGCGAGCGGCTGAAGGCGACTCACTGCGACCTGCGGGTCACCAACGCCTAGACCATGGAAGGCGCGTGGGGGCGGCGGGCGCGGGATGCGGGGACCGGCCGGCTGGCGGTGGCGCAGGTGGCCAGTGAGGCGATTGGGCCGCGGCCGGCAGCGGTGACTCGTGCTGGGGCCTCAGAGCTGCTCTTCCGTGGTTGTGCGCTGGCAGCTGGCGTGAGGGCTGTGTGCGCAGCCAGGCACAGCTGCGTACGGGGTCGATGTGCGGCACCGCGCGTGGAAGAGGTTTGGTTTCTGGGAACCCTTCTAGGTAAAACGATAAGGAAATGTGGGACAATGCCTTGTAATCACAAACCTGCCAGATTTCTTTGAAACCCGGCAGAGAAGGCTGAACGTGATAGAAAAGGAGTGGATGGCTAATTGGAAGGGGAAAAAAGTGGGTTTGGTGACTGAAATTTGTCTTCAACTACTTTTACTCCACCGCATTGCCAAAGTGGCGCTTGGCTGCTGCAGAAACTGCTCAGTAGCAACGTTTTGGATCAAGAGTGTATCTGTGAGTGAGAATCTATGCAGACCCTGGAAAGCCATCTTGTAGACGGGTGTTCTGTCTCAAGTATACTTGGCATTTCTTGCTAATACAGCTTCTTTGCTACACCAAAGACATTTTCATTCAGATGTTATTGAGCATCATTTCTTCGTTTCTTTCAAACGGTGCATTTTTTTCCTGGTACTGCGTGTTAAACGGTGTCAGGGCAATACTGAAGTTTTATGGCAGATCACTTATGGTGAATATACCTAGAAATGTTCTTCGAGAAGCCCTAAGTTCTTTTGAATCTCAGAAATGGTGCTTGATTCTCAGAGACGGTAATGGTTTCGTATTACTTAGCGTGCTGTTTCAGTTTGGTAATCTACCATCTGGCAAAGCTTGCATGTGATTAAAGACTTTGGGATATGACAGAAATAAAAAGACTTGGAAACCGTTGCCATTCCTTAAACATTCAAATTTTATCGGGTGTTTTGTTTTGTTTTTTTTCTTTTTTTTTTCCTGTGGTTCTGTGACATTCTCACAACAGTCTTTTCTTTACAATGTGTACTCATAGGTTTTTTCCCTCTTCCTGTTTGATGTATTAAAACTTAAACAGAATAACATGTCTGCTGCGGTAACTGTAACTTTGGCCCTAGCCTTTCAAGTGGTTGGACCTAAGCACGCTGTTTACCTGCAGATAGGTAAAGTATGTTCAGGAGAGTATCTGTGAGGAGACTTAACAGCACGGTGTTAGGGGTCTTGGGGGTGTTACGGGATCGCGTGTCATACGGCGGTAGAGATAGACATGCAGGTAGAGGCAGATGTACAGGTTGTGACACAGATACTTAGTGGAACTTCTGTAAGGGTGTCTTCCCTGTGAAAATGCAAAAATCCCCCAGTGGTTGTCAGAGCAAAGCTAAGGAATACATTTCAGTGTCATACACATGTATGCGAGATTTTGGGGTTTTACACATAACCGTGAATTTCCGTTTTTATTGAACAGCCTCTACGTGCTTAAAGTCACCTTCAGAAGATGAAGGAAAGAACTCGGCCAGGATGTTCTGCCTAAAGGGGGTTCTCGGAGATCTTCCCTGTGGAGATACGGTCGTGGGTTTTATAACTTGGTGCAGGAGTCCTGACTAAATGGTGACGTGATCTTGGAAAGACCCTTCAGTGAACCTTGAGTGAAGATGGCCAACTTGTTCAGATTTTTCGGGGCCGCGTGATCACGGAAATCTCTTAATAGCAGCAATGCTAATAGAAGCTTAAAGTAAACAGGATTTTAAACATCACTGGGGGAAAAAAAAAGAAAGTGATGGTGGACTCTCTTTGAAGATGGTGGGAAGGCAAAATGGATGGTTGGGATGTGTTTGAAAAGGTGGGAGGCAGGGTGGGGGTGTCCTCTTCCGTGCTCGCTGTTATAGAGACATGTTCTAGGGTTTTGTAAGCTAACAGGAGCAAAAGCAATGTAAGTGAGATCAGGAAAGAACCTCATGCTTTAGCAGACTCTGCTTTAGTGACTTTAGAGTCACTAAACATACATAAACATACATAAAGTGTACTGGCGAGTTACAGCGTGTCTCAAACAAACAGTACCGCAGCATCCTAGTACCCATGAAGCATCTGCAAGCAAAACCCCCTGAATTTATGTGGCTCTCCTGTAAGCTTTGGGCATATTACTGCAGTAGGTGTTGCAGTGCTTTCAGGCGCTGCCAAGGCTTTCTGGATGCCACAGCACTGTGCTTCTAAACATGGCCTGGTTTGGGGGGTTAATTTAGATGGGGATGCTTAGTGCTGTCTTGTCAATACCGCCTCGGTTTCTGGTTGGATGGCACCCTCTCCTGGTGTTGGAATGCTGCCCTAAAATGAGAGGCTAGGTGCCCCTAGCATCAAAGATCCAAGAAATACCTGCCCGTGGGGATCAGGGATGAATGCCGCTGCTCTCCTAAAGTTGCAAATGGATCGGGCAGGTTAGCTTTCTCTTCCTTCAGCTGGAAACATTGTGGAAACAACTGGTAGAGTCGTTAGTGTTTGGGAATGATGAACGCATGGTGTCACGGTGGAGAGGCCTTCAGAAATGCGTTAGTCACCTTGTAGTATCTTCCTCAAGGCAAGTGGATGGAGAAACCATGGTGTGGTAATCTAAAGCGTTTCCTCGCACTTCCTCGTGTTCAGGAGGTACGTGGCTGTACTTGCGAGCCTGGTGGTGGTGTAGCAGTGGCAGGAAGTATGAGCCTTTCTATTTGTGCAGGACTTGCACAGCAGCCTTTGGGTTGCCTCTGCTCGTGGGACGCTTTGGATGATGTATGAATTGTTTGTTAACTGATGGACGGTTGCATGTGTGATTCATGAGTAGCATGCAGGTACAGACCAATGAGTATTGGAATCTCGGCAAGGGCTTGTGTGCCATGTTTCCTAAAATATTGTAGCATGTTCAAGATGATCTTAAAGCAAATTCTGGTAATCCAGGCTTTTTTCCTTATTTTTTTAACACAGGCCTCCTCGACCACAGAAAATCCTTGGAACTGCTTTCAGGTGATGTTTCTACTGCTATTGGTAGTCACTTTAGGCTAGAGGATGGTGGGTACCTGAACACAGTGCTTGGGCCTCCACAAAGAAGCACTTTTCTACAGACACCTGTTCTTGTTTTGTCAGGGGAGTGTAGAAACCAAAGTGCTCTATCTGGTACCTGTTTGTGATAGTGGGGCTATACAGATTGCCTGAAGGTGCCTTCATATTTGGATGGCTGACTATTTAAGAACAGAAAAGTGTAGCACAGTCTTCATCGTTTTGAGACTTAGAGAGAAGAAAGAAAATATGTGAGGACTTCTTCTTGCACTGCTGTATTCTGTATCTTAGAGTCATTGGGGACAAAGAAGGAATGGGATTTGGGGTTTTATTTCAGTTGCACTGAATGTACCAGGAGAGCACACTTTATGTATAGAAATAAATTTCCATATTCATAAGACTATCAGAACACAGTGTTTTGGTGCTCAGGTTTTATAAACTGTTTTCACGGCTTTATGTTGGTTACGAGTGCTTTATTTTAAGTTCTGATCATCTTTCTTTCTTCTTCTAGAAGTCAAACTGAGCCAGCGAGTAGAACATCAAAAGAGGTATGTAAAAACACAAGCTGAAACTTTTTTCTACATGCTGCACCTAAGCCTAAGAAATGTAGCCTTGTACTAATTCTTTTATATATATAAAATATAAATGTTTTATATATAATATTTGTAATATATATATAAAAACATATTTTCCAGTGAAACACAGTGTATGCTGTAAATCCAATGTATTTGATTCAGCATAGTGAAAACTGAGCAATGCCAACTTTTGCACGGTGCTAATGTGAGCAGTGG
Source organism: Falco peregrinus (assembly GCF_023634155.1). Classification (NCBI taxonomy): domain Eukaryota; kingdom Metazoa; phylum Chordata; class Aves; order Falconiformes; family Falconidae; genus Falco; species Falco peregrinus. The sequence continues at coordinate 1,020,401 of NW_026599603.1, forward strand.
TATTTGTGCCTAGTAACGCATTGCATTTCGTACTGAATAGGCTAGAATATTTCTTGTATGACTGTGTGTTGTACAGATAATGTGGGCTCATTTTTAGAGCTTGCAGGTTCAAGGTTTGCACCACTGAACTTGGTGCCACCCTTCAGTACACCACCACTTTGAATTTACATTTGGAAAAGGGGCAGCATTTTTCTTCAGTTCAGAAAACACCGTCGTTCTGCTGCTAAGACATGAATAAGTAACGCGAGGAGATACTTGACTAGTGATGGCCTAGATCTCCATTTGGCCCTTGGGTGGAATGCTACGTGCAACAATGCATTTCAAAATAGCCCTCATAGTACAAACATTACTTTGTGGTGGTGTTTGGTTTTCATCTGTAAGTATAACTGCTTTTTCTTCACTCGAATGGTGTGAGGCATTACACGAGCTCTAGGTCACGGGATCTGATCACTTTGTAAGCTCTTAGGATAACTTAACCTAGAAATTCATGAACTTGGGGTCTAATGAAAGTAAATGAAAGACAGCGCAAAAACTATGCTGCGCTCATGAACCGTGCCTGTGTGCATTTAGAAAATGTTGAGCTATTAACTGATTAATTTATAAACTGCACTGGCAATGTTTCCTGTAGTGACACTTCCTTCTCAAATAAACGGAAATATTTTTTTTAGATCCTTTTGAGCTGAAAATGGACAGCTTCCTTAACCCTCCGTCTTTTAAGCAGTTGTGAGCATTTGGCAAGGGTCCCCCTCTGAGGTATCCTGAGCGACAGATTGATCTCAAGAGGGGTTGGTTACTTTAGTTTCTTCCCATTAACAACGTAGGCATACGTAAAGCTGTTTAAGGTTTGGACTTTGTTTTGAACAAATACAAGTTCCACTGGCTTGGAGGTGGCTCTTTCAGTGATGCTCAGAGGCTATAGCGCAGGCTTTCATACAGCAGTAGGGGTGAACTCTTGCTATGTTCTGATTGTATGCAGAACTTGAACATGTGTTTAATTTTTCTGAATAGATTGGCGACTCTTCCGCATCTCTTTCTCTGGCCCAGCTTATTAAGGTATGTTTAGATGTACTTTCTTGTGAAATAGTGGTTTTAAACCTTACACTGTGCTCTCTAGCTGGATAACTGCTGTAATATGAGCAAAACATTAATTGTTAATAATTCAGAGTGTTTATCCTAACTTTAAAATGTGCGTATACTTTGATACTATCCTGTAGAGAGTAGTTCCCAGCTTGGGAAGATGGAAGGGGAGCACCTTATTGGCCTCAGTGTGATGCTGCAGTATTACTCATCTGCAAGACACAAAGAAGCAGCACTTCAGAAGCTGTTTACCATTTTTCATACGACCCGTTAATTCTTCATTGGAACCTAACACAATTTTTACAGAAGAATTTAATTGGCTGTAAGTTATGGACATTGCTGGGGCCTTTGCAACAGCCAGAACAGACGTGTTTCTGGAACATGGGCAATAGCATGGCTGTTTTTGAATTTCTAGTCATTACCTAACCCTATGTTAGGTATGACCTAACCCTAAGTCTGATACTTAACATTGACACTTTACCTTGAGACTTAACCCTGAGATTTAACCCTAAGACTATTAAGCATTCGCTAAGACTTAACTTTAAGATGTACCATTAAGACTTAACCCCAAGACTTAACCTTAAAGATTTAACCTTAAAACTTAACCTTAAGATTTACACTCATGATTTAACCCTAAGACTTCACCCTAAGACTTAACCTTATGACTTAAACTTAAGGCTGAACCTTAAGACTTAACCCTGAGAATTAAGCCTAAGACATAACCTTAAAACTTGACCCTAAAGTCATAACCCTAAGACTTAAATTTTAAGACTTAACCCAAAGAGTTATCCCTAAGACTTATCCCCAAGACTTAACTCTTAAGGGTTAACCCTAAGACTTAAACTTAAGCATTAAACTTTATAGTTAACCCCAAGACTCAATCCATAAGTCTTAAACTTAAGAGTTAACTTTAAGACTTAACCTTAAGACTTGACCTAAAGACTTAACCCTAAGGCTTAACCTTAACACTTAAATATTAAGACTTAACCCAAAGACTTATCCCTAAGATAAATTTTAAGACTTAACCTGAAGACTTAACCTTAAAACCTAACCCTAAGAATGAAGCCTAAGACTTAACCCTAAGATATAACCTTAAGCCCTAACACTAAGACTGAACCTTAAGACAGGCCCTGGGCCTGAGCCATCTCTGCAGGGATGAGGCCTTCCTCGGCGTCCGTCCCTCAAACCCTCCCTCCGGCCCCCACGATCCGTCCCTAAAACACTTCCCCTCTGGCCCCCAGTCCCTGCTGGCCCTGAAGGCCGGCCACAGCACTTGGTTTCAAGCCTGAGCTGGTCATGTCATGGCTGTTCTGGAATGTGGTACAGTGAAAGAAGAGATTGAAATGGCAAATGTTCCCCCCCAGAGTGGTCCCATGCTGGCAAAGGTTGTCCGAGGAGGTTGTGGGCTCTCTGTCCTTGCAGATCTTCAAAGGCCAAGGGCACACAGTTCTCTGCAACCTGCTCTAGATGAGCGTGCTGGAGCAGAGGGCTTGGCCCAGAGGACCTCCACGGGTCCCTTCCAACCCCACCCTCCTGTGTGGCTCTGTGCTTTGCTTTTCCTCCTAAAGCTCCTCAACTCAGCCCCGATGCTCGCTGGAAAGGGTGCTGGGGCAAGGGATGATCCCAAACTCCTCCCCGAGGGTCCTTCCCAGCACAAGAGCTCCCCACTCCGGAAGACACGATGGCAGACACGGTCAGGAGAGGGAAAAGATTCTTTTATTGTCAACACCAGCTGCGAGGGCCCAGGAGTCACAGCGGTTCAGCCGGTGAAAGTCAGTCAGCACCTGCAACGACAGAGTCAGAAAGCTCTGCTAAGCCCCCAGAGGCAGGAAGAGGCAGGATTTGGTTCCCCCTTCTTTGGAGGACACTGTTTCTGAGGAATTCCTCATGGCCCAGAAGGGAGAGCTCTTGCTGGCCTCCACTAGGGGCCTTCTCCCCAGGGGTGACCTCCCTAGGGAGCTGTGCGTGCGCAGGGATGCTGACAGTGCCCCTGTGCCACGCAGCAGGGCTCGATGGGGAGCCCCTGGGGAGCTGCCGTGGGGCTCATCCCAAACCCTGCTCAGCACCAGCCCTCGCCGGCCCTTGCCAGCCAGCTGGGCTGACTTAGGGCCGTGTTCAGACTCGGGAAAGATGGGCAGCAGCGCCTGGTACGCACCTGGCCTTCCTGACGTGCTGCACCTTCCTGAATTTTCTCAGGTTTGGGCCCGCAAAGTCATTTCCTCTCTTCTCCGTTTTATTTTTGCTGTGCTGTCCCTCTCCTCTGCCCAGATTTCTTTTCTCTTCCTTTGTCTCGAGTTTTCCTTCTCCTGGTGGGATCCTGAAAAACTTTCCACCCCACAGCGTGATGAGAGGGGGAAAGCCCCAAGCCCCTGCAGTGAGCTCTCAGGTCAGGCAAGGGGAGCTCTTCCTACCTGGTTTCCTGGGGCAGGCTGGTCAGTTGTTGCAGGCATGCCGGGGACTCTGCCGTGCCCTCGGGGGTGGCTGGAGGCAAATCTGGAGGTGCCTAAACCAGAAACGTGGGAGGTAACGGGTGGCAAGTAAGGGCCTGGGGTAGTGAGGGCCTGACTGCCAAATTGCCATCTTAGCTCTACAGAGGAGATGCTGGTTTGCATCATGCACATTTTGCACAGTCCAGCCACTGCAGCCTAGACTTGATGAAGCTGCGATGGAATAGGATCTGAGCAAAAGCCCTCTCAAGGTGACAGCTACTCCCTTCTGTCCTTTTGTGGGTGTTTTGTAGGTATGTTTTGTTTGATGAAGCAGATCATACTTCATGAAATGCATTCCAGAAACAGCCTTTCCAGTTTTCCTTAACACGTACCACGCTGGGGGGAGAGGAGGAGCCCCAAAGGCACAAGAGAGCGGCTGCCAGGAGGAGGCCCAGCGGCTGCTTGGCCTCCTGGGAAATTACTGTCCCACTTGAGACATGTTGTCCCAGTGTCTGTGGAGCTGCCGTACCTCTGCCGCTTTGGGCCCTGCCCCTGTGTCTCCCCCAGCTCCGCTGTCGATGTCCAGCAGAGAGGCGTCTGCATCCAGAAAGGCTTCTGCCGGACGCTGGGTGTCTGCTGTGCCTGCAGGGCCACTTTGCTCTTCGCACTGCAGCTCTGGAAAGCAAAAGCACGTGCAGCAGCGCGACTTCTTGGAAGTCAAGAACATCTCAAGCAAAGCCCAGCCAAGCCCTACACCGCTTGTCTCCTCAACGTTGAGGTTTCTGGCATCCCGAGCCCCAGTGTCTGTGACAAGCCTCAGCCCCTCCTCCTACCTGTGCGCCTGTCCATGGGTGCTGGCACCTCCTCGGCTGATGGAGGGGAGAGGCCGGCCACCTCCCCCCCAAAGATGTCCCCGCAGTTTTCAATGAGGAACTCCACCAGCACGTTCACCTGCAGACATGAAAGCCTTGGTCTCAAGCCAGGTGCCTGCAGACATGTCAAGCAGCCTTTCCCACTGCTGACCCTTTGTCTGCGCAGGTGGCTGCGGCTGGGGGTTGCTCTTCCAGGCACCCAGCCCACCAGCCCTGGCTCAAGGGAGGAGGCAGCCAGGGACCTCTCAACAGCCAAGCTCCGATGGGCCGGGAAGGCAGCAGCCAGCTGCTGGGTAGGGCGTACCTTCTCGGTCACTGCCAGCATGGCCTGCAGCGGGAGCAGGTCCTCGTTGGGTGGGCTCAGCAGGTTGGGCCCGATGCAGATGGCCAGGTTGCTGCAGCTCATTCTGCTGGTGGCTGCGTTGTGGCCGATGTGCTGCAGCAGGGCCATCAGCCGCTTCAGGAGGAGGAGATTGGCCACAGGCAACTTGTCAGCCACCCTGAGGGAAGAGGAAGACAAGGCTGATGAAGCAGAGGGTGCCCACAGCCGTCCCTGCAGCTGGCCCCAGGCGGGTGGGAGCCAGCAGCCGTGTTGCACAGCTTTGCAGCTGCCCGAAAAGACAGCTTTCTGAGGAACCCATGCCTTTGCAGGCAGGTCCCAGAACTCTCCCGGTCCCTGCTCAACAGGCCGGCGGCTGCCCACACTTACGCTTTCAGCTCCTCCACCTTGGCCTGCTTGCTGGCCCTCTCCATGGCTGCCATCCAGTCCTCGTAGAGGTCGATGACGAGGAGCTTGGTGGGGATGCTTCGCAGGAATTCCTGCAATGCCAAGGGCTGCAGGTGAGCCTTTGAACGCTGCAGGCCAGCCAGGAGCTCCTCCAGCTGCAGCTCAGAAGCGCTCACCTTCAAGATGACGGCCAGCAGCAGTGCAGGCTGGCTTCCCACATCGACTTCCGTGCCGCGGTCCAGGGCCTCGCGTAGCTGCCGAAGTTCTGTGCCGCCGGCAGCTCTGCGGAATATCCCCTCCGTCGTCGGTCCTTCCTGGTGCAGGACAGCCAGCAGCTCCTGCAAGAGATGCAGGACAGTGGCTTGGCTGAGGAGCTGCCCTGCAGCAGCGGTGGCCATGGCCAGAGCTCTTCCCCAGGCTGGGCTCTGTCCTCCTGCAAAGGGGCTGGGAGCAGAGAAGCGTGAGCCATGGGCAGAGAGCCCAATTCCCCAGTACCTGGAGCCAGGGGACGCTGCCTGTGGACTGAGTGGGGGGCTGGGGACCCCGTGTCCAGGCTGGCTTACCTGGATGGGCCGGGGCAGCGTGTTGTCCTCCCCACAGAGGGCTGCCAGGGGCTGCCCAAAGAGCGCCCTGCTGCAGCCGGAGCCCGCCTGCCCTGGTGCCTGGGCAGCGGCCGGGGTGCGCCGTAGAGCAAAGGGCCAGGGCAGCCCCATCCTCCTCCTGCTGCTGCTGCTGCTCCCTCCTGCTGCAAAGGAAAACAGAGTAAGACGCCATCAACGGAGAACCCCAGGCCAGCGGTCCCAGAGCCTGCCCTGCCCTGCTCTGTCCTGCCCGCAGCGCGATGCTGTGTAGTGCGGCAGGACAGGCAGGGAGCCAGCAGCTGGAACCGTGGCTTTGGCCCAGCAGCTGTGGCTTGGAGGCTGCCGAGAGCTGGTGTGCCACCAGGACAGCCTGTCCCAGCCCTTGCCCTGCCCTCCTGCAAGCTGTGGGCAGCCGCAGAGGCTCTGTGTCCTGCAGAAGCTCATGCAGCGGCCGCTCTCCAGCAGGTGTCCTTGCTAGTCCAGGTGCTGTCCTCCCGTGCGGTGCCCAACCTGCATGGCGACACTCAGGGGACAAGTGAGCACAGTTCAATCCACTGCAGGAGGCTGCCTTTCTTTCCCAAACTCACCTGGCTCGTGGCAAAGTCCCCCTGCGTTTGCAGATGGGGCCGTCGCAGGCCCTTGCTTGGGATGAGCCTGCAAGAACCAAGAATCGGGCTGCGCTTGGAGAGCAGCCCCGCAGCAGAAAGGGCCAGCGGCGAGCTGCCCCCCGGCACCAGCAGCCTGAGCATGGCAGAGCTGGGACCCTCTGGCCTCCCAGGCTCTCTGCCCCGTGCGGCAGGTTTCGTCCCAGCTCCGCCAGCCAGCCAGTACGTACCAGCGTTCCTGGTGTCTCCCCAACCCCCTCTGCTGCGGAGTGGTACTGTGGGAACCCCCGCCCTCCTGCACATGGTCACCCCACTGGCTGCACATCCCAGCACAGCCAGAGATGGGTGCAAGGCAGCCATTCTCACCTCTGCCTGTGCCTCCATCAGCCTCTCCAGGCTCCTGGCGCGCACTGTCCTCCACTGGGCGGGAGAGAAGGAGGGGAAGAAGGTGAGCAGCCACGGGTCTGCTGCTCGGCTGCAGGAGCAGTGCTTGGGGACAGGGCCCAGAGCAGAGAGACACTCACGGCGTGGCGGCGGCTCAGCTCCTTCTCCAGGAGCTTGATGGATGTTAGGCGGGTGACGCGGGCTCCCGTGCGTCCTTCTGGTGTCCTGTGCACCGGGAAGGGAGAGGGAGAGAGCTGGGTGAGCCCCAAGCCGTCTCTTGTCTCTTGTCAGGCAGCTGTGCGCGAGAGCTGCCTGCAGCCCCAGGGGCACCTTCCCCAGCTGGGGGCTGTGTTCCCCCGTGGGCCCAGCTTCTCCTGGAGCACCCCCCCCCCCGGCTTACCCCAGCAGCGTGGCCACCCAGAGCTCCTTCAGTGCCTGGGAGCTGCAGAAAGAGAGGAGAGACAGCGTCAGGCCCTGCTGCCCCCAGCCCTGGGCAAAGGTGGGGGCCTGCACAGCCCTGCCCCGTGGGGCAGGACAGAGGCGCTGTCCAAGCCCTGGGTCGCTCTGTCCTGCCTGAGCAGCTGTATTTGCCCTTCCCTTCTGGGGGCCAAAAGGTGACGAGGGGATGCAGGATGGGGAAGCATCCCCCATCCCTCCCTCCCTGCCACCGAGCTGCCTGCTCCCTGCCCAGGCTCTGCACGCAAGGCAGAGGCCAGTCTTCACGGGATGGCGTGGGCACGGCTGGGAAGCTCTCCTGCCCGACCACGACTCACCCAAAAGTGGCAATGCAGGAGCCGGTGGGCCAGGCGAGGATGACAGAGGTGCTGTCCTCATCGGTGCCTTGCTCCTCCTCCTCCTGTCCCTCCTGCCCCGCAGCCTCCTTCCCGCTGCTGAGCACCCACAGCTGGTCCAGGGCCAGGCGGAGCTGTGGGCGCAGGCTGGTGCCATGTCTGCAGAGAGCAGAAGCCGGCCCTGAGCTGGAGGGGGGCTCCTTGGGCTGGGTCCCCACGCGCAGAGCCCTGTCCCCCACCTGCCCTTGGGACGGACGTTGGTGCCTCCAGCACCGAGGGGCCGGGGCCTGGGGCTGGTGCCAGGGTGTCCCTGGGCCGGGGCTGGGGGGAAGGATCTGGGCTCTGAGGGTCTTACCGCAACTTGGCGACCACCAGTTCCTTGTGGAGGAGGAGCAGGCGCCTCTCGCTCCTCTTGCGGCCCCGGGTCAGCCGCACGTCTGCGCTCAGCACCGGCTCGGCGTCGCTGAGAGCCTCCCTGCAGAGCAGAGAGCGGCGGGCATGAGCAACGTCAGTGCTGTGTGGCCCAGCTGTGCCCGCGTGTCCCCGAGCCCTGGGGGAGCCCACCTGGAGCTGCAGCAGCAGCTGGCCTGGCCCATCCTGCCCGGGAGAGGAGGGCCCTGGCCGTGCAGCGAGGAGGGGGCCCAGCTGGCGACGGGGAGGCTGGGAAGCGGGGTGCTGGTGCTGTGGCAGCGCTGCTGGGCCAGAGGCTGCCTCCTGCCAGCGCCGCTGCGTGCCAGCACAGCTCTGCCCTGCTGCCTGTGGTGGCCGTGGGCTCCCCGTGACCAACGGTCTGAGCCCAACGGAAAGTGGGCGGGGCCTGCGGGGGCGGGGCTGGGGCCCTCTCCAGTATGGCCGGGCCTGCCTTGCCCGGGGGAGCCCCGAGCAGGACAGGGCAGGGGGCAAGGGCCACCTCCCTGCGCCTGCGGCCAGCGCTTTCACCTGGCTTTTTGACAGGGTCCCGCTCAATAAAAGAAGCTGTTTTTCCTAGAGATGACCATTGTGGCTAGAGGCAGACTCCTCTTGGTGGAGGCCGGCCTAGCGGTCGGAAGGCCTCTGGCACACAGGCCGTGCTAGGCCTCAGGCCCCAAGGCGCTGGAATTGGAGCAGGCCCACCGGGAGGAAAAACTTCCATTTTTACCAAAAGACGGGGGGACTAGCAGCAGTAAAGAGCCGCTTGGGTCCTGCCAGGCGCCACAGGGAAATGAAATGTGTGGTGAGCTTCGGCAGGAATTGTGGTGCCCCTGGAGCACCACCCTTGCTTGGGAAGGCTTTATCCCACCTGGGTGTTAAGGCTTCACCCTTGGCGATCAGGGCTGGATGAGCACCACCCAGGAGCCCCTGCCCTGTTAGCCATGACCTTCACCCAGCCGGTGGCCAACACGGCCAGGGGCGAGTTTGTGGGGTAGGCCATGACCATGGCAAAGAAGGGACCCGTAGCCAGCTTTTGATGGCCCGTGTCTCGTTTCACTGTTGACCCTAAGCAATGCCTTGCTTCAAATAGAAGCGATGCAGAGAGTTACACACCCGCCCTTTTCAGGAAAAATGCAGGACATCAGAGACATGTAGCAAGTTCTCTGCTGGCTGTTGTACACTGCAGCAAGAAGCAGCGTGGGTCCAGTGGCTAATGCTGGAAGGGGAATTCAGCACTTCTGGGAAAGGGATATAAAGGCACTCTTGTGGGCCAGGCTGGGATTGGGGAGGCTGGGTGGGTGTCTGGGGTCCCAGCTTTCCTGCAGTGCTGACTGTGTGCCTGCTGCTTGCTCTTCCCTGCAGCGCCGGTTGCATCCACCTGCTGGGGCTGTGCTTGGGAAGGGCACCGGGGGTGAGCAAGCCCATGGGAGAGGGCTGGGGGGAAGCTCTTCTCCAGAGATCTACCAGAAACTGTCCAGAGCATCCGAGAGGATGCTCTGTGTGACAAGGGAAGGTGCCCGTTGGTCCAATGTATGGAGCCTGCAGGGCTCCCGTCAGGGTCCTTTGACCTACCCATCCTCCAGCCAGCAATCCAGGTGCCCCTGGGGGGTCCCATGTTGGTCTCCTGAGGTACCCTTTAGCCCCGGTGAAGGTGTCATGCCTGAGTGTGTGCTTGCAGGGCATGTTTCCTTCCTGCTGACAAGGGCGGAATTGCAGTTAAATGCCCCTGGGCGATCCCGAGCCAAAAGCAGATTTTTTTCTATGGGCCACACTGCTTTGCAGTCCATGTGTGTGGTTCAGCTCCTGCATGGGAGCTGAGGACACGAGGTGACCTAGCTCTGAAGCTGGCCACTCTTGCTCCAGGCAACTCCAGTTGCTTGCGTTTTCCTTCAGCTTCCCCAGCCTGATGATCTCCACTGTCAGCTCCTCCCTGTCCTACAAGAAGTATCCCTCTCCAGGCCATTAGGACAGTGGCACAGCACTCAGAATCCAGATCACTGGTAGAGAAGTAGGACAGAGGAAAAGAGAAGTTCTCCTTTGAAAGAAATCCTTGTTTGTCCTCCTTTAGCTACCAGTGGATGAAAAATACGGGGACAGAATTTCAGGCCAGCCACAGCACTGGCTTTCAAGCCTGAGCTTGTAATGTCATGGCTGTTCTGGAATGTGGTACAGTGAAATGAGAGATAGAAATGGCAAATTTTCCCCCCCAGAGCGGTCAAATGCTGGCAGAGGTTGTCCAAGGAGGGTGTGCAGCCTCTGTCCTTGGAGATCTTCAAAGGCCAAGGGCACACATTTCTCTGCGACCTGCTCTAGGTGAGCGTGATGGAGCAGAGGGCTTGGCCCAGAGGACCTCCACGGGTCCCTTCCAACCCCACCCTCCCGTGTGGCTCTGTGCTTTGCTTTTGCCCTGGCGGAGATCTTCAGGGACTTTGCGTTCCATTTTGTGTTGCCTTAGGGCTACAGTGTGCTGTGGTTTGGGGGGCAACAAGGTTATGGTATGCCAGAGGTCAGGCGAGTTAGTGTCAAAGTGTGTTATTGTTATGGACAGAACCTGTGTTTGTTGGCCCTGTGTTCCTGGGGTTATGGCATTTTTATCATGTGTTCTGTGTGGTGATTTTTTTTTTTGTGGAGAGTGCCTTTTTGCAGCTATTTTGCCTTTGTAGGGTTTGCATGGGGGCCTCTGGTTTGTGTACCAAGTTTCTTCTGGTTGTTTTTCTGCTGTGCTGGTGGACGGTGGTGTTTTTTTCTGTCTTGAAACCATCGTTACAGGCCTAGTATATCTCCTGCAGGTCAGGCAGTGTCACTTCTGGTGTGGTCTGACTCATTTCTGGTGAGTTGGTAGGTAGGTATGGAGGACTTGTGGTCCCTCCATGGAGGATGACTGCTAGAGGACTAAGAGGCAGATCTGTGGAGGGGTGAGAGGACTGCTGGCCCATAAGTAGTGACTGTCAGAGGACTAAGTGTACTTGAATTTACGTGGGCTTCCAAATTCATGGTTGTTTCTCCTGCCTTGCGGAAGAGCCATGGGAAGTCACCAGCCACACGGAAGGATAAAGGGTTTCCCACGGCTACGTGGCTTTTTGGGTTTTGCTTTTGAATAAGAAAGTCCTGTCTCTACATGAGTAGAACTATAAACGGTCAATTTTGCCAACTTTAGAAAGCAGGGAGCAGCACTTTTCTGCTGTGCCTCACATGGCGGCCAGGGCACGGTGAGAAACAGCAAGTGAGTTTCTTCCTGGAACCTTCTCCAGGGGAGCAGTGCTGCACTTGTCAAGGTGAGGGGTTTTTTGGCTCTATACGATTGCAAATGTGCGGGGTTCATTTTCAGAACACAGCTATTAGGGAGCAGAACATTTGTGCTGTGCCTCACATGGCTGCAAGGACAGAGTGAGAAACAGCAAGAAAATTCCTTCCTGGCACCTGCTCCAGGGGAACAGTGCTGCCCTTTCCCAAGATGTATTTTTTTTTGGCTCTTAGGGTCTGCAGCTCTGAAGGGTCAATTTTGCTCACCACAGAAAGCAGGGAGCAGAACTTTTGTGCTGTGCTGTTCCTCACATGGGTGCCAGGGCAGGGTGAGAAACAGCAAGAGGATTCCTTCCTGGCCCCTTCTCCAGGGGAGCAAGTGCTGCCCTTTCACAAAGTGAGCACTGGTTCTGCATGAGTGCAAAATGTTTGGGTCAAATTTCTCACCACAGGAAGTAGGGAGGTGAACTTTTGTGCTGTGCCTCACATGGCTGCCAGGGCAGGGTGAGAACAGCAAGAGAATTCCTTCCTGGAACCTTCTTTATGGGAGGAGTGCTGTACTTTGCCAAAGGGACTTTTTTTGGATCTTAACGACTGCACCGCTGAGGGATTAATTTTTGCTCACCACGGAAAGCAGGGAGCAGCACTTTTGTGCTGTGCCTGACATGGCTGCCAGGGCAGGGTGAGAAGCAGCAAGAGAATTCCTTCCTGCCACCTTCTCCAGGGGAGCAGTGCTGCAGTTTGCCAAGGTGAGGTTTTTGGGCTCTGCGCAATTTCAAAGGTGAGGGGTCCATTTTCTGACCACAGAAAGCAGGGAGCAGAACATTTGTGCTGTGCCTGACATGGCTGCCAGGGCAGGGTGAGAAGCAGCAAGAGAATTCCTTCCTGCCACCTTCTCCAGGGGAGCAGGGCTGCACTTTGTCAAGGTGAGTTTTTTGGGCTGTGCATTATTGCCAGTGTAAAGGTGTCCAGTTTCTCCCCACAGAGAACAGGGTGCACAACTTCTCTGCTGTGCCTGACGTGGCTGCAAGGACATGGTGAGAAGTAGCAATAAAATTCCTTCTGGAACCCTCTCCAGGGGAGCAGCCCTGCACTTCCCCAGGCCATGTTTTTTGGTTCATGGTTTCCCAGGCCATGAGTTCAAAAGTGCTGTGTCAATTTTCTCACCAGAGAAAGCAGGGAGCAGAACTCTTGTGCTGTGCCTCACATGGCTACCATGCACGGTGGGAAGCAGCAAGAGAATTCCTTCCTGGTACCTTCTCCAGGGGAATTTCCCAGCTCCCGAGAGACTCCTGGCACTGGCTGCAAGGGGGCTCCCAGCCGAAGGGTGGGCCTGGGTGTTGTTGGGGTGTTAATTGGTGATGTCTCCTTTCCTTAGTCACGTTAACACTTTGGGATAACAAATGGATGCTTCGCTCCTGTTGCTCTTTTATCATATCGCTCACAGTAACTGCCACTGGTTCCTTTTATCATATTGCATGCTATTTTCTTTTATTGCAATATAAGAAACTGCATTTGATATATTCCATTATGTGATATACTTGATAGATTTGATTATATTTGATGTGGAGGTCAGCTTTGCTGTCTATCCAGTCAGCCAGCAAAACATAATTTGATGTAGTCGGCAGCATACGAAGTAAAACTCTCTCTATTTAGGAAAAAAAAAAAAAAATGTTCCTCGACTTGCTATTGTCAGGTGGGAACCATTGCCTTATGGTGTTTGGGCCAGAGTGGTCTGGTGGTGCTGGGCAGTTGGGCCATGCCAGGGACAGAGGTTGTGGTGTCTGGCGGGACGTTTGATGCCACTGTATAGATTCCACTGTGTATACGTTTATGTCCAGGGATTCTGTTAAGGGAAGGCTGCTGGCTCGGCAAAGGGACAAGGTGTCTGAGCTCCCCAGTTACCACGCTCTGATTTGCTGTGTAGCTCTACGTTAAACACACCTGCGCACAAAGGTTAGGCCAAGCTGACTCTCTAAAGCTGTTAGAAGTGACGAATTAAGGGACCTCTCATGCAGGGAGTCAGCCTTGGGAAGGATGGGGAACAAAGAATGGATGGGGAAAAGATCGGCGTTCTCTTCAGTGATGCAGAAAGAGCCTCTGGGTGAGGACGTTGTGGTCGCAGGAGGAGACAAGCCGATAAGAGTGCTGCGATCCGCAGAATGTTGGTTGGAATTCGGACAAAGGTAATTGTTGTGGGGGGAGATCGTGACCTCTGACTCAGATAGCCCCCCGAGAGAGGGCAAGGCCCCGCTTGGGGAGCACGGGGAGCTAGTAAAAAACCTCAGCAGTGCTGTCTGAGGGTGTGTGCTCGTTTGCATTAAAGCAAGCAACTTGTAACCCATCCCGTGCCTGACTGAAAATGCATGTGTAATGCGCTATGAGTGTGCAAGTGCTCTGCTGTCCATAGTGCGTACCCTCGAGGAACTGGGTGAGCACGCTCAGAGGAAACATTCCCCCGTGCTCCCAGCACTGCCATAAAGAATGCCGGCCTTCTGAAACTTGCAAGCAAGTCTTAGAGGGCTTTTCTCCCTGACCGACTTTATGGTATCATTCCCACCATACTGGAGAAAGCAAATCTTTTTCTGTTTGGTGGTGAAAGCAGCTTGGGGAGCGTCACTGAAGTGCAGCACTTTTTTAACCTCAGGTCTAAAGTGCCACCGGTCCTACCGTGGAATACATCCTTCCTCAGGCTTTCAGCAAACGGAAAGGATGCAACAAACCCACCCCACTAAGACGTCCTGCGCTTTTTTTATCTTCCCTGGAAGGTGGGGACATGACCCTGTTGGGCCATCTGTGCCACCTGCCTGGGAGCCAAGATGGTGCCTTTGCATTTCAGGCTAAGCACTTACCTTCTTTTTTTTCCTTTTCAGCGACTTTAGAGCCACCCTTAGGGAGGCTGGTTAAGCTGGTTTATGTACAGCTGGTCACCAGTGGAGGGAAACGGTAAGCTCCGCTATTGCCTCTGGTGTTTACTTGTTACCTTGTCGCTCGTTTGAGTGATCTTACCGTGCCCCGGCAAGCAGAAGCTATCACGCCACTTTAGGCCTTGGTCTAATAGTCATGCAAAGCGATACTGAAAGTCATTCTGAGATCTGGAACAGGCCCCAATGTGCATTTTATAAAAGTGCATCTTGGCTGCTCTTTATCTTTGCATGGGTTTTTTTCCCCGTTTCTCCAGACTGTTGAAGCTCTGAAAGGCGCCAGTGAGCTGCTCTCCCTCAGTTTGCTCCTTTGCCTTTGGGGAGTGCGGTTCATGTTTTCTTCATGGCTTTGCAGAGGAGAAAATCCATGAATACACCACCTTGCTTTTTTCACCTAAGCTAATTTCAGAAACTGCCTCCTTTAACTTAGACATGAAACTCCTCTTAACCTTTTTGTGCACTTGTAGAAAAGCAGGGTGGGGTGGGGGTTGGGGGGTGGGGGTGTCTTCAGGAAGTGCCCGCAAAAGAGCCTGTGGGAGACCCTGTCCCTTGACTCACATGTGGGGTAGTGAAGAGCCTGAGAAAGTCATGGGTGTTTTGGTGTTCGCCAAAGCAGGTTTTCGGTTTGGTTTTTTTTTTTCTTATTGTCTTGTTATCTTACGTAGCTTATGCCACCAGGTAGTGACAGCCCGGGGGTGACAGGAGGGGACAGCAGGCAATGGCAGCCTGGAGGGTGACAGGAGGGGACAGTAGGTGGGGACAGGCCTGGGGGAGGGGTGCAGAAGAGGACAGCTGTTGGGGACAGCCTGGGGGGTGACAGGAGGGGAGAGCAGGTATTGAAAGCCTGGCGGTGACAGGACCTCAGGCGCCAGATCAGGCCGCGAGAGGCTGAAGGCGACTCACTGCGACCTGCGGGTCACCAACGCCTAGACCATGGAAGGCGCGTGGGGGCGGCGGGCACGGGATGCGGGGACCGGCCGGCTGGCGGTGGCGCAGGTGGCCAGTGAGGCGATTGGGCCGCGGCCGGCAGCGGTGACTCGTGCTGGGGCCTCAGAGCTGCTCTTCCGTGGTTGTGCGCTGGCAGCTGGCGTGAGGGCTGTGTGCGCAGCCAGGCACAGCTGCGTACGGGGTCGATGTGCGGCACCGCGCGTGGAAGAGGTTTGGTTTCTGGGAACCCTTCTAGGTAAAACGATAAGGAAATGTGGGACAATGCCTTGTAATCACAAACCTGCCAGATTTCTTTGAAACCCGGCAGAGAAGGCTGAACGTGATAGAAAAGGAGTGGATGGCCAATTGGAAGGGGAAAAAAGTGGGTTTGGTGACTGAAATTTGTCTTCAACTACTTTTACTCCACCGCATTGCCAAAGTGGCGCTTGGCTGCTGCAGAAACTGCTCAGTAGCAACGTTTTGGATCAAGAGTGTATCTGTGAGTGAGAATCTATGCAGACCCTGGAAAGCCATCTTGTAGACGGGTGTTCTGTCTCAAGTATACTTGGCATTTCTTGCTAATACAGCTTCTTTGCTACACCAAAGACATTTTCATTCAGATGTTATTGAGCATCATTTCTTCGTTTCTTTCAAACGGTGCATTTTTTTCCTGGTACTGCGTGTTAAACGGTGTCGTGGCAATACTGAAGTTTTATGGCAGATCACTTATGGTGAATATACCTAGAAATGTTCTTCGAGAAGCCCTAAGTTCTTTTGAATCTCAGAAATGGTGCTTGATTCTCAGAGACGGTAATGGTTTCGTATTACTTAGCGTGCTGTTTCAGTTTGGTAATCTACCATCTGGCAAAGCTTGCATGTGATTAAAGACTTTGGGATATGACAGAAATAAAAAGACTTGGAAACCGTTGCCATTCCTTAAACATTCAAATTTTATCGGGTGTTTTGTTTTGGTTTTTTTCTTTTTTTTTTCCTGTGGTTCTGTGACATTCTCACAACAGTCTTTTCTTTACAATGTGTACTCATAGGTTTTTTCCCTCTTCCTGTTTGATGTATTAAAACTTAAACAGAATAACATGTCTGCTGCGGTAACTGTAACTTTGGCCCTAGCCTTTCAAGTGGTTGGACCTAAGCACGCTGTTTACCTGCAGATAGGTAAAGTATGTTCAGGAGAGTATCTGTGAGGAGACTTAACAGCACGGTGTTAGGGGTCTTGGGGGTGTTACAGGATCGCGTGTCATACGGCGGTAGAGATAGACATGCAGGTAGAGGCAGATGTACAGGTTGTGACACAGATACTTAGTGGAACTTCTGTAAGGGTGTCTTCCCTGTGAAAATGCAAAAATCCCCCAGTGGTTGTCAGAGCAAAGCTAAGGAATACATTTCAGTGTCATACACATGTATGCGAGATTTTGGGGTTTTACACATAACCGTGAATTTCCGTTTTTATTGAACAGCCTCTACGTGCTTAAAGTCACCTTCAGAAGATGAAGGAAAGAACTCGGCCAGGATGTTCTGCCTAAAGGGGGTTCTCGGAGATCTTCCCTGTGGAGATACGGTCGTGGGTTTTATAACTTGGTGCAGGAGTCCTGACTAAATGGTGACGTGATCTTGGAAAGACCCTTCAGTGAACCTTGAGTGAAGATGGCCAACTTGTTCAGATTTTTCGGGGCCGCGTGATCACGGAAATCTCGTAATAGCAGCAATGCTAATAGAAGCTAAAAGTAAACAGGATTTTAAACATCACTGGGGGAAAAAAAAGAAAGAGATGGTGGACTCTCTTTGAAGATGGTGGGAAGGCAAAATGGATGGTTGGGATGTGTTTGAAAAGGTGGGAGGCAGGGTGGGGGTGTCCTCTTCCGTGCTCGCTGTTATAGAGACATGTTCTAGGGTTTTGTAAGCTAACAGGAGCAAAAGCAATGTAAGTGAGATCAGGAAAGAACCTCATGCTTTAGCAGACTCTGCTTTAGTGACTTTAGAGACCATTTTGCTGTTGGCATTGAAACGATTCCAAAAAAATGGAAAAGATTTTGCTGCTTGTGTTTGACTATCAGACCTGAAGATTTCTGGAAAGGTACCGTGAGATGATAAAAGCATGACGCTGTGTGTAAAATGTTGGGTTTGTATCTGTAAAGGGATTCCCTGAAGTGCTACGTCACGACATGTCAATATCACTCTTACAAACTGACTGATGCTTTCTCTGTATTGATGTTGTTTCCAGAATACACAGATGATAATGCCCTGATTCCGGGGAACTCAGCGGTAACTGTTAGGGGAGTCCCCGTCAGAGGAGTTAAAGCTACCGGCAAAACAGACCTTAGGTAAGTAGCCATAACACGTTGTGTTCTTTGGGAGGGGTTTCAGTGCGTTCACCTTCTTTGTGGCTGTTAGTTTACGGAGGCATTCAGGTTGTATCTTTCTTGTTAAAGCTGCTGTTAAATTGTGTTGTGACAGGGCAGATTTGAAGGTATCTGTCCCAAAGCAGACTTAGATTTTTCAGCCTGCTGGGACGTGGCATTCAAGCTCCAACAGTGGTAACTGTTCAGACGTTTGAATTGGGTTTGTTCTTGGGCTTGGTTTTTCTGAGAGTCAAGTTCTCCATCCTGTTTCCTCTATGCAGAGAGATTCCTTATTGTATTGCTTTTGCTTTTAGTGCTTTTAGAGTAAACGGAGAGACACATTGCAGTGTGAACCGGTGATTTGTTCCCATCTGCCAGCAGTCCGAGTCTCCGTGTTTGACTGCTTCCTTTGTCTGGGGGAGGGGGGCAGGGTATTCTTACACCCCAAAGGGGGGTGTGTGTGTGTGGGCTGCATGCTGTCTCCAGAGGAAGGACTGAGAGTGGCCAGCTGGCAAACCATGCAAACAAGAAGTTTCATTCTTAAGTGCTTCCTATTAGATTCCTAAAGACAATGTCTATGTCGGGCAAGAGAAAAAGAACAACACCTACAGCGTATTGCCTTTTGTGCCAGGACGGTGAAGGAACAGTTGATCTTTTCCAAACCTGAAGCTCAGAAAGCAGTTGAGCACATTCCCAAATGTTAGTAGTTACCTTTCTAAGTTTGTTTTCAGCCTAAGCTGCTCTCTGTGCTCCAGGTATTACTGCTGTATTCCTCAGATTTATGGAGGACAGAGAATCTGATTACAATTGCAGATACTCAAATGTAAGCCTGACTACAGCATTATCGCTGTCATCGATGTATTCGTCCAGTCCAGTTCTGTATCAGCTGCATCAGCATGGTTTGAATGGTCATGTTTTCAAGGCTTCTTCAAGACAGACCTCTCCTCCACCATTAGTAGATATTATTGACTTGTGGTTTTGCCATGTCTTTCTAATGTTAGTTCTCAATACATAAAGTGTACTGGCGAGTTACAGCGTGTCTCAAACAAACAGTACCGCAGCATCCTAGTACCCATGAAGCATCTGCAAGCAAAACCCCCTGAATTTATGTGGCTCTCCTGTAAGCTTTGGGCATATTACTGCAGTAGGTGTTGCAGTGCTTTCAGGCGCTGCCAAGGCTTTCTGGATGCCACAGCACTGTGCTTCTAAACATGGCCTGGTTTGGGGGGTTAATTTAGATGGGGATGCTTAGTGCTGTCTTGTCAATACCGCCTCGGTTTCTGGTTGGATGGCACCCTCTCCTGGTGTTGGAATGCTGCCCTAAAATGAGAGGCTAGGTGCCCCTAGCATCAAAGATCCAAGAAATACCTGCCCGTGGGGATCAGGGATGAATGCCGCTGCTCTCCTAAAGTTGCAAATGGTTCGGGCAGGTTAGCTTTCTCTTCCTTCAGCTGGAAACATTGTGGAAACAACTGGTAGAGTCGTTAGTGTTTGGGAATGATGAACGCATGGTGTCACGGTGGAGAGGCCTTCAGAAATGCGTTAGTCACCTTGTAGTATCTTCCTCAAGGCAAGTGGATGGAGAAACCATGGTGTGGTAATCTAAAGCGTTTCCTCGCACTTCCTCGTGTTCAGGAGGTACGTGGCTGTACTTGCGAGCCTGGTGGTGATGTAGCAGTGGCAGGAAGTATGAGCCTTTCTATTTGTGCAGGACTTGCACAGCAGCCTTTGGGTTGCCTCTGCTCGTGGGACGCTTTGGATGATGTATGAATTGTTTGTTAACTGATGGACGGTTGCATGTGTGATTCATGAGTAGCATGCAGGTACAGACCAATGAGTATGTGGAATCTCGGCAAGGGCTTGTGTGCCATAAGTGTTTCCTAAAATATTGTAGCATGTTCAAGATGATCTTAAAGCAAATTCTGGTAATCCAGGCTTTTTTCCTTATTTTTTTAACACAGGCCTCCTCGACCACAGAAAATCCTTGGAACTGCTTTCAGGTGATGTTTCTACTGCTATTGGTAGTCACTTTAGGCTAGAGGATGGTGGGTACCTGAACACAGTGCTTGGGCCTCCACAAAGAAGCACTTTTCTACAGACAACTGTTCTTGTTTTGTCAGGGGAGTGTAGAAACCAAAGTGCTCTATCTGGTACCTGTTTGTGATAGTGGGGCTATACAGATTGCCTGAAGGTGCCTTCATATTTGGATGGCTGACTATTTAAGAACAGAAAAGTGTAGCACAGTCTTCATCGTTTTGAGACTTAGAGAGAAGAAAGAAAATATGTGAGGACTTCTTCTTGCACTGCTGTATTCTGTATCTTAGAGTCATTGGGGACAAAGAAGGAATGGGATTTGGGGTTTTATTTCAGTTGCACTGAATGTACCAGGAGAGCACACTTTATGTATAGAAATAAATTTCCATATTCATAAGACTATCAGAACACAGTGTTTTGGTGCTCAGGTTTTATAAACTGTTTTCACGGCTTTATGTTGGTTACGAGTGCTTTATTTTAAGTTCTGATCATCTTTCTTTCTTCTTCTAGAAGTCAAACTGAGCCAGCGAGTAGAACATCAAAAGAGGTATGTAAAAACACAAGCTGAAACTTTTTTCTACATGCTGCACCTAAGCCTAAGAAATGTAGCCTTGTACTAATTCTTTTATATATATAAAATATAAATGTTTTATATATAATATTTGTAATATATATATAAAAACATACTTTCCAGTGAAACACAGTGTATGCTGTAAATCCAATGTATTTGATTCAGCATAGTGAAAACTGAGCAATGCCAACTTTTGCACGGTGCTAATGTGAGCAGTGGTATTTGTGCCTAGTAACGCATTGCATTTCGTACTGAATAGGCTAGAATATTTCTTGTATGACTGTGTGTTGTACAGATAATGTGGGCTCATTTTTAGAGCTTGCAGGTTCAAGGTTTGCACCACTGAACTTGGTGCCACCCTTCAGTACACCACCACTTTGAATTTACATTTGGAAAAGGGGCAGCATTTTTCTTCAGTTCAGAAAACACCGTCGTTCTGCTGCTAAGACATGAATAAGTAACGCGAGGAGATACTTGACTAGTGATGGCCTAGATCTCCATTTGGCCCTTGGGTGGAATGCTACGTGCAACAATGCATTTCAAAATAGCCCTCATAGTACAAGCATTACTTTGTGGTGGTGTTTGGTTTTCATCTGTAAGTATAACTGCTTTTTCTTCACTCGAATGGTGTGAGGCATTACACGAGCTCTAGGTCACGGGATCTGATCACTTTGTAAGCTCTTAGGATAACTTAACCTAGAAATTCATGAACTTGGGGTCTAATGAAAGTAAATGAAAGACAGCGCAAAAACTATGCTGCGCTCATGAACCGTGCCTGTGTGCATTTAGAAAATGTTGAGCTATTAACTGATTAATTTATAAACTGCACTGGCAATGTTTCCTGTAGTGACACTTCCTTCTCAAATAAACGGAAATATTTTTTTTAGATCCTTTTGAGCTGAAAATGGACAGCTTCCTTAACCCTCCGTCTTTTAAGCAGTTGTGAGCATTTGGCAAGGGTCCCCCTCTGAGGTATCCTGAGCGATAGATTGATCTCAAGAGGGGTTGGTTACTTTAGTTTCTTCCCATTAACAACGTAGGCATACGTAAAGCTGTTTAAGGTTTGGACTTTGTTTTGAACAAATACAAGTTCCACTGGCTTGGAGGTGGCTCTTTCAGTGATGCTCAGAGGCTATAGCGCAGGCTTTCATACAGCAGTAGGGGTGAACTCTTGCTATGTTCTGATTGTATGCAGAACTTGAACATGTGTTTAATTTTTCTGAATAGATTGGCGACTCTTCCGCATCTCTTTCTCTGGCCCAGCTTATTAAGGTATGTTTAGATGTACTTTCTTGTGAAATAGTGGTTTTAAACCTTACACTGTGCTCTCTAGCTGGATAACTGCTGTAATATGAGCAAAACATTAATTGTTAATAATTCAGAGTGTTTATCCTAACTTTAAAATGTGCGTATACTTTGATACTATCCTGTAGAGAGTAGTTCCCAGCTTGGGAAGATGGAAGGGGAGCACCTTATTGGCCTCAGTGTGATGCTGCAGTATTACTCATCTGCAAGACACAAAGAAGCAGCACTTCAGAAGCTGTTTACCATTTTTCATACGACCCGTTAATTCTTCATTGGAACCTAACACAATTTTTACAGAAGAATTTAATTGGCTGTAAGTTATGGACATTGCTGGGGCCTTTGCAACAGCCAGAACAGACGTGTTTCTGGAACATGGGCAATAGCATGGCTGTTTTTGAATTTCTAGTCATTACCTAAACCTTTGTTAGGTATGTCCTAACCCTAAGTCTGATACTTAACGTTGACACTTTACCTTGAGACTTAACCCTGAGATTTAGCCCTAAGACTATTAAGCATTCGCTAAGACTTAACTTTAAGATGTACCATTAAGACTTAACCCCAAGACTTAACCTTAAAGATTTAACCTTAAAACTTAACCTTAAGATTTACACTCATGATTTAACCCTAAGACTTCACCCTAAGGCTTAACCTTATGACTTAAACTTAAGGCTGAACCTTAAGACTTAACCCTGAGAATTAAGCCTAAGACATAACCTTAAAACTTGACCCTAAAGTCATAACCCTAAGACTTAAATTTTAAGACTTAACCCAAAGAGTTATCCCTAAGACTTATCCCCAAGACTTAACTCTTAAGGGTTAACCCTAAGACTTAAACTTAAGCATTAAACTTTATAGTTAACCCCAAGACTCAATCCATAAGTCTTAAACTTAAGAGTTAACTTTAAGACTTAACCTTAAGACTTGACCTAAAGACTTAACCTTAACACTTAAATATTAAGACTTAACCCAAAGACTTATCCCTAAGATAAATTTTAAGACTTAACCTGAAGACTTAACCTTAAAACCTAACCCTAAGAATGAAGCCTAAGACTTAACCCTAAGATATAACCTTAAGCCCTAACACTAAGACTGAACCTTAAGACAGGCCCTGGGCCTGAGCCATCTCTGCAGGGATGAGGCCTTCCTCGGCGTCCGTCCCTCAAACCCTCCCTCCGGCCCCCACGATCCGTCCCTAAAACACTTCCCCTCTGGCCCCCAGTCCCTGCTGGCCCTGAAGGCCGGCCACAGCACTTGGTTTCAAGCCTGAGCTGGTCATGTCATGGCTGTTCTGGAATGTGGTACAGTGAAAGAAGAGATTGAAATGGCAAATGTTCCCCCCCAGAGTGGTCCCATGCTGGCAAAGGTTGTCCGAGGAGGTTGTGGGCTCTCTGTCCTTGCAGATCTTCAAAGGCCAAGGGCACACAGTTCTCTGCAACCTGCTCTAGATGAGCGTGCTGGAGCAGAGGGCTTGGCCCAGAGGACCTCCACGGGTCCCTTCCAACCCCACCCTCCTGTGTGGCTCTGTGCTTTGCTTTTCCTCCTAAAGCTCCTCAACTCAGCCCCGATGCCCGCTGGAAAGGGTGCTGGGGCAAGGGATGATCCCAAACTCCTCCCCGAGGGTCCTTCCCAGCACAAGAGCTCCCCACTCCGGAAGACACGATGGCAGACACGGTCAGGAGAGGGAAAAGATTCTTTTATTGTCAACACCAGCTGCGAGGGCCCAGGAGTCACAGCGGTTCAGCCGGTGAAAGTCAGTCAGCACCTGCAACGACAGAGTCAGAAAGCTCTGCTAAGCCCCCAGAGGCAGGAAGAGGCAGGATTTGGTTCCCCCTTCTTTGGAGGACACTGTTTCTGAGGAATTCCTCATGGCCCAGAAGGGAGAGCTCTTGCTGGCCTCCACTAGGGGCCTTCTCCCCAGGGGTGACCTCCCTAGGGAGCTGTGCGTGCGCAGGGATGCTGACAGTGCCCCTGTGCCACGCAGCAGGGCTCGATGGGGAGCCCCTGGGGAGCTGCCGTGGGGCTCATCCCAAACCCTGCTCAGCACCAGCCCTCGCCGGCCCTTGCCAGCCAGCTGGGCTGACTTAGGGCCGTGTTCAGACTCGGGAAAGATGGGCAGCAGCGCCTGGTACGCACCTGGCCTTCCTGACGTGCTGCACCTTCCTGAATTTTCTCAGGTTTGGGCCCGCAAAGTCATTTCCTCTCTTCTCCGTTTTATTTTTGCTGTGCTGTCCCTCTCCTCTGCCCAGATTTCTTTTCTCTTTCTTTGTCTCGAGTTTTCCTTCTCCTGGTGGGATCCTGAAAAACTTTCCACCCCACAGCGTGATGAGAGGGGGAAAGCCCCAAGCCCCTGCAGTGAGCTCTCAGGTCAGGCAAGGGGAGCTCTTCCTACCTGGTTTCCTGGGGCAGGCTGGTCAGTTGTTGCAGGCATGCCGGGGACTCTGCCGTGCCCTCGGGGGTGGCTGGAGGCAAATCTGGAGGTGCCTAAACCAGAAACGTGGGAGGTAACGGGTGGCAAGTAAGGGCCTGGGGTAGTGAGGGCCTGACTGCCAAATTGCCATCTTAGCTCTACAGAGGAGATGCTGGTTTGCATCATGCACATTTTGCACAGTCCAGCCACTGCAGCCTAGACTTGATGAAGCTGCGATGGAATAGGATCTGAGCAAAAGCCCTCTCAAGGTGACAGCTACTCCCTTCTGTCCTTTTGTGGGTGTTTTGTAGGTATGTTTTGTTTGATGAAGCAGATCATACTTCATGAAATGCATTCCAGAAACAGCCTTTCCAGTTTTCCTTAACACGTACCACGCTGGGGGGAGAGGAGGAGCCCCAAAGGCACAAGAGAGCGGCTGCCAGGAGGAGGCCCAGCGGCTGCTTGGCCTCCTGGGAAATTACTGTCCCACTTGAGACATGTTGTCCCAGTGTCTGTGGAGCTGCCGTACCTCTGCCGCTTTGGGCCCTGCCCCTGTGTCTCCCCCAGCTCCGCTGTCGATGTCCAGCAGAGAGGCGTCTGCATCCAGAAAGGCTTCTGCCGGACGCTGGGTGTCTGCTGTGCCTGCAGGGCCACTTTGCTCTTCGCACTGCAGCTCTGGAAAGCAAAAGCACGTGCAGCAGCGCGACTTCTTGGAAGTCAAGAACATCTCAAGCAAAGCCCAGCCAAGCCCTACACCGCTTGTCTCCTCAACGTTGAGGTTTCTGGCATCCCAAGCCCCAGTGTCTGTGACAAGCCTCAGCCCCTCCTCCTACCTGTGCGCCTGTCCATGGGTGCTGGCACCTCCTCGGCTGATGGAGGGGAGAGGCCGGCCACCTCCCCCCCAAAGATGTCCCCGCAGTTTTCAATGAGGAACTCCACCAGCACGTTCACCTGCAGACATGAAAGCCTTGGTCTCAAGCCAGGTGCCTGCAGACATGTCAAGCAGCCTTTCCCACTGCTGACCCTTTGTCTGCGCAGGTGGCTGCGGCTGGGGGTTGCTCTTCCAGGCACCCAGCCCACGAGCCCTGGCTCAAGGGAGGAGGCAGCCAGGGACCTCTCAACAGCCAAGCTCCGATGGGCCGGGAAGGCAGCAGCCGGCTGCTGGGTAGGGCGTACCTTCTCGGTCACTGCCAGCATGGCCTGCAGCGGGAGCAGGTCCTCGTTGGGTGGGCTCAGCAGGTTGGGCCCGATGCAGATGGCCAGGTTGCTGCAGCTCATTCTGCTGGTGGCTGCGTTGTGGCCGATGTGCTGCAGCAGGGCCATCAGCCGCTTCAGGAGGAGGAGATTGGCCACAGGCAACTTGTCAGCCACCCTGAGGGAAGAGGAAGACAAGGCTGATGAAGCAGAGGGTGCCCACAGCCGTCCCTGCAGCTGGCCCCAGGCGGGTGGGAGCCAGCAGCCGTGTTGCACAGCTTTGCAGCTGCCCGAAAAGACAGCTTTCTGAGGAACCCATGCCTTTGCAGGCAGGTCCCAGAACTCTCCCGGTCCCTGCTCAACAGGCCGGCGGCTGCCCACACTTACGCTTTCAGCTCCTCCACCTTGGCCTGCTTGCTGGCCCTCTCCATGGCTGCCATCCAGTCCTCGTAGAGGTCGATGACGAGGAGCTTGGTGGGGATGCTTCGCAGGAATTCCTGCAATGCCAAGGGCTGCAGGTGAGCCTTTGAACGCTGCAGGCCAGCCAGGAGCTCCTCCAGCTGCAGCTCAGAAGCGCTCACCTTCAAGATGACGGCCAGCAGCAGTGCAGGCTGGCTTCCCACATCGACTTCCGTGCCGCGGTCCAGGGCCTCGCGTAGCTGCCGAAGTTCTGTGCCGCCGGCAGCTCTGCGGAATATCCCCTCCGTCGTCGGTCCTTCCTGGTGCAGGACAGCCAGCAGCTCCTGCAAGAGATGCAGGACAGTGGCTTGGCTGAGGAGCTGCCCTGCAGCAGCGGTGGCCATGGCCAGAGCTCTTCCCCAGGCTGGGCTCTGTCCTCCTGCAAAGGGGCTGGGAGCAGAGAAGCGTGAGCCATGGGCAGAGAGCCCAATTCCCCAGTACCTGGAGCCAGGGGACGCTGCCTGTGGACTGAGTGGGGGGCTGGGGACCCCGTGTCCAGGCTGGCTTACCTGGATGGGCCGGGGCAGCGTGTTGTCCTCCCCACAGAGGGCTGCCAGGGGCTGCCCAAAGAGCGCCCTGCTGCAGCCGGAGCCCGCCTGCCCTGGTGCCTGGGCAGCGGCCGGGGTGCGCCGTAGAGCAAAGGGCCAGGGCAGCCCCATCCTCCTCCTGCTGCTGCTGCTGCTCCCTCCTGCTGCAAAGGAAAACAGAGTAAGACGCCATCAACGGAGAACCCCAGGCCAGCGGTCCCAGAGCCTGCCCTGCCCTGCTCTGTCCTGCCCGCAGCGCGATGCTGTGTAGTGCGGCAGGACAGGCAGGGAGCCAGCAGCTGGAACCGTGGCTTTGGCCCAGCAGCTGTGGCTTGGAGGCTGCCGAGAGCTGGTGTGCCACCAGGACAGCCTGTCCCAGCCCTTGCCCTGCCCTCCTGCAAGCTGTGGGCAGCCGCAGAGGCTCTGTGTCCTGCAGAAGCTCATGCAGCGGCCGCTCTCCAGCAGGTGTCCTTGCTAGTCCAGGTGCTGTCCTCCCGTGCGGTGCCCAACCTGCATGGCGACACTCAGGGGACAAGTGAGCACAGTTCAATCCACTGCAGGAGGCTGCCTTTCTTTCCCAAACTCACCTGGCTCGTGGCAAAGTCCCCCTGCGTTTGCAGATGGGGCCGTCGCAGGCCCTTGCTTGGGATGAGCCTGCAAGAACCAAGAATCGGGCTGCGCTTGGAGAGCAGCCCCGCAGCAGAAAGGGCCAGCGGCGAGCTGCCCCCCGGCACCAGCAGCCTGAGCATGGCAGAGCTGGGACCCTCTGGCCTCCCAGGCTCTCTGCCCCGTGCGGCAGGTTTCGTCCCAGCTCCGCCAGCCAGCCAGTACGTACCAGCGTTCCTGGTGTCTCCCCAACCCCCTCTGCTGCGGAGTGGTACTGTGGGAACCCCCGCCCTCCTGCACATGGTCACCCCACTGGCTGCACATCCCAGCACAGCCAGAGATGGGTGCAAGGCAGCCATTCTCACCTCTGCCTGTGCCTCCATCAGCCTCTCCAGGCTCCTGGCGCGCACTGTCCTCCACTGGGCGGGAGAGAAGGAGGGGAAGAAGGTGAGCAGCCATGGGTCTGCTGCTCGGCTGCAGGAGCAGTGCTTGGGGACAGGGCCCAGAGCAGAGAGACACTCACGGCGTGGCGGCGGCTCAGCTCCTTCTCCAGGAGCTTGATGGATGTTAGGCGGGTGACGCGGGCTCCCGTGCGTCCTTCTGGTGTCCTGTGCACCGGGAAGGGAGAGGGAGAGAGCTGGGTGAGCCCCAAGCCGTCTCTTGTCTCTTGTCAGGCAGCTGTGCGCGAGAGCTGCCTGCAGCCCCAGGGGCACCTTCCCCAGCTGGGGGCTGTGTTCCCCCGTGGGCCCAGCTTCTCCTGGAGCACCCCCCCCCGGCTTACCCCAGCAGCGTGGCCACCCAGAGCTCCTTCAGTGCCTGGGAGCTGCAGAAAGAGAGGAGAGACAGCGTCAGGCCCTGCTGCCCCCAGCCCTGGGCAAAGGTGGGGGCCTGCACAGCCCTGCCCCGTGGGGCAGGACAGAGGCGCTGTCCAAGCCCTGGGTCGCTCTGTCCTGCCTGAGCAGCTGTATTTGCCCTTCCCTTCTGGGGGCCAAAAGGTGACGAGGGGATGCAGGATGGGGAAGCATCCCCCATCCCTCCCTCCCTGCCACCGAGCTGCCTGCTCCCTGCCCAGGCTCTGCACGCAAGGCAGAGGCCAGTCTTCACGGGATGGCGTGGGCACGGCTGGGAAACTCTCCTGCCCGACCACGACTCACCCAAAAGTGGCAATGCAGGAGCCGGTGGGCCAGGCGAGGATGACAGAGGTGCTGTCCTCATCGGTGCCTTGCTCCTCCTCCTCCTGTCCCTCCTGCCCCGCAGCCTCCTTCCCGCTGCTGAGCACCCACAGCTGGTCCAGGGCCAGGCGGAGCTGTGGGCGCAGGCTGGTGCCATGTCTGCAGAGAGCAGAAGCCGGCCCTGAGCTGGAGGGGGGCTCCTTGGGCTGGGTCCCCACGCGCAGAGCCCTGTCCCCCACCTGCCCTTGGGACGGACGTTGGTGCCTCCAGCACCGAGGGGCCGGGGCCTGGGGCTGGTGCCAGGGTGTCCCTGGGCCGGGGCTGGGGGGAAGGATCTGGGCTCTGAGGGTCTTACCGCAACTTGGCGACCACCAGTTCCTTGTGGAGGAGGAGCAGGCGCCTCTCGCTCCTCTTGCGGCCCCGGGTCAGCCGCACGTCTGCGCTCAGCACCGGCTCGGCGTCGCTGAGAGCCTCCCTGCAGAGCAGAGAGCGGCGGGCATGAGCAACGTCAGTGCTGCGTGGCCCAGCTGTGCCCGCGTGTCCCCGAGCCCTGGGGGAGCCCACCTGGAGCTGCAGCAGCAGCTGGCCTGGCCCATCCTGCCCGGGAGAGGAGGGCCCTGGCCGTGCACCGAGGAGGGGGCCCAGCCGGTGACGGGGAGGCTGGGAAGCGGGGTGCTGGTGCTGTGGCAGCGCTGCTGGGCCAGAGGCTGCCTCCTGCCAGCGCCGCTGCGTGCCAGCACAGCTCTGCCCTGCTGCCTGTGGTGGCCGTGGGCTCCCCGTGACCAACGGTCTGAGCCCAACGGAAAGTGGGCGGGGCCTGCGGGGGCGGGGCTGGGGCCCTCTCCAGTATGGCCGGCCCTGCCTTGCCCAGGGGAGCCCCGAGCAGGACAGGGCAGGGGGCAAGGGCCACCTCCCTGCGCCTGCGGCCAGCGCTTTCACCTGGCTTTTTGACAGGGTCCCGCTCAATAAAAGAAGCTGTTTTTCCTAGAGATGACCATTGTGGCTAGAGGCAGACTCCTCTTGGTGGAGGCCGGCCTAGCGGTCGGAAGGCCTCTGGCACACAGGCCGTGCTAGGCCTCAGGCCCCAAGGCGCTGGAATTGGAGCAGGCCCACCGGGAGGAAAAACTTCCATTTTTACCAAAAGACGGGGGGACTAGCAGCAGTAAAGAGCCGCTCGGGTCCTGCCAGGCGCCACAGGGAAATGAAAGGTGTGGTGAGCTTCGGCAGGAATTGTGGTGCCCCTGGAGCACCACCCTTGCTTGGGAAGGCGTTATCCCACCTGGGTGTTAAGGCTTCACCCTTGGCGATCAGGGCTGGATGAGCACCACCCAGGAGCCCCTGCCCTGTTAGCCATGACCTTCACCCAGCCGGTGGCCTACACGGCCAGGGGCGAGTTTGTGGGGTAGGCCATGACCGTGGCAAAGAAGGGACCCGTAGCCAGCTTTTGATGGCCCGTGTCTCGTTTCACTGTTGACCCTAAGCAATGCCTTGCTTCAAATAGAAGCGATGCAGAGAGTTACACACCCGCCCTTTTCAGGAAAAATGCAGGACATCAGAGACATGTAGCAAGTTCTCTGCTGGCTGTTGTACACTGCAGCAAGAAGCAGCGTGGGTCCAGTGGCTAATGCTGGAAGGGGAATTCAGCACTTCTGGGAAAGGGATATAAAGGCACTCTTGTGGGCCAGGCTGGGATTGGAGAGCCTGGGTGGGTGTCTGGGGTCCCAGCTTTCCTGCAGTGCTGACTGTGTGCCTGCTGCTTGCTCTTCCCTGCAACGCCGGTTGCATCCACCTGCTGGGGCTGTGCTTGGGAAGGGCACCGGGGGTGAGCAAGCCCATGGGAGAGGGCTGGGGGGAAGCTCTTCTCCAGAGATCTACCAGAAACTGTCCAGAGCATCCGAGAGGATGCTCTGTGTGACAAGGGAAGGTGCCCGTTGGTCCAATGTATGGAGCCTGCAGGGCTCCCGTCAGGGTCCTTTGACCTACCCATCCTCCAGCCAGCAATCCAGGTGCCCCTGGGGGGTCCCATGTTGGTCTCCTGAGGTACCCTTTAGCCCCGGTGAAGGTGTCATGCCTGAGTGTGTGCTTGCAGGGCATGTTTCCTTCCTGCTGACAAGGGCGGAATTGCAGTTAAATGCCCCTGGGCGATCCCGAGCCAAAAGCAGATTTTTTTCTATGGGCCACACTGCTTTGCAGTCCATGTGTGTGGTTCAGCTCCTGCATGGGAGCTGAGGACACGAGGTGACCTAGCTCCGAAGCTGGCCACTCTTGCTCCAGGCAACTCCAGTTGCTTGCGTTTTCCTTCAGCTTCCCCAGCCTGATGATCTCCACTGTCACCTCCTCCCTGTCCTACAAGAAGTATCCCTCTCCAGGCCATTAGGACAGTGGCACAGCACTCAGAATCCAGATCACTGGTAGAGAAGTAGGACAGAGGAAAAGAGAAGTTCTCCTTTGAAAGAAATCCTTGTTTGTCCTCCTTTAGCTACCAGTGGATGAAAAATACGGGGACAGAATTTCAGGCCAGCCACAGCACTGGCTTTCAAGCCTGAGCTTGTAATGTCATGGCTGTTCTGGAATGTGGTACAGTGAAATGAGAGATAGAAATGGCAAATTTTCCCCCCCAGAGCGGTCAAATGCTGGCAGAGGTTGTCCAAGGAGGGTGTGCAGCCTCTGTCCTTGGAGATCTTCAAAGGCCAAGGGCACACATTTCTCTGCGACCTGCTCTAGGTGAGCGTGATGGAGCAGAGGGCTTGGCCCAGAGGACCTCCACGGGTCCCTTCCAACCCCACCCTCCCGTGTGGCTCTGTGCTTTGCTTTTGCCCTGGCGGAGATCTTCAGGGACTTTGCGTTCCATTTTGTGTTGCCTTAGGGCTACAGTGTGCTGTGGTTTGGGGGCAACAAGGTTATGGTATGCCAGAGGTCAGGCGAGTTAGTGTCAAAGTGTGTTATTGTTATGGACAGAACCTGTGTTTGTTGGCCCTGTGTTCCTGGGGTTATGGCATTTTTATCATGTGTTCTGTGTGGTGATTTTTTTTTTTGTGGAGAGTGCCTTTTTGCAGCTATTTTGCCTTTGTAGGGTTTGCATGGGGGCCTCTGGTTTGTGTACCAAGTTTCTTCTGGTTGTTTTTCTGCTGTGCTGGTGGACGGTGGTGTTTTTTTCTGTCCTGAAACCATCGTTACAGGCCTAGTATATCTCCTGCAGGTCAGGCAGTGTCACTTCTGGTGTGGTCTGACTCATTTCTGGTGAGTTGGTAGGTAGGTATGGAGGACTTGTGGTCCCTCCATGGAGGATGACTGCTAGAGGACTAAGAGGCAGATCTGTGGAGGGGTGAGAGGACTGCTGGCCCATAAGTAGTGACTGTCAGAGGACTAAGTGTACTTGAATTTACGTGGGCTTCCAAATTCATGGTTGTTTCTCCTGCCTTGCGGAAGAGCCATGGGAAGTCACCAGCCACACGGAAGGATAAAGGGTTTCCCACGGCTACGTGGCTTTTTGGGTTTTGCTTTTGAATAAGAAAGTCCTGTCTCTACATGAGTAGAACTATAAACGGTCAATTTTGCCAACTTTAGAAAGCAGGGAGCAGCACTTTTCTGCTGTGCCTCACATGGCGGCCAGGGCACGGTGAGAAACAGCAAGTGAGTTTCTTCCTGGAACCTTCTCCAGGGGAGCAGTGCTGCACTTGTCAAGGTGAGGGGTTTTTTGGCTCTATACGATTGCAAATGTGAGGGGTTCATTTTCAGAACACAGCTATTAGGGAGCAGAACATTTGTGCTGTGCCTCACATGGCTGCAAGGACAGAGTGAGAAACAGCAAGAAAATTCCTTCCTGGCACCTGCTCCAGGGGAACAGTGCTGCCCTTTCCCAAGATGTATTTTTTTTTGGCTCTTAGGGTCTGCAGCTCTGAAGGGTCAATTTTGCTCACCACAGAAAGCAGGGAGCAGAACTTTTGTGCTGTGCTGTTCCTCACATGGGTGCCAGGGCAGGGTGAGAAACAGCAAGAGGATTCCTTCCTGGCCCCTTCTCCAGGGGAGCAGTGCTGCCCTTTCACAAAGTGAGCGCTGGTTCTGCATGAGTGCAAAATGTTTGGGTCAAATTTCTCACCACAGGAAGTAGGGAGGTGAACTTTCGTGCTGTGCCTCACATGGCTGCCAGGGCAGGGTGAGAACAGCAAGAGAATTCCTTCCTGGAACCTTCTTTATGGGAGGAGTGCTGTACTTTGCCAAAGGGACTTTTTTTGGATCTTAACGACTGCACCGCTGAGGGATTAATTTTTGCTCACCACGGAAAGCAGGGAGCAGCACTTTTGTGCTGTGCCTGACATGGCTGCCAGGGCAGGGTGAGAAGCAGCAAGAGAATTCCTTCCTGCCACCTTCTCCAGGGGAGCAGTGCTGCAGTTTGCCAAGGTGAGGTTTTTGGGCTCTGCGCAATTTCAAAGGTGAGGGGTCCATTTTCTGACCACAGAAAGCAGGGAGCAGAACATTTGTGCTGTGCCTGACATGGCTGCCAGGGCAGGGTGAGAAGCAGCAAGAGAATTCCTTCCTGCCACCTTCTCCAGGGGAGCAGGGCTGCACTTTGTCAAGGTGAGTTTTTTGGGCTGTGCATTATTGCCAGTGTAAAGGTGTCCAGTTTCTCCCCACAGAGAGCAGGGTGCACAACTTCTCTGCTGTGCCTGACGTGGCTGCAAGGACATGGTGAGAAGTAGCAATAAAATTCCTTCTGGAACCCTCTCCAGGGGAGCAGCCCTGCACTTCCCCAGGCCATGTTTTTTGGTTCATGGTTTCCCAGGCCATGAGTTCAAAAGTGCTGTGTCAATTTTCTCACCAGAGAAAGCAGGGAGCAGAACTCTTGTGCTGTGCCTCACATGGCTACCATGCACAGTGGGAAGCAGCAAGAGAATTCCTTCCTGGTACCTTCTCCAGGGGAATTTCCCAGCTCCCGAGAGACTCCTGGCACTGGCTGCAAGGGGGCTCCCAGCCGAAGGGTGGGCCTGGGTGTTGTTGGGGTGTTAATTGGTGATGTCTCCTTTCCTTAGTCACGTTAACACTTTGGGATAACAAATGGATGCTTCGCTCCTGTTGCTCTTTTATCATATCGCTCACAGTAACTGCCACTGGTTCCTTTTATCATATTGCATGCTATTTTCTTTTATTGCAATATAAGAAACTGCATTTGATATATTCCATTATGTGATATACTTGATAGATTTGATTATATTTGATGTGGAGGTCAGCTTTGCTGTCTATCCAGTCAGCCAGCAAAACATAATTTGATGTAGTCGGCAGCATACGAAGTAAAACTCTCTCTATTTAGGAAAAAAAAAAAAATGTTCCTCGACTTGCTGTTGTCAGGTGGGAACCATTGCCTTATGGTGTTTGGGCCAGAGTGGTCTGGTGGTGCTGGGCAGTTGGGCCATGCCAGGGACAGAGGTTGTGGTGTCTGGCGGGACGTTTGATGCCACTGTATAGATTCCACTGTGTATACGTTTATGTCCAGGGATTCTGTTAAGGGAAGGCTGCTGGCTCGGCAAAGGGACAAGATGTCTGAGCTCCCCGGTTACCACGCTCTGATTTGCTGTGTAGCTCTACGTTAAACACACCTGCGCACAAAGGTTAGGCCAAGCTGACTCTCTAAAGCTGTTAGAAGTGACGAATTAAGGGACCTCTCATGCAGGGAGTCAGCCTTGGGAAGGATGGGGAACAAAGAATGGATGGGGAAAAGATCTGCGTTCTCTTCAGTGATGCAGAAAGAGCCTCTGGGTGAGGACGTTGTGGTCGCAGGAGGAGACAAGCCGATAAGAGTGCTGCGATCCGCAGAATGTTGGTTGGAATTCGGACAAAGGTAATTGTTGTGGGGGGAGATCGTGACCTCTGACTCAGATAGCCCCCCGAGAGAGGGCAAGGCCCCGCTTGGGGAGCACGGGGAGCTAGTAAAAAACCTCAGCAGTGCTGTCTGAGGGTGTGTGCTCGTTTGCATTAAAGCAAGAAACTTGTAACCCATCCCGTGCCTGACTGAAAATGCATGTGTAATGCGCTATGAGTGTGCAAGTGCTCTGCTGTCCATAGTGCGTACCCTCGAGGAACTGGGTGAGCACGCTCAGAGGAAACATTCCCCCGTGCTCCCAGCACTGCCATAAAGAATGCCGGCCTTCTGAAACTTGCAAGCAAGTCTTAGAGGGCTTTTCTCCCTGACCGACTTTATGGTATCATTCCCACCATACTGGAGAAAGCAAATCTTTTTCTGTTTGGTGGTGAAAGCAGCTTGGGGAGCGTCACTGAAGTGCAGCACTTTTTTAACCTCAGGTCTAAAGTGCCACCGGTCCTACCGTGGAATACATCCTTCCTCAGGCTTTCAGCAAACGGAAAGGATGCAACAAACCCACCCCACTAAGACGTCCTGCGCTTTTTTTATCTTCCCTGGAAGGTGGGGACATGACCCTGTTGGGCCATCTGTGCCACCTGCCTGGGAGCCAAGATGGTGCCTTTGCATTTCAGGCTAAGCACTTACCTTCTTTTTTTTCCTTTTCAGCGACTTTAGAGCCACCCTTAGGGAGGCTGGTTAAGCTGGTTTATGTACAGCTGGTCACCAGTGGAGGGAAACGGTAAGCTCCGCTATTGCCTCTGGTGTTTACTTGTTACCTTGTCGCTCGTTTGAGTGATCTTACCGTGC
Source organism: Falco peregrinus (assembly GCF_023634155.1). Lineage (NCBI taxonomy): Eukaryota > Metazoa > Chordata > Aves > Falconiformes > Falconidae > Falco > Falco peregrinus. Next base: position 1,054,668 of record NW_026599603.1, read on the forward strand.
CCCGGCAAGCAGAAGCTATCACGCCACTTTAGGCCTTGGTCTAATAGTCATGCAAAGCGATACTGAAAGTCATTCTGAGATCTGGAACAGGCCCCAATGTGCATTTTATAAAAGTGCATCTTGGCTGCTCTTTATCTTTGCATGGGTTTTTTTCCCATTTCTCCAGACTGTTGAAGCTCTGAAAGGCGCCAGTGAGCTGCTCTCCCTCAGTTTGCTCCTTTGCCTTTGGGGAGTGCGGTTCATGTTTTCTTCATGGCTTTGCAGAGGAGAAAATCCATGAATACACCACCTTGCTTTTTTCACCTAAGCTAATTTCAGAAACCGCCTCCTTTAACTTAGACATGAAACTCTTCTTAACCTCTTTGTGCACTTGTAGAAAAGCAGGGTGGGGTGGGGGTTGGGGGGTGGGGGTGTCTTCAGGAAGTGCCCGCAAAAGAGCCTGTGGGAGACCCTGTCCCTTGACTCACATGTGGGGTAGTGAAGAGCCTGAGAAAGTCATGGGTGTTTTGGTGTTCACCAAAGCAGGTTTTCGGTTTGGTTTTTTTTTTTCTTATTGTCTTGTTATCTTATGTAGCTTATGCCACCAGGTAGTGACAGCCCGGGGGTGACAGGAGGGGACAGCAGGCAATGGCAGCCTGGAGGGTGACAGGAGGGGACAGTAGGTGGGGACAGGCCTGGGGGGGGGGGTACAGGAGAGGACAGCTGTTGGGGACAGCCTGGGGGGTGACAGGAGGGGAGAGCAGGTATTGAAAGCCTGGCGGTGACAGGACCTCAGGCGCCAGATCAGGCCGCGAGAGGCTGAAGGCGACTCACTGCGACCTGCGGGTCACCAACGCCTAGACCATGGAAGGCGCGTGGGGGCGGCGGGCGCGGGATGCGGGGACCGGCCGGCTGGCGGTGGCGCAGGTGGCCAGTGAGGCGATTTGGCCGCGGCCGGCAGCGGTGACTCGTGCTGGGGCCTCAGAGCTGCTCTTCCGTGGTTGTGCGCTGGCAGCTGGCGTGAGGGCTGTGTGCGCAGCCAGGCACAGCAGCGTACGGGGTCGATGTGCGGCACCGCGCGTGGAAGAGGTTTGGTTTCTGGGAACCCTTCTAGGTAAAACGATAAGGAAATGTGGGACAATGCCTTGTAATCACAAACCTGCCAGATTTCTTTGAAACCCGGCAGAGAAGGCTGAACGTGATAGAAAAGGAGTGGATGGCCAATTGGAAGGGGAAAAAAGTGGGTTTGGTGACTGAAATTTGTCTTCAACTACTTTTACTCCACCGCATTGCCAAAGTGGCGCTTGGCTGCTGCAGAAACTGCTCAGTAGCAACGTTTTGGATCAAGAGTGTATCTGTGAGTGAGAATCTATGCAGACCCTGGAAAGCCATCTTGTAGACGGGTGTTCTGTCTCAAGTATACTTGGCATTTCTTGCTAATACAGCTTCTTTGCTACACCAAAGACATTTTCATTCAGATGTTATTGAGCATCATTTCTTCGTTTCTTTCAAACGGTGCATTTTTTTCCTGGTACTGCGTGTTAAATGGTGTCAGGGCAATACTGAAGTTTTATGGCAGATCACTTATGGTGAATATACCTAGAAATGTTCTTCGAGAAGCCCTAAGTTCTTTTGAATCTCAGAAATGGTGCTTGATTCTCAGAGACGGTAATGGTTTCGTATTACTTAGCGTGCTGTTTCAGTTTGGTAATCTACCATCTGGCAAAGCTTGCATGTGATTAAAGACTTTGGGATATGACAGAAATAAAAAGACTTGGAAACCGTTGCCATTCCTTAAACATTCAAATTTTATCGGGTGTTTTGTTTTGGTTTTTTTCTTTTTTTTTTCCTGTGGTTCTGTGACATTCTCACAACAGTCTTTTCTTTACAATGTGTACTCATAGGTTTTTTCCCTCTTCCTGTTTGATGTATTAAAACTTAAACAGAATAACACGTCTGCTGCGGTAACTGTAACTTTGGCCCTAGCCTTTCAAGTGGTTGGACCTAAGCACGCTGTTTACCTGCAGATAGGTAAAGTATGTTCAGGAGAGTATCTGTGAGGAGACTTAACAGCACGGTGTTAGGGGTCTTGGGGGTGTTACGGGATCGCGTGTCATACGGCGGTAGAGATAGACATGCAGGTAGAGGCAGATGTACAGGTTGTGACACAGATACTTAGTGGAACTTCTGTAAGGGTGTCTTCCCTGTGAAAATGCAAAAATCCCCCAGTGGTTGTCAGAGCAAAGCTAAGGAATACATTTCAGTGTCATAGACATGTATGCGAGATTTTGGGGTTTTACACACAACCGTGAATTTCCGTTTTTATTGAACAGCCTCTACGTGCTTAAAGTCACCTTCAGAAGATGAAGGAAAGAACTCGGCCAGGATGTTCTGCCTAAAGGGGGTTCTCGGAGATCTTCCCTGTGGAGATACGGTCGTGGGTTTTATAACTTGGTGCAGGAGTCCTGACTAAATGGTGACGTGATCTTGGAAAGACCCTTCAGTGAACCTTGAGTGAAGATGGCCAACTTGTTCAGATTTTTCGGGGCCGCGTGATCACGGAAATCTCGTAATAGCAGCAATGCTAATAGAAGCTAAAAGTAAACAGGATTTTAAACATCACTGGGGGAAAAAAAAGAAAGAGATGGTGGACTCTCTTTGAAGATGGTGGGAAGGCAAAATGGATGGTTGGGATGTGTTTGAAAAGGTGGGAGGCAGGGTGGGGGTGTCCTCTTCCGTGCTCGCTGTTATAGAGACATGTTCTAGGGTTTTGTAAGCTAACAGGAGCAAAAGCAATGTAAGTGAGATCAGGAAAGAACCTCATGCTTTAGCAGACTCTGCTTTAGTGACTTTAGAGACCATTTTGCTGTTGGCATTGAAACGATTCCAAAAAAATGGAAAAGATTTTGCTGCCTGTGTTTGACTATCAGACCTGAAGATTTCTGGAAAGGTACCGTGAGATGATAAAAGCATGACGCTGCGTGTAAAATGTTGGGTTTGTATCTGTAAAGGGATTCCCTGAAGTGCTACGTCACGACATGTCAATATCACTCTTACAAACTGACTGATGCTTTCTCTGTATTGATGTTGTTTCCAGAATACACAGATGATAATGCCCTGATTCCGGGGAACTCATCGGTAACTGTTAGGGGAGTCCCCGTCAGAGGAGTTAAAGCTACCGGCAAAACAGACCTTGGGTAAGTAGCCATAACACGTTGTGTTCTTTGGGAGGGGTTTCAGTGCGTTCACCTTCTTTGTGGCTGTTAGTTTACGGAGGCATTCAGGTTGTATCTTTCTTGTTAAAGCTGCTGTTAAATTGTGTTGTGACAGGGCAGATTTGAAGGTATCTGTCCCAAAGCAGACTTAGATTTTTCAGCCTGCTGGGACGTGGCATTCAAGCTCCAACAGTGGTAACTGTTCAGACGTTTGAATTGGGTTTGTTCTTGGGCTTGGTTTTTCTGAGAGTCAAGTTCTCCATCCTGTTTCCTCTATGCAGAGAGATTCCTTATTGTATGCTTTTGCTTTTAGTGCTTTTAGAGTAAACGGAGAGACACATTGCAGTGTGAACCGGTGATTTGTTCCCATCTGCCAGCAGTCCGAGTCTCCGTGTTTGACTGCTTCCTTTGTCTGGGGGAGGGGGGCAGGGTATTCTTACACCCCAAAGGGGTGTGTGTGTGTGTGGGCTGCATGCTGTCTCCAGAGGAAGGACTGAGAGTGGCCAGCTGGCAAACCATGCAAACAAGAAGTTTCATTCTTAAGTGCTTCCTATTAGATTCCTAAAGACAATGTCTATGTCGGGCAAGAGAAAAAGAACAACATCCTACAGCGTATTGCCTTTTGTGCCAGGACGGTGAAGGAACAGTTGATCTTTTCCAAACCTGAAGCTCAGAAAGCAGTTGAGCACATTCCCAAATGTTAGTAGTTACCTTTCTAAGTTTGTTTTCAGCCTAAGCTGCTCTCTGTGCTCCAGGTATTACTGCTGTATTCCTCAGATTTATGGAGGACAGAGAATCTGATTACAATTGCAGATACTCAAATGTAAGCCTGACTACAGCATTATCGCTGTCATCGATGTATTCGTCCAGTCCAGTTCTGTATCAGCTGCATCAGCATGGTTTGAATGGTCATGTTTTCAAGGCTTCTTCAAGACAGACCTCTCCTCCACCATTAGTAGATATTATTGACTTGTGGTTTTGCCATGTCTTTCTAATGTTAGTTCTCAATACATAAAGTGTACTGGCGAGTTACAGCGTGTCTCAAACAAACAGTACCGCAGCATCCTAGTACCCATGAAGCATCTGCAAGCAAAACCCCCTGAATTTATGTGGCTCTCCTGTAAGCTTTGGGCATATTACTGCAGTAGGTGTTGCAGTGCTTTCAGGCGCTGCCAAGGCTTTCTGGATGCCACAGCACTGTGCTTCTAAACATGGCCTGGTTTGGGGGGTTAATTTAGATGGGGATGCTTAGTGCTGTCTTGTCAATACCGCCTCGGTTTCTGGTTGGATGGCACCCTCTCCTGGTGTTGGAATGCTGCCCTAAAATGAGAGGCTAGGTGCCCCTAGCATCAAAGATCCAAGAAATACCTGCCCGTGGGGATCAGGGATGAATGCCGCTGCTCTCCTAAAGTTGCAAATGGTTCGGGCAGGTTAGCTTTCTCTTCCTTCAGCTGGAAACATTGTGGAAACAACTGGTAGAGTCGTTAGTGTTTGGGAATGATGAACGCATGGTGTCACGGTGGAGAGGCCTTCAGAAATGCGTTAGTCACCTTGTAGTATCTTCCTCAAGGCAAGTGGATGGAGAAACCATGGTGTGGTAATCTAAAGCGTTTCCTCGCACTTCCTCGTGTTCAGGAGGTACGTGGCTGTACTTGCGAGCCTGGTGGTGATGTAGCAGTGGCAGGAAGTATGAGCCTTTCTATTTGTGCAGGACTTGCACAGCAGCCTTTGGGTTGCCTCTGCTCGTGGGACGCTTTGGATGATGTATGAATTGTTTGTTAACTGATGGACGGTTGCATGTGTGATTCATGAGTAGCATGCAGGTACAGACCAATGAGTATGTGGAATCTCGGCAAGGGCTTGTGTGCCATAAGTGTTTCCTAAAATATTGTAGCATGTTCAAGATGATCTTAAAGCAAATTCTGGTAATCCAGGCTTTTTTCCTTATTTTTTTAACACAGGCCTCCTCGACCACAGAAAATCCTTGGAACTGCTTTCAGGTGATGTTTCTACTGCTATTGGTAGTCACTTTAGGCTAGAGGATGGTGGGTACCTGAACACAGTGCTTGGGCCTCCACAAAGAAGCACTTTTCTACAGACACCCGTTCTTGTTTTGTCAGGGGAGTGTAGAAACCAAAGTGCTCTATCTGGTACCTGTTTGTGATAGTGGGGCTATACAGATTGCCTGAAGGTGCCTTCATATTTGGATGGCTGACTATTTAAGAACAGAAAAGTGTAGCACAGTCTTCATCGTTTTGAGACTTAGAGAGAAGAAAGAAAATATGTGAGGACTTCTTCTTGCACTGCTGTATTCTGTATCTTAGAGTCATTGGGGACAAAGAAGGAATGGGATTTGGGGTTTTATTTCAGTTGCACTGAATGTACCAGGAGAGCACACTTTATGTATAGAAATAAATTTCCATATTCATAAGACTATCAGAACACAGTGTTTTGGTGCTCAGGTTTTATAAACTGTTTTCACGGCTTTATGTTGGTTACGAGTGCTTTATTTTAAGTTCTGATCATCTTTCTTTCTTCTTCTAGAAGTCAAACTGAGCCAGCGAGTAGAACATCAAAAGAGGTATGTAAAAACACAAGCTGAAACTTTTTTCTACATGCTGCACCTAAGCCTAAGAAATGTAGCCTTGTACTAATTCTTTTATATATATAAAATATAAATGTTTTATATATAATATTTGTAATATATATATAAAAACATATTTTCCAGTGAAACACAGTGTATGCTGTAAATCCAATGTATTTGATTCAGCATAGTGAAAACTGAGCAATGCCAACTTTTGCACGGTGCTAATGTGAGCAGTGGTATTTGTGCCTAGTAACGCATTGCATTTCGTACTGAATAGGCTAGAATATTTCTTGTATGACTGTGTGTTGTACAGATAATGTGGGCTCATTTTTAGAGCTTGCAGGTTCAAGGTTTGCACCACTGAACTTGGTGCCACCCTTCAGTGCACCACCACTTTGAATTTACATTTGGAAAAGGGGCAGCATTTTTTTCAGTTCAGAAAACACTGTCGTTCTGCTGCTAAGACATGAATAAGTAACGCGAGGAGATACTTGACTAGTGATGGCCTAGATCTCCATTTGGCCCTTGGGTGGAATGCTACGTGCAACAATGCATTTCAAAATAGCCCTCATAGTACAAACATTACTTTGTGGTGGTGTTTGGTTTTCATCTGTAAGTATAACTGCTTTTTCTTCACTCGAATGGTGTGAGGCATTACACGAGCTCTAGGTCACGGGATCTGATCACTTTGTAAGCTCTTAGGATAACTTAACCTAGAAATTCATGAACTTGGGGTCTAATGAAAGTAAATGAAAGACAGCGCAAAAACTATGCTGCGCTCATGAACCGTGCCTGTGTGCATTTAGAAAATGTTGAGCTATTAACTGATTAATTTATAAACTGCACTGGCAATGTTTCCTGTAGTGACACTTCCTTCTCAAATAAACGGAAATATTTTTTTTAGATCCTTTTGAGCTGAAAATGGACAGCTTCCTTAACCCTCCGTCTTTTAAGCAGTTGTGAGCATTTGGCAAGGGTCCCCCTCTGAGGTATCCTGAGCGACAGATTGATCTCAAGAGGGGTTGGTTACTTTAGTTTCTTCCCATTAACAACGTAGGCATACGTAAAGCTGTTTAAGGTTTGGACTTTGTTTTGAACAAATACAAATTCCACTGGCTTGGAGGTGGCTCTTTCAGTGATGCTCAGAGGCTATAGCGCAGGCTTTCATACAGCAGTAGGGGTGAACTCTTGCTATGTTCTGATTGTATGCAGAACTTGAACATGTGTTTAATTTTTCTGAATAGATTGGCGACTCTTCCGCATCTCTTTCTCTGGCCCAGCTTATTAAGGTATGTTTAGATGTACTTTCTTGTGAAATAGTGGTTTTAAACCTTACACTGTGCTCTCTAGCTGGATAACTGCTGTAATATGAGCAAAACATTAATTGTTAATAATTCAGAGTGTTTATCCTAACTTTAAAATGTGCGTATACTTTGATACTATCCTGTAGAGAGTAGTTCCCAGCTTGGGAAGATGGAAGGGGAGCACCTTATTGGCCTCAGTGTGATGCTGCAGTATTACTCATCTGCAAGACACAAAGAAGCAGCACTTCAGAAGCTGTTTACCATTTTTCATACGACCCGTTAATTCTTCATTGGAACCTAACACAATTTTTACAGAAGAATTTAATTGGCTGTAAGTTATGGACATTGCTGGGGCCTTTGCAACAGCCAGAACAGACGTGTTTCTGGAACATGGGCAATAGCATGGCTGTTTTTGAATTTCTAGTCATTACCTAACCCTATGTTAGGTATGACCTAACCCTAAGTCTGATACTTAACGTTGACACTTTACCTTGAGACTTAACCCTGAGATTTAACCCTAAGACTATTAAGCATTCGCTAAGACTTAACTTTAAGATGTACCATTAAGACTTAACCCCAAGACTTAACCTTAAAGATTTAACCTTAAAACTTAACCTTAAGATTTACACTCATGATTTAACCCTAAGACTTCACCCTAAGGCTTAACCTTATGACTTAAACTTAAGGCTGAACCTTAAGACTTAACCCTGAGAATTAAGCCTAAGACATAACCTTAAAACTTGACCCTAAAGTCATAACCCTAAGACTTAAATTTTAAGACTTAACCCAAAGAGTTATCCCTAAGACTTATCCCCAAGACTTAACTCTTAAGGGTTAACCCTAAGACTTAAACTTAAGCATTAAACTTTATAGTTATCCCCAAGACTCAATCCATAAGTCTTAAACTTAAGAGTTAACTTTAAGACTTAACCTTAAGACTTGACCTAAAGACTTAACCCTAAGGCTTAACCTTAACACTTAAATATTAAGACTTAACCCAAAGACTTATCCCTAAGATAAATTTTAAGACTTAACCTGAAGACTTAACCTTAAAACCTAACCCTAAGAATGAAGCCTAAGACTTAACCCTAAGATATAACCTTAAGCCCTAACACTAAGACTGAACCTTAAGACAGGCCCTGGGCCTGAGCCATCTCTGCAGGGATGAGGCCTTCCTCGGCGTCCGTCCCTCAAACCCTCCCTCCGGCCCCCACGATCCGTCCCTAAAACACTTCCCCTCTGGCCCCCAGTCCCTGCTGGCCCTGAAGGCCGGCCACAGCACTTGGTTTCAAGCCTGAGCTGGTCATGTCGTGGCTGTTCTGGAATGTGGTACAGTGAAAGAAGAGATTGAAATGGCAAATGTTCCCCCCCAGAGTGGTCCCATGCTGGCAAAGGTTGTCCGAGGAGGTTGTGGGCTCTCTGTCCTTGCAGATCTTCAAAGGCCAAGGGCACACAGTTCTCTGCAACCTGCTCTAGATGAGCGTGCTGGAGCAGAGGGCTTGGCCCAGAGGACCTCCACGGGTCCCTTCCAACCCCACCCTCCTGTGTGGCTCTGTGCTTTGCTTTTCCTCCTAAAGCTCCTCAACTCAGCCCCGATGCCCGCTGGAAAGGGTGCTGGGGCAAGGGATGATCCCAAACTCCTCCCCGAGGGTCCTTCCCAGCACAAGAGCTCCCCACTCCGGAAGACACGATGGCAGACACGGTCAGGAGAGGGAAAAGATTCTTTTATTGTCAACACCAGCTGCGAGGGCCCAGGAGTCACAGCGGTTCAGCCGGTGAAAGTCAGTCAGCACCTGCAACGACAGAGTCAGAAAGCTCTGCTAAGCCCCCAGAGGCAGGAAGAGGCAGGATTTGGTTCCCCCTTCTTTGGAGGACACTGTTTCTGAGGAATTCCTCATGGCCCAGAAGGGAGAGCTCTTGCTGGCCTCCACTAGGGGCCTTCTCCCCAGGGGTGACCTCCCTAGGGAGCTGTGCGTGCGCAGGGATGCTGACAGTGCCCCTGTGCCACGCAGCAGGGCTCGATGGGGAGCCCCTGGGGAGCTGCCGTGGGGCTCATCCCAAACCCTGCTCAGCACCAGCCCTCGCCGGCCCTTGCCAGCCAGCTGGGCTGACTTAGGGCCGTGTTCAGACTCGGGAAAGATGGGCAGCAGCGCCTGGTACGCACCTGGCCTTCCTGACGTGCTGCACCTTCCTGAATTTTCTCAGGTTTGGGCCCGCAAAGTCATTTCCTCTCTTCTCCGTTTTATTTTTGCTGTGCTGTCCCTCTCCTCTGCCCAGATTTCTTTTCTCTTTCTTTGTCTCGAGTTTTCCTTCTCCTGGTGGGATCCTGAAAAACTTTCCACCCCACAGCGTGATGAGAGGGGGAAAGCCCCAAGCCCCTGCAGTGAGCTCTCAGGTCAGGCAAGGGGAGCTCTTCCTACCTGGTTTCCTGGGGCAGGCTGGTCAGTTGTTGCAGGCATGCCGGGGACTCTGCCGTGCCCTCGGGGGTGGCTGGAGGCAAATCTGGAGGTGCCTAAACCAGAAACGTGGGAGGTAACGGGTGGCAAGTAAGGGCCTGGGGTAGTGAGGGCCTGACTGCCAAATTGCCATCTTAGCTCTACAGAGGAGATGCTGGTTTGCATCATGCACATTTTGCACAGTCCAGCCACTGCAGCCTAGACTTGATGAAGCTGCGATGGAATAGGATCTGAGCAAAAGCCCTCTCAAGGTGACAGCTACTCCCTTCTGTCCTTTTGTGGGTGTTTTGTAGGTATGTTTTGTTTGATGAAGCAGATCATACTTCATGAAATGCATTCCAGAAACAGCCTTTCCAGTTTTCCTTAACACGTACCACGCTGGGGGGAGAGGAGGAGCCCCAAAGGCACAAGAGAGCGGCTGCCAGGAGGAGGCCCAGCGGCTGCTTGGCCTCCTGGGAAATTACTGTCCCACTTGAGACATGTTGTCCCAGTGTCTGTGGAGCTGCCGTACCTCTGCCGCTTTGGGCCCTGCCCCTGTGTCTCCCCCAGCTCCGCTGTCGATGTCCAGCAGAGAGGCGTCTGCATCCAGAAAGGCTTCTGCCGGACGCTGGGTGTCTGCTGTGCCTGCAGGGCCACTTTGCTCTTCACACTGCAGCTCTGGAAAGCAAAAGCACGTGCAGCAGCGCGACTTCTTGGAAGTCAAGTACATCTCAAGCAAAGCCCAGCCAAGCCCTACACCGCTTGTCTCCTCAACGTTGAGGTTTCTGGCATCCCGAGCCCCAGTGTCTGTGACAAGCCTCAGCCCCTCCTCCTACCTGTGCGCCTGTCCATGGGTGCTGGCACCTCCTCGGCTGATGGAGGGGAGAGGCCGGCCACCTCCCCCCCAAAGATGTCCCCGCAGTTTTCAATGAGGAACTCCACCAGCACGTTCACCTGCAGACATGAAAGCCTTGGTCTCAAGCCAGGTGCCTGCAGACATGTCAAGCAGCCTTTCCCACTGCTGACCCTTTGTCTGCGCAGGTGGCTGCGGCTGGGGGTTGCTCTTCCAGGCACCCAGCCCACCAGCCCTGGCTCAAGGGAGGAGGCAGCCAGGGACCTCTCAACAGCCAAGCTCCGATGGGCCGGGAAGGCAGCAGCCGGCTGCTGGGTAGGGCGTACCTTCTCGGTCACTGCCAGCATGGCCTGCAGCGGGAGCAGGTCCTCGTTGGGTGGGCTCAGCAGGTTGGGCCCGATGCAGATGGCCAGGTTGCTGCAGCTCATTCTGCTGGTGGCTGCGTTGTGGCCGATGTGCTGCAGCAGGGCCATCAGCCGCTTCAGGAGGAGGAGATTGGCCACAGGCAACTTGTCAGCCACCCTGAGGGAAGAGGAAGACAAGGCTGATGAAGCAGAGGGTGCCCACAGCCGTCCCTGCAGCTGGCCCCAGGCGGGTGGGAGCCAGCAGCCGTGTTGCACAGCTTTGCAGCTGCCCGAAAAGACAGCTTTCTGAGGAACCCATGCCTTTGCAGGCAGGTCCCAGAACTCTCCCGGTCCCTGCTCAACAGGCCGGCGGCTGCCCACACTTACGCTTTCAGCTCCTCCACCTTGGCCTGCTTGCTGGCCCTCTCCATGGCTGCCATCCAGTCCTCGTAGAGGTCGATGACGAGGAGCTTGGTGGGGATGCTTCGCAGGAATTCCTGCAATGCCAAGGGCTGCAGGTGAGCCTTTGAACGCTGCAGGCCAGCCAGGAGCTCCTCCAGCTGCAGCTCAGAAGCGCTCACCTTCAAGATGACGGCCAGCAGCAGTGCAGGCTGGCTTCCCACATCGACTTCCGTGCCGCGGTCCAGGGCCTCGCGTAGCTGCCGAAGTTCTGTGCCGCCGGCAGCTCTGCGGAATATCCCCTCCGTCGTCGGTCCTTCCTGGTGCAGGACAGCCAGCAGCTCCTGCAAGAGATGCAGGACAGTGGCTTGGCTGAGGAGCTGCCCTGCAGCAGCGGTGGCCATGGCCAGAGCTCTTCCCCAGGCTGGGCTCTGTCCTCCTGCAAAGGGGCTGGGAGCAGAGAAGCGTGAGCCATGGGCAGAGAGCCCAATTCCCCAGTACCTGGAGCCAGGGGACGCTGCCTGTGGACTGAGTGGGGGGCTGGGGACCCCGTGTCCAGGCTGGCTTACCTGGATGGGCCGGGGCAGCGTGTTGTCCTCCCCACAGAGGGCTGCCAGGGGCTGCCCAAAGAGCGCCCTGCTGCAGCCGGAGCCCGCCTGCCCTGGTGCCTGGGCAGCGGCCGGGGTGCGCCGTAGAGCAAAGGGCCAGGGCAGCCCCATCCTCCTCCTGCTGCTGCTGCTGCTCCCTCCTGCTGCAAAGGAAAACAGAGTAAGACGCCATCAACGGAGAACCCCAGGCCAGCGGTCCCAGAGCCTGCCCTGCCCTGCTCTGTCCTGCCCGCAGCGCGATGCTGTGTAGTGCGGCAGGACAGGCAGGGAGCCAGCAGCTGGAACCGTGGCTTTGGCCCAGCAGCTGTGGCTTGGAGGCTGCCGAGAGCTGGTGTGCCACCAGGACAGCCTGTCCCAGCCCTTGCCCTGCCCTCCTGCAAGCTGTGGGCAGCCGCAGAGGCTCTGTGTCCTGCAGAAGCTCATGCAGCGGCCGCTCTCCAGCAGGTGTCCTTGCTAGTCCAGGTGCTGTCCTCCCGTGCGGTGCCCAACCTGCATGGCGACACTCAGGGGACAAGTGAGCACAGTTCAATCCACTGCAGGAGGCTGCCTTTCTTTCCCAAACTCACCTGGCTCGTGGCAAAGTCCCCCTGCGTTTGCAGATGGGGCCGTCGCAGGCCCTTGCTTGGGATGAGCCTGCAAGAACCAAGAATCGGGCTGCGCTTGGAGAGCAGCCCCGCAGCAGAAAGGGCCAGCGGCGAGCTGCCCCCCGGCACCAGCAGCCTGAGCATGGCAGAGCTGGGACCCTCTGGCCTCCCAGGCTCTCTGCCCCGTGCGGCAGGTTTCGTCCCAGCTCCGCCAGCCAGCCAGTACGTACCAGCGTTCCTGGTGTCTCCCCAACCCCCTCTGCTGCGGAGTGGTACTGTGGGAACCCCCGCCCTCCTGCACATGGTCACCCCACTGGCTGCACATCCCAGCACAGCCAGAGATGGGTGCAAGGCAGCCATTCTCACCTCTGCCTGTGCCTCCATCAGCCTCTCCAGGCTCCTGGCGCGCACTGTCCTCCACTGGGCGGGAGAGAAGGAGGGGAAGAAGGTGAGCAGCCATGGGTCTGCTGCTCGGCTGCAGGAGCAGTGCTTGGGGACAGGGCCCAGAGCAGAGAGACACTCACGGCGTGGCGGCGGCTCAGCTCCTTCTCCAGGAGCTTGATGGATGTTAGGCGGGTGACGCGGGCTCCCGTGCGTCCTTCTGGTGTCCTGTGCACCGGGAAGGGAGAGGGAGAGAGCTGGGTGAGCCCCAAGCCGTCTCTTGTCTCTTGTCAGGCAGCTGTGCGCGAGAGCTGCCTGCAGCCCCAGGGGCACCTTCCCCAGCTGGGGGCTGTGTTCCCCCGTGGGCCCAGCTTCTCCTGGAGCACCCCCCCCCGGCTTACCCCAGCAGCGTGGCCACCCAGAGCTCCTTCAGTGCCTGGGAGCTGCAGAAAGAGAGGAGAGACAGCGTCAGGCCCTGCTGCCCCCAGCCCTGGGCAAAGGTGGGGGCCTGCACAGCCCTGCCCCGTGGGGCAGGACAGAGGCGCTGTCCAAGCCCTGGGTCGCCCTGTCCTGCCTGAGCAGCTGTATTTGCCCTTCCCTTCTGGGGGCCAAAAGGTGACGAGGGGATGCAGGATGGGGAAGCATCCCCCATCCCTCCCTCCCTGCCACCGAGCTGCCTGCTCCCTGCCCAGGCTCTGCACGCAAGGCAGAGGCCAGTCTTCACGGGATGGCGTGGGCACGGCTGGGAAGCTCTCCTGCCCGACCACGACTCACCCAAAAGTGGCAATGCAGGAGCCGGTGGGCCAGGCGAGGATGACAGTGGTGCTGTCCTCATCGGTGCCTTGCTCCTCCTCCTCCTGTCCCTCCTGCCCCGCAGCCTCCTTCCCGCTGCTGAGCACCCACAGCTGGTCCAGGGCCAGGCGGAGCTGTGGGCGCAGGCTGGTGCCATGTCTGCAGAGAGCAGAAGCCGGCCCTGAGCTGGAGGGGGGCTCCTTGGGCTGGGTCCCCACGCGCAGAGCCCTGTCCCCCACCTGCCCTTGGGACGGACGTTGGTGCCTCCAGCACCGAGGGGCCGGGGCCTGGGGCTGGTGCCAGGGTGTCCCTGGGCCGGGGCTGGGGGGAAGGATCTGGGCTCTGAGGGTCTTACCGCAACTTGGCGACCACCAGTTCCTTGTGGAGGAGGAGCAGGCGCCTCTCGCTCCTCTTGCGGCCCCGGGTCAGCCGCACGTCTGCGCTCAGCACCGGCTCGGCGTCGCTGAGAGCCTCCCTGCAGAGCAGAGAGCGGCGGGCATGAGCAACGTCAGTGCTGCGTGGCCCAGCTGTGCCCGCGTGTCCCCGAGCCCTGGGGGAGCCCACCTGGAGCTGCAGCAGCAGCTGGCCTGGCCCATCCTGCCCCGGAGAGGAGGGCCCTGGCCGTGCAGCGAGGAGGGGGCCCAGCCGGCGACGGGGAGGCTGGGAAGCGGGGTGCTGGTGCTGTGGCAGCGCTGCTGGGCCAGAGGCTGCCTCCTGCCAGCGCCGCTGCGTGCCAGCACAGCTCTGCCCTGCTGCCTGTGGTGGCCGTGGGCTCCCCGTGACCAACGGTCTGAGCCCAACGGAAAGTGGGCGGGGCCTGCGGGGGCGGGGCTGGGGCCCTCTCCAGTATGGCCGGCCCTGCCTTGCCCGGGGGAGCCCCGAGCAGGACAGGGCAGGGGGCAAGGGCCACCTCCCTGCGCCTGCGGCCAGCGCTTTCACCTGGCTTTTTGACAGGGTCCCGCTCAATAAAAGAAGCTGTTTTTCCTAGAGATGACCATTGTGGCTAGAGGCAGACTCCTCTTGGTGGAGGCCGGCCTAGCCGTTGGAAGGCCTCTGGCACACAGGCCATGCTAGGCCTCAGGCCCCAAGGCGCTGGAATTGGAGCAGGCCCACCGGGAGGAAAAACTTCCATTTTTACCAAAAGACGGGGGGACTAGCAGCAGTAAAGAGCCGCTCGGGTCCTGCCAGGCGCCACAGGGAAATGAAAGGTGTGGTGAGCTTCGGCAGGAATTGTGGTGCCCCTGGAGCACCACCCTTGCTTGGGAAGGCTTTATCCCACCTGGGTGTTAAGGCTTCACCCTTGGCGATCAGGGCTGGATGAGCACCACCCAGGAGCCCCTGCCCTGTTAGCCATGACCTTCACCCAGCCGGTGGCCAACACGGCCAGGGGCGAGTTTGTGGGGTAGGCCATGACCATGGCAAAGAAGGGACCCGTAGCCAGCTTTTGATGGCCCGTGTCTCGTTTCACTGTTGACCCTAAGCAATGCCTTGCTTCAAATAGAAGCGATGCAGAGAGTTACACACCCGCCCTTTTCAGGAAAAATGCAGGACATCAGAGACATGTAGCAAGTTCTCTGCTGGCTGTTGTACACTGCAGCAAGAAGCAGCGTGGGTCCAGTGGCTAATGCTGGAAGGGGAATTCAGCACTTCTGGGAAAGGGATATAAAGGCACTCTTGTGGGCCAGGCTGGGATTGGGGAGGCTGGGTGGGTGTCTGGGGTCCCAGCTTTCCTGCAGTGCTGACTGTGTGCCTGCTGCTTGCTCTTCCCTGCAACGCCGGTTGCATCCACCTGCTGGGGCTGTGCTTGGGAAGGGCACCGGGGGTGAGCAAGCCCATGGGAGAGGGCTGGGGGGAAGCTCTTCTCCAGAGATCTACCAGAAACTGTCCAGAGCATCCGAGAGGATGCTCTGTGTGACAAGGGAAGGTGCCCGTTGGTCCAATGTATGGAGCCTGCAGGGCTCCCGTCAGGGTCCTTTGACCTACCCATCCTCCAGCCAGCAATCCAGGTGCCCCTGGGGGGTCCCATGTTGGTCTCCTGAGGTACCCTTTAGCCCCGGTGAAGGTGTCATGCCTCAGTGTGTGCTTGCAGGGCATGTTTCCTTCCTGCTGACAAGGGCGGAATTGCAGTTAAATGCCCCTGGGCGATCCCGAGCCAAAAGCAGATTTTTTTCTATGGGCCACACTGCTTTGCAGTCCATGTGTGTGGTTCAGCTCCTGCATGGGAGCTGAGGACACGAGGTGACCTAGCTCTGAAGCTGGCCACTCTTGCTCCAGGCAACTCCAGTTGCTTGCGTTTTCCTTCAGCTTCCCCAGCCTGATGATCTCCACTGTCACCTCCTCCCTGTCCTACAAGAAGTATCCCTCTCCAGGCCATTAGGACAGTGGCACAGCACTCAGAATCCAGATCACTGGTAGAGAAGTAGGACAGAGGAAAAGAGAAGTTCTCCTTTGAAAGAAATCCTTGTTTGTCCTCCTTTAGCTACCAGTGGATGAAAAATACGGGGACAGAATTTCAGGCCAGCCACAGCACTGGCTTTCAAGCCTGAGCTTGTAATGTCATGGCTGTTCTGGAATGTGGTACAGTGAAATGAGAGATAGAAATGGCAAATTTTCCCCCCCAGAGCGGTCAAATGCTGGCAGAGGTTGTCCAAGGAGGGTGTGCAGCCTCTGTCCTTGGAGATCTTCAAAGGCCAAGGGCACACATTTCTCTGCGACCTGCTCTAGGTGAGCGTGATGGAGCAGAGGGCTTGGCCCAGAGGACCTCCACGGGTCCCTTCCAACCCCACCCTCCCGTGTGGCTCTGTGCTTTGCTTTTGCCCTGGCGGAGATCTTCAGGGACTTTGCGTTCCATTTTGTGTTGCCTTAGGGCTACAGTGTTCTGTGGTTTGGGGGCAACAAGGTTATGGTATGCCAGAGGTCAGGCGAGTTAGTGTCAAAGTGTGTTATTGTTATGGACAGAACCTGTGTTTGTTGGCCCTGTGTTCCTGGGGTTATGGCATTTTTATCATGTGTTCTGTGTGGTGATTTTTTTTTTTTGTGGAGAGTGCCTTTTTGCAGCTATTTTGCCTTTGTAGGGTTTGCATGGGGGCCTCTGGTTTGTGTACCAAGTTTCTTCTGGTTGTTTTTCTGCTGTGCTGGTGGACGGTGGTGTTTTTTTCTGTCTTGAAACCATCGTTACAGGCCTAGTATATCTCCTGCAGGTCAGGCAGTGTCACTTCTGGTGTGGTCTGACTCATTTCTGGTGAGTTGGTAGGTAGGTATGGAGGACTTGTGGTCCCTCCATGGAGGATGACTGCTAGAGGACTAAGAGGCAGATCTGTGGAGGGGTGAGAGGACTGCTGGCCCATAAGTAGTGACTGTCAGAGGACTAAGTGTACTTGAATTTACGTGGGCTTCCAAATTCATGGTTGTTTCTCCTGCCTTGCGGAAGAGCCATGGGAAGTCACCAGCCACACGGAAGGATAAAGGGTTTCCCACGGCTACGTGGCTTTTTGGGTTTTGCTTTTGAATAAGAAAGTCCTGTCTCTACATGAGTAGAACTATAAACGGTCAATTTTGCCAACTTTAGAAAGCAGGGAGCAGCACTTTTCTGCTGTGCCTCACATGGCGGCCAGGGCACGGTGAGAAACAGCAAGTGAGTTTCTTCCTGGAACCTTCTCCAGGGGAGCAGTGCTGCACTTGTCAAGGTGAGGGGTTTTTTGGCTCTATACGATTGCAAATGTGAGGGGTTCATTTTCAGAACACAGCTATTAGGGAGCAGAACATTTGTGCTGTGCCTCACATGGCTGCAAGGACAGAGTGAGAAACAGCAAGAAAATTCCTTCCTGGCACCTGCTCCAGGGGAACAGTGCTGCCCTTTCCCAAGATGTATTTTTTTTTGGCTCTTAGGGTCTGCAGCTCTGAAGGGTCAGTTTTGCTCACCACAGAAAGCAGGGAGCAGAACTTTTGTGCTGTGCTGTTCCTCACATGGGTGCCAGGGCAGGGTGAGAAACAGCAAGAGGATTCCTTCCTGGCCCCTTCTCCAGGGGAGCAGTGCTGCCCTTTCACAAAGTGAGCACTGGTTCTGCATGAGTGCAAAATGTTTGGGTCAAATTTCTCACCACAGGAAGTAGGGAGGTGAACTTTCGTGCTGTGCCTCACATGGCTGCCAGGGCAGGGTGAGAACAGCAAGAGAATTCCTTCCTGGAACCTTCTTTATGGGAGGAGTGCTGTACTTTGCCAAAGGGACTTTTTTTGGATCTTAACGACTGCACCGCTGAGGGATTAATTTTTGCTCACCACGGAAAGCAGGGAGCAGCACTTTTGTGCTGTGCCTGACATGGCTGCCAGGGCAGGGTGAGAAGCAGCAAGAGAATTCCTTCCTGCCACCTTCTCCAGGGGAGCAGTGCTGCAGTTTGCCAAGGTGAGGTTTTTGGGCTCTGCGCAATTTCAAAGGTGAGGGGTCCATTTTCTGACCACAGAAAGCAGGGAGCAGAACATTTGTGCTGTGCCTGACATGGCTGCCAGGGCAGGGTGAGAAGCAGCAAGAGAATTCCTTCCTGCCACCTTCTCCAGGGGAGCAGTGCTGCACTTTGTCAAGGTGAGTTTTTTGTGCTGTGCATTATTGCCAGTGTAAAGGTGTCCAGTTTCTCCCCACAGAGAGCAGGGTGCACAACTTCTCTGCTGTGCCTGACGTGGCTGCAAGGACATGGTGAGAAGTAGCAATAAAATTCCTTCTGGAACCCTCTCCAGGGGAGCAGCCCTGCACTTCCCCAGGCCATGTTTTTTGGTTCATGGTTTCCCAGGCCATGAGTTCAAAAGTGCTGTGTCAATTTTCTCACCAGAGAAAGCAGGGAGCAGAACTCTTGTGCTGTGCCTCACATGGCTACCATGCACGGTGGGAAGCAGCAAGAGAATTCCTTCCTGGTACCTTCTCCAGGGGAATTTCCCAGCTCCCGAGAGACTCCTGGCACTGGCTGCAAGGGGGCTCCCAGCCGAAGGGTGGGCCTGGGTGTTGTTGGGGTGTTAATTGGTGATGTCTCCTTTCCTTAGTCACGTTAACACTTTGGGATAACAAATGGATGCTTCGCTCCTGTTGCTCTTTTATCATATCGCTCACAGTAACTGCCACTGGTTCCTTTTATCATATTGCATGCTATTTTCTTTTATTGCAATATAAGAAACTGCATTTGATATATTCCATTATGTGATATACTTGATAGATTTGATTATATTTGATGTGGAGTTCAGCTTTGCTGTCTATCCAGTCAGCCAGCAAAACATAATTTGATGTAGTCGGCAGCATACGAAGTAAAACTCTCTCTATTTAGGAAAAAAAAAAAAAATGTTCCTCGACTTGCTGTTGTCAGGTGGGAACCATTGCCTTATCGTGTTTGGGCCAGAGTGGTCTGGTGGTGCTGGGCAGTTGGGCCATGCAAGGGACAGAGGTTGTGGTGTCTGGCGGGACGTTTGATGCCACTGTATAGATTCCACTGTGTATACGTTTATGTCCAGGGATTCTGTTAAGGGAAGGCTGCTGGCTCGGCAAAGGGACAAGATGTCTGAGCTCCCCGGTTACCACGCTCTGATTTGCTGTGTAGCTCTACGTTAAACACACCTGCGCACAAAGGTTAGGCCAAGCTGACTCTCTAAAGCTGTTAGAAGTGACGAATTAAGGGACCTCTCATGCAGGGAGTCAGCCTTGGGAAGGATGGGGAACAAAGAATGGATGGGGAAAAGATCGGCGTTCTCTTCAGTGATGCAGAAAGAGCCTCTGGGTGAGGACGTTGTGGTCGCAGGAGGAGACAAGCCGATAAGAGTGCTGCGATCCGCAGAATGTTGGTTGGAATTCGGACAAAGGTAATTGTTGTGGGGGGAGATCGTGACCTCTGACTCAGATAGCCCCCCGAGAGAGGGCAAGGCCCCGCTTGGGGAGCACGGGGAGCTAGTAAAAAACCTCAGCAGTGCTGTCTGAGGGTGTGTGCTCGTTTGCATTAAAGCAAGCAACTTGTAACCCATCCCGTGCCTGACTGAAAATGCATGTGTAATGCGCTATGAGTGTGCAAGTGCTCTGCTGTCCATAGTGCGTACCCTCGAGGAACTGGGTGAGCACGCTCAGAGGAAACATTCCCCCGTGCTCCCAGCACTGCCATAAAGAATGCCGGCCTTCTGAAACTTGCAAGCAAGTCTTAGAGGGCTTTTCTCCCTGACCGACTTTATGGTATCATTCCCACCATACTGGAGAAAGCAAATCTTTTTCTGTTTGGTGGTGAAAGCAGCTTGGGGAGCGTCACTGAAGTGCAGCACTTTTTTAACCTCAGGTCTAAAGTGCCACCGGTCCTACCGTGGAATACATCCTTCCTCAGGCTTTCAGCAAACGGAAAGGATGCAACAAACCCACCCCACTAAGACGTCCTGCGCTTTTTTTATCTTCCCTGGAAGGTGGGGACATGACCCTGTTGGGCCATCTGTGCCACCTGCCTGGGAGCCAAGATGGTGCCTTTGCATTTCAGGCTAAGCACTTACCTTCTTTTTTTTCCTTTTCAGCGACTTTAGAGCCACCCTTAGGGAGGCTGGTTAAGCTGGTTTATGTACAGCTGGTCACCAGTGGAGGGAAACGGTAAGCTCCGCTATTGCCTCTGGTGTTTACTTGTTACCTTGTCGCTCGTTTGAGTGATCTTACCGTGCCCCGGCAAGCAGAAGCTATCACGCCACTTTAGGCCTTGGTCTAATAGTCATGCAAAGCGATACTGAAAGTCATTCTGAGATCTGGAACAGGCCCCAATGTGCATTTTATAAAAGTGCATCTTGGCTGCTCTTTATCTTTGCATGGGTTTTTTTCCCGTTTCTCCAGACTGTTGAAGCTCTGAAAGGCGCCAGTGAGCTGCTCTCCCTCAGTTTGCTCCTTTGCCTTTGGGGAGTGCGGTTCATGTTTTCTTCATGGCTTTGCAGAGGAGAAAATCCATGAATACACCACCTTGCTTTTTTCACCTAAGCTAATTTCAGAAACTGCCTCCTTTAACTTAGACATGAAACTCTTCTTAACCTCTTTGTGCACTTGTAGAAAAGCAGGGTGGGGTGGGGGTTGGGGGGTGGGGGTGTCTTCAGGAAGTGCCCGCAAAAGAGCCTGTGGGAGACCCTGTCCCTTGACTCACATGTGGGGTAGTGAAGAGCCTGAGAAAGTCATGGGTGTTTTGGTGTTCACCAAAGCAGGTTTTCGGTTTGGGGTTTTTTTTTCTTATTGTCTTGTTATCTTATGTAGCTTATGCCACCAGGTAGTGACAGCCCGGGGGTGACAGGAGGGGACAGCAGGCAATGGCAGCCTGGAGGGTGACAGGAGGGGACAGTAGGTGGGGACAGGCCTGGGGGGGGGGTACAGGAGAGGACAGCTGTTGGGGACAGCCTGGGGGGTGACAGGAGGGGAGAGCAGGTATTGAAAGCCTGGCGGTGACAGGACCTCAGGCGCCAGATCAGGCCGCGAGAGGCTGAAGGCGACTCACTGCGACCTGCAGGTCACCAACACCTAGACCATGGAAGGCGCGTGGGGGCGGCGGGCGCGGGATGCGGGGACCGGCCGGCTGGCGGTGGCGCAGGTGGCCAGTGAGGCGATTGGGCCGCGGCCGGCAGCGGTGACTTGTGCTGGGGCCTCAGAGCTGCTCTTCCGTGGTTGTGCGCTGGCAGCTGGCGTGAGGGCTGTGTGCGCAGCCAGGCACAGCAGCGTACGGGGTCGATGTGCGGCACCGCGCGTGGAAGAGGTTTGGTTTCTGGGAACCCTTCTAGGTAAAACGATAAGGAAATGTGGGACAATGCCTTGTAATCACAAACCTGCCAGATTTCTTTGAAACCCGGCAGAGAAGGCTGAACGTGATAGAAAAGGAGTGGATGGCCAATTGGAAGGGGAAAAAAGTGGGTTTGGTGACTGAAATTTGTCTTCAACTACTTTTACTCCACCGCATTGCAAAAGTGGCGCTTGGCTGCTGCAGAAACTGCTCAGTAGCAACGTTTTGGATCAAGAGTGTATCTGTGAGTGAGAATCTATGCAGACCCTGGAAAGCCATCTTGTAGACGGGTGTTCTGTCTCAAGTATACTTGGCATTTCTTGCTAATACAGCTTCTTTGCTACACCAAAGACATTTTCATTCAGATGTTATTGAGCATCATTTCTTCGTTTCTTTCAAACGGTGCATTTTTTTCCTGGTACTGCGTGTTAAATGGTGTCAGGGCAATACTGAAGTTTTATGGCAGATCACTTATGGTGAATATACCTAGAAATGTTCTTCGAGAAGCCCTAAGTTCTTTTGAATCTCAGAAATGGTGCTTGATTCTCAGAGACGGTAATGGTTTCGTATTACTTAGCGTGCTGTTTCAGTTTGGTAATCTACCATCTGGCAAAGCTTGCATGTGATTAAAGACTTTGGGATATGACAGAAATAAAAAGACTTGGAAACCGTTGCCATTCCTTAAACATTCAAATTTTATCGGGTGTTTTGTTTTGGTTTTTTTCTTTTTTTTTTCCTGTGGTTCTGTGACATTCTCACAACAGTCTTTTCTTTACAATGTGTACTCATAGGTTTTTTCCCTCTTCCTGTTTGATGTATTAAAACTTAAACAGAATAACACGTCTGCTGCGGTAACTGTAACTTTGGCCCTAGCCTTTCAAGTGGTTGGACCTAAGCACGCTGTTTACCTGCAGATAGGTAAAGTATGTTCAGGAGAGTATCTGTGAGGAGACTTAACAGCACGGTGTTAGGGGTCTTGGGGGTGTTACGGGATCGCGTGTCATACGGCGGTAGAGATAGACATGCAGGTAGAGGCAGATGTACAGGTTGTGACACAGATACTTAGTGGAACTTCTGTAAGGGTGTCTTCCCTGTGAAAATGCAAAAATCCCCCAGTGGTTGTCAGAGCAAAGCTAAGGAATACATTTCAGTGTCATACACATGTATGCGAGATTTTGGGGTTTTACACATAACTGTGAATTTCCGTTTTTATTGAACAGCCTCTACGTGCTTAAAGTCACCTTCAGAAGATGAAGGAAAGAACTCGGCCAGGATGTTCTGCCTAAAGGGGGTTCTCGGAGATCTTCCCTGTGGAGATACGGTCGTGGGTTTTATAACTTGGTGCAGGAGTCCTGACTAAATGGTGACGTGATCTTGGAAAGACCCTTCAGTGAACCTTGAGTGAAGATGGCCAACTTGTTCAGATTTTTCGGGGCCGCGTGATCACGGAAATCTCGTAATAGCAGCAATGCTAATAGAAGCTAAAAGTAAACAGGATTTTAAACATCACTGGGGGAAAAAAAAAGAAAGAGATGGTGGACTCTCTTTGAAGATGGTGGGAAGGCAAAATGGATGGTTGGGATGTGTTTGAAAAGGTGGGAGGCAGGGTGGGGGTGTCCTCTTCCGTGCTCGCTGTTATAGAGACATGTTCTAGGGTTTTGTAAGCTAACAGGAGCAAAAGCAATGTAAGTGAGATCAGGAAAGAACCTCATGCTTTAGCAGACTCTGCTTTAGTGACTTTAGAGACCATTTTGCTGTTGGCATTGAAACGATTCCAAAAAAATGGAAAAGATTTTGCTGCTTGTGTTTGACTATCAGACCTGAAGATTTCTGGAAAGGTACCGTGAGATGATAAAAGCATGACGCTGCGTGTAAAATGTTGGGTTTGTATCTGTAAAGGGATTCCCTGAAGTGCTACGTCACGACATGTCAATATCACTCTTACAAACTGACTGATGCTTTCTCTGTATTGATGTTGTTTCCAGAATACACAGATGATAATGCCCTGATTCCGGGGAACTCATCGGTAACTGTTAGGGGAGTCCCCGTCAGAGGAGTTAAAGCTACCGGCAAAACAGACCTTGGGTAAGTAGCCATAACACGTTGTGTTCTTTGGGAGGGGTTTCAGTGCGTTCACCTTCTTTGTGGCTGTTAGTTTACGGAGGCATTCAGGTTGTATCTTTCTTGTTAAAGCTGCTGTTAAATTGTGTTGTGACAGGGCAGATTTGAAGGTATCTGTCCCAAAGCAGACTTAGATTTTTCAGCCTGCTGGGACGTGGCATTCAAGCTCCAACAGTGGTAACTGTTCAGACGTTTGAATTGGGTTTGTTCTTGGGCTTGGTTTTTCTGAGAGTCAAGTTCTCCATCCTGTTTCCTCTATGCAGAGAGATTCCTTATTGTATGCTTTTGCTTTTAGTGCTTTTAGAGTAAACGGAGAGACACATTGCAGTGTGAACCGGTGATTTGTTCCCATCTGCCAGCAGTCTGAGTCTCCGTGTTTGACTGCTTCCTTTGTCTGGGGGAGGGGGGCAGGGTATTCTTACACCCCAAAGGGGTGTGTGTGTGTGTGGGCTGCATGCTGTCTCCAGAGGAAGGACTGAGAGTGGCCAGCTGGCAAACCATGCAAACAAGAAGTTTCATTCTTAAGTGCTTCCTATTAGATTCCTAAAGACAATGTCTATGTCGGGCAAGAGAAAAAGAACAACATCCTAAAGCGTATTGCCTTTTGTGCAAGGACGGTGAAGGAACAGTTGATCTTTTCCAAACCTGAAGCTCAGAAAGCAGTTGAGCACATTCCCAAATGTTAGTAGTTACCTTTCTAAGTTTGTTTTCAGCCTAAGCTGCTCTCTGTGCTCCAGGTATTACTGCTGTATTCCTCAGATTTATGGAGGACAGAGAATCTGATTACAATTGCAGATACTCAAATGTAAGCCTGACTACAGCATTATCGCTGTCATCGATGTATTCGTCCAGTCCAGTTCTGTATCAGCTGCATCAGCATGGTTTGAATGGTCATGTTTTCAAGGCTTCTTCAAGACAGACCTCTCCTCCACCATTAGTAGATATTATTGACTTGTGGTTTTGCCATGTCTTTCTGATGTTAGTTCTCAATACATAAAGTGTACTGGCGAGTTACAGCGTGTCTCAAACAAACAGTACCGCAGCATCCTAGTACCCATGAAGCATCTGCAAGCAAAACCCCCTGAATTTATGTGGCTCTCCTGTAAGCTTTGGGCATATTACTGCAGTAGGTGTTGCAGTGCTTTCAGGCGCTGCCAAGGCTTTCTGGATGCCACAGCACTGTGCTTCTAAACATGGCCTGGTTTGGGGGGTTAATTTAGATGGGGATGCTTAGTGCTGTCTTGTCAATATCGCCTCGGTTTCTGGTTGGATGGCACCCTCTCCTGGTGTTGGAATGCTGCCCTAAAATGAGAGGCTAGGTGCCCCTAGCATCAAAGATCCAAGAAATACCTGCCCGTGGGGATCAGGGATGAATGCCGCTGCTCTCCTAAAGTTGCAAATGGATCGGGCAGGTTAGCTTTCTCTTCCTTCAGCTGGAAACATTGTGGAAACAACTGGTAGAGTCGTTAGTGTTTGGGAATGATGAACGCATGGTGTCACGGTGGAGAGGCCTTCAGAAATGCGTTAGTCACCTTGTAGTATCTTCCTCAAGGCAAGTGGATGGAGAAACCATGGTGTGGTAATCTAAAGCGTTTCCTCGCACTTCCTCGTGTTCAGGAGGTACGTGGCTGTACTTGCGAGCCTGGTGGTGATGTAGCAGTGGCAGGAAGTATGAGCCTTTCTATTTGTGCAGGACTTGCACAGCAGCCTTTGGGTTGCCTCTGCTCGTGGGACGCTTTGGATGATGTATGAATTGTTTGTTAACTGATGGACGGTTGCATGTGTGATTCATGAGTAGCATGCAGGTACAGACCAATGAGTATGTGGAATCTTGGCAAGGGCTTGTGTGCCATAAGTGTTTCCTAAAATATTGTAGCATGTTCAAGATGATCTTAAAGCAAATTCTGGTAATCCAGGCTTTTTTCCTTATTTTTTTAACACAGGCCTCCTCGACCACAGAAAATCCTTGGAACTGCTTTCAGGTGATGTTTCTACTGCTATTGGTAGTCACTTTAGGCTAGAGGATGGTGGGTACCTGAACACAGTGCTTGGGCCTCCACAAAGAAGCACTTTTCTACAGACAACTGTTCTTGTTTTGTCAGGGGAGTGTAGAAACCAAAGTGCTCTATCTGGTACCTGTTTGTGATAGTGGGGCTATACAGATTGCCTGAAGGTGCCTTCATATTTGGATGGCTGACTATTTAAGAACAGAAAAGTGTAGCACAGTCTTCATCGTTTTGAGACTTAGAGAGAAGAAAGAAAATATGTGAGGACTTCTTCTTGCACTGCTGTATTCTGTATCTTAGAGTCATTGGGGACAAAGAAGGAATGGGATTTGGGGTTTTATTTCAGTTGCACTGAATGTACCAGGAGAGCACACTTTATGTATAGAAATAAATTTCCATATTCATAAGACTATCAGAACACAGTGTTTTGGTGCTCAGGTTTTATAAACTGTTTTCACGGCTTTATGTTGGTTACGAGTGCTTTATTTTAAGTTCTGATCATCTTTCTTTCTTCTTCTAGAAGTCAAACTGAGCCAGCGAGTAGAACATCAAAAGAGGTATGTAAAAACACAAGCTGAAACTTTTTTCTACATGCTGCACCTAAGCCTAAGAAATGTAGCCTTGTACTAATTCTTTTATATATATAAAATATAAATGTTTTATATATAATATTTGTAATATATATATAAAAACATACTTTCCAGTGAAACACAGTGTATGCTGTAAATCCAATGTATTTGATTCAGCATAGTGAAAACTGAGCAATGCCAACTTTTGCACGGTGCTAATGTGAGCAGTGGTATTTGTGCCTAGTAACGCATTGCATTTCGTACTGAATAGGCTAGAACATTTCTTGTATGACTGTGTGTTGTACAGATAATGTGGGCTCATTTTTAGAGCTTGCAGGTTCAAGGTTTGCACCACTGAACTTGGTGCCACCCTTCAGTACACCACCACTTTGAATTTACATTTGGAAAAGGGGCAGCATTTTTCTTCAGTTCAGAAAACACTGTCGTTCTGCTGCTAAGACATGAATAAGTAACGCGAGGAGATACTTGACTAGTGATGGCCTAGATCTCCATTTGGCCCTTGGGTGGAATGCTACGTGCAACAATGCATTTCAAAATAGCCCTCATAGTACAAACATTACTTTGTGGTGGTGTTTGGTTTTCATCTGTAAGTATAACTGCTTTTTCTTCACTCGAATGGTGTGAGGCATTACACGAGCTCTAGGTCACGGGATCTGATCACTTTGTAAGCTCTTAGGATAACTTAACCTAGAAATTCATGAACTTGGGGTCTAATGAAAGTAAATGAAAGACAGCGCAAAAACTATGCTGCGCTCATGAACCGTGCCTGTGTGCATTTAGAAAATGTTGAGCTATTAACTGATTAATTTATAAACTGCACTGGCAATGTTTCCTGTAGTGACACTTCCTTCTCAAATAAACGGAAATATTTTTTTTAGATCCTTTTGAGCTGAAAATGGACAGCTTCCTTAACCCTCCGTCTTTTAAGCAGTTGTGAGCATTTGGCAAGGGTCCCCCTCTGAGGTATCCTGAGCGACAGATTGATCTCAAGAGGGGTTGGTTACTTTAGTTTCTTCCCATTAACAACGTAGGCATACGTAAAGCTGTTTAAGGTTTGGACTTTGTTTTGAACAAATACAAATTCCACTGGCTTGGAGGTGGCTCTTTCAGTGATGCTCAGAGGCTATAGCGCAGGCTTTCATACAGCAGTAGGGGTGAACTCTTGCTATGTTCTGATTGTATGCAGAACTTGAACATGTGTTTAATTTTTCTGAATAGATTGGCGACTCTTCCGCATCTCTTTCTCTGGCCCAGCTTATTAAGGTATGTTTAGATGTACTTTCTTGTGAAATAGTGGTTTTAAACCTTACACTGTGCTCTCTAGCTGGATAACTGCTGTAATATGAGCAAAACATTAATTGT
Organism: Falco peregrinus; assembly: GCF_023634155.1. Lineage (NCBI taxonomy): Eukaryota > Metazoa > Chordata > Aves > Falconiformes > Falconidae > Falco > Falco peregrinus. The sequence continues at coordinate 1,081,985 of NW_026599603.1, forward strand.
TAATAATTCAGAGTGTTTATCCTAACTTTAAAATGTGCGTATACTTTGATACTATCCTGTAGAGAGTAGTTCCCAGCTTGGGAAGATGGAAGGGGAGCACCTTATTGGCCTCAGTGTGATGCTGCAGTATTACTCATCTGCAAGACACAAAGAAGCAGCACTTCAGAAGCTGTTTACCATTTTTCATACGACCCGTTAATTCTTCATTGGAACCTAACACAATTTTTACAGAAGAATTTAATTGGCTGTAAGTTATGGACATTGCTGGGGCCTTTGCAACAGCCAGAACAGACGTGTTTCTGGAACATGGGCAATAGCATGGCTGTTTTTGAATTTCTAGTCATTACCTAAACCTTTGTTAGGTATGACCTAACCCTAAGTCTGATACTTAACGTTGACACTTTACCTTGAGACTTAACCCTGAGATTTAACCCTAAGACTATTAAGCATTCGCTAAGACTTAACTTTAAGATGTACCATTAAGACTTAACCCCAAGACTTAACCTTAAAGATTTAACCTTAAAACTTAACCTTAAGATTTACACTCATGATTTAACCCTAAGACTTCACCCTAAGGCTTAACCTTATGACTTAAACTTAAGGCTGAACCTTAAGACTTAACCCTGAGAATTAAGCCTAAGACATAACCTTAAAACTTGACCCTAAAGTCATAACCCTAAGACTTAAATTTTAAGACTTAACCCAAAGAGTTATCCCTAAGACTTATCCCCAAGACTTAACTCTTAAGGGTTAACCCTAAGACTTAAACTTAAGCATTAAACTTTATAGTTAACCCCAAGACTCAATCCATAAGTCTTAAACTTAAGAGTTAACTTTAAGACTTAACCTTAAGACTTGACCTAAAGACTTAACCTTAACACTTAAATATTAAGACTTAACCCAAAGACTTATCCCTAAGATAAATTTTAAGACTTAACCTGAAGACTTAACCTTAAAACCTAACCCTAAGAATGAAGCCTAAGACTTAACCCTAAGATATAACCTTAAGCCCTAACACTAAGACTGAACCTTAAGACAGGCCCTGGGCCTGAGCCATCTCTGCAGGGATGAGGCCTTCCTCGGCGTCCGTCCCTCAAACCCTCCCTCCGGCCCCCACGATCCGTCCCTAAAACACTTCCCCTCTGGCCCCCAGTCCCTGCTGGCCCTGAAGGCCGGCCACAGCACTTGGTTTCAAGCCTGAGCTGGTCATGTCATGGCTGTTCTGGAATGTGGTACAGTGAAAGAAGAGATTGAAATGGCAAATGTTCCCCCCCAGAGTGGTCCCATGCTGGCAAAGGTTGTCCGAGGAGGTTGTGGGCTCTCTGTCCTTGCAGATCTTCAAAGGCCAAGGGCACACAGTTCTCTGCAACCTGCTCTAGATGAGCGTGCTGGAGCAGAGGGCTTGGCCCAGAGGACCTCCACGGGTCCCTTCCAACCCCACCCTCCTGTGTGGCTCTGTGCTTTGCTTTTCCTCCTAAAGCTCCTCAACTCAGCCCCGATGCCCGCTGGAAAGGGTGCTGGGGCAAGGGATGATCCCAAACTCCTCCCCGAGGGTCCTTCCCAGCACAAGAGCTCCCCACTCCGGAAGACACGATGGCAGACACGGTCAGGAGAGGGAAAAGATTCTTTTATTGTCAACACCAGCTGCGAGGGCCCAGGAGTCACAGCGGTTCAGCCGGTGAAAGTCAGTCAGCACCTGCAACGACAGAGTCAGAAAGCTCTGCTAAGCCCCCAGAGGCAGGAAGAGGCAGGATTTGGTTCCCCCTTCTTTGGAGGACACTGTTTCTGAGGAATTCCTCATGGCCCAGAAGGGAGAGCTCTTGCTGGCCTCCACTAGGGGCCTTCTCCCCAGGGGTGACCTCCCTAGGGAGCTGTGCGTGCGCAGGGATGCTGACAGTGCCCCTGTGCCACGCAGCAGGGCTCGATGGGGAGCCCCTGGGGAGCTGCCGTGGGGCTCATCCCAAACCCTGCTCAGCACCAGCCCTCGCCGGCCCTTGCCAGCCAGCTGGGCTGACTTAGGGCCGTGTTCAGACTCGGGAAAGATGGGCAGCAGCGCCTGGTACGCACCTGGCCTTCCTGACGTGCTGCACCTTCCTGAATTTTCTCAGGTTTGGGCCCGCAAAGTCATTTCCTCTCTTCTCCGTTTTATTTTTGCTGTGCTGTCCCTCTCCTCTGCCCAGATTTCTTTTCTCTTTCTTTGTCTCGAGTTTTCCTTCTCCTGGTGGGATCCTGAAAAACTTTCCACCCCACAGCGTGATGAGAGGGGGAAAGCCCCAAGCCCCTGCAGTGAGCTCTCAGGTCAGGCAAGGGGAGCTCTTCCTACCTGGTTTCCTGGGGCAGGCTGGTCAGTTGTTGCAGGCATGCCGGGGACTCTGCCGTGCCCTCAGGGGTGGCTGGAGGCAAATCTGGAGGTGCCTAAACCAGAAACGTGGGAGGTAACGGGTGGCAAGAAAGGGCCTGGGGTAGTGAGGGCCTGACTGCCAAATTGCCATCTTAGCTCTACAGAGGAGATGCTGGTTTGCATCATGCACATTTTGCACAGTCCAGCCACTGCAGCCTAGACTTGATGAAGCTGCGATGGAATAGGATCTGAGCAAAAGCCCTCTCAAGGTGACAGCTACTCCCTTCTGTCCTTTTGTGGGTGTTTTGTAGGTATGTTTTGTTTGATGAAGCAGATCATACTTCATGAAATGCATTCCAGAAACAGCCTTTCCAGTTTTCCTTAACACGTACCACGCTGGGGGGAGAGGAGGAGCCCCAAAGGCACAAGAGAGCGGCTGCCAGGAGGAGGCCCAGCGGCTGCTTGGCCTCCTGGGAAATTACTGTCCCACTTGAGACATGTTGTCCCAGTGTCTGTGGAGCTGCCGTACCTCTGCCGCTTTGGGCCCTGCCCCTGTGTCTCCCCCAGCTCCGCTGTCGATGTCCAGCAGAGAGGCGTCTGCATCCAGAAAGGCTTCTGCCGGACGCTGGGTGTCTGCTGTGCCTGCAGGGCCACTTTGCTCTTCGCACTGCAGCTCTGGAAAGCAAAAGCACGTGCAGCAGCGCGACTTCTTGGAAGTCAAGAACATCTCAAGCAAAGCCCAGCCAAGCCCTACACCGCTTGTCTCCTCAACGTTGAGGTTTCTGGCATCCCGAGCCCCAGTGTCTGTGACAAGCCTCAGCCCCTCCTCCTACCTGTGCGCCTGTCCATGGGTGCTGGCACCTCCTCGGCTGATGGAGGGGAGAGGCCGGCCACCTCCCCCCCAAAGATGTCCCCGCAGTTTTCAATGAGGAACTCCACCAGCACGTTCACCTGCAGACATGAAAGCCTTGGTCTCAAGCCAGGTGCCTGCAGACATGTCAAGCAGCCTTTCCCACTGCTGACCCTTTGTCTGCGCAGGTGGCTGCGGCTGGGGGTTGCTCTTCCAGGCACCCAGCCCACCAGCCCTGGCTCAAGGGAGGAGGCAGCCAGGGACCTCTCAACAGCCAAGCTCCGATGGGCCGGGAAGGCAGCAGCCGGCTGCTGGGTAGGGCGTACCTTCTCGGTCACTGCCAGCATGGCCTGCAGCGGGAGCAGGTCCTCGTTGGGTGGGCTCAGCAGGTTGGGCCCGATGCAGATGGCCAGGTTGCTGCAGCTCATTCTGCTGGTGGCTGCGTTGTGGCCGATGTGCTGCAGCAGGGCCATCAGCCGCTTCAGGAGGAGGAGATTGGCCACAGGCAACTTGTCAGCCACCCTGAGGGAAGAGGAAGACAAGGCTGATGAAGCAGAGGGTGCCCACAGCCGTCCCTGCAGCTGGCCCCAGGCGGGTGGGAGCCAGCAGCCGTGTTGCACAGCTTTGCAGCTGCCCGAAAAGACAGCTTTCTGAGGAACCCATGCCTTTGCAGGCAGGTCCCAGAACTCTCCCGGTCCCTGCTCAACAGGCCGGCGGCTGCCCACACTTACGCTTTCAGCTCCTCCACCTTGGCCTGCTTGCTGGCCCTCTCCATGGCTGCCATCCAGTCCTCGTAGAGGTCGATGACGAGGAGCTTGGTGGGGATGCTTCGCAGGAATTCCTGCAATGCCAAGGGCTGCAGGTGAGCCTTTGAACGCTGCAGGCCAGCCAGGAGCTCCTCCAGCTGCAGCTCAGAAGCGCTCACCTTCAAGATGACGGCCAGCAGCAGTGCAGGCTGGCTTCCCACATCGACTTCCGTGCCGCGGTCCAGGGCCTCGCGTAGCTGCCGAAGTTCTGTGCCGCCGGCAGCTCTGCGGAATATCCCCTCCGTCGTCGGTCCTTCCTGGTGCAGGACAGCCAGCAGCTCCTGCAAGAGATGCAGGACAGTGGCTTGGCTGAGGAGCTGCCCTGCAGCAGCGGTGGCCATGGCCAGAGCTCTTCCCCAGGCTGGGCTCTGTCCTCCTGCAAAGGGGCTGGGAGCAGAGAAGCGTGAGCCATGGGCAGAGAGCCCAATTCCCCAGTACCTGGAGCCAGGGGACGCTGCCTGTGGACTGAGTGGGGGGCTGGGGACCCCGTGTCCAGGCTGGCTTACCTGGATGGGCCGGGGCAGCGTGTTGTCCTCCCCACAGAGGGCTGCCAGGGGCTGCCCAAAGAGCGCCCTGCTGCAGCCGGAGCCCGCCTGCCCTGGTGCCTGGGCAGCGGCCGGGGTGCGCCGTAGAGCAAAGGGCCAGGGCAGCCCCATCCTCCTCCTGCTGCTGCTGCTGCTCCCTCCTGCTGCAAAGGAAAACAGAGTAAGACGCCATCAACGGAGAACCCCAGGCCAGCGGTCCCAGAGCCTGCCCTGCCCTGCTCTGTCCTGCCCGCAGCGCGATGCTGTGTAGTGCGGCAGGACAGGCAGGGAGCCAGCAGCTGGAACCGTGGCTTTGGCCCAGCAGCTGTGGCTTGGAGGCTGCCGAGAGCTGGTGTGCCACCAGGACAGCCTGTCCCAGCCCTTGCCCTGCCCTCCTGCAAGCTGTGGGCAGCCGCAGAGGCTCTGTGTCCTGCAGAAGCTCATGCAGCGGCCGCTCTCCAGCAGGTGTCCTTGCTAGTCCAGGTGCTGTCCTCCCGTGCGGTGCCCAACCTGCATGGCGACACTCAGGGGACAAGTGAGCACAGTTCAATCCACTGCAGGAGGCTGCCTTTCTTTCCCAAACTCACCTGGCTCGTGGCAAAGTCCCCCTGCGTTTGCAGATGGGGCCGTCGCAGGCCCTTGCTTGGGATGAGCCTGCAAGAACCAAGAATCGGGCTGCGCTTGGAGAGCAGCCCCGCAGCAGAAAGGGCCAGCGGCGAGCTGCCCCCCGGCACCAGCAGCCTGAGCATGGCAGAGCTGGGACCCTCTGGCCTCCCAGGCTCTCTGCCCCGTGCGGCAGGTTTCGTCCCAGCTCCGCCAGCCAGCCAGTACGTACCAGCGTTCCTGGTGTCTCCCCAACCCCCTCTGCTGCAGAGTGGTACTGTGGGAACCCCCGCCCTCCTGCACATGGTCACCCCACTGGCTGCACATCCCAGCACAGCCAGAGATGGGTGCAAGGCAGCCATTCTCACCTCTGCCTGTGCCTCCATCAGCCTCTCCAGGCTCCTGGCGCGCACTGTCCTCCACTGGGCGGGAGAGAAGGAGGGGAAGAAGGTGAGCAGCCACGGGTCTGCTGCTCGGCTGCAGGAGCAGTGCTTGGGGACAGGGCCCAGAGCAGAGAGACACTCACGGCGTGGCGGCGGCTCAGCTCCTTCTCCAGGAGCTTGATGGATGTTAGGCGGGTGACGCGGGCTCCCGTGCGTCCTTCTGGTGTCCTGTGCACCGGGAAGGGAGAGGGAGAGAGCTGGGTGAGCCCCAAGCCGTCTCTTGTCTCTTGTCAGGCAGCTGTGCGCGAGAGCTGCCTGCAGCCCCAGGGGCACCTTCCCCAGCTGGGGGCTGTGTTCCCCCGTGGGCCCAGCTTCTCCTGGAGCACCCCCCCCCCCCCCGGCTTACCCCAGCAGCGTGGCCACCCACAGCTCCTTCAGTGCCTGGGAGCTGCAGAAAGAGAGGAGAGACAGCATCAGGCCCTGCTGCCCCCAGCCCTGGGCAAAGGTGGGGGCCTGCACAGCCCTGCCCCGTGGGGCAGGACAGAGGCGCTGTCCAAGCCCTGGGTCGCTCTGTCCTGCCTGAGCAGCTGTATTTGCCCTTCCCTTCTGGGGGCCAAAAGGTGACGAGGGGATGCAGGATGGGGAAGCATCCCCCATCCCTCCCTCCCTGCCACCGAGCTGCCTGCTCCCTGCCCAGGCTCTGCACGCAAGGCAGAGGCCAGTCTTCACGGGATGGCGTGGGCACGGCTGGGAAGCTCTCCTGCCCGACCACGACTCACCCAAAAGTGGCAATGCAGGAGCCGGTGGGCCAGGCGAGGATGACAGAGGTGCTGTCCTCATCGGTGCCTTGCTCCTCCTCCTCCTGTCCCTCCTGCCCCGCAGCCTCCTTCCCGCTGCTGAGCACCCACAGCTGGTCCAGGGCCAGGCGGAGCTGTGGGCGCAGGCTGGTGCCATGTCTGCAGAGAGCAGAAGCCGGCCCTGAGCTGGAGGGGGGCTCCTTGGGCTGGGTCCCCACGCGCAGAGCCCTGTCCCCCACCTGCCCTTGGGACGGACGTTGGTGCCTCCAGCACCGAGGGGCCGGGGCCTGGGGCTGGTGCCAGGGTGTCCCTGGGCCGGGGCTGGGGGGAAGGATCTGGGCTCTGAGGGTCTTACCGCAACTTGGCGACCACCAGTTCCTTGTGGAGGAGGAGCAGGCGCCTCTCGCTCCTCTTGCGGCCCCGGGTCAGCCGCACGTCTGCGCTCAGCACCGGCTCGGCGTCGCTGAGAGCCTCCCTGCAGAGCAGAGAGCGGCGGGCATGAGCAACGTCAGTGCTGCGTGGCCCAGCTGTGCCCGCGTGTCCCCGAGCCCTGGGGGAGCCCACCTGGAGCTGCAGCAGCAGCTGGCCTGGCCCATCCTGCCCCGGAGAGGAGGGCCCTGGCCGTGCACCGAGGAGGGGGCCCAGCCGGCGACGGGGAGGCTGGGAAGCGGGGTGCTGGTGCTGTGGCAGCGCTGCTGGGCCAGAGGCTGCCTCCTGCCAGCGCCGCTGCGTGCCAGCACAGCTCTGCCCTGCTGCCTGTGGTGGCCGTGGGCTCCCCGTGACCAACGGTCTGAGCCCAACGGAAAGTGGGCGGAGCCTGCGGGGGCGGGGCTGGGGCCCTCTCCAGTATGGCCGGGCCTGCCTTGCCCGGGGGAGCCCCGAGCAGGACAGGGCAGGGGGCAAGGGCCACCTCCCTGCGCCTGCGGCCAGCGCTTTCACCTGGCTTTTTGACAGGGTCCCGCTCAATAAAAGAAGCTGTTTTTCCTAGAGATGACCATTGTGGCTAGAGGCAGACTCCTCTTGGTGGAGGCCGGCCTAGCGGTCGGAAGGCCTCTGGCACACAGGCCGTGCTAGGCCTCAGGCCCCAAGGCGCTGGAATTGGAGCAGGCCCACCGGGAGGAAAAACTTCCATTTTTACCAAAAGACGGGGGGACTAGCAGCAGTAAAGAGCCGCTCGGGTCCTGCCAGGCGCCACAGGGAAATGAAATGTGTGGTGAGCTTCGGCAGGAATTGTGGTGCCCCTGGAGCACCACCCTTGCTTGGGAAGGCTTTATCCCACCTGGGTGTTAAGGCTTCACCCTTGGCGATCAGGGCTGGATGAGCACCACCCAGGAGCCCCTGCCCTGTTAGCCATGACCTTCACCCAGCCGGTGGCCAACACGGCCAGGGGCGAGTTTGTGGGGTAGGCCATGACCATGGCAAAGAAGGGACCCGTAGCCAGCTTTTGATGGCCCGTGTCTCGTTTCACTGTTGACCCTAAGCAATGCCTTGCTTCAAATAGAAGTGATGCAGAGAGTTACACACCCGCCCTTTTCAGGAAAAATGCAGGACATCAGAGACATGTAGCAAGTTCTCTGCTGGCTGTTGTACACTGCAGCAAGAAGCAGCGTGGGTCCAGTGGCTAATGCTGGAAGGGGAATTCAGCACTTCTGGGAAAGGGATATTAAGGCACTCTTGTGGGCCAGGCTGGGATTGGGGAGGCTGGGTGGGTGTCTGGGGTCCCAGCTTTCCTGCAGTGCTGACTGTGTGCCTGCTGCTTGCTCTTCCCTGCAACGCCGGTTGCATCCACCTGCTGGGGCTGTGCTTGGGAAGGGCACCGGGGGTGAGCAAGCCCATGGGAGAGGGCTGGGGGGAAGCTCTTCTCCAGAGATCTACCAGAAAGCATCCGAGAGGATGCTCTGTGTGACAAGGGAAGGTGCCCGTTGGTCCAATGTATGGAGCCTGCAGGGCTCCCGTCAGGGTCCTTTGACCTACCCATCCTCCAGCCAGCAATCCAGGTGCCCCTGGGGGGTCCCATGTTGGTCTCCTGAGGTACCCTTTAGCCCCGGTGAAGGTGTCATGCCTGAGTGTGTGCTTGCAGGGCATGTTTCCTTCCTGCTGACAAGGGCGGAATTGCAGTTAAATGCCCCTGGGCGATCCCGAGCCAAAAGCAGATTTTTTTCTATGGGCCACACTGCTTTGCAGTCCATGTGTGTGGTTCAGCTCCTGCATGGGAGCTGAGGACACGAGGTGACCTAGCTCTGAAGCTGGCCACTCTTGCTCCAGGCAACTCCAGTTGCTTGCGTTTTCCTTCAGCTTCCCCAGCCTGATGATCTCCACTGTCACCTCCTCCCTGTCCTACAAGAAGTATCCCTCTCCAGGCCATTAGGACAGTGGCACAGCACTCAGAATCCAGATCACTGGTAGAGAAGTAGGACAGAGGAAAAGAGAAGTTCTCCTTTGAAAGAAATCCTTGTTTGTCCTCCTTTAGCTACCAGTGGATGAAAAATACGGGGACAGAATTTCAGGCCAGCCACAGCACTGGCTTTCAAGCCTGAGCTTGTAATGTCATGGCTGTTCTGGAATGTGGTACAGTGAAATGAGAGATAGAAATGGCAAATTTTCCCCCCCAGAGCGGTCAAATGCTGGCAGAGGTTGTCCAAGGAGGGTGTGCAGCCTCTGTCCTTGGAGATCTTCAAAGGCCAAGGGCACACATTTCTCTGCGACCTGCTCTAGGTGAGCGTGATGGAGCAGAGGGCTTGGCCCAGAGGACCTCCACGGGTCCCTTCCAACCCCACCCTCCCGTGTGGCTCTGTGCTTTGCTTTTGCCCTGGCGGAGATCTTCAGGGACTTTGCGTTCCATTTTGTGTTGCCTTAGGGCTACAGTGTGCTGTGGTTTGGGGGCAACAAGGTTATGGTATGCCAGAGGTCAGGCGAGTTAGTGTCAAAGTGTGTTATTGTTATGGACAGAACCTGTGTTTGTTGGCCCTGTGTTCCTGGGGTTATGGCATTTTTATCATGTGTTCTGTGTGGTGATTTTTTTTTTTGTGGAGAGTGCCTTTTTGCAGCTATTTTGCCTTTGTAGGGTTTGCATGGGGGCCTCTGGTTTGTGTACCAAGTTTCTTCTGGTTGTTTTTCTGCTGTGCTGGTGGACGGTGGTGTTTTTTTCTGTCTTGAAACCATCGTTACAGGCCTAGTATATCTCCTGCAGGTCAGGCAGTGTCACTTCTGGTGTGGTCTGACTCATTTCTGGTGAGTTGGTAGGTAGGTATGGAGGACTTGTGGTCCCTCCATGGAGGATGACTGCTAGAGGACTAAGAGGCAGATCTGTGGAGGGGTGAGAGGACTGCTGGCCCATAAGTAGTGACTGTCAGAGGACTAAGTGTACTTGAATTTACGTGGGCTTCCAAATTCATGGTTGTTTCTCCTGCCTTGCGGAAGAGCCATGGGAAGTCACCAGCCACACGGAAGGATAAAGGGTTTCCCACGGCTACGTGGCTTTTTGGGTTTTGCTTTTGAATAAGAAAGTCCTGTCTCTACATGAGTAGAACTATAAACGGTCAATTTTGCCAACTTTAGAAAGCAGGGAGCAGCACTTTTCTGCTGTGCCTCACATGGCGGCCAGGGCACGGTGAGAAACAGCAAGTGAGTTTCTTCCTGGAACCTTCTCCAGGGGAGCAGTGCTGCACTTGTCAAGGTGAGGGGTTTTTTGGCTCTATACGATTGCAAATGTGCGGGGTTCATTTTCAGAACACAGCTATTAGGGAGCAGAACATTTGTGCTGTGCCTCACATGGCTGCAAGGACAGAGTGAGAAACAGCAAGAAAATTCCTTCCTGGCACCTGCTCCAGGGGAACAGTGCTGCCCTTTCCCAAGATGTATTTTTTTTTTGGCTCTTAAGGTCTGCAGCTCTGAAGGGTCAGTTTTGCTCACCACAGAAAGCAGGGAGCAGAACTTTTGTGCTGTGCTGTTCCTCACATGGGTGCCAGGGCAGGGTGAGAAACAGCAAGAGGATTCCTCCTGGGCCCCTTCTCCAGGGGAGCAGTGCTGCCCTTTCACAAAGTGAGCACTGGTTCTGCATGAGTGCAAAATGTTTGGGTCAAATTTCTCACCACAGGAAGTAGGGAGGTGAACTTTTGTGCTGTGCCTCACATGGCTGCCAGGGCAGGGTGAGAACAGCAAGAGAATTCCTTCCTGGAACCTTCTTTATGGGAGGAGTGCTGTACTTTGCCAAAGGGACTTTTTTTGGATCTTAACGACTGCACCGCTGAGGGATTAATTTTTGCTCACCACGGAAAGCAGGGAGCAGCACTTTTGTGCTGTGCCTGACATGGCTGCCAGGGCAGGGTGAGAAGCAGCAAGAGAATTCCTTCCTGCCACCTTCTCCAGGGGAGCAGTGCTGCAGTTTGCCAAGGTGAGGTTTTTGGGCTCTGCGCAATTTCAAAGGTGAGGGGTCCATTTTCTGACCACAGAAAGCAGGGAGCAGAACATTTGTGCTGTGCCTGACATGGCTGCCAGGGCAGGGTGAGAAGCAGCAAGAGAATTCCTTCCTGCCACCTTCTCCAGGGGAGCAGGGCTGCACTTTGTCAAGGTGAGTTTTTTGGGCTGTGCATTATTGCCAGTGTAAAGGTGTCCAGTTTCTCCCCACAGAGAGCAGGGTGCACAACTTCTCTGCTCTGCCTGACGTGGCTGCAAGGACATGGTGAGAAGTAGCAATAAAATTCCTTCTGGAACCCTCTCCAGGGGAGCAGCCCTGCACTTCCCCAGGCCATGTTTTTTGGTTCATGGTTTCCCAGGCCATGAGTTCAAAAGTGCTGTGTCAATTTTCTCACCAGAGAAAGCAGGGAGCAGAACTCTTGTGCTGTGCCTCACATGGCTACCATGCACGGTGGGAAGCAGCAAGAGAATTCCTTCCTGGTACCTTCTCCAGGGGAATTTCCCAGCTCCCGAGAGACTCCTGGCACTGGCTGCAAGGGGGCTCCCAGCCGAAGGGTGGGCCTGGGTGTTGTTGGGGTGTTAATTGGTGATGTCTCCTTTCCTTAGTCACGTTAACACTTTGGGATAACAAATGGATGCTTCGCTCCTGTTGCTCTTTTATCATATCGCTCACAGTAACTGCCACTGGTTCCTTTTATCATATTGCATGCTATTTTCTTTTATTGCAATATAAGAAACTGCATTTGATATATTCCATTATGTGATATACTTGATAGATTTGATTATATTTGATGTGGAGTTCAGCTTTGCTGTCTATCCAGTCAGCCAGCAAAACATAATTTGATGTAGTCGGCAGCATACGAAGTAAAACTCTCTCTATTTAGGAAAAAAAAAAAAAATGTTCCTCGACTTGCTGTTGTCAGGTGGGAACCATTGCCTTATGGTGTTTGGGCCGGAGTGGTCTGGTGGTGCTGGGCAGTTGGGCCATGCCAGGGACAGAGGTTGTGGTGTCTGGCGGGACGTTTGATGCCACTGTATAGATTCCACTGTGTATACGTTTATGTCCAGGGATTCTGTTAAGGGAAGGCTGCTGGCTCGGCAAAGGGACAAGATGTCTGAGCTCCCCAGTTACCACGCTCTGATTTGCTGTGTAGCTCTACGTTAAACACACCTGCGCACAAAGGTTAGGCCAAGCTGACTCTCTAAAGCTGTTAGAAGTGACGAATTAAGGGACCTCTCATGCAGGGAGTCAGCCTTGGGAAGGATGGGGAACAAAGAATGGATGGGGAAAAGATCGGCGTTCTCTTCAGTGATGCAGAAAGAGCCTCTGGGTGAGGACGTTGTGGTCGCAGGAGGAGACAAGCCGATAAGAGTGCTGCGATCCGCAGAATGTTGGTTGGAATTCGGACAAAGGTAATTGTTGTGGGGGGAGATCGTGACCTCTGACTCAGATAGCCCCCCGAGAGAGGGCAAGGCCCCGCTTGGGGAGCACGGGGAGCTAGTAAAAAACCTCAGCAGTGCTGTCTGAGGGTGTGTGCTCGTTTGCATTAAAGCAAGCAACTTGTAACCCATCCCGTGCCTGACTGAAAATGCATGTGTAATGCGCTATGAGTGTGCAAGTGCTCTGCTGTCCATAGTGCGTACCCTCGAGGAACTGGGTGAGCACGCTCAGAGGAAACATTCCCCCGTGCTCCCAGCACTGCCATAAAGAATGCCGGCCTTCTGAAACTTGCAAGCAAGTCTTAGAGGGCTTTTCTCCCTGACCGACTTTATGGTATCATTCCCACCATACTGGAGAAAGCAAATCTTTTTCTGTTTGGTGGTGAAAGCAGCTTGGGGAGCGTCACTGAAGTGCAGCACTTTTTTAACCTCAGGTCTAAAGTGCCACCGGTCCTACCGTGGAATACATCCTTCCTCAGGCTTTCAGCAAACGGAAAGGATGCAACAAACCCACCCCACTAAGACGTCCTGCGCTTTTTTTATCTTCCCTGGAAGGTGGGGACATGACCCTGTTGGGCCATCTGTGCCACCTGCCTGGGAGCCAAGATGGTGCCTTTGCATTTCAGGCTAAGCACTTACCTTCTTTTTTTTCCTTTTCAGCGACTTTAGAGCCACCCTTAGGGAGGCTGGTTAAGCTGGTTTATGTACAGCTGGTCACCAGTGGAGGGAAACGGTAAGCTCCGCTATTGCCTCTGGTGTTTACTTGTTACCTTGTCGCTCGTTTGAGTGATCTTACCGTGCCCCGGCAAGCAGAAGCTATCACGCCACTTTAGGCCTTGGTCTAATAGTCATGCAAAGCAATACTGAAAGTCATTCTGAGATCTGGAACAGGCCCCAATGTGCATTTTATAAAAGTGCATCTTGGCTGCTCTTTATCTTTGCATGGGTTTTTTTCCCGTTTCTCCAGACTGTTGAAGCTCTGAAAGGCGCCAGTGAGCTGCTCTCCCTCAGTTTGCTCCTTTGCCTTTGGGGAGTGCGGTTCATGTTTTCTTCATGGCTTTGCAGAGGAGAAAATCCATGAATACACCACCTTGCTTTTTTCACCTAAGCTAATTTCAGAAACTGCCTCCTTTAACTTAGACATGAAACTCCTCTTAACCTTTTTGTGCACTTGTAGAAAAGCAGGGTGGGGTGGGGGTTGGGGGGTGGGGGTGTCTTCAGGAAGTGCCCGCAAAAGAGCCTGTGGGAGACCCTGTCCCTTGACTCACATGTGGGGTAGTGAAGAGCCTGAGAAAGTCATGGGTGTTTTGGTGTTCGCCAAAGCAGGTTTTCGGTTTGGTTTTTTTTTTTCTTATTGTCTTGTTATCTTACGTAGCTTATGCCACCAGGTAGTGACAGCCCGGGGGTGACAGGAGGGGACAGCAGGCAATGGCAGCCTGGAGGGTGACAGGAGGGGACAGTAGGTGGGGACAGGCCTGGGGGAGGGGTACAGGAGAGGACAGCTGTTGGGGACAGCCTGGGGGGTGACAGGAGGGGAGAGCAGGTATTGAAAGCCTGGCGGTGACAGGACCTCAGGCGCCAGATCAGGCCGCGAGAGGCTGAAGGCGACTCACTGCGACCTGCGGGTCACCAACGCCTAGACCATGGAAGGCGCGTGGGGGGCGGCGGGCACGGGATGCGGGGACCGGCCGGCTGGCGGTGGCGCAGGTGGCCAGTGAGGCGATTGGGCCGCGGCCGGCAGCGGTGACTCGTGCTGGGGCCTCAGAGCTGCTCTTCCGTGGTTGTGCGCTGGCAGCTGGCGTGAGGGCTGTGTGCGCAGCCAGGCACAGCAGCGTACGGGGTCGATGTGCGGCACCGCGCGTGGAAGAGGTTTGGTTTCTGGGAACCCTTCTAGGTAAAACGATAAGGAAATGTGGGACAATGCCTTGTAATCACAAACCTGCCAGATTTCTTTGAAACCCGGCAGAGAAGGCTGAACGTGATAGAAAAGGAGTGGATGGCCAATTGGAAGGGGAAAAAAGTGGGTTTGGTGACTGAAATTTGTCTTCAACTACTTTTACTCCACCGCATTGCAAAAGTGGCGCTTGGCTGCTGCAGAAACTGCTCAGTAGCAACGTTTTGGATCAAGAGTGTATCTGTGAGTGAGAATCTATGCAGACCCTGGAAAGCCATCTTGTAGACGGGTGTTCTGTCTCAAGTATACTTGGCATTTCTTGCTAATACAGCTTCTTTGCTACACCAAAGACATTTTCATTCAGATGTTATTGAGCATCATTTCTTCGTTTCTTTCAAACGGTGCATTTTTTTCCTGGTACTGCGTGTTAGACGGTGTCAGGGCAATACTGAAGTTTTATGGCAGATCACTTATGGTGAATATACCTAGAAATGTTCTTCGAGAAGCCCTAAGTTCTTTTGAATCTCAGAAATGGTGCTTGATTCTCAGAGACGGTAATGGTTTCGTATTACTTAGCGTGCTGTTTCAGTTTGGTAATCTACCATCTGGCAAAGCTTGCATGTGAATAAAGACTTTGGGATATGACAGAAATAAAAAGACTTGGAAACCGTTGCCATTCCTTAAACATTCAAATTTTATCGGGTGTTTTGTTTTGGTTTTTTTCTTTTTTTTTTCCTGTGGTTCTGTGACATTCTCACAACAGTCTTTTCTTTACAATGTGTACTCATAGGGTTTTTCCCTCTTCCTGTTTGATGTATTAAAACTTAAACAGAATAACATGTCTGCTGCGGTAACTGTAACTTTGGCCCTAGCCTTTCAAGTGGTTGGACCTAAGCACGCTGTTTACCTGCAGATAGGTAAAGTATGTTCAGGAGAGTATCTGTGAGGAGACTTAACAGCACGGTGTTAGGGGTCTTGGGGGTGTTACGGGATCGCGTGTCATACGGCGGTAGAGATAGACATGCAGGTAGAGGCAGATGTACAGGTTGTGACACAGATACTTAGTGGAACTTCTGTAAGGGTGTCTTCCCTGTGAAAATGCAAAAATCCCCCAGTGGTTGTCAGAGCAAAGCTAAGGAATACATTTCAGTGTCATACACATGTATGCGAGATTTTGGGGTTTTACACACAACCGTGAATTTCCGTTTTTATTGAACAGCCTCTACGTGCTTAAAGTCACCTTCAGAAGATGAAGGAAAGAACTCGGCCAGGATGTTCTGCCTAAAGGGGGTTCTCGGAGATCTTCCCTGTGGAGATACGGTCGTGGGTTTTATAACTTGGTGCAGGAGTCCTGACTAAATGGTGACGTGATCTTGGAAAGACCCTTCAGTGAACCTTGAGTGAAGATGGCCAACTTGTTCAGATTTTTCGGGGCCGCGTGATCACGGAAATCTCGTAATAGCAGCAATGCTAATAGAAGCTAAAAGTAAACAGGATTTTAAACATCACTGGGGGAAAAAAAAGAAAGAGATGGTGGACTCTCTTTGAAGATGGTGGGAAGGCAAAATGGATGGTTGGGATGTGTTTGAAAAGGTGGGAGGCAGGGTGGGGGTGTCCTCTTCCGTGCTCGCTGTTATAGAGACATGTTCTAGGGTTTTGTAAGCTAACAGGAGCAAAAGCAATGTAAGTGAGATCAGGAAAGAACCTCATGCTTTAGCAGACTCTGCTTTAGTGACTTTAGAGACCATTTTGCTGTTGGCATTGAAACGATTCCAAAAAAATGGAAAAGATTTTGCTGCTTGTGTTTGACTATCAGACCTGAAGATTTCTGGAAAGGTACCGTGAGACGATAAAAGCATGACGCTGCGTGTAAAATGTTGGGTTTGTATCTGTAAAGGGATTCCCTGAAGTGCTACGTCACGACATGTCAATATCACTCTTACAAACTGACTGATGCTTTCTCTGTATTGATGTTGTTTCCAGAATACACAGATGATAATGCCCTGATTCCGGGGAACTCATCGGTAACTGTTAGGGGAGTCCCCGTCAGAGGAGTTAAAGCTACCGGCAAAACAGACCTTGGGTAAGTAGCCATAACACGTTGTGTTCTTTGGGAGGGGTTTCAGTGCGTTCACCTTCTTTGTGGCTGTTAGTTTACGGAGGCATTCAGGTTGTATCTTTCTTGTTAAAGCTGCTGTTAAATTGTGTTGTGACAGGGCAGATTTGAAGGTATCTGTCCCAAAGCAGACTTAGATTTTTCAGCCTGCTGGGACGTGGCATTCAAGCTCCAACAGTGGTAACTGTTCAGACGTTTGAATTGGGTTTGTTCTTGGGCTTGGTTTTTCTGAGAGTCAAGTTCTCCATCCTGTTTCCTCTATGCAGAGAGATTCCTTATTGTATTGCTTTTGCTTTTAGTGCTTTTAGAGTAAACGGAGAGACACATTGCAGTGTGAACCGGTGATTTGTTCCCATCTGCCAGCAGTCCGAGTCTCCGTGTTTGACTGCTTCCTTTGTCTGGGGGAGGGGGGCAGGGTATTCTTACACCCCAAAGGGGGGTGTGTGTGTGTGGGCTGCATGCTGTCTCCAGAGGAAGGACTGAGAGTGGCCAGCTGGCAAGCCATGCAAACAAGAAGTTTCATTCTTAAGTGCTTCCTATTAGATTCCTAAAGACAATGTCTATGTCGGGCAAGAGAAAAAGAACAACATCCTACAGCGTATTGCCTTTTGTGCCAGGACGGTGAAGGAACAGTTGATCTTTTCCAAACCTGAAGCTCAGAAAGCAGTTGAGCACATTCCCAAATGTTAGTAGTTACCTTTCTAAGTTTGTTTTCAGCCTAAGCTGCTCTCTGTGCTCCAGGTATTACTGCTGTATTCCTCAGATTTATGGAGGACAGAGAATCTGATTACAATTGCAGATACTCAAATGTAAGCCTGACTACAGCATTATCGCTGTCATCGATGTATTCGTCCAGTCCAGTTCTGTATCAGCTGCATCAGCATGGTTTGAATGGTCATGTTTTCAAGGCTTCTTCAAGACAGACCTCTCCTCCACCATTAGTAGATATTATTGACTTGTGGTTTTGCCATGTCTTTCTAATGTTCACTCTCAATACATAAAGTATACTGGCGAGTTACAGCGTGTCTCTAAGACTTATCTCTAAGACTTAACCGTGAGACATAACCATAAGTCTTAACCTAAAGACCTAACCTTAAGACTTAACCCTAATATTCAACCCTAAGCCCTAAAGGGTAGAAGCTCCTGATCTGGCTCCGGTCAGTCTGGGATCATCACTGGGAACCACGGAACTTGGCCAGCCCAAGGTCTGTGAGGTAGCAGGTTAAATGAAGCAGAGGAGAAGCCCACCACTCTGCTGAGCTGGGTTCTTGGCACCAAGGTACCTCTGTGACATTTTCACTGTCCTGCAGTGTAAAGACAGCCTGTGATTTTCAAAAACTGGAGATCGGTCTTTAAAATGCAATTCCTTGGACAATAATAACATTGTGTCAAGTAAATACATACACCCCTCACCAATGGAGTTTTGGGTTTTTTCTTTGTACCTTTGCTGCTTCTGCAGAAGCCAGTAGTGCAGAGGGCTGAGGGTACAGCTACACAGAGTGGCTTCTGTTTTGTGAGCTCTAACTAAACGTGCAATGGACAGCCATTAAGATTGGGAAAGCTCACAAAAAGCTTAAAAACAGATAAACCACAACATTTCTTTCTTTTTTATAGAACTCCTTAGATTACTCCTTTTTTTATAAAAATGAGAAATCAGGTGTTAGTCATGCTTTTCATGCTATCTAAAGGCTTTAATCAGCAGTGCCTCCCCTGTCCGTTCAGAGGAGGTCATGTCCATCTTTTTTCAGATTTTCTGTAGCTGGAAGAAGTGTTTTTGCCAGCCACCACAGACAAGTTTTCCTAAAAGGCTCAATCTGTCCATTTAAGTATTCCATCAGCCTGATAATGATTTAAAAACTGTGCCTGCTGGTCTGAACCTGGATTTCATGTTCTAGTTCCCTCCTAACAAAATAAATAGAATGTTCTTTGGTGTAGATGCCCCATTGCAACGGGGTCTCCAGGAAGGGATTCTGCATCCAGCCCATCATAAACAATCATGCAGAATTCCAGAGAATATTTTAAGACCAACACACTCTGCACTGATTAACGTCTTCACCACTGTCATCTACAGTGGTGAAGATGACAATGAGGAGTACAATGAAGAGGAAGAGAACTATAAACAGTTTTTTTCTTTTTTTTGCAAGGAAGAAGAATGAGGGGCTTTTCAACTCTTGCAATGCACTGCGCGAATGATTTCTTAGAAAGAGCATTACAATTCTAGGAAAGAGTTGTCAACAAGTTTTTGAAATAGTTTCCTAATCTTCAAAACATTGGAGCTGGTAGTCACCAGCTGTGGCTGACGCACCATTTTCTGACTCCTGTGAAATGCCTGTCTATTTCCATAGTGGTATCATTCCCATACCTCCTTTTCCTTAAATAGAGTTTAAAATGGGGTCCACAAATCAGATGATGCGGTGCACAATTCAGATGGCCATCAAAGAGTCTTCAAAATTTCTCAAAATTCAGCTACATCTTTTCTGGGAAACATACTCTTTGCTACTTTAACAGAACGTGTACGTGTATGTATGTGTAGGTATTTACAAAGAGGCATTTTGTAAAACATTAGGTAAAACGTTGACTGTCTCTCACTTAGAGGTGAGAGATTCCGGGGGAAGGAATGGATTGCACATTCCCAGCGAGTGAAAGCGAGAGAACACCCTGCTCCCGCGCGTTCCCTCCGTAAATGCCTGTGCTAGTTCTCAGGCGGCCCCAAGCTGCTTTTCACATCCCCCCTGCCCTTCAGGCTGGCTGGCAGGGCTGCCGGTTAGCGCTCCCTCACCGCCTTTCAGGCTGAGCACGCCTGTCAACAAGACAAACAGGAGGGCTTTGCTAACCTTAGTAT
This sequence comes from Falco peregrinus, assembly GCF_023634155.1. Lineage (NCBI taxonomy): Eukaryota > Metazoa > Chordata > Aves > Falconiformes > Falconidae > Falco > Falco peregrinus. The sequence goes on from NW_026599603.1 coordinate 1,100,997, forward strand.
CCTCAACGGAGACGGGGAAGGAGCACTCGCGTCACCAGCTCTGCTGGCAGGCATCACAGGGCAGCAGGTCTGGGCAGAGGTTTTGTGTCGAGCCCTCCCTGGGGACACGCTGATCCCAAAGGTTTCCTTTTGGGTGTCAAAGGGCGATTGTTTTGAAAAGGAGTGCTGAGGATGGTTTTGGAATCATTTAAGATCAACAAAGAGCAGCTTCTGAGTATGTGTTGGACCTGCAGTTCCACTGCACTTGGCAATAGCTGCTGTTAAGGACTCCTTTTCCTGGCCAGAAGCAGAGCTTGTGGGCAGACAAAAACCAACAGAAAATCCAGTACCAACAGAAAATTCTTAAATCCCATGCTAAGGGATTATCAAAAGCTGATTTCCTTTTAGTGCTTCTGGGTCTGAAGCTGAATTTCAGCAAGCAAAAGCATCTGCAACAACTCTTAAGCTGTGTGTCCTTTTAATGCTGCAAAACATAACTAATGCTACTTGCATGCATCCCAGTTAAATGTACCGTGGCTAGCTTCTTCAACCAGTCTGGAGCTTAAAGTTCAGCTTCAAAATGCCGGCTGGTGTACTTTTTTCTAAACATAGCTTCAGTCCACTTGGAAGAAAATTGGATTGGTTAAACAAGTCTTTATGTAAGGTACAAACAAAGCCTATTTGTAGCCTAACATGAGTGTCAAATAATCATTACCTGTTAAACAGACTGACAACCTGGCTGAAGACAGTGCTTCCAAAGAGGATAAAGTACAGGCTATGATGGTACAGTCTTGCTGTGAATACAACCCAGTCAAGGAAGTGTCAGGTATGTTCTTTGAAGGTTATGGGAACATTGTAGAGATGTTTGTTTTAAGAGGAAAGATACATGCATACGTTTTCCTTTTTTTTTTCTTTTTCAAAAAACTTCTAGTTACATGAAAGACCCCTGGGATCCACCTCCACCATCGAACATTTGCTTTCGTTGTGGAAAACCTGGCCACAATAGAAAGAACTGCCCAACAAAATGGGTAGGGTTGTGGGGCGCTTCTGGTGTTACTGAACCTTTTAGGGTTTTTACCTTGGCATTTACGTAACAAAGACATGAACACTCCTAGTAAGAATTGTTTCTCTTGGGGTGAAATACAGAGGTTACATGGCAATGTTGCAAAGCCCTTCCATATTCAAGGGAAGCCTGGAATTCTGAATGTGAAATTTTCTTTTCTCTAGCTCACAGTCATTAAAGATGTCCATAGATCTTTCTCAGTGAACTTTCACACCTATTTTTGTCTGTTTCAGTAGGACTGGAAATTGTTCTGCTCCTAACTCTGTTCAATGACCATTCAAAGTTTTTAGTATTTCCTATAAAAACAAGATGTTTCTGTTGACCCCCTCTATTGAATATCTGTGAGTTTTAACTACCAGAAGCCTCTAGGCTGAGTATTCATGCCGTTTAACATCAGCCACTGAATGTATATGCAAGAGGTATGAATTCAGCTTTCATAGATGGATTATTAAAGAATTTCCACAAGCCGAATGGGTTTCTCTAGGTTTGCTTTTAATCACAATACAGAGTTGGGCATCACCTCAGTGAGTGGCAACTTGAAATTTTTCATTTTGCATCGTAGATTTCTTAAAGCAATTACATAATCCCTGAAGTCCAGTCATAAGAGTCCACTTAAAGTTTCATCATCTTTTCGATTGTTCTGTTCTTCTTGGTCAGCCGGAAAGTACTTTGAATTCTCATCCATCAGCTGATCCTTGTCATTCAATCCAGTTGTTGACCGTGTAGGTCATGCTGTTCTCTTCTTGACTCAAAATCATAAAAGTCATTTATATCCAATCATAATCATCTGACAGGCTTATTTGATTATTACTTACTGTTTAACATACCCATTTATTTTTATCTACTGATTAATTCAGTTGAAGACTAAATCAATCACGGAAAGAATTGTACAACGGATGTGGTTATATTGTTATTGCTGCACCTGTGTTTTCACTGCTGCTAACAACTAATCTTGCTACTTTAACCTAGACAATACTGCTATTAATCTATGATTAACCTTGAACATAGATGGTGAATATAAGTTTCCCCAGGTGTTACCGATTAGTTAATAAGTTAAAATTGATTGATTCTATTTGATTAATTAATTGATTTTATAAAATCATTTAATAGAATTAAAATGTAGAAGGTTAAGAAAAAAAAAATTATAGGAAACTTGCATCTACGCAATAAGAGACGTTATGGAATCTTTTGTACGTCTTGTACCAAGGCTAGAAGAAGGGCCTGGAACTATTGTAATAACTCTAGGGTTGGAAGGTTCCATTGTATTTGACCAGTCTTCTGTACGCAGAGGTGTACTGAAATGTCAGAATATGAGATGAACGGGAACTGGGGAGAGTCGACTGGAACAGCTTGTAGGTGCCTGCCAAGAAACTGTGAACTTTAGTAAAAGGTAATTCCGGCAGGGGGAGATCGCGACCACCGACTCATACACCACCTACCCAAATCGTACCCCAGACCCATTTCTAGACCTTTCTAAGCTTTACTGCGCACAATCGGATATAGGAGGAGAATATGTTAATGATTTACGGGAAATGTTATGATTATGTATGAATAATTAATGAATATGTATGAATAAGTTATATCTATGGAATCTGATTTTGGGACCTGGCTTGCGTTGATCGTGAGAGGACTCGCTCACGCACCCGGCCGTCAATAAAGAAGTGTCTGCTTATCTACATCACATTGGTGTCGATAAGTTCTTCAGTCCGAGATTTCGGTAACAGTTTTGGCGACCCAGATGGGACCTCGCTGAAGGAGACCGGAGGAGTCGGGGACCTGATCGGTTCCGGCCGGCACCGAGGATTTCTCGGGGACACCCATCGATCCCCGATCCATAAGGCTCTTCGCGACGTTCCCTGGATATTTGGTAAGACACTTCTTTTCTTAATTGTAGTAAGTGGGTGGGAGTCCCGCTAAAGTAAGTAAGTAAGTAAGTAAGTAAGTAAGTGCACTGGAGAAAGTGGGGGGGAGTCCCACTATAATAATTGTATGGGAAAGAGTGGGAGGAAGTCCCACCAGTGGGTTGGAGTCCCACTGAGTAAGTCTGCCTGTCAGACGCGGTGAAAGAGCTGCGCAGGGTAGGACTAGGAGTCTGCCCGTAAGACATAAGCGAAAGCTATTGCAGGGTTGGACTAAAAGGATCCTTGTGGAAGTGGAAGCCTAGGCGTCTGCCCGTAAGACATAAGCGAAAGCTATTGCAGGGTTGGACAAAAGTGGAGACAAGAGAAACTACATGCTTTAGTGTTCTCTAAGGTAGTGCCTCTAACAAGAAGTTAGAAGAAGTTTTGGGGGTTTTTTGTTGTTTTGTGAGTTTGTGTACTAAGAAGAAAATTAAGAGGTATAATATTGTGTTATATGTTTGTTTTCTTTGTTGTTCTGTGAGTTTGTGTATTAAGAAGAAAATTAAGAGGTATAATATTGTGTTATATGTTTGTTTAAAGTAACTGTGGGAAAGTGTGAGCGTGGCTGTAAGGGTGAGACTGTGGAGTGTGGATCCGTGGATCGGAGTGACAGAGTTGAATAATTGTGTATTGTACTGTGGGTAATTACACCATGGCAACTAAGTTAACTCGGTTGTTTAAAAGTAAAAGCTTGGGTAATCTTGTGTTAAATGATAAAATCCCGAAAAATTCTCCATTGGGATGTTTACTGGCGCATTGGGGGGATTTATATGAGGATTTGCCAAAGAGCCAGATGATTGAATATTGTAATAATTGGTGGCCACTATATATATATTAGAAAATCAGGAAAAGTGGCCCACGAATGGGACACTGAATTATAACACTATTTTGCAGTTAATGCTGTATTGTAAAAGAGAAGGGAAATGGAATAAAATGCCATATGTGGATTTGTTCTTTTACTTAAGACAAAAAAAGGATTGGCAGGGTGAATGTAAGCTAACTATTAGAGATAATTTAGTAATGGCTATAACTTCTGATAATAAGAAAGTGGAAAAATTGTTGTTTAAATTGTGAGGTTGGGAGTGGATACAGGAGCGACATTTTTTATTAAATACCTGTAAAGGAAAAACTGGAACAAAAACAGGCCATTCCTGCAACCCCTGGATTTGAAATTTGGAAATAAGATAATTACACATGAATTTTTGTATGTACCAGTATGTCCGGTACCCTTCTTAGGAAGAGATTTGTTATCTAAATTAAATGCACAGATTGTTTTTGACGAAGGAGAACTTTTCTTGAAAATACCTGAGTCAAAAACGGGAGAAATCCTGATGATACAAGAAAAGGTAAAGGAACAAGAAATTCCACCAGAGGTGGATTTGGCAGTGATCCCTACTGTATGGGAAACAAATATTCCTGGTAAATTGAAGCTAGCAGAACCGGTTAAAATAGATTTGAAGGAAGGCGCAGGAACAGTGAGAATTAAACAATATTCAATCAAACCGGAAGTGAGACAGGAATTGAAGAAATTGATTGGTAAATTTTTGGAGTATAAAATTTTGGAAGAATGTGAATCTGAGTATAATACTCCTATTTTACCAGTCAGAAAACCTTCGGGTGAATATAGACTGGTACAAGACTTGAGAGCAGTAAATCAAAATAGTTAAGGATATTTATCCTGTAGTAGCAAACCCTTATACACTGTTAACAGCATTGAGGGAGAATTATCAGTGGTTTACAGTGCTTGATTTAAAAGATGCTTTCTTTTGTATACCTTTGGAAAAGAAAAGCAGAAAACTGTTTGCTTTCGAATGGGAAAATCCTCAAACCAGGCAAAAGATGCAGCTGACATGGACTAGATTACCCCAAGGATTTAAAAACAGTCCAACTATTTTTGGAAATCATTTAGCAAAGGAACTTGAAATCTGGAAACAGGACAAACCAAGACCTGGGCATTTACTCCTACAATATGTGGATGACATATTGATAGCTACAGAAGAAAGACCTACCTGTATACAGGTGACTATTGACCTCTTGAATTTCCTGGGACTAAATGGGTATAAGGTATCCAGGAAGAAAGCCCAGATAGCCTGCCAGACTGTGATATATCTGGGCTTTGAGATTTCAAAAGGACAACGACAATTAGGAAAAAATCGCAAAGAAGCTATTTGTGGTATACCTGAGCCGAGAAATATTCATGAACTCAGAGCATTTTGGGAATGACTGGGTGGTGTCGCCTTTGGATCATGAACTATGGGCTAATAGCTAAACCGCTGTACGAGGCCCAAAAGAACCCTTCCTTTGTATGGGGCCCACAACAACAAAAGGCTTTTGTAGAGTTGAAGCGTGCCTTAATGTCTGCACCTGCCTTGGGACTGCCGGATCTAACCAAAGATTTCCAGCTGTTTGTACATGAAAGGCAACACCTTGCACCGGGCGTGTTAACCCAGAGGATAGGAAGCTGGAAACGACCAGTCGGATATTTCTCTAAACAACTGGACACAGTGAGTAAAGGGTGGCCAAACTGCCTGCGAGCAGTGGCCGCAACAGTGATGCTCATACAAGAAGCTCGGAAATTGACTTTGGGAAGAACAATAACAGTCTATGTGCCACACATGGTGATAACTGTCCTAGAACAGAAGGGGGGACACTGGCTGTCCCCCAGCCGAATGATGAAATACCAGGTGGTATTGACTGAACAGGATGATGTGATTCTAAAGACAACTAACCTGGTAAATCCTGCAGTGTTTTTAAGTTCCATACAGGAAGAAGGACGACTGGAACATGATTGCTTGGCTGCCATCGAGTATGTTTATTCCAGTCCTGAGGATCTGAAGGATGTGCCATTGGAGAGACCAGACTGGGAACTGTATACTGATGGAAGCAGCTTTATGGAACACGGAGTCCGATACGCCGGATATGCGGTAACAACAGAGACTACAGTCATAGAAGCAGGAGCATTGGCGGGTACCACATCAGCCCAAAAGGCGGAACTCATCGCTTTAATTCGAGCCTTAGAATTAAGCAACGACAAGAGAGTAAATATCTGGACTGATTCAAAATATGCCTTTGGGGTAGTGCATGTCCATGGAGCTTTGTGGAAAGAGAGGGGGTTATTGTCCTCTCAAGGATCAAACATTAAGCATCAAACAGAGATTTTACGATTATTACAAGCAGTTCAAAAGCCAGATCAAGTAGCAATCATGCACTGTACGGCACACCAGACTGGCAATACAAAAATAATAGCTGGGAATAATTTAGCTGATAAGACTGCAAAAGGGTAGCAAAGAAACAAGCATTGCAAATGGCAATAATTCCTTCTAAAACAGTAACCCTTCCCAGGGAGAAACCGAGATATTCAGAGGAAGATGACAAATTGGGTCAGTTATTAAATGCTAAGAAAAACTTAGCGGGATGGTGGGTAACTCCTAACGGACAAGTAGTAATTCCACCTCCTGTGATGAGAGAAATAATTCAAATGAGACATCAAGAGTGTCACTGGGGGGCAGAAGCCTTAGTAACGTTTTTACGAAAGCAAGTAATATCAGTTAAGATGTTAGGAATAGCCAAAATGGTAACTGCAAAGTGTAAAGTATGTTTGAAAAATAATCCAGTGATTAAGAAAAAGGTTCAAATGGGTAGGCTGAAATCTGGTACAGAACCTGGAGATTACTGGCAAGTAGATTTTTCAGAGTTGCCTAGATACAATGGGTACCGGTACATCTTGGTAGGGGTTGATACTTTTACAGGATGGCCATTAGCCCTTCCCTGTTGCACTACACAAATAAAAGAGGTTGTAAAATGGTTATTACAAGAAATAATTCCGAGATTTGGAGTTCCTATTGGAATTTCCTCTGACAGAGGTCCACACTTTGTGGCTGAAGTAGTCCAAAGTGTTAGCAAAACATTGGGTATTAATTGGGATTTACATTCATCTTGGAGGCCACAATCTAGTGGGAAAGTGGAGAGGATGAATCAAACTTTGAAACAACAAATAAGTAAAATTTGTCAAGAAACCAGTCTAAAGTGGCCTCAGGCACTTTCATTGGCATTATTATGAATCAGGGTACAGCCAAAGAGTGGAACCTCAGTCAGTCCTTATGAATTATTATATGGAAAACATGTGAGTCTCTAGAACCAAATCTAAACATACATGTAAAAGGAAAACAAGGTGTGTATAACTCTTTGCTTTTTCTAAGGAAAACTTTGGCTGTGATTTGGAGTGTAGTAATTTGAAATAGACCTTTACCTCTGGAAAATTCAGTGCATGATTTCCAGCCGGGAGACTATGTCTATGTGAAGACCTGGACCTCCGAACCTTTGCAGGAGCGCTGGAGAGGACCCTTCCAGATACTGTTAACCACTTTTACAGCTATCAAAATTGCAGAATCGGATGCTTGGATACATTATACTCGAGTGAAGAAAGCACCGTGAAGAAAGCATCTACTCCGTGGAAGATTGTGAATCATGACCCAGAGACTTAAAAATTGACTTTGAAACATGTCTAATTTTTCATATCAGGTTATGATTGGTTTTTGGATTTTCTTTTGGTTGGTAGTGTTGGTGGGATCATGGGCTGACTTGGTGGACAGGAACAAAAGACAAATAGAAACAGAACAAGTGATTGACATTCCCAAACAGATGGCTGAGGAAAATTTGATGGTAGGATTGATTAAAGAATTTGCCAATTTACAAAACATCACGCAGATTACTGCTTGTTTGCCAATACCGAAGGCAGTAGGTGAATCTATTCCATGGGGAATTTTAACTATGAATTTGACTAACCTGGAACATAAAAATGAAACCAATTATTGTGAACAGAGGCCAGTGACTCAATGGTATGAGCAAGTAAAAGTCACTAGAAAACAGTGGAAAACTCCAGGTAATCTGGCGGATTGTGAAAAATTGTTAAATTATGTTTTTACCAAAATAGGAAGATTTAAGACTGTGGGATGGTGTTCTTATGATGAACAATTTAAAATCAACGTGAGCAAAAGTGTTATGGAATGGAAGTGTAACGAAACTGGCCAGAGCACCCAATTAGTAGAACAACGGGACTCTATATGGTCTATGTCCATATTTTCTCATTTTTAGTATATGGCAAGAACTTTTTGGTGTTTACCTGGGATAGGAAAGTTTTTTTTCAGTATTACCCTGGGTCAATGATAGGTCAACTACATCGGGAGAGAAGGAAAATAAAATAGTGCCATGGTGGAAATGTGAAAAAGTGTATGATTGTAGTAATGCAGACTTAGTAATTCAAAGAGTTCCTCCGTTGGCTGCTGCTTTGAAATATGGTTATTTTTTGTCGAGGTCTTAAGAATACTCTCAATTTAACCAGCGCCTTTACAGTCAGAAGAGGAACTTTGTTTAGTTGTAGAAAATCTTCTATTCGAAGTCCAGGACATTTAGTTTGGGCATTAAGTGATGGAACCTGGACAACACACCTACCATTAGATGGTAAGGTAAAACAAATCACATTGGGCATGCCAACATTGTGTCCGATTTGGAAGAAATCACCATTTAAAGGATCTCTAGAGAATCTAGAATTGAAACGAATAAAGAGATCAGGGATAAGTGATGATATTTGGAATGAACCATCTACAGGAGTGAAAATTGGCTGGGCACTGGAATCACTTTTAAATCCTACAGCTTCATATAGAAACAGAGCGTGGCTCTATCATTTAACTGGTCAAGTGGAAAAATTGGCAAATGTTACCAAGAAGGGGTTTAAGGAATTGAATATACAATTACAGGCAACTTCCAGAATGACTTTACAAAATAGAATGGCACTAGATATGCTCCTACTTAAAGAACATGGAGTGTGTGGATGTCTTAAGGATAAACTGGACAACTGTTGTATCCACATTCCAAATGTCACTCAGGATGTGGAACATGATCTAGATCTATTGGGAAAAATTGAAAAAGAAACTGAAACAATTCAGAAGGATATGTCAGAAGATTGGCTTGGGAAAATTTTTAACAAACTGGGATGGAATTTGAGCTCTTGGATACAATCTATAATTAAGACTTTGTTTCTGTTACTAGTTGTCTTTTTGATGAGCATGCTGATATATGCATGTCTGAAGAAACAGTTTACCAATAGAATTGCAGTGAGTCGTATGATTATGAGAGAAGTACCAACTATTTCACCAAGACATGATCCATTACCCAAATATGTTGAAACAAAAGATATATGAATAAAGTGAAAGTATTGAAATAATGATTTTCAACACTTTCAAAGGGGGGAAATGTTACCGATTAGTTAATAAGTTAAAATTGATTGATTCTATTTGATTAATTAATTGATTTTATAAAATCATTTAATAGAATTAAAATGTAGAAGGTTAAGAAAAAAAAATTATAGGAAACTTGCATCTACGCAATAAGAGACGTTATGGAATCTTTTGTACGTCTTGTACCAAGGCTAGAAGAAGGGCCTGGAACTATTGTAATAACTCTAGGGTTGGAAGGTTCCATTGTATTTGACCAGTCTTCTGTATGCAGAGGTGTACTGAAATGTCAGAATATGAGATGAACGGGAACTGGGGAGAGTCGACTGGAACAGCTTGTGGTTACCTGCCAAGAAACCGTGAACTTCAGTAAAAGGTAATTCCGGCAGGGGGAGATCGCGACCACCGACTCATACACCACCTACCCAAATCGTACCCCAGACCCATTTCTAGACCTTTCTAAGCTTTACTGCGCACAATCGGATATAGGAGGAGAATATGTTAATGATTTACGGGAAATGTTATGATTATGTATGAATAATTAATGAATATGTATGAATAAGTTATATCTATGGAATCTGATTTTGGGACCTGGCTTGCGTTGATTGTGAGAGGACTCGCTCACGCACCCGGCCGTCAATAAAGAAGTGTCTGCTTATCTGCATCACATTGGTGTCGATAAGTTCTTCAGTCCGAGATTTCGGTAACACAGGGACTTGTGGATATTTCTCGAGCTAGCTCGACAGCATCAGTGAGCAAAAACTGACCTTGGGAGAGAGACACAGTTATGCTTGTTGGAAGGAAGTCATGGGAGCAAGAAGAGAAACTTTAAGATACGGAGTTGTCTGCAGAGCTCGTGGCCTTGTAGGTAAAGGCAGTTGCTAAGTTGCTGTGTCTGCAATAGAAAAAAGAGCTACAGTGGAAAATTACTGAGCACAATCACAGGCTGATACGTCAGCCTGCTGTAAAGGTAAAAAGGCTTGCTTGATTTTAGTAAAGTGTCTTTGAGGTGTCTTTGATTGTCTTCAAGTCTTCAATCTGCTCTCAGAGTCCATGCATCAATAAGCCACAGGGACTGATTCAGAGCCCTGAATGAAGCTCTCACTCTGCAAAGCGTTTTGGAGGGGCAGCGGGTTTGTGTCTCTGCTCCGAACAGATGGTGAGCAAAGGGCTGTTTCACCCTGAAGGGTCCTGAAGTTAAGCCAAAGAATGTTGACTGAGTCCAAAACACTGCTCAAACCTCTGGTATGTCCTGGCTATATTCACTGAGGAAAGTAGATATTTCAGTCGAGCAGCCCTTATGCTAGGTAAAAGGGGAGGATTAAAGGCTTTCAGTGCTTAAAATAATCACTGCAATGTCACATTAAGTGTGGGTCTTAAGATGAGAGATGTCTGCATTTCCATTCTTAACAGGACAAAAAAAATTAGTCTCTTCCCCGGATTAAAAGAAGCACAGGAATTCCAACAAGTTCCATGATGGAGGTGAAAGATCCCAATACAAAGGGTGCCATGCTGACAAAGGCTAGGAAAAATGCAATACCAACTATTAATGTGTAAGTGTGGAATTCATTGGCCTGACCAAAAAGTGAATGAGATAAACCATGTAAAAATGTCTGAGTGGCAACGTAGCCGAGGTGGCCAGCCTCTGCCATTACGAGGGAGGAAACATTATCATCGTATCTTAACATTAAGACCTGCAATACTTTACAATATTAAAATAGGGTGGTCTTAATGTTCATGCCCCTGGAAGCTGGCTGACCTTGGGATATGCTAAATACCTGTATTTCTGCAAGACATTTCAGTAGCGTTTACAGTTGGTGTCATTCTTTTTGAAAACTCGTTTTGCTTCTGGTTTATGTTTCAAAGGCTTCTTGCAAAATTTAACAAATAGCCCTTGGACTGAGATTACCTCCCCCTCCAACTTTTAGTGAAGTTTTCCTGTAGCTATAAACTAAGAAATTCCTACTGTGTGCTCTCAAGAGTGGCTGTTGGAAAATGCACTCGGTAGCACTTCCCTTTTTCTATCGTGGATCTCCTCTTGTAGAAGCTGTAGCACAGACTTCTTTAATTTACAAAATGAAATTACTTGGGGACAAACTTAACCCTGATCCAGCAATTTACATTTACCCTCTGGCAAAGGAGCGGGTGGATTCCTTTCCCCTGCTCTCTGGCTGCCAAGCAATCATTTTTCCAGTCTGAGCTCATTTTGCAGTTGATCCAATGGATAGGAGAGCTCTGCAGAAGGAAAACTGTTCCTCCCTCCTTCTTTTGATATTGTGGCTCTAGAAAAGTCATTTAACCTAAATGCCTACATTGTAGAAGGCCAATGTGGCGTGAGAAGGCTTCCATCTATCACCTTAGTTTGATAAAATCCAAAGCTTGTAAAAGTTTTCCTTTACCCATCTTTCAACTTTGTCTTTTTCCTCTCGTCCCCCCCCCCTCTCCTCCAGGGAAGCTTATGCTAGAGGGAAGAAGGAAAGCCTCCCTTTTTACCAGAAGAGCCTTCCTCCTCTTCCTCAGACGATCCCATTCCAGAGGAGTTGTTATGTCCCATTTGTAAAGATGCGGTGACAGATGCAGCAGTTATTCCCTGCTGTTTCTGTAATGGTATGCAGCCCATGGCTCAGCACCTCCACGTCACCTACAAAAAGGCAACACCCTGACACCAGGAGGGCCAGTTTTCCCTGCGGAGGGCGAGGAGCGGGGCATCGTGCACCGAGAGCAGGGGCAGCTCCGGAGCACAGCACGGCAGAGCCAGGAACTGGCAGCCTGTGCTCGCCCCCAGGGCTGAGGAGCTGCCTGTCCTGTTGAGAATGTTACGCAGAGGTATCTGTAATTGTATATTTACAGAAAAAAAACCCAACCCCAAAAAAGGAAATAAAAAGCTTTTCTTTTTCTGGCTGTGTCCTTGGGTGTGATTGCAGAGTGGTCTGTGCATCCCTCTGCTCTGGCAGTGGTTAGAGAGGGGCGTTTTGGTGCCTGTTCATTAGTAGGCATTGGGTTGCAATCCAAGCTCCTGGACCCTTCTCCGCCACCTGAATAACGCTGCAAGCAGCAGCAGGGTCAGGAATGGATTTGCGTGGCAGGGACATACCCTGAAAACTGCAGCTCCTGCCTAATGAAACTCGGCTCAAATGTTTGGAGGGAGCACTTACATCTTGCTGTGGGACCGGGAGACCTGTCACAGGACCCAGTTCTGATGGTGCCGTCCAGCTGACTTGAGAGGACTTGGGGCGGTCCTGAAAGTCAGGACCAGACCTTGCCTAGCTTCAGTGCAGAACAGCACGAGATTTTGGGTGAGAACTGCGAGCCAACAGACAGAAGAGAAACTGCCCACAGTGGGTTTGATCTCGGCAGCTCTTTTTTTTCTAGCATGGGAGTGATGATGCAGCCTCTGACCTTTGTGAAATGTGTCCTGGAGTCCCTCATCAGTGAGGGAGGTGGAGGTCTAGCACTGCCTTTGGCCCACGGCAGAGGTGGGAGAGAGTTCTGGACGTGTCTCTCCATCAATTGTCTCCAAAGGCTTTCTATGGTGGGTGTGTGGCTCTAGGGAAGGCCTGGGCCGTGATATTTCTTTTTCACAAACTTTCTGATGCCAACCATCTGGACAACACATGTCTCCGGTGAGAAGGGGCTGAGAGAGATGGGACTCTTCAGCCTGCAGAAGAGAAGGCCCAGGGCACCTTCTCCATATAGGTCACTATCTGAAGGCAGAGTGCAAAGAAGATGGAGCCTGGCTCTTTCCAGTGGTGCCCAGCATCCATGCGGCTCAGGGTGGCCCTCCTTCAACAGGGGCTGGCACCGGCTGGCCCCCAGAGGGCTCTGCCAGCCCCAACTGCTCCAACAGTGTGTGATGCTGGCACAACTACCAGCAGCAGCAGGGACCGCCTGAAAGGGGCCTGAGCAGACACGGAGGTGTGAAGCAATGCTGCCGGAGGGGCTTTGCATCACAGGGTCTGTCTCTGAGGCTGGGCGAGTGCCTGGGTGCGCCTGCAGGTGCACCCCTGAGACCACTGTGATGTCACCAGAGGGTCACAGTCACCCTTGACTTCACTTGGGCTGCACAGCAACACTGCCAGCATCACGTACTGCCAGCGTCAGAGTGTCCTGTGGGCAGCACCCAAGCCATCGAGTCCTGCCACAGCACACCGGACGTTGAGAGCTGCCAGCAGCTGAGGAGCCAGAGCGTCCTGCCCGTGGAACCCGAGCCTTCACGTCCCACCAGCAGCACCCGAGCCTTCGAGTCCTGCTGGCGGCACCCATCCAGCCCTGCCAGTGGCAGGTGAGATAGCAAGTGCCACGAGCAGCTGAAGGGCACCAACCTCCAGCACCAGTGATGGAGGCGTCCAGGCATGAGCCAGCAGCACTGGGAGCCGCCGGGATCTCCCGGCGGGAGGACACCTGCCCCATCTGCTTGGGTCCCCTTGAGGGCCCCGCTGCTGTGGATCCGTGCTGGCATGCATTCTGCCACGCTTGCATCCAGCACTGGGCTGACACCACCGTCGCTGCCACCTGCCCCATCTGCCGGGGGCGCATCGTGGCCATCCGCCACCTGCAGGGACAGGTGGACCACAATGGGGCAGCCCACCATCATCACGGCCGGCTCCATCCTCAAGTAGAGCTGTGGCGGTGGCAGGGGCGGTGGCAGCGGCGGCAGCAGCGGGGCCCCGGAGGTCCCAGGCGCCGGAGGCTCTCTGACGACCGTGGGGAGCGCAGGCCCCCCGTGCCCCGCCAGCGCGTCCGCAGCATGTCCAGCCCGCAGGACAGAGACCGCAGCCCCCTCCGCCGCTTGCTGGACATCAGCGAAGATCTGCAATGGCTGCGCAGGTTGTTGGAGGAAGAGCCGGGCTCAGGGGACCATGCGCGCCGCCTCCCCTTGCCCCGCTACCGAGTGAGGCAGCCGGGCCCTCCAGGGCCCCCCTGAAATAAAAACACTGGGGATGCTGAGAGGGGCCACACCTGGTTTCTTCTGTGTCTGGTTGCTCTTCGCTGCACAAGTCGGGGAGTGAGAGGGGTATGGCCTTGGGAACTGGGGAAGAGGCTGGCATATGGCTCAAGAACTGGTAGAGAGGGAGGAATGTGTGTGTCGGAACTGGGGGAGAGGGGCCACTGCTGGCTTCTTCTCTGCTGCTTTGCTCATCGCTGCGGGAATGGGATGCATCCCCAGAAGGGGAAGGGGGAGTGCCCTGGGACTCTCGCCAGCAGATCCCCAAAGGGGCCAGTGCCTGCTGTCCTGAAGGCCAGGGCGAGGCAAGCAGCTGAGATGGGGGTTTCAGGGAGACCCTCCTCTCCTCTCCTGCCCCCACACCCCTGTGCTGCTGAGGGCTGGGGGAGGCCCTCCGGCTGGGGGAGATTTAACCCTAAGTCTTAACCTTGAGACGTAACCCTAAGTCTTAACCAAATAACCTAATCCTAAGACTCAACCCTAAGACTCAACCTTAAGACTCAGCCTTAAGACTTAACCCTAAGACTCAACCTTTAGACTTAACCCTAAGACTTAACCTTAAGACTTATCCCTGATACTTAACCATAAGTCTTAACCTAAAGATCTAACCCTAAGACTTAACCTTAAGAATTAACCTTAAGACTGAACCCTAAGACTTAACCTTAAGAATTAACCTGAAGACTTAACCCTAAGACTCAACCTTAAGAATTAACCTGAAGACTTAACCCTAAGACTTAACCTTAAGACTTATCCCTGAGACTTAACCATAAGTCTTAACCTAAAGATCTAACCCTAAGACTTAACCTTAAGAATTAACCTTAAGACTGAACCCTAAGACTTAACCTTAAGAATTAACCTTCAGACTGAACCCTAAGACTTAACCTTAAGAATTAACCTTCAGACTGAACCCTAAGACTTAACCTTAAGACCTAAGACCAGCAGGCCAGGGATGGTTTGCCTGGTTTCCGTATGTTATTCTCAGGACTCTGTCTTTGCTGCTCGAAAGCCTCAAGTGCCCTCTTTAGCTCACCGGTGCAACAGCCATGGCTGCTGCTATGTATGCAATTTCAATAGACCCGCAGTGAGACACCCTGGCTAATGGGGCAACCAACTGGAAATCCTTCAGCTGCTTCTGCTGTAGGCAAAGGGAAATTAACTGAGTCATCCATGCAAAGCCCTTTCTTTTTGTTGAGTTGGCTATGAAATGTAGCATTTTCACCACTGCTGGAACACTTTCAACAAGTCACAGTAGGATTTTGGACTATAGACATATCTGTGCTTCCCCAAAGGTACCTGGACAGTGGGCAAGTGGGACGTACAGGTGCAAGCCAAGGGATGGGCAGAGGGGAACGGGAGAGGAGGAGGGACAGCTGGAGAAGCACAATAGCAGAGCACTGCTCCAAAAATGATCAGCAGAGGAAGAATAACAGTTGCTGTTATTATTTAACATCATTACATCCCAACAGTTGAGGTCCACAGCATCCATAAAGTGTCACAAGAAGCTTCCTGCTAGTAATATTTTTCCCCAAAAGGAAATTGACCTCATCTGGAGCAAAATGCACAAACCAAACCACGGCGTTGTCCACAAACAGCCAATAAGAGTGACTGCACCTCAGCACTTCAAAGAGAGGAAAAAAAAGGCTGTAAGAATTATAACAAAAAGAATAAACATATCTTGTCCTAGTGAGCAAGAGAACTAGCTCCTCAGACACACTAACAAATCAATGTATGTGCACAAAGCAAGATGTGTCTGAAATGAGGAGAGATTCCACTGCAGTTTGGAAAATCAGATGGTTTCTTACACACACACACACACACGCAAGACTTCCACACACCGTCTTGGTCAGGATACTATAAACAGGGTTTTACTTTCTCACAAAAAGTACCACTGGACTCTTCATTGATGAAGAGGAAGATGACAGGTCTGTTATCTCTGCCGGAAGATAGCACTTCCTACAGCCTACAGTTTCTCCTGGCACTAGGACGTGACATCGGGTTCAGCAAGAGAAAGTGCCAAATCTTGAATCATTAGACCTGCTCAAAAGAGAAATAACAAAAGCTTTAAAAACAGGCCAGTACTAAATCCTCCTTCCTATGCAGAATTGGGGTGTGCACTTCCAGCCCCCACACAGAAACAGAGGGGTTTCTTAAAAAGCCACTGTCTGTCTAAACCTGCACACAGCATTGATGTGTATCTATCTCACATTCACACATTCACTTCTCTCCCACTGAGATCATTTATTATCACGGGAGCACTGTCCCATAAGCATGTGGACACGTGACCAGAACTGCACTTGGCACGCTGATGCATTAAAACAATTGGGGATTTTTTTTTCCACTTTCACTGTAAGTGCCGTCTTGCGATACCAAAACTTGTGCTATAGGCCTCCCCCTGCAGCAAGGGGAATATGAAAAGAAGGGCTGAGCCCCATGTGCCCATCTAATACCCCTGCAGCTTCTCCCAAAGGAGCTGCCTTTGCCAGATTCCAGACTGGGGACCTGTGTTTGGTCTCGCTGAACTCCCCTTGCATGTGAAATTAAAGGCAAGAGAAATTAAGAGTCCTGTCCTGATGTTGTTATGTAAGGGATTCCACTAATGCACTAGCATAACACTGAAGGTCAAAAGAGACTAATATAATGCATGCATAGGAGAAGAAGTGGCTGTATCTTGCTTGATACCTTTTCCCAGATCCCTCCTGCTGTTGCTTCTAGGTGTTTAGTTAACTAACATAAACTTCTCAAAGCAAAAGCAAAGCCTTTTGGAAGTGGCTTCGTTTCAGTAGCAGGTACTTCCAAATATGATTCTTTTTTCAATTTGTGCTGTTCAGGATTGCTGAGGAAGAAAAGTGCTAGGAAAACGGGCTTGCTGTTACATAGTCTGCGGCTGCCTGGCATAGCAAGCTTGCTTTGTAGTTCTCAGGAATGTGCCAAATGCCTTCAAACAAATGCACTACATGGTCTCTGTCCAAAGTTCCTAATATCTCAAATTTGCACGATGCAAAATAGAAGGTAACAAAGCTGTTTGGGGAGAGGATGACTGACTGAGGTTACATTAAGACCATGGGATTACTCAACCAGAGGCATGCAAACATCGCTGGACAAAGTTTATCAGTCGGTTCCAAATTCTAATTTGTTAGAGCATTGTTTGTGCAGATTATGCTAGGGTTTTACTTTGGATCTTTATTGTCTGAAAAGACTCCTCTTTCTCTAAGGACATCTCTTCCCCTCTCTACTGATACAAAAGATTTAAAGCCTAACAAAACTCTGGGCCACCCAGCCACAGGGTAAGATTTCCAGTAACTGATTCTGGATCTGAAATCCCCTGCCTGTTTGCAAAGCCAAGCCTAAAACTTCAAATGGTAAAAAACAGAGGATATTTGCCAGACATTGCTCTTCACAGAGATTTGTAGTTTTGTGATGATAATTCCATTCTAGTACCTCTTACACTGTAGGTTCTGACTTCCCGCACCAGCAAGCTGCAGTAGTATTGTACAGAGAACACTAAAGCAAAGCTGAATGCATGAAAATACAAGACTAGGCCAGAAACCCATCACATGCAGAAGAAATAACCGATTATCCACCAGAAGTAAACTAACCCTTTTTTAGAGACTTTATTTCTCACAGAGTTTAGCCTTTGTAATTCGTTTACCTTATTGAGGCCAGCTGTTGAAATAGCACCTCCCATAGAGGCTGGATGCATTCAGTCTTGGACTTAGTTGCAATGAAGGGGTTTGGCACTCCAGTTTCACTACAGGTGGACAACTTGCCAGCAGCCTGGAGACTACACCTGATTTGTAAGACTGGAAGTCAAGCAGGTGCCAGGGGGTTCAGTGCAGAGGTGCAGCTCAGAAGTTCCAAAACAAAGAAAGATTCCTTTCCAGTGGCCCCTTCTGAATTGAGGGGGCTCTGCTCATGGTTATTCCTTTTATAAAGAGGCATGTGTGGAGGCAAAGGCTACAGTGCCTGCTCCTGCTTCAGTTGGAACCTCTTCTCTGTGATCACTCTCAAGCTGAAATGCATTTGTGTTTTTTTGACAGGTATCTGACCCGCTGGTCCGTCAGATCTGCAAAGCTTATCTGGAAGAGGGGCCCTAAGTGGTGCAAAAAACCTCTGCCAGTGGGACACCCTTTGCTGAAGGATAATGTCAAACATACACACAAGCCTCTCTGTTTAAACCACTAGTGGACAGAACTGGCATAGTCAGTAAGCACAGCTGTTCCCCACTGCTCTGCTTTTTTTGCAAGGTTGTCAGTATCCCCAATTTTCTTATGCCAAAACTGTCATTAGTACTCTATACTGTCTCCAGTGAATGAGCTGCAACCTGCTCCTCTAGCAGAATACAAGATTTAGCAAAGCAAAGTTCAGTGTGCAGAACGATTTGGAGAAAGGAGGGGCAAAGACTTTTACCTCAAAGCTGGAAAGGATCTGAAGGCTTTTGTTTCATCGTGGTTCACGACTGGGTTTGGAAAAGCATGTTTCCCGCTTTTTCCAACAATGAATGGTGATTCCCCATTAACCTGTGTTTCAACTCAGATCTGCCTCATTTGGGCTTTTATACCTGTGACACTAATGGAAGAAAAAGTCTCCTGCAGAACTGTATTTCCTTGGCAGTAACAGAAATTGTTATGGCTACCGAAATTAATTTTTTTAATTATCTGTCCTATCCATAATTTGCAGCAGAACACCTATGGCAGTGGTAAACAGACGTGTGTATCTTACACGTCCCCTTAAGGATTTCTGGCTCGTGCTTCACTCCTGGATCTAGGAAATACAGAATGTTGACATCCTTGATGACTTGGCCTGTGATTTTTTCCCCATGGAAATACATTTGCCTTAAGTCGTCCATATCGGTGGTACGGCTGCTTCCTGGGATAGTTTGGGCCTGATGGATGCGCGTAATTTTCCACGCTCTAACTAAAAGGTGGCACCATTTCTCTCCTTGTATAGTAGTATATGCATGTACCTTGCACCTACTGACCACTGCTACTTGAGACGTGCTACTTATGGGCCTGGTATGAAAAGGTCATTACATTTATCAGGGTCATTATGGCTTTGGCTCCGTTTCTTTGATATTTGTCTGGGGGCTACAGATCAACACAGCTTATTTATATATGACTATGCCACTTAACCTTGTACTGCTTTCATCAGAATCATCTGCATGGACCTATCAGCATGGACAGGAACAGAGAGTACGGATAAACACGTTTTACCCAGGAAACCAAGTTATAATGGCTCTTCTTAGCCTTACTTTGTGAAATGGAAGCCCTACATTCAGCCCCTTGAGCTGGCCAAGATCTTTTTGCTTTGGGAGGCAGAGCTAAGACTTCATTAACTATACTGAGATAAAATCTCTGGCTGACCGTCTATTTTATGAAGCTTTGAAACCTGCAGCCCTTCAGAAGGGAAAAGATTTTTCTTTCTTCTCCTGCATACGGAAGTTACTATGTCTTCTAGCCTAGGTAGCTCTGCTCAGTGAGCTTTACTAATGGAAAAGTCACTGGATTAAACCACTGCCTTGAGATGAACCTGAATGAGCACATTTTGCAAAAGACCAGGTGATGCCCACAGTTAATGTTTTCTACAGTTTAGTGCCATGAGCTGGAAAGCCCTCTCTAATTTTCATGAAACCTAACATTTGAAAAACAGAATACTTTCTTCAATATGCCTTTCTTGAGCTCAGGGTTTAGTACAGATCCCTTACAGTATGCATGAGCTTTCTACTCTGAGTGCAGCCCTGTTCTGTTTGTCGTTCATGGGTGATAGTAGGCATTCATTCATGCTGTCTCCAGATTAGTTTTTGTGTAAGCATGGTGTCAAGGAAGTGTCATGGTTGTGTAAGCACGTGTAACCAGATGGCCTAGGTTTGATTTCTAACCTGGGGCTTCACCCATCGTGGAAGAAAATGCCATCTGTCAGTATCTAAAGGATCTTCAGTGACACATAACAGGGAATTCAACCTGGAGCTGAAAGAGGATCGCACACAGCAAAGTCCGAAGAAAAGAACTGGGGCCAGAATCCAGGCACAAAAGAATCTTGCTCAAAGTGCAGAGGTTTCACACATTTATTAGAACAAGCAGTAAACAAAAGTCTCCTAAGTATAAAATCTAAATGTTCTCGAGCCCTCATCCCAGACAGGCGAGTCACAGCATGAAGGGCAGATCCAAGTTCTTCTCGCCAGTGCCGAAGCAGACATAGCCGTACTGCTCGGTCATTGGGACATGGTAGAACATCAGTCCCAGCCGCAGCAGGCTCCGCAGCACCACCACAGTGCCTCCCTTCTCTAGCTGGACAGTCCAGGAGCCTGTGCAAGAAAATGCCATTTGTCAGTATGTCACAAGTGCAGTCCCTGGAAGGGAGAAAGAGGCAGCATTCCTGGAGCAAGCTGTCCCTAAGCTGAGAGGGGGGCTGCAGTGCGTTCTGCCTGACCAGTTAACAGTGCACAAGGCTGCACTGGAGTTTGTGACACCTGAGAAAAGGGAAGTGAGGGAGACCAGAAACCTTGATACCTTTTTATCTTTTGTCAGTTCAGCGTTACAGGCTGCCCTCAATTCCAGATGTCTGTGTCTAGCTTCACAGAGTAGCATATTCCATGGCTATGATAGTAACGCCATATGCGTCACAGGAAGGGACCCTGGAGCTCCAGACTTGTATACTTGATCCCTAGGAGAGGCTAGAGCTATTCTTGGATGCTTCTGAGCGGGCAGCAGTTACTCTACCAAGCTGCCACCTACTTGGTCTAGCTACTAGCTATAGAGAGCCAAGACTAGCTATAGCAATCCTGCATAGTATGGAATTTATTTTTAAAATAAACTTGTAGCATTAGTAGTGAGAAGAGGAAGAAGACACTTCAGCTCCAGAGAAGACTGGTTTCCCTGATGCAGCAACTGGGAAAGAGGAAGAGAGCACGAAAAGCAGGGTATTTCTTAGCTCAGAGAATTTTGCAGAAAAGGTTAATTCTCTTCAGTCTTTCCTGGCTCCATCATTGAAGAGGATGTGCGTGGTAGGGGCAAAGGGATTAGTTTCCGCATTGATTTTGCTTTGGCTCTGCGGAGGAGGTTCAGAGCCAGTGTGAAAATGCAATTTCTCCTGGATGCAAGGAGCTCTGAGCCACTGAGTGTTTGTTTTGCATCTGACACAACAGCCTGGGAACAACACAGGAGGGGAGGGGGCTGGAGCATCAGCCTGGATTCAATGCCAGAGGGCAAGGAGCTGCCAAAAGAAGAAAATACCAGCTTCAGCACCAAATCAGTAACGCCTAGAGGCTACAATGTAAGGAAGAAGGTTCCTGCTGAATCTTCATCTAAAAGCAAAAGCAGCAGGCCCAAATAAAAAAGTGCAGTTGGAGCTGTCATACTACTACGGGCCTGGAGTCAAGCGGTCAGGCTGTCTGCACCCAAAGTCAAAATCTGCCAATTCCAGAGTAAGCAGAAAGCCCGTAATGTGTTGGGACAGTTAGACGGTATTCATCCTTGTAGATAATTTTAGGCTCATCAATTTATGCTGTGACTCATGCTTACTTATGTCATGGTTAGCCTGGGGAAGGGCTTCTGTGATTGCTGTCAGCTGCCAGTCCTCCCCTTCCCACTCACTTCTGACTCTTGGCCAATTTTAGTGGCATCCGACAAAGGGTTGAAGTGTTTTAACACCACAGGTTCCTACAACAGGTCTCCACAGGACACGGCCCAAGGGTCGCCTGCAGCTCCTGAAGCTATTTATTTATCTGCCAGCAGCTGTGGGGAAGCACAGGCTGTTTGGCTCGCCCGGCAGCAGCTATCTGGGCAATCAGTGCTTGTAGCTTTGGGCTCTTGCACACTCGCTTGCGGTACATGTAGTCTCTGAAGCAGTTCATGGCAAACTGCAGTAGTTGAGGGCTCGCTGGGGGGGGGGGGAGGTTGAGAGGAAACAATATATGTGGTGGCTGCAGAATCAGAAAGGAACACCACAATTCAAAGCCCTGTAAAACCAGGTGTCGTGAGTTCTGCTGCTCACCTGTTACCTCCCTCTTCTCTTTGTATTTCTGTACTTTTCAAAAGTTTCTTGGGCACCACTGTTTCCCCTGTCTCCTTCAGTAGCAAGTTCCACAGGTTGGTTATATCATAATATGCACCGTGTCGTCTTTGATCTGTTACCTTTCAAAGTACCCTCTTCAGTTACGTGCAAACATGGAACTAAATGGACAGCAACACCTGCCTTCCATGGCAGTCACTGAACTTTCTAACAAAGTGACTCTGGCTGCAGGATAGAAGTACAAAAGAGACATTCACATTCTTTTAAGGACTCGGGAGATTTCCATACCGGAGAGCTTACTTCTGACTCACTCAGCTCCATGTTGCCACTAAAGAGAAACAGCTGGAATCTCGGTAAAGCAAAGCGCTACTTCATACAGAGCAGGATCAGTACAGGTGTGTGCCATCTTCCTTGCACTGTGACATTCCTTGCACACGTCCTAGTTAAAGCATGAGCTAGTGTCTTCACACACAGTGGTTTCACAGACAAGGCAACCCCAGTCTCCCATGCAGTCTCTCCAGTGCTACTCATGTGGACACAAACTGAACTGGACCTTGGTCATAGCTGGAGTAAAACCACATATTAATGGTTCAGCCACTGGGATTACAAATTCTAACTGACTGGGTCTCTGACAAAATCTGCATGTTCTTAAGAAACTTCACTACTTGGATAGCATGGAAACCCAGGTGAAGAACGTTTCATGACGAGCCAGATCATCCAGTGGCTGAAGCACTACAGCCATCTGCTGTCAAAGGACAAGCTTTCAAACAGTTTATTGAACTTTGCCTCTAAAAATTTTCACCATTTGCTCGTGGCGGTAGCTAGACTATGCATAGGGGAGTTGAGCAACAAGTGGCAAGCAAATAGGTCTGAATATGTGACAAATAACTTCTTCCATTTCTCCTTTGAACACCGACTCTGCTTTCAGTGCAGGGTTCTTGCAGCTTGCGCTTGCAGAAATGATCTGCAAGCCCTTTATCACGTACTGGTGGTTCTTGCTGCGGCTTTACACATTGGTTTGCAGGGGGGTGACTGTAAACTTTTGAAAGAGTTTCTCTGACAAAAAGCTAATGGAACGAGGAACTCTCATTGTCTTTGATTTAGGACCAGTCCTCTGAGAAGCAAGTCTGTCAAGAATAGGACTGTGCCTTGCCTTGCTGGGTGGTGAGAGCCTCTAGGGATTATCTGGTTTGCTAAATGTCTCCCAACATACTGGAAGCATCCAGCAGCCTGGGTACATGTGATAGCTTGTGTGTGTGTGTGTGTGTGTATATGTTCATGTACACAGATGAATCCTCTGCCCAAAACTTTTTACAAAGAACAAAAAGAAATGCCTGGAGCATGACAAGTGGGAAAGGTGAGAAGGAAAACAGGTATATTAATGCTCTCATGAACTATATCTGGATTCAGACTCCTTTTTGCTGGACAAATTCAGAGAAAAGCTAGAGTAAATACAGTTCAACTTGATTTAATCCCCTTATCTATGCTCTGGGGCAATACAGTACGTGGATCCATAGTGTCACACAGGCTTATCTATCTCTGCAGAGTATTCATCAGCAGTTAACTCTGCTGATCAAAGGAACGTCCCATGTACCTTCACACCTGGCAGAAATGGACAGAAGTAATTGAAGACAGCTCCATTCACTTTTATGCTTGATCTCCGAAGGCTGTGATGTGCAGCTGTTTCATTTCCCTACTGTCTGTCCAAGCTGCAAACTCCCAAAGGGCTCAGATTTGTCATTTCATAAATGTGAGACCTTTGGGGAATATTAAATTGTTACAGCTTTCTAGCTCTTCTCTGATACTTGATTCTGCATCTAATTCTATGCAAATAAGGACAATAAAGTTTTGCTGATGCTTCATAAGTCTTCCTGTGAAATAAGGACCTAAACAAAACAAGCAGGTTACTTCAGGGCAATCCCACCTGGACTGACACAACACTCGTTGAAGACAGGAAAAAAATTACATGAAACTGTCTGAAACTGTAATGTCATTTTCACTCAGATCCTGTTTTCAGCAAGAATTAGTCATAGAGCTGCTCTTTATTCTGCAGAGCCAAAAAAGCAGCAGCCATGCCACCTTCTACCTTTTACTAACCACATCACTGGGGACATATTTCTAACACAGCAATCAAAGGTGATCTATTCAGTATACTTTTCCAGGCTGGACCTTTGCAACAGACAAAATCAATTCAGAAACTGCACTGATACACAGTGCTGGTGTTTGCCTTCTAAGGAGGCAGCACATTAAAGTTGTGAAACCTAACCACTTATTTTGGTCCTTTTAGAGCCCATTATCTCAGTCTGTTTTTTCCCATACCTCACCACGTTAGCAGCATTTGAGGAGATGGTCCAGAAGACAAAATTATTTGAACTCATGAGACACGGAGCAAGTTATTCTCCTGGAAAGCTTCAAGACAATTGTGTTCTCTTCCATCACAGCTCAAATCTCACTATATTAATAAAAAATGCTTTTTCAGGCCCACCTTTCTTGTAGGAGTTTGAAATAATGATGTCATAAACCACTCTAAAAGGACTTTAATCAGAAGCTAATGAACAGCACGAAATAATAGCTTAAAATGAATATGCCTTCTTTCCTCCTTCAAGAAAATGCCTTAGAAATGCATTTTCATAATAAAATATAAAAATAGCTGAGAACTGCAAAAATGAAATGCTGTTTTTATCCTTTTTTTTTTCTTTTATCCTTTTTCTTTTCTTTTAAACCTCCCTGCTATTACAAATGGTTCTTGGAGTAAAATCATTGCATAGGTAGCTGTAGGTCTCTATTACTATAAAAATGCAGGAGTGGGATGCTGGGTTCAAATCCTTTCTAATACTGGCTCAGAATACCCCATGGCAGTCCCCGTACTGTTCATTGCCCCTGTGTCAGACGACATGTCTCTTGCTGGGAGGCTGAGAAACTCAGAGTATCAGTCTGTAAGGTACACCAAGACTCCTAGATAAAAGTTGTCAGGAAAAAAAATTTACGAACTGTTATTTGCATTGGAGGGAATACAAATAGAACTAAGAGACAGCAAGTAAAAGCTGGCTTTCCTAGAGTTAAATACTGATTTTTACTTGCATCTACGTGTGAGCTGTAGCCTATGTTATCCCTAAATCAGACAGCAGAGTTAACTTCACTCATCATGCTTGCTAAGGTACAGGGAACCAGAGGTCATTGCTCTCACACCAGAGATTTCTAACAGTAACACCGCTCTGGTAAGATTTCCATTCTTCAAAATACATTTTTTTAAAAGAGCAAATTAATTCTGAAGCTGCACCCAGCAAACCTAAGGAAGCCAAGCACTGTCTGTGTTGAAACTATTGCCTGTTGCTGCTCCAGAAGGGAAGGGAGGGAGCTGCTGTGTGGGAGGAAAGAGCATGGGAAAAATATCCGCTGGATGAAGATCTGGAGCTTCCTATTCCCTCTTTAGAGCAGGCTGCAGCCTCCACCCCTCCAAACGCAGACAGGAATTCTGAGGAGTTCCTTACATCTTTCCCAAACAGGAAAGTGCTTTGAAGATTCTGATGCTCACCCAGTGTTAAACCACTGCCTTTTTTATGGCACTTCAACAGCTGCCAGGACACCAGAGCTGAATTTCAAAAGTCAGCCTACTTCTCAGCTTCTTCTTCCTTTCCAGTTGCCAATAGAAATCCCTGTCTCATCCCCCATGTCTGTCTCAGCTATGGGCTGAATCTTCTAACTCACAGAGGCAACAGTGTGCGTGAGACATTAGCTTTTAAACAAAAGCCTTTTAAGAAGGTTGTTTGCAGAACTTTCCTGTGGGAACTGGTCCACTTTCAGTATGACCTCATAACATTGCTGCTTCGGAGGTGATTCAGCAATGCCTCGTTTCAGTACAAGCTTGAGAAGAAACAGCTTTAAGAGCTAGACAGGCTGATAGAGAGGCTCCATGTCGCAAAAGCTCACAGAGGGTCATAAAAGTGACATTATCAATTCCTCTTCAAAGGAGAAAATGTCTCAAGGGAAAAGCAGCGTCAGCATGGTTGCTCTTACCATTAACGCAATATGCTGCCACATGAGCAGGTTATAACCTACCTTGCTGCAGTTCAGTTCTGAGTGAGGGTGAAGTATGGAGTTATAGCACAAATATTAACACCCACAGAGGGGTAACATAACCGCTTCCCTTTGCAAAAGCAGCCACTGCTTGGCTGCGTGACCCCAGGCACTTAGCTCTGACAAAGCTACACTACACCCATGGGATTTAGCTTCCATTTCCCTCCAACAGAAAATCTAGCACTGCAAAGAGCTTCCTACTTCTAATTTGCTGTCGATAGGAAACAAAGACAAATTGCAAAGCAGAGCAGCTGTAAGGAAATTTTGCTGCACAGACATTTGACGCACAGCCTACCAGCCATAAGGACACACATCCAAACGCTCTTACATGTGGGGCTCAGACTCCTTCATGCCACTTACTGGCTACAAACTAAATCTCTTTCATTTGCTTGACACACCACCTGCACCCCATACGTTAACACTGCTGTCAATATTTCCAATTCCCCATATAACTATTTCATAATAATTAAACAAAAACACAGACTGGTTGCAGGTTCGGTACTATTTTTAAAAGCCTCCAGAGCCAGGAAAGCACAGTTTACAAACAGTCAGATGCTTCCAAGTGGCTCTTGCGTGGTCCTAATGCCTGCCACATCTTTGACACACAAATACAACCATGCCCAAACCTCAAAGTAAAATGGTCTCGCTTCAGAGGGTTTTTCTCTCCATTATCCTCCCCCACTGGGGATGCCTCTGCAGCACAAATGATTAAGACAGCCCTGGGCCTTCCATTTACGCACAAAGTACCTGTTTCCTGCTGACAAGGAAGACCCAGGCATTGCAATGTTGTCCCAGGAGCACAGTATTCAGGTGCCTCCAAGTACTGGCTGAAATGAGGCCGTACTTAGACATCTGACAACAGTGCTGCTTAATCCGGTTGAAGCAGGCTCTGCCCCCAAACCCTTATTCCCCTCCTCATCACTCTTCCATCACAGAGACCACAAAAGTGTTTATTTACTGCTCAGTGAACCAGGTCAGGGAACGATCTGGCTGAAAAATAGTTTAGCCAAAAATAAAGTTATTTTTCCAGCTGAAATCTGGCTGCACAGCCAGCAATGCCAACACAAAAGAAGGGACAATACACAGACATAAATGAGCAGCAAAGGATGGGAAAGACTGAAAAAGCTAGCACAGAAGTAACACACATCAAATTACAGCCTCCCTCATAGCCCAGTTAGTTTGCCCTTAAGTCCTAAATCCACCTGATAATTAGAATAGAGCTAGAATCCTTTTAACTTTTGTTGTTGTCCTTGAGAAAAAGATGCAGACTTTGCACAGAAAGCATCCAGAACAAAGATTTGGAACAGGGCTGTGCACTAGAGGAAACAGCAAGACAATATACAATCAAAACTTAGGAGTAGAAAAACTGGTTAAAATCTGTGCTATTTGGATTCTGACAACTGTAATACTGATCATTGTATCTTGGGTCTTCTGTAGTAAATTTACAAATCTCTCAGAGAGGCAAAGCACCCTCCTTCCAAAGCACAAGTTTATGCTGGATCTTGTCACACTCCGTATTTCTTGTTCAGCTGGTCGCTGTGGAATCGTTTTTGGAGCGTGGCATGAGTCACGTAGCATCTACCTGGGGAGCCCCTGCATTAATCCGTCACCTTCGTGGGCTTCTGTGAGCCCATTGGTTGGTAGGAAGAAAACGAAGGACTCTCGCCCCTCCCTGCTCTGAATGAAAGACGCTTCCTCTAAATCTTGCTACAGGATTTCAGGCTCAATTCAGCTTCTTTGGGGCTTTTGTCACCAAACAAATGTGATGTCTTTGAAAGAAAGATCAACAGTTTGATGAAAGGATGCAATGGACAGCTTTGTTCTAGCCTGCTTCCCCCTAGAGCTTTCAGTCACTGTCACTTTCTTACCCACGGAGAGTATCTGTCTGACTCTCAGAGGAGATTATGGCCACCTTGTAAGATTTTGCCTCTCCTGATAACAAAGCACTGGCCACTTTGAGGAGGTGATAATGATGAACGGGGGCTGGATTAGGGGCAAAGAACCTCACATCGATCTCCGAATTCTGAGAGAACACAAAGCAGTCGATGCTGGGATTCAAAACCCATCGAATGCTTAGAGGACATCCAATTCTCTCTCCTGCAGGAGGGGCAAGGCTACAAGCCCTGTCAGTCCCCCAGTTGTACTTCTTAGCTCATCATCAAATTAGCAGGACTAGTTAAAAGGGCTTAGGGTGAGGAACAGATGGCATGGATTATTAACTGTTGATGTTCTCATACTAAACTAGATACTAAATTCTGGCCCGAATTACCTGAAGAGCTTACCAGTTCCTGAGAAGACTGTCACACTGAGCGTATCCACACAGCACAGTGCAGTTGTGTTGATATTCAAGCTAATTCTGAACACTAAAGATGGCTAAGCGTCTTCTAATGCCTGGGATATCTTAGCTGTCTCTGCACAGCACAACCTGCACAGCACAACTGCCATACAAATATACCCATAGATGAACTGTCTCATCCTTTTCCCTCTACACCCAGCCACGCACCCATTCAGCCTGCAGAATTTCAATCTATATGACATTTGCATACAGTAAAGCAAGACAACGCCCATTACTTCCTCCCTGCAAATGTTCTATGGCCAAAGGGGCAGCAAACAGCAAAGCAAAGCTATAAACAGGGCTGGCACCAATGCCAGCTGCTGCACAGGCAGGAGCTGCCACTCAGAAATAGATCACTCCTAGGAAAAGCTCAACTTGTTGTGACTTCAGTGACATACAGACTGCCCTGGGCTTTCCCCTGCAAGTAATTTTTCATCATTCCCTAGAGAAAGGGCTAGGCCAAGGCTGACCGATGTGGTGATAAAACTACAACTTCTGGTTCTAAGAGGCTTCACCCGCATTTCCCATCAGTTCAGCAAGAAGTTCATCTCCTTTTCATGTCCAATGAACCAGGAGCTGAAATGGAGACAGGGTGGGCCATGATTTCTTTTACTGAGAAGGAAAAAACTCAAATACAATCCCTGGAAAGTTGCTACGGAAGACTCTGCTTCTGTCCTCCTCCTTTCACTGCAGCAGTCAGGAGAGTGAAGGATTCCACCACAGCTCTCGGTTGATGGGCAGCCCTGCTCCAGTATAAACTCATCCAAGGTCTCTGACTAAGCAAGACCCCTGCGGTGATACAGACCTAGGACCCAAAAGCAGTGAATGCACGGCTTTATTACCCATGGACACAGAGCCCAAGGAAAACAGACTCCTTTCCAGAAATCAAAGCAGACCACAGACAGCCAGTCAAAAGCTATAATACCAGCTGGCTCTGGAGTCCTCACGTGGCAACATAGCAGGAGAGGTTCCAGTCTGATCTTGAACTCCTGAGCTGGCAGCACCCCAGCTTGTAAGAGGGACAGCATCTTGTATTGCTCCCAGGCAATGCTCTTGGGTCGCTGCAGGCGTAGCCTTAACAGCCTTTAAAGGCTCCTCAGTCCAAAAACATGAAGAGTGTCTCTACTTTTGAAGGATGTAGGAGACATGCTTACGTATTTGTGTACATTCATTGCATGCCTGTAATCACTAAGGGTGCGAAGAAAGCTATTGAAAAGCCCCAGGACCATTCCAGAAATTGCCTAAGCTTGGAAGGGACAGAGTAGCTTCTCCATACCTACAGTTCAGAAGGTCAATATACCACACACAGCCTGGAAACTCAGGCCATACCTTCTCCTCAATTTGATGCTGCTCTCGGTGCTTTTCTTTCTCGTTTTGCTGTTCTATAGTCTCCTTTTCTGTGCTCAGCACTGACAACGCCTGGACCACAGTGCGCCCTGCTGGAAAGCAGCAGCTACGGCCAGCCTGGAACTATTTCTAGGGATGGATGACTTCAGTTTTAACAGAGAACTTCAGGTACCAATGCTTTAAGTAATAGCCCACTGAGCTAACTGGTTCGATTTTTACATCCAAAAGCCGACTGTTCTGATGCACGCTAATCTGTTTTACTCCTTCTGTACTACTGTGTTATGAAGTTTGTCAAAAACACTTCTATAAATGTCAGGTAACTCCATGGGATGCTGTAGCTCAGTTTCACACATTTACCAGACCTACAGATCACCTCTCCTAACCAGGAATGAGGATAGCTGTGAGCCACACTAGGAGTTTTGTTCTATGTTTTGGCTACCTCTTTTTATCCTTGCTAATATGAAGCACTACCCTCTCATTCATTATGGGTCTTTTAGTTTGAATTTCAGCAAGACAGCTTGAAAAGCCTTGTCCCCGTGTGGCTCTTGGCAGGCTAAGAAGTAAAGTGCTTTTGCTCTCAGTTTTCACAGAGCTGGGGAGGTGCTGCTTATTGTTAAGCAATGAAAGGGGAGGGCTCAGGTCACATCTGTGAAATGTTAGCGGAGAAGGGAGGCTGGGTGAAAGTAGGTGGCCAGCACAGCATAGCACTGCTGGATTTTGCAAGGCCACTGGGGAGATAGCCATTTGTCTTAGAGCCCTGATAACGGGCAGGCTTGCTCTCTGCTAGCTAGCTGGGGGTTGTAAATACCTCTGCAGACAGACTCTTCAAATGGCTGGAGACTAGGCTGATAGAGGATTAATCGCCTGGAGGGTGGGTCGAAAGGGAGTTAATTAGCTGTGTTAATGCATGGAGATAAAGCAGGTTCGTGCCTCCTGGCCGCCTTACTTCCAGCACCTGGACTTTTGGGGCAACCAAGATGGAGCTACCAAAATGGGCCTTGAGAGTGGCCAAAGGAAATTATCTCCCACTTAGAAACGCAGCCTCTCTATCTTCAAGGGCCCATTAAGCACCAGCTGTTGCTAAACCGGTAAAAAGCATGCCAATGAAGCTCAGAGAACAGGAGGTTATGAGTGTTCTAACCCAGGCTACTGTTCAGCAAGTTTGCAGAAAGGCTAGTGCCCAAAGTATTCAGCCAAGGAAACAGCCACAAATCCCATTGTCTGCAGTGCTGTGTAAGGAATGCCTCAAAATCACTGCACTTTCAGGTGAAGAAATGGAGCTACAGACTGAGTGGCTGTCACTTCTTCCGCAGTCAAAATGGTAAACGATCTTCTCTCTAGGCACTTCTCTGGCTGAATCATGAAACAGCAACTAGACAAGACCCACTATGATCCACCCTGCCACTGTATACCCGTTTAGAATGACGCTACGAAATCCCAGCATAACAGAGCCAGAGCAATTACATCTGAGAGGTCTCAGCTCCCCAGTCTACCCTACACAATGCATGGCAATGTCAGGAATCTCCTCAGTCCTCTTTTGAGCCTTCGTGTGTCATAGTTCAGAGTGTAAAGCCAGCTGTACTGAGAGTCCTGTGCTTAGAGTCGCTGTCTCAGGAACACATTGCCACCTTTGCGTTAATGTCACTGACAATGAAGAAGCCCAAACTAAAAATCACCCTCTATGGCTGTCATCAAGTTTACAGCCAGGCATATCAGGAAATCACCTGTTCTGTACTCCTACATTAAACTTAACTCAGTTACTCATGTCTGGGACTAGCAACTTAGATTTGCCTTTGGCTAAAACACAATTCCCAGGAAGACATCCGGAATGATGCTAAGATACCAAGAGACACGAATTCCTCCATTATCCTTGTTAGCCGGTAGTAATTTTACTGTTAAAATTTGTACCTAGTTTCTCATTTTCATTTTTCTGGCTATAATATTCAGCTGCTGATTCCTGTTATGCCTGTCTCTGCTATACTAAATAGATCTTCAATAATCAATACTTAAACTCCATGGAGTATTTACACAGTGTAATACAGTCATTCTCATGTTCTTTCCTGCAAGATAAACAGATTGAACTGTTTATGTCTCTCACCAGCCCTTGAATCCTTTTGTGGCTCTTTTCTGTAACTCTCCAGTTTTGCCATGTGCAGTAATCCAGTCCTGATTCCACTAACAGCCTGCGCAGAAAAAAAATCACCTCCCTGTTCCTATTTGCTACACCCTTGTTTATAAATCTACAGATCAAATTAGCCTTTTAAGTTTCAGGATCAGACTGGGAGCTGATGTTCAGTGGGTTGTGCCTGGATTTCCTTTCAGAGCCACAGCTTCCAGAATACAACTCACAGTCTGGCTTCCAGTCCCTGCTCTTAGGTCTGTGACTTTGCAAGTAGCTACATCAAAATGTACTTTCTTTAAGCAAGCCCAGTTTACCAGATCTCTGTAGCTGTCCTGCCCTTGTCATTATTTGCCTCTCCACCAATTCTTTACTCCTAGATCATTTATAAATAAGTTGAAGAATACCAGTACTGGCACTAGTCCCAGCTGAATCCCCTTCTGACCCTCTCCAGAAATATGCCCGTTCAGTGATTTCTAAATCACAACTACTAATTAAGATAAGTTTAGGGGAATATTTCTGCAATGCTGGGATTTATTAAAGGTTAACATTGTAAGTATGCCACAAGTCTCCTGAGATAATGATTTCAGCAATAACTTATCTGGCTCAGCCATTTTCATTTTTTGACACACAGTAAAGGTTGTCTAACTACCCTCCCATAGCAAACAGTCTGAAAACTGTCTGAAAGAGTATTTTATTGTCTTCATTTCATGTGAGTCCTTATTCTTCCCCAAAACAAACCAGGACAAAAAATTGAGCATTTCTGCTCTTCCACATTTCTTATCAGCCTTTTTACCTTCACCATTTAGTGACAGTTTCCGGTACCATTACTATGCTTTCTTCTCCTATCAATATAGTTGAAAAAGTCCTCCTTATAGTTGTCAGGGACTACTGCAGGTTATCCTGGCTTCCTTGTCATTTTCTACTCAATATAAATTCCAAATTATATCAATCATTACTTGTTCCCAACTTTCTGTATTTCTTTTATATTGCTTTTTAAATTCTAATTCCTACCCTTATTCCACCAGTGAACTGTGGTAGGCTTTCAGCCAGAAGCAGCTCTTTATTGACTGGGAGTCATGACTTGTGAATAAAGTCTTCTTTTATAAATCCTGTTTCCACTCATATCTTTTCCTATCCACATTTTTCTTTTCCTTTGCCTCCAACATACCTCCCCTCCCGCATCAGTTTTTAACTGCATCAGTTTTTTAACCTGTTGGTGTCCCTTATCTCCATATCAAAGTGATCTGAGTCAGCAATCTGTAACAAAACTCAGAGTCAATTTATTGCTTTTCTGAACTGTACTTTGAAAGCACCAAAGACCTGAATTCTGCATCCCCTGTTTTACTTCCTCCCAAGCTTTCCAGTCTATGCTAGTACCTTAGGCTTTCTCCCATCCCCTTTCATTTGTCCTTGCAGAATGTAGCATAGCCTGATCTGATACTATGGTGACAGTAAAATCATCCTTCCCCCTCCATTTTCACTTTTCCCATCATGTCAATGCTTGACAGGTGACCATTATTTCATACCTATGCAACATTAGGTCATCAAGTGAAAATGCTGTAGGCATGCTAGGAATTTCTGCTATTTTTTCACCATTCCATTACCTACAAGCACATGTAAAACTGCCACAACTCTAGTTCCTGAGATGCTACCACCCAGGGTGCCAAACTCCACGCAACAGAAAGGACCACACTGGCAATCTGCCAGCAGCTGAAAGGCTATATCTAATTGTGCATAAAGTTGAGCAGATTGTCTGCTTAGACTAGAGCAAACAAGCTTATCTTTAATGCAGACATATGGCCAGCAAAACCTACAGATCCCAGCATGCAACATTATGGCCAGCTGGCCACTTGGATCAGAAAGAAGCATTACATGATCTGATACTGTGGTGACAGAAGATCAGTATCACAACCCCTCCATGTTCAAAAATCATGAGTCAGGCCACTCAAATTCATGAGTTTGGCTCAGAGAGCTGGCGACTTTAGAGGGGATAAGCCAATTGAATTTGCTTTTGAGACAGGGTTTGCATTCTCCCACTTTTCTCTACAATCATTTACAAAAATGTATTTTTAAAGTAAAATCTAAGTTACACAGTCACTTGTCTCTGGGAGCTGAGACACCAAGAAAAACCAGGCAGACTCACAGTATGATTAGGGGAGGAGCAGCAACATAGTCTGAACTCTTGAAGTGCACAGATAACCCAATAGACAGACACACGGACAGAATCTGGAACCTGCAATCACCACAGATATCACTGATAAAGATGAGGGTGGCAGACAGTTTTGTTACAAAACTCCAGGTTCCTCAATCTTGCACTAAACTCTCTGCTTTTACCGTTGTTTCCTTTATTCAATCTGGTTTAACTTCCTTTCTTCCCACCCCTCAGCTGTCATATAAAATGTTCTCTCTGCCTCCAATTTTCCATTCTGTAAGACACCTCTGCTCTCCTATTATGACACCCCATACATTTGATGACAGTTACACCCTTGACAGCCACCACAGATGTTCAGTTTCCAATTAATCAAGAAAACTATTCCAAAAGAGTTGTTACTTTTAGACAGGTTAAAATCAGCCCTTAATCTCTCAGTCCTGTTCTTTAGGTCTTTTAAGGGAGAATCCTAATGCACGCTGGGAGCATCACTCACATGTTACTCAACCCGGTCAATTTTTTGTGTATTTATTGAGGGCAGAGATGATTTTGGCTTCGGTCACAATTCTAGAGTCAATAGATTTGGGAATTCCTACTTCTGCTCTGACAATAACTGTTCAAGAGTGGATCTAGCCAAGAAAGACAAGAAAAGCTTCGGGTCAAAATGAGGGGATTGGCCAGAGCTATGAACAACATGTCAGGAAATAGAAAGAGCACTGTCTGCGCTGGGTCAGGACCAACATGAACTGGCAGAATTGAAAGAGGGTAATTCAAGACCCAGAGTTTGAGTACCTTGCAACCTGGAGTGAGGGACATTGGCAGAGCCGTGCAGATAAAGTCAGCAGAAAGCCTGTGTCTACCTCCTGTTCTTTTTTTTCCCCCTACATTTTCACAAGCAACCAGTACTTCAGGCAACCTGAATGCTTGTTAAAGGGGGGTGGATTGATCTTTCTTTAATGTCAGAGCTCCTATCTGCATGTGATAGAGTGCAATTAGAAAGGCTACATGCCTTGCTGATCCTGTAACCAGTTCCTGCCTTACTTCCTTCACCTGACAAGCTCATTCCATCAGTCCTCAGGTTCAGTCCAAAAAGGAGCAGAACAGAGCAGCCAGAGCTGCACAGGCACCATGATGAATCTTCTTTTCTTCCATTAAGAAGCACTCAGTTGCACTTGAGCTCAGGTAGTCTTTGAGAATTAACTTTTTTGAGGAGACAGAGATCTGCACTAACAGCAACAACCTCCCAGGAACGGGGCAAAGGTTCACACTTACTCAGACCGCAGGTTGCGACAGGAAGACAAACACAACAGTGGCACAGCTGAGCCTCACTTTCTATCTGCCACTGTGTAAAATTTGACTACAAGTCAAATTTGATTTAAAGACTTCAATAAAACCGCCATCTTCATGTCTAACACACAGCATGACCTGCCAGTTGCCTGGTCCCTTGAACTAGATGTGAAACACTGCAGAATTGTATCTGTAATCTTTCAAAGGTGCCATTCTTCATCACAGCTGAAGGGGGCTAAAACCAGCTCTGTGATGCAAATTAGTCGCCAGGATCTTAGCCCTTGGTGCCTGTTTTCTAGTGGAAACATAGAAAGCACCCCAGATTTATCGCCTGTTGCAGTGGCTCTATGGTTTCAGGCCTCACAAAATTAAAAAGTCTCCCTACCACAAACCCTAGGAAAAAAAGGGTGGGCAGGGAATGCAAACAGTAGCAATGCCTGAACTACCATCAAAACTGCAGCTAAAATTTTCTTAGGAGGTATCTAGGACCTAATCTCCCTTGCAATACTCCTTTTTGAGTCAAAAGGGCCAGCTCAATGGGCCAGCATACATAAAAATGTGCAGTCCCTCCAGACTACACCTTTGTAAAACGACTGCAGCAAGGACACTCCCAGTAAGTTGAACAATGGTTTACATTTTAGCACTGTTTATGCTCTGAACAGTCAGAAATGTTCAGAATTCAGGCAGGAGCTCACTAGGTTCCTTCTCAGTCA
Source organism: Falco peregrinus (assembly GCF_023634155.1). NCBI lineage: Eukaryota > Metazoa > Chordata > Aves > Falconiformes > Falconidae > Falco > Falco peregrinus. Next base: position 1,137,155 of record NW_026599603.1, read on the forward strand.
AAGGAAAGATTGGACAAGATATATATATATCTTGTCTAATCACACACACATAAAGTCTGAAAGTCAGAGCACTGGTAATTCACTGTCCTTCCAGCCAAATCCATCAGGCACAGGTCACCTACTATCCTATCCTGCTACTCCAGGATAGGAATAAAATAGCAAACTTAAGTTCTGACTATGACCCAAGAACCTTTCTTTCTGTTCTTTCTAGACAGCAGGCCATGAAAACACTTGGCCCAATCCAAAAAAACGCAACAAATCAGCAAAAGGTAGTTAGAAGCAAATAAAAATCATGCCCATCTCTTTAGAGAAATATCCTGTCAGAGGAAGAAGCTTTAAATATACTTAACAGTTGTCCAGCAGAACAATAGAGATGTGAACTGAAAATATTCCAGTAGGCACATCTTCCTTTCTGCTTCCAGTGTAATCCCACTAGAATACAGATTATTCCACACTGCAGCATCTAACACAGTTTATCAAAGGAACATTTGAATTCAGCCTCTCAGAGATACCAGCTTAGTGTTAATGAGAGCCCATTTAGATAAAGAGCAGCAATACTGGGTGAGACAAGAGGTCTCTTCAATACTTCAAACCACATAAATTCCCTCTATCACTGGTGGAGTTATCTCTCCCCATAGGGACACCAGCTGTCACAGGCTTTACAGAAGTCAAGAGACAATATGCCACTCAGGCAGAGGGGTTATTAACTGCTGATGTGGTCAGATCTGTTGTGAGGATGTAACAGCTCTGGTACACTTACATCTACCACTGTAAGCATTTAGATTTGCTTAAGAAGGGAATTAAGTACAATATTTAGTAAAGGATACAATTCCTTTACAGATTTGCAGAAGCTCCTCACAAGCATACCAAAGTCCATAGTAACCTGCATCCTGTCACCTCAGCATTTCCCAGACTACTCAAGACTGCCTTCCCTTTCATTGCATCTGTTGATTCTTCTACCTTTACCTTGTGGGATATCATGCTCCAGAGAGTCTAGAAAGTCAGTGGATGGGTCGAGGTCAGCCTTTTCCAGCAGGGTTTTATTCTTCAGGTTAACAGGCTCAGTGAAATGGAAATAGGAACTTAACTTTTTTGCCTCCATCAAAGAAAGACCTGCAAACAGCCATTGATGACCATTAATAGAGTGAGCTAGGCTAACGTTCGTCACACCATAGAGTATCATATCATTTCTCTAATGCCCACAACATAGGAAAAAATCACAATCTTTCTTCAGTGGACTCCACAGAAGACCAAAGACTTGCCGGAAATGGGTGGCATCAGTCATCAATGATGTGCATTGCACGCCATGCTAAGTGCAGTCCTAGCTGAGCAATGGGCACTGAGTTGAGACCAACCCTCTGTGCCCATTTGGTTGCACCCTATATCTAGAGAACTCACTGCAGCTATAAGTGCTAACCGCTGACATAAACTATGCGCAGCAATGGCGGGTCCCACCTTCCCGGTGGCGCCGGCGGGCGCAGGCGGCCGGTGTGCCGGGGCTGAGGGCCCGGGCGGGCCGGGAACCACGCGGGGCCGGTGTACCTCAGTGCCTGGCGTGAGGCGGCAGCCGTTCCCACGCGGTGCGGGGCTGAGGGGAGCGGGGTGGCCGCGGCCCGGAGGCCGTGCGCAGGCCTGGGGCACTGCGGGCTTCCTGGGCAGGCAGGGCAGGCTGTGCCGGGCCTGTGGGGAGCCAGCCCCGGCCCTGAGGGGCAGCAGCCCGCTCGGAATGCGGTTAGGGGTGGCTGCCCTGCCTAGGTCAATGGCCTCCATTTCAAGAGGCCCAAATCCAAATGTACGTCCAAAAGCAGGAGGGCATACAATTACACCAGAAAGGATACCACAAAGGGCTCCACCTTCCTCATTTGTTACATGAACGGCAGCAAAAAAAAAAAAAAATTAAAAAATCCAAACCTCTGAATCTCACTACTTGCGGTGTCTTTTTTTACAGTTCTTACCTAGCTCGTGTACTTCTATAATCAAGTGGCTTGTTTATAAACAGCAGCACTCTGTGCTTTCACTCTTTGTGATTGTCACTCTTTGGGAGCTCATTTTGCTGAATCCCATACAGACAGCCATGAAACAGTCCCTGCCCCTGCAATCTGACTTAATACAAAATGCAATAAATAATGAGATTGTGTGGCTGTTTAAACAAACAGAATTTGTTTGACATCTTCAGGAAGTTGAAGCTTTTATATGTGTGCATTATATAAATAAATATATGTGTATGCACTTACATTTAAATCCATTGTCACATCATAAATTCTTGGGTTTCTTTTTCATATGTTCCCTGTTCATTTCTAAGGAAAACAGTGATCCTGGAACTGCTGCCTGTAACAATCGTCACCTGCTGATCTGTCACGTGAAATCTTTAATGAGCTGTGCAGCACACAATCTGACCCATTAGTTTTATGTACGCCACACAAAAAGTGACTCAGATTCCTGAAGATTAACCACCTCTCCTAGACACGAATCAGGCAGAACATGTAGGAGTGACTGCAAACTTTTTGTCCATGCTGTCACCTACCACTGTGCCATAGTCTGATTTTCTCTATGGGAATTGGCATTTTCAGGCTTTGTGAGCTCATTTAATCACTGATGTCTCTAGAATCACATGTTAATATGCTATGGCTATCTGGCTAGTAAACAGAACTGCAAACCAGTCAGAGTCAACCTGAGATCTTAAGTGATTTTCTGCCACTGTCAACCACAGCTGGATTCAAACCAGCTGCTAACAGCTGAGAGGCTCTTTAGCCTGTTATGGATCTTCTAAGCCACCCAGTGTCTAGTTTTTGCCAGTCCTGATTGAAGATTATCAAAAAGGAAATCTATAGCTTAAGGAAATTCTTCCTGGTTCAGTGAAGTCTGGTGGGTAACTGTACTCTGCTTTGCTTTGTCTTGACCCCAATTACTAAACACTGATAAGGATCAGGAAGTAAGTGGTTGCATTATTTAACAAATGAAAGGTCAAAAGTGCTGCTATTCACTAAGGTCAAAGGTTACCATCACTGTTATTAAACAGTTTGAAAGCAGTTTCTCCCATCCGTTGCCATCCCAGGCTGGAGCAGCACTCGGGCAGCCAGGAGGGGAGAGAGGCACCAGGCATCATTCAGCCGGCTGCTGGCTAGGCAGCTTTGCGTGGACACCTGCTTCAGGGAGGGAAGGTGCCATGCTCCAGCAATGCCCAGCAGCTCCAGTCAGAGGACTGAGCTCTCCTGCCTTTGCACAGAACATGTGTGTACCTGTGTGCCAAACAGCTTTAGCTCCTCCCAGCTCCACTCATTTAGAGCTGGCATCATTTTGGGTGAGAAATCAAACTCAGGTTCCCTTCCGCTCATCTTGAGCAAGGTACTGAAGCTCACAGAACTGTTTACAGCATCAGAGTTAAAAATCCTGAAGTACCTGTAAGTTAATGCTGAGTGCACAGTGACTCCTGTATGCTTGCAGCTTTATAAAACATTTGAAAAAACTTTCAGTGATTTAGGAGGAAGCTAGCTCACCTTCCTTTGCATTCTGTAGTATACCTGATCTCAAGAGAAAGAAAAATAGTTATTAATCCATGTCAGCATTTCTGCTGGTACAGATTAAGAAGGCTACCCTCAAAATACTCTTGCAGGACAAACTGTTTCACTGTCCTGGGCACCCATTAGACTGACACTGCTCACGAGTTATACTGCTATCCATCATCCAGGTCACTTCAGTGTGGTGGGGACAGGCTGCAGTTGGTTCTGATGCACCAAGAAATAGATTGGGGTTATTCCTCCCAGGTGTGTTGAATATAAGGTCTGGTTTTCCTTCCAGTTAACTCAAAAGTTTGGACTGTCTGGCTTCAGAAACAGTGTGGGTTTGAATCATTTTCCTGCGTGTAAGTCATTACTGTGTAAGGATAGTAAAAGATAGGAAACCAGAAGGAAAAGTACAGTTTTTCTCAATAAGAAAGGCATGATAGGTGGCTGCTTGACAGAAGGGGAGGAGATTGTGGGTGACGAACAGTTGGACAAACTTCAAGAGCTGCAAAATGAAGCCTTGAGCTGTGCTGAGCATGAAGTAAGGAACTGCAGCCAAGTAACAGTTTAACAGGAACGGAAGGGACCAGGGGTGTCCCTACCTGGTATAATATAGACGCTTTCCTCTTGTTTGGAGATCATACTGAATACGGCAAAACTCTGGGAATACTTTGACTACAAGCTGTCCAAAGAATGTGGGTCTTTTGGCCTGTCTGGGACCAGTGCCATTGTCTCCATTACTGAGACCGGAGCTAGCTGTGTGCCGTCACTGGGAGACTCGGAAAGGAAGGGGTGAAGGTACAACGTGTGCTGTGGGCTGGGTTCCTCCACATCTGGAATCGAATCCCTGCAGTAGCAATCTCAGTAAGAAGGCAGCAAGGAATCAGGCTAGTAGGTCAGGATGGGAACAGCTGTGCTGAGATAAAAGAGGAATCTGTGGGATGATTGTGACAAGTCTTCCCTGGAGATTCTCTTTGGCGTAATCCGGGGCAGATATTATGTGTTATACTGCCCTACTCAGGAAGAAGGCACAAGAGCCAAAGCGCTTTGTCATTTTGTGACATGAAGTTTTCTATGTCTTTAAGGTTCATTTCGTATTTTTCATCACTCCCCTAATAGCCTCTGTCTTCCTGACTGCTCTTGGCACAGGGGACAGGTAAAGAGTTTACTGGGGTAAGAAGTACTAATGTGCTGATTATATCATCTTGCCCAGGCATCACATGAGCAGCTGTGATTCTTCTAGCTGGCAGCTGAACACACACGTCTGTCTTTGTGTTTTTCAGGTACCCAGAGGGGTGAGATGCAGCCCTCTGACCTTGCAGCCACCATACTGCCAGTCAAACTGCCAGCAGTCTGAGTAGGAGGATGCTGTTGAGGAACCCTGGGAAAGACAAAACAGGACGGTGAGAAACTGCTACGTAAGTGTAGTCCTGGCTGTGATTAGGCTTCAGCAGGATTTAATGCATTGGTATAGGTATTAGCCGCATTTCAGGCTGCCCATCATCCTAGTGTCTCGGCACTAGCAGTTAATATATACACAAATATATACTCCAATATAATAAAGGGGGTTTTAGACATCCTAAGCAAGGACAGGCACTGCATGAAATACTGCCAAATTGTTTTAGTGATTCCCTGGAAGCAGCTTGCTGACAATGATCCCTCGTCATTGCAAGTTCAGTTTTTATGACTGACGCTCATCTTGTCTCTACAAGCTGCAGTTGCTACAGCAAAGTGGTGGAAGAGCATGTCTTATAGTGGCAGGGACCTGAACGATTTAGGTTTTTCAGAGCCATGACCAAGATTACATATGACAGAGAGGAATGAATCGGCAGCCATCAGTAAGCACAGTCTTGGTATAACAAGGTTTAGTCAACTTGTCCTTGAAGAAAGCCCAACAAGTTTGCAGCTTGCAGATGGCTCCAGGCAGAACCTCTGTAAACCATTTAAGCACAGGGGCAACAAAGACCTGGGTGATGCGTGAGAAAAGCATGCGGCAAGCTGATGATGGGATAAGTGTTTCTGGCCTACTGCCTGAGAGCCCAGAGCAGAAGTAAGGAAGCGAATCCAGGGGAGCTCTGGGATCAGAGTAATCAACAAGGCAGATCTCATTAATTAAAGATGACGTTTTCAGAAAACATGCTCCTTCTAGTTAGCTTTGCTTTTATCTAGGCAGAGGTTATTCCCGTTGGAGATATCTGCATCCCTCCCTTTGCCAGATAGTCAGAGACCACTGGCCTTTTTTCATGTCACTTTCTATAGTGATTGCCATTTCCAACACCTTTTTTTTTTTTTCCTCCTCAGGAAAATAGTTCCCAGTCTGAAATTTCTGCTCAGTCTCAGGCACCTGCTTAGAACTATTAATCTTTAAAAATGTGCAGGAGCCAGACACCAGCTGAGGTGGGGTGGGTGGCTTCAGATGACTGTCTGCACCCTCCAAGCATCAAACACGCAGAGACCTCTCTGCTGTGTTTGCATCCCTGTCTCTGAGGCACTGACTTTTGTCAGCGGAGCTCAGTCATCTCCTCAGCAAGCCTTTTGCCTTTGTGTGGATTCACTCCTCCAATCTGCTGCTGAATTGCTTTGTTTGAACAACCCAGCTGCATCATGCTGATACTTTCATGTGGTTTCTTTTCCCAGTAATGGAGTGGAACCAGGTAAATTATATCTGAAAAGGGGAGGAAAAGAGGGCTCCCTGCACAGCATCTGCTGCAGAGTCTGTCCCTCCACATGCACTGTATGGCCCTCACCCTGCCAGCCTTGGAGTTGCTTAGCGCTAATAAAGGAGGGGTTTCCTCCTTTTTACCGCAAGACTGAAAAATATGTTCTGTCTAGTTCTGGAGAAAATGTTACTCCTCTGAAATTTCCAGCCTTTCTTTGCTGCCTGTACTCAGTTCTGGGCAGAGATTGAGGAAATCTGAGATGACCCAGGAGAGAGAACAGCAGAGACCTCTGCCTAAACTGTTTGAATAGCTAATACCCTTTCCAAATACTGGCACCTGGGAATCCTTTAATGACTTGGATGGTGCTTTGGGTAGACTGAATATCTCCTTTCAGAAACAAAGACTTACCATTATTATTTATTTGTCTGACTTAAATCTTACAAGCAGTTAGAAAGTAACCCTTTCTTGTATTATATTCCTGGCCCTGTGCTAGGTACCACGAGGCCAAAGTGTCCTCTCATTTACTCTGATTTAACGACAAGGGTAAGTCTATATTAGGGCAGATACTTCAGATTTACATCAAATTTTCAAAGAGCAGAATTTGTCCCTATTCCTTTAGTAAAATCTTAAACACACACTGATCATTCAGAAGGGAATTATATGTGAAAAATTCCAAATACTAAATGGATGCGTGCCTCCAACATAGCTAATGAAAAGCTAAGGAATTATTTGTAACTGAGAGGAGAAGGGTTGTCACTGAAAGAAGTAATAGACCACCCTGTCAAATTCATTTTATCCTCTGTGTTGGGCAATTGTTTTAATCAGCTGAACCTTTATTGACATTTCTTTATTGACAGAGCTCCGGTAGGAGAAATTTTTCTTTCTTGTCTGCTTAGAGACTCCTACTTGATCTAAAGAGAGAATGCAGTCTGTGGTTTCATGGGCATGCATGAAGACTTCTCTTAATAACCCAAGTTATGATCTTTTGACATTTATTTCCTACCTCTCTCCTTCTTGCCTTGATTTGTTTATAATTGTCTGCATCACTCCCAAAACCAGATTAACTCTATAAAATCATAATTTGTAGGCTTGATCCACACAGCTCCTTGCAGACTCCAGCCTTTCTTGGTTTGATCTCTTTTCAAGTTTTTGGTCTTTAAGTAAGTGAAAGTATTCAGAGCAAAAAAAGCGAGCAAGTAAATGCTGCAACTTCAGAAATTTTCCTTTACGTAAGCCTGGTTTACACCTGTAAACTGCGAGGGTGGAGGGTCACTCTGGGTTTGTTCAGCACCTAGGAGAATTAATCCTCCCCCCAGTCTCACTTGTGGCCTTTAGTCTGTATGAGAATACAAGTGGTGTCACACATAATAATGACTACCAATTCGCTTTCCTGCTGTTAGATGTGCCTTTAGTTCTGCTGGCCTCTACCTCTGAATTTCCTGCAACACAGTAACCTTGAGCTTGGCCAGCAAGGGCTGGAGGTCATTGTAGATCTGAACTAGGGAAGTTTCCTCAACAACAACAGGAGAAATCACATGCCCAAGCCCCCACCGTGAGTTTGTCAATGCAGCAGCACAGCACTATGCCAATGGAAAATGGGGTGGGTCTCACACAGTCAGTTGTTCAGGCTTTATAGCCAGCCACAGGGCAATTTCATGCTCACAGCAACCTTTGAGGCATAGAGGCACACTGGAACTGTGAGTCGTGGGACCGTTTTCCAGCTCAGAGGCCCAGATGCGCACTGCAGTCACATCCTGGTTGCTTGACAGGATGCAGCCTGGATGTGTAATGGTCTGCCTTCTCTTCCCTGCCATGCTTCCAGCTTTCCATTCAAAAGAAAACTGGGACTGAGGGCAGGGGAGTGGGTGTTGTGGTGGACTACTGGTTTAGACAGCCATAGTGTGTCTTACAGTTCACCTCAGACTAGTAACAACACATTGCAAAGCTTGGCCTGGCACAGTAGAATCGCTGTGGGATGGGCTGTTGCCAACTTCTGAGCACCTGAGACATGCAGACTTCGACTGCGGTGGTGCTTGTGAACCAAATTTCCTTTCCCAGAGAACCACCACGAGGCAACTTCAAGCACCGTTTGTTTTACAGCTACACACTACCAGCAGGGATGAGTTAAGGTGTAATTATTTTGGGAGAGAGAGCGAGCTGTTTGGGCAGTACTGACTGATCTGGATGCCTAGTTCTAGGACTTAAGTGGGTCTCTCTGTACAAATGCCTAATCAGTTTCAAAATACGAAACAACTTAATGTTTCCTTCTCATTTGGTCATAGCTTTATTTTTGCCCCTGTTAACCCAGAATCACATCTTGGCAGCTTGAGTTCATTTATCTTTGAACTGATGGGCCACAGCTGTATGAACTTGGCTGAGGGTAGGTGAAAGCTGCAGCCTATTTCAAAACATTATCTACTTGATGTAAGCAGAAATAGGAGCTCAAGTGGGCTGTTAGATGTGTGTATTGCTGAATGGTTAGAAGAATTGTGCTGTGAAAATATCTGAAATCAGAAACAGTATCTGGGTTAAGATACAGGTTTTGTGACAGCCAGAGGCTACTAGTTGAAAGCTAGGTCTGGCAGAAGTCAGTAGCAAAGCTTTCGTTGATTTTGCTGGATCAGGATTTCATCTGTGGAGTGCAAATGAGGAGCCAATGGAACGGCAGTAGCAGAAATGGCAGTAAAAGAGTTGTGGTAAAGTTGGGTATGATCCTGGATGTTTTGTGTGGAGAAACAAAATTATAAATCTACAATATGAACTTGATGAGAAAGTTAAAGTGGTCAAGAGGTGGCTACATGCTTTGTTGAAAAGCTGTGAGATAACATCATGGGAGTTGATGAGAGTATGACCTAGGTTCTGGCTATTGGGAGTACCTCTCTCCCAAAGAGAGCTCACAGCTGCTTCACGTTACTGACTAATACGGACTCCTAAGGGGAGGGATGCCTCACAAATTACTTGTTGTGAGAGCACAACAGCATGGTTCAAACTCCCAGAGGACTTCAGGTTACAGTTCTATAACAGTGCTAAAGTCCATTGAACTGATTGCTTAAGCCAGAAGTAACCTTGGCTGATGACTAGCTCCCTTGTATGCTGTAGAAATCCTACCTTGTAAACATCCGTAGACTTCGTACCCACCAAGGCAGCCCCCCTGGTCCCTCAGTAGTAAGAACACCAAGGCACACATTCCTACCTTGTAAGAACTGGTTCGGGAGAAGGCAGCACGTAAGAAATCTTTTTTCTGTTTAAACAGCACATCCTTGGGTGCTATGAACAACTCGTGAATAGTAACATTATCATTTCTCCTCTCCTCCACTGTTCTTAAATGGAGATATTCAGTGCTAATAGAACTTGAAAGTAGCAAGGGAAGCTTTTGTTTGCACATTTAATAAGTACTTCTCTTTTTGAAGATCATATTTTATAAGGATTCTTTCTGTGCATTTTTCTTATGACTCTAGATAAAGCCTGGGTGGATAAAGAAATCTATCTCCCTTTTAGGTGCTGGGTTCCAGAAAAAAGATGTGAATTGTGTTCTGTGGCCAATTCATGTTGATTTTTTTATTGTTACAGCAGTTGGGTCAAAAAATAATGGGACTAATGAAGGCAGTTGAGACAGCAAGCCTGTGGAAGTAGGGAGCATGCAAGCAGCAAACGTGAATTTCACTGAACTGAACTGATTTTATACAGCAAAAGCTTGGTAGATAGTACCCTCTTTGTTCCACAAAGAATAATGCACCCCTCTGAGCCTTGCTGTTGCAAGAAGTAAGCAAAATTTGAAGAGATGCCAGCCATTTAGCCTGGCCTGCTTAATCTTTCTGTGTTTGGAAATCCTGTGGAGGTCAGTGCTCCTCCAGCCCAAGTGGAGACCACAACAAGTATCTGAGCATCTTTTGTGTCCCTGCAGGGAGATCTAGCAGATATGGACACACAAGCCTTTGCCAGCAGAGACAAAGAAGGGCTTTGACCCTCTGCAGAAGCACTAGAACTGTGTCCACTTTAAATGCTGTTTCTGTTGAAAGGCTCTTGGAATTTGGAGCCTTTTGCAGGACCTAAATGCAGGAATCCAGTGAGGCCCTCGCTCTTTTTATTCCCTCTGCCTCTACTGGAGTTCGTCCAGGCTTGTCACAAGCTGGAACTGTCTCTCCTAATTTTGGCGGCAAGAAGGTGGATCTTTTCGGGTAGTCCTCTTGATCTAAAGAAACACAAAATGCAGAGGTGCCTAGGGCTAAGAACAGAGTTTTCATGCTCAAGGAAAATACAAAGTTTCTGGTCTTAGAAACAAACCTGCATGGGAAGGATCTGGAAGTAGCCTATTGCCCAGTGGTGTGGAAATGTGTGTGGTGGACAGGCAGCACTGAGCATCAGGGGATGCGGCAGCTGCTGTGCCTGGCATGCACACACAGGTGCTATAGAGGCTGAGTTCCTCACAGTTCCAGGAACTGGAGGAAAAAGCAGCCAGGAGGAGCAAAGAGAACACAGGCTGAATAATCAGGAAAAGATAAACTGTTCTGAATGGCAGCTGGTTTTTAGAGAACAGGCTGTGTAAATACCCCAAGGGCCTTGTGCATCATCCCTGGGAATCTAGTCCCCAGGGGGGGGAATCTCAGCTGGGTCACCGTGCCACTCCACACTGGAGGTATGTTTACTTCTGCACAGCCTTCAGTGTTTCCTGTGAGAACATTCCTGTGCTCATAACCAATATATGCTGACCTTCTAACAAGCAGGGTTTCCTTTCTGTGTCTATACACATCTGTCCGTGCCAGAAAAAGCTTCCAGATAAATTATTTACTGCTCATGCTCTTCTAAGCATGGAAGGCAGAGGTGCAGTGCAATCCAGCTTTTCCCAGCATTGAGTGGGGAGACCAGCCACAAATAACAGGATTCTTCATTTTGTCTTCCATGCATAGGTGACATACAGTGTAGTTTCTCCACCTGTATGTTCTTATACTGGAAGGAGTTTGTAGGAAAAACTTGCCTGAGAAAATTTTCGGCATCGCATGTACTGACAGCCCTACACTGATACTGTTGCAGTGGTCGGAATCAGTGACTTCTGGAAGAGGAATGCAGCTTGCCAGCACAGTGAAGTTTCGCTGCCTGCTGTTAATGTTGCTTCTGGCTGTAATTGTGCAAACCATTATTCAATGAATATTTAACAAAAGGTATCACCAATTTGCCTTTCTCATTTACCCTTACATCCATTTTGTGTCTGCTATGTCCCTTCTTTTTTTTTTCATCCTTTGCCATGTTTCCCTCCCCTGTCTCTGTCCCTCCCCTGGATCTCCATCGATGTGTCTTGTTACGTTCATTCCCTGTAATTCATTTGTACTGGTAGACTTGCCAGTGCTGGAGGCCCACAGCAGTTTTGGCACTGGCTTTGGCACGATCTCCAGTGATCTTGACAAAAGAAATGACCCCATCCCGGAGCTGTGGGTTTCCTTATGGGGCTTTGCAGAGGCCCCACAGAGCAGGGATGGCCGAAGGGGAGGAACAGCTGAAACGATTTACTATCAAACAGTTGCTTTGTACAAGTTGAGGTTTGGATCAGATGACCAGTGCTGTTGAAGCAGTGCCTAGGTGCTTTCTGGCCCTGCATGGCGCTTGGGCTGTAGTTGTAGCAGAGACATTTGGTCTTGCACCAACCAAATCCTTGGTTGCTCTTCCACTGTCCCTAGGCTGCAGTTCCACCATCCTCTTTCACACTTCTGGTACCTGTCATCACCCAACACCTGGTTCAGCAAAGGAGCTGTCTGACAGAAAACTTTCAGTGACTGATTTGCTCTAGGAAATTAATACATAAGAAACCCTTCCTAGCACGGTCTACACCAACGGCCTGTCAAGCATACTGCAGTGCGTTAGGCATGCTGTGCTTACTCCCTGACACAGACAATGTCCCTGCTCTAAGAAACTGTCAGTCTGATTTAGAAATGAAAAATGGCAATAGAGAGTAAGGAAGAAGAGAGATGTCCTTCATGGCAGGGATCTGCCCTGTCTCCAAAGCACACACATTACTTAGTGTTTATTTCATGCAGGGGAAAGGAAATGGAGATTAACTGTTGTCTTCACTCTGCACGTGAGAGGCAGGTAGTAGAAACAAACCAGAGAGTGGAAAACAAATGTAAAGAAACAGCTTGGACATTCAGAAAAGGAGGTGAAAGGGACTAGGGACTAATGGCATGGTGACTTGTGGGATCTACTGCTGAAATTACTGTCCCACTCGTAGTTCCCTATCTAAGACCCACACAGTGTCAGTTAAGGATCTGAGTCATCCTCTTGTTTATTGGCTGTTGATGGTGCCCACAGGCTCTAAATGAGAACAGATAATTACTTGCATTTACTGCAGTGCCAGGGAACTTCTGCAGCGGATCAGAATCTAATTGTTCTAGGAATAATACAAACAGAAAACACTGAAGCACAGAAAAAGCAAAGTCCCTTTCAGTCTAAGCAGATGAAAGAAAGAGCTGGAAAGCATTATCACCTCCTTTTCATGGATAGGAACTAGAGCATTAAAAGGTCAAATAACCTGCCCAAAGTCATAGAAAGGGTGAGCCAGGAAGTGAACCCAATCCATCATGAGCCCTCGCTTGCAATCCCATCTCTTTGCATAAGAACTCTACTCCACCTGTGTAGGGAGTGTGGTCACTTAGCTAACAGGCAATAGTCTGAAAGGGGCATAGATCTCCCATTTTAGGATGCAAGTTAGTTTTAATAAGGTATAAGAACTAAACTTTGGGATTTCTGTAAGAACTGATGCTGCTAACGACTGGCTACTCAATTCCATGCACCCATAAGAAGGACTCAATCAGATTATCTCTATGTTTATACTCACTTGCATCTGTGACTTGCCTAAATCTAACAATTTACAGGAGGTGCAATAACCACCTAAATGCTAAGGACGCTGTTTTGGAACAGGAAAACCAGAGAAATAAAGACTTGGAACAAAAATCTGGTTTGTGCTATCCTATCTATTTTCAATGGAGATTGTCCTGAATATCCTCTTGAAGAAATCCCACCTGGAAGCTGCTGCAGAATGAAAAAGACAGCTTGTTTTTCCACGGGCTGAAGTGGTTGCAGCCACTTCTTGTGTTGCAGGTGGGCAGCGGGCACGCAGCTGGTGGCTCCTGTGAGCCCATCAATTTGCCACTGTCATCACAGCTGCTGGAGATCCATTCCTGTATCCTGTAAACAGCAGCTCATAACCACAGAGCACCAAGTGTCTCTGGTCCAGCATCAGCTCAGGGAGCCAGAGAGCTGCTTGCTGAAAGCTGCCTTCTGTTTGCTTGATGACGTGTCAATATTTACTGAGTGAGGCTCCACTTTTGCCCAGCTGGAGCATGACAGCTTTGCCACTCTTGACTCAGTGGCCCTATCTCCCAGCATTAACATCAGGAGGTGATGAGTGACCAGGCTGGCCTGATAAATGAGATCTGCAAACAGAGAAGAGCAAACACTTCCTGGGTGGCTCAGGACACCTGCTGAGAAAGATGTTCTTTTTTGCAAGGATCAGGTAGCATATGATGTTGTATCAGGAGAGACACAGAAAGGTGCTGTTGGTGGTGTTGGGTGCTGGGGAAGTCCCATCTGTGAGCAGGGGTATGCAGTGAGCTATTAAGGTGGCCCTGCAGGGAAGGCACGGTGCACTCTCAGAGCTGTAGCCGTGTCGCTGGGTTTCAGCATAGCCCTGTGAGCGCAAAAGCCTGGAGCGTGCAGCAAGGAGAGGGGACAGACAGTCCAAGAGGTGCACCAGCAAGGTTGACCCCGTCTCCTGTTTCTGACTATATAGGAGATGTGGAAGGGAGGACACAGGACACACTTGCAGGAAAAGCTGCAAGGCAATTTAAGGAAAAAAAAAACAATGCTGGAAGGCAATGAGCTCCACTGCACGGTTACAGCTGCAGTTCCTCAGTTACCAAACATGTATGAGTGAGCCATTACATGCAAATAAAAATCAAGAGGCCAGTTTCACCCATTAAGTCTTCAAGCTTAATTCTCTGGGATTTCACAGCTATTTGCAGATACTGTAGTGGTGGGCACGTTACAATTAATTGTTTGAATTTGGCTGGAGCTTGCTGGCATGTTCTGCTCTGCATTAGGCGGACAATAGCTCCCAGTGGTGGGTACTGGCAGAAGTAAGGGGTCACTGAACAGTGAAAAGGGCTTAGAAATATTGAGGGAGAATATTGAGAATATTAAAAAAGGAATAAACTGTTCAATTTGGGCTGTTTCTTCTTGGTTAGTTGTTTTTTTCATCCCTCTAGAGAAAGAAATTTAAATGACTGAAGACTGGGCCTTTTTGTGCTAAGTGACACAGGAGCATAAGTTCCTTAGAAGTTGGCTGACGTACCTTTAAACATCTATTAGAGATGTCAGTGTGAGTGGCAGCATTTCTGTGCAGATTCAGAAAAAAAGAGAGGCTGGGCAAGGAGAATATGAGGAGAGGGAGTCCAGCCATTATATGAGTAAGTGGTGGCTTGATACAGCAGAGTGCAGAGTAAGGGAGGCAGGGATAGAGAGAGTATTGAAAGGAAGGCTACGGACAATGAAAGGAAGGCAGGAAAAAGATAAAAAAATGGGGAATAATGTGGCTTATGCACTAAGTGAAAAAAATGAGTTTTGGCAGCTGAACTGTGTATAGAATCAGGCAGTGTCAGTAACCCATTCTGGCTTTTCTGATGGGCAAGCTTTGCACCACAGGAGGTTTAACCTGGTTTGGGACTAATGATCCAGTGGTTCAGATCTCCTTTCTCATTATGGATTGGATGGTTCACCTCAGCGGGGCCCAGCATTCCACAGTTAAATGCTCATGCCTTATGATGACAAGGATTCATTTAAATGAATTTTTACAGAAAGGGCACCCCATGAAACAAGCTGCCACAGCAGAAAAGGGTACCCGCAGTGCCATACTTAGTACTGTCCTCTGAAGAGCAATGCAAGACTGCAAAGATCCCAGCCTTGCTACCCTGAGCTAGCAGAGCCTGAGTCAGACAGCAGCTGCCCAGGGCTGCCTCCCAGGAGTAGGGTGGGCAAGATCAGCCAACATCTGTTCCCCTTTAATCTCTTGTTCCTTTATGTTTTGGTGTAGCACTTTTGTGTGTAATGAAATGAATTGCATGCTCTGGCACATCCCCAGCCACTCTCCTGGACAGTGGTTCCTCCGGCACGCAGTGCTGCTGGGAGTGAAGAGCTCTCGGAGGCTGGGATGCGTCAGGAGACAGCGCAGGCTACAGACTCAAGTGTGTTCCTGATGGCCCAGCTCCTCCTGCCCCACCAGATTCAGCAGGAGTCCCAGGGCTTACCAGACCCCATGAGGAAGAGGCTGAACTGTGTAAGTCAGTTCCCCTTCATGTCACGGCTTCCAGCTGTTTTGATTACAAGGGGTTTGTGTCAGGACAACCTCCAGGGCTTCCTTTCACTCACACCCCATTATGCAGTTAGTGTCTGCGCCTGCAGGGTCTGCTCGCCTGGAGCTACTGACACTTTTAACCTCATGCTTATGCATTGAACTGAACATACTCAGTTGTGTTAGGAGAAATGGAAAGAGGGGAATAATATACTAACAGTCTTCCACAAAGGTCTTGCTTCCACCACTGCCTCCAGAAGTTCACTGTGACCCTGGGAAGGGAGCCAAAGACATTCTCCCGCTGAGAAAAGCAGTCACAGATACTCTGTGGCATCTTTCTCCATTTAACCCCCTGCTGAAGGAACTCACAAAGCAGCATCCAGGGCAGCAGCCTGGAGTGTGAAGGCTTGTGATACAAAGGATTTAGACAGACTTCAGGAGGGGAGGTGCTTTTCTCTGCAAAGAATGTATGAAACTCTAGATAACTTCCTTCTGCCTTGGTGGTTGAGGTGTCCTGCAACTCCTGCAGGTCAGGAAGCATAGGAGGATAGTATTAACCGTCTTCCACCTCTGGGCCTTTCAAAACATGAGGGCCAGGATCCATGCAAATGCCTGTCATCCAGGAAATCACCAGCAAGAGGAACGTACACAGAACGGAACTTGGCTGAAGCAGTGAGGCACCAGCCTCTGCACGACAGCGTGCCGCACTCAGAAGCAGTAATGATGGCAATATTGCGCATGGAAGAGCAGTTCAGATGGAAAAGGGATGTCAGGAATACACAATGGGACAGATAATGGAGGCTAGAAACCCCAGAGCAGCTCCAAAGGATTGTGAAATGACCCTTTTCCATGTCCAGCTGTAAGACAAAGCTGGCTGGATCTATATTCCCAAAACTCAGAGCAAGGGAGGATGAATGAAGCATGAGGCCTCCAAGCCTAAGAGGAAATCTGCTCTTTCAGATTTCCTAGACCAACATAATTTCACACTGGCAAGTGTCTTTGCTTTGGTGGACGCATTCTCCTCCTCTTGAAGTCAAAAAGGGGTAGTGTGGGATAACAGCACTCTGCAGCTAAAGTAAAAGAGCGAAAAAACACCTGGAAAGCTGTGCTGCTGCCCTCCTGTGCTGATTCTGGCTGGGATAGGGTTAATTTTCTTCATAGTAGCTAGCATGGGCTATGTTTTGTATTTGTGCTGAAAACGGTGTTGATAATGCAGAGGTGTGTTCGTTACTGCTGAGCAGGGCTTACACAGCGTCAGGGGCTGTTCCGCTCCTCACACTGTTCCACCAGCGAGCAGGCTGGGAGTGCACAAGAAGCTGGGGGGGACGCAGGCAGGACAGTTGACCCCAACTGGCCAAAGGGATACTCCATACCATGTGACATCATGCTCAGCATGTAAAGCTGGGGGAAGAAGAAGGAAGGGGGGATGTTTGGAGTTATGGCATTTATCTTCCCAAGTAGCCATTACGGGTGATGGAGCCCAGCTTTCCTGGGGATGGCCGAACACCTGCCTGCGATGGGAACTGGTGAATGAATTCCTTGGTTTGCTTTGCCTGCGTGTGTGGCTTTTGCTTTACCTGTTAAGCTGTCTTTATATCAGGCCACGAGTTTTCTCACTTTTACTCTTCCAATTCTCTCTCCCATCCTGATGCCGGGAGAGTGAGCGAGCAGCTGTGTGGGGCTGAGCTGCCAGCAGAGGTTAAACCACGACACCTGCTCATGTGTCCAAGAGGCAGGAGCCAGCAATGGCCGTGACCTGTTCGTGATGCACCAGTGGATATTTGGACACCTTTTCCTGTCCCCATCTCTGTGCTAGAGGGAGGATTCTGGACTTTCTCACACCTCCTCCCTCAGAGTCTGTGCAGCAGGGGGGGGTTGTTATGGCTGGGGAGCACATATAGGTGTGGAAGCTATTGCTGTTCCACAGGTCATTGTTCAAGGACGCAATCCTTTTTTTTCTTTCAGCCTCACAACAGCTTTATTTTCCAGAAGCCAGTGAAAACAGGATATGATGAAATCAAACGAACCTCACTGACTGCTTCTCCCAGGAAAACAGCCTATGGGCAAGGACCCTACAAAGCCAGGAAGGAACTGCCAGGAAAAAACAGAACAGTCTCCTAGCAGTGACTTCCCCTCCAGCTAGGGAAGCCTCTGCCATGTCTTCCATAACAAAATAGTTTGTATCTCCCTCTTCATGTCACTGCACAGGTCAGGTACTTGAATGCATTGCCAGATACCCTTTGTATGTTGCTTTGCAACAGTGGAACCTATGAGTAGAAGATACTAGAAACCAACACGGAGCCATAAGCACTTCAGTACTGGTCTCCTTTCCCCTTCTCATCCTCAACTCAGACATACCCCGTTTGGGAGCCTGCAGAGGGTGCTGGTAAAGAACAGATAGGGCTTTATGTTGCCACAAAAGCCATGAGTTAGTGCCCTCTATTGGAAAATAACTTTTTTTTTTTCCTAACATCTCCTCACTTTGCAGGATAGGGACCTGTCTTACGTGTTTATGTGCTCCACCGGGTCCCAGCTGCTGTGCCATGGAGGCAGGAAAGCCTTTGAGGCACAGAGCTGCCCACACCAACTACCCAGAAGACAGAAAAAGAAATTTGTCCTCTTTCCTGGGAACCAGTGGTTCTCAAAACAAATGAACACTCGCTTGGTTTGCTTTTGCTTAAACAGAGATTCAGGCTTGAATCAGAATTAGTCAAAGCAAAAGCTGTTTGCTCTTTGATCATTAATCTTTAACAGGAACCTGAAAACAGTGGATGGTAGGGATAATGCTCTAGCAGAGATGGTGCATTAGTCTGCCTCCAGGGTCTGAGATAGGCTGATGTATTTGAGTGTTAACTCCTCGATCTCAGGCAAAAATATTGCTGCAGACTGTAGGAAAAGGATCTGGTTAGCCGTATTTACAAATAAGCCTTCTAAGAGGAGACAATAGATTTGCCAATCTTTTTTTTTTTTTTAAAGGCCTGTCATCATTGGTGCAGTTCAGTCCTATAATGGGACTGTTAGAAGAATTAGGATTTTCTTTTTTAAGTAGGGGATCTGTGAAGGGAAGGAGGAGTTGCTGTCTTTTATTGCTTTCCGTTTGGAGTAGTTACTTGAGCTTGATTTGCTTCCCAAATTTTCAGGCTCCATCACACTTAGGGCATGCCTACCACAGCATCAGTGTTTAACTGCAGCGTAGCAACTGTATTTAAACTCTTAACAAGGATGAAGTAACAGCAAGACAGACTTCAGGAAGGCCAGTCAAGTCTAGTCAGGGGCTTGAGCAAGCTTGTTAGACCACACTGCAGCTGGCATCCCAATGACTTGGGGCTAGATGAGTCTGCTGGTGTAGCATTCCCTTCTCCAATTGCATTTTAAATAAGAAACATCTTGTGGATCCTTCTGCAAAGTCCTGATGTATAACAGGGCACTCCACATGCTGGACAGGTCCAGAATTGCTCCTTTTTCAGGGCTCTCCAGTGGCCCCAGATCACCCTGAAGTTTTTGGCTCTGTGCTTTTTAAGCAAATGAAACCCAAACCCACGCAGGAAGCTCTGCACAAAAAGCTCATTTTCATGCTGGCATGTTCCAGGGGCTGGTGTGGTCCCATCACTGGCTAAAGGAGGTAGATGGAGGGACAGAAAGGGAAGAAAAGGAGAGCCTGATATGGGGAGGTTTGAATTTGAGTGCCAGGTGGGTGATTGACAGCTGGCAGAGGGAAAAGTAGGGAAAGAGATGTCTCTCAGCTATACCAGTGTCCCTCAGACCTCACCAGCAAGGGATACTGAGAGGGGAACAGAGCAGGAAAGCTGGTGTGGTAAGAGTTAGTAACTGCAAAACCTGCACAAAAACACCCACTTGGTGCCACAAGGGAGAAGGATATGGCAGAAGTACAGGCTGGGCTTGGACAAGCAGACAGGAGGTGCCACCCCTGTACTGCCCTGGTTTGTCACACTTGCTTTACTGAGCACTGCTAGCCTGGGCAGGCTGGCACCTCCTACCAAACGATGGGTCATGCCTCTGTCTTAGCACCATTTCCTCGTGTTGTGCTTACAGCAACACTCAGAGCCTCCCCTCCCCCTGAACACTGCGTTAAGCTTTTCCCTTCCCGAGCAAAGAATGGATACTAACCTATGCCCAAGTGCCACAGCTTTAGCTCTGCGGCTTAGCTCTGCCTTCAGCCCCGGCACAGCATGATCCTGCCGACTATGTATGTTCTCAGGTTGCTAAATGCGCTCTTTGAAGAGGCTCAGGCAGCACCAGGGCTCGCAGTGTCACAGCTCTGCTAGCTTGCCCAGTGCATCCAGCTCACCCTGCCTTATCCCTCTCAGCCCCTTACTGTGACTCCTTGTGCCTCCCTCCCACCTGGTCAGGCAGCTGGGGAGGGCTGCTTGCCCCTGAGGAGGGACCAGGCTGGACGACTTCCATCACGGCCATCCTGTGGACCATTGGAGGTGCTCAGCTGTGTGCACCTGCACAGTGCCCAGTTCCCAGTCCCCTTGGGTCCCTCCAGCAAAGCCCTTCCAGCCCACAGCTTGCTCCTGGTTCACCTGGACACCTCATCAGCCACTGCCATGAGGCTCTGCCAGTGTTGTGCTATGGTACACAAACCCATGCAGTGAAGAAGCCAAACCTGGACTGCAGGGCAGGCAGGACTTCTCTGTCTCCTCTCTAGACCTCTCTGCACACGTAGGTGGCATTTCACATCGATACTATAAATTCAGCGCTCCCTTCCACTCCGTGTTCTAAGCACCAGCTCAGTGTTTGCACAGGGCAGGATGCCTCCACTACCCTCTCCACCAGAAAAATAATTGTCCAGAATCAGAGCATATGGTGATGTGTCCCACTGGCTGCCTCCAACCACTGTCATGCCTGATCAAGGGCCCCAACACCTGCTTCCTTGGAAAGGCATGAGAAGGTGAAGTATCCCTGTCCTGAAAACAGTATTGCTCTAGAGCACCCCCACAAATATGTCGCAGGCTGGCAAAGAAGAAAGATCCTTCTTGGGGCCATATGTATTTTGAAAGTTGTGGATGGGGGAGAACAGCTTGGATTTCTTGGGACTTTCTTGAAGGAATGACTTCTCTTTTGTAAATAATTTCTTACTTCGTGGTACCCCTATCTTCCTGCCCACACAACAGTGGTCTGCTTTACTCACTAGTCATCTCCTGACTGTCACGTAGACTGTGAGCTGATCTCCATGACCAAGGGTCTGTGCTCCTGGCCCGCACTGTCCTCACCCTGATCTTTCATTAGAGAGTCAGAATATGAATACTTCCAATTCACAACCCAGTATCTCACAGGTAGGAAAAATGTAAGAGGAAGAGCAGGCACATTTTCCTTGCCTCATTTCCACCAGTTACTGGTAGTTCTATCTCCCTTTATTATGCTAAATAATTTCTCTTCACTCTTCAAATATTTGAAGGCCAGGATCCTGCTCCTAGTCAGTCATCCCTTAGGCAAACTAGATTTTGCTTTTGTAATGTTTTTTCTGCATAGTAGCTCCAGCCTCCTAATCATCTTTGTTGCTGTTCTTTGAGCTGTTTCCCAGTCACCACAATTTTTCTGGTAATGGGGTTACTCAAAGTGAGCGCAATATTCCAGGCACAGGAACCCTGTGTGTCCCGTTGCATCTGTGATGTTGCCCTCAGGTGGTTACTCCAGAGAGAAGATGCAGCTTTAAAAAAACCATCCAGTGTCTTCAGGACAGAGATTTGCAACCGCATGAGAGCTGTGGAATGGATAACTCTGCACTCTTTTAAGTGATGCCTTTGTGCCAGAAACCAGGATTACACTGGCTTTTTCTGGCTCTCCATCCTGAGCTCTAACTCTCCGTGTTTAAAGTGTATTTCACCATGTGGATGCTGCTGTGCTTAAAGAGCAGCAGGAATAATCTCAGCTTCAGTGAGCCACACAAACCTGAATGGAAATCCTAAAACAAGAGGCACAAGAACTGACGGATTTTCACCATCACCAACTTTATTAATACTAATTTTATGATTACAGCTACTTGCCTTGGTGACATTTTTCAGCAATTCTTTTTATCTCAGAATTCTATGCATCATAAAATTACATTTCCTTTCTTTATTACATCAGGTGTTGTGTAACTCCCAGATTATAATCCATGTCAAGTCATGAAGGGTGTTCAGCAGGTGACAAGAGACTTTATTAAAGGTCAAATTAGATATTCATTATGTTAGTCTCTCCCCTGACTCAACTCTTCATAAAGCTAAACTGTCCTGCTCACTCATTCCCTTCTCCCATTACAGCCTCCACTGTCCCAGTGATTATGGTGCCAGGTTTTTTCTGCCTTTTCTATTCCTCTCTGCCCTTTTGTTATGGAAGTGACCATACTTAACACTGATTTCAAAGTGGGGATGCATAGCTGATTTATTTTGGAATTGTTACGGTGATATATACATTCCTGACCTATTTAATACACGACATCTTATTTTGGCTTCGCTTTGCTCTGCACTGAGTTTTCTCTCTCAGCACTGTGCTGTCCACAGAGGTGCCTGGAGTTTTTCCCTGAAATCAGCTCTAACTCAGAATATTTCATTTAAATATTAGGTCAGTGAAATATTTTTTCCAGCTTCCCTTAACTTATACTGGCATACAGAGAGCTCCATCTGCAATCCCTTTGTGCCACTTACCCAACTTTTGGTTCATTCCTGCTCCCACTGAAGGCAAATGCCAAAACATGAATTAGATTTCAGAGCAGCAGCCTTTACTAGGGCCTTTTGAAGTTTTTCCCAGTCGTTCTCTATCTTACATAGATTTGGCTGCCTCACTAAACACTTCATCCTCTGGATGTGGTGCAAAAGCAAGCGGTGGTCTCGTCAATGGCACTAAGATTTCACCATTAAAACCAAATGAGCTGGACTCGATCATTCTTGGCTACCATATGTCTCAGCACTGATCATGGGGGATGTTCCTTCTGTGAGCCTTGCAACTCCTCTCACTGCAACACTGCTAAAATATAGGTGCTTTCTCCTGTGTTTTCTTTCACAACTTCATTTTTGTTCCTTGCTTCCTGCAGAACCAGTGCTGGTGCAATCACTGGGTACGTCTATAGATGTGTCCTCTCAGTAACTTTTTGATCTGTTTGCTGATTTCACCAACTTCGGCAAGCAGACATTTCAAAATTAGTTCTGAAAGGTGTTTCTCCACATTTCATGAAAAGTGATTTCTTTGGAAGTGCAGGGGTGATTTTATAAACATACCTAAAGGAAACAAAATCTTAGAACAATTCAATTGTTAGAAAGTTTTTGTGTTTGTACTTGCAAAATACAAATTCTTTGTATTTGCAGATAGTAGCTGTATTTTGCAAATACATGTAGGAAACAAGGCTTCATTAGTTACACTGCTTGTGGAACTGCTTATTAATCTTAGGCAAGGATTAATCCTGCAGCTGTTGCTGCCCAGTTTTCTTAACAGCCACTTGCAAAGGGCTTTATCCTTGTACCTTTGGGAAGGGCCAGTCAGTTACGTATCTGGGATTTTGCTTAGAGAAGTCTTCCAACAATGCTGAAAAGCTGGAGGAGAAAAAAAAATTACACTTACAGATTTGTTGATAGAATCTTGTTTACCATATTCAGACCAATATCTTAAAATACAATACCTAATTATTTTCCCAATTGTATTTGTGGGTCCTGATATAATGCTCAAGGTCCATAGTGCTGCTTTCTTTAGGTGAGATATCTGCAGTGCTGTTATTACATTATACTCAAACGTCCCTCGTTTTCCAGACTAGATGTTTTTAATGAAAAATGAAAATCATATCCTTATGTCAGAAGTTCAGCTGATTCAGTCTTCATTCTCTTAATGCCTCTGGACCTGATGAGTCTCCTCATATTACTGTTGTTGTTGTTATACAATGTAGGCATAACAACTAATAATGGACAGTAGGAAAAACCATAGAGAAATAAATAATTTGGAAAGAAGGCCACAAATATTTCCAAACAGCTAACACAGTTCCCCAAAAGGGAGGTAATAACACACAGGATCATTGCAGAAAACTCTCCAAAATTTCCAGTGAACTGAATACATCATGAGACCAACATCTCAAAAACAGATCTCTTCTTGCATGTTTCTTCAGGCCTGCAAAGGGGAGCTCACACACTCCAGCAGCCCTTCAGCTGCCTGCCATACCGACTGTGGGAGCTCCGTGAGCGCCTAATGCTCAGCTGATGGCACTGCAAAACGCATGCTTAGATTTGGGCTTCTCCTTTTCCCTCCGAAGCCCTTCGTTGTAAGAGCTAGTTTCAGGAAGGTGGCTGTGCAGAGCTACAGCAGAGCGGTGGGACAGAGACAACCCGCCCCACTCTGCAACACAGCTACCCCTCGCAGCCACTGAGCACTCATGCCCACCGAAAGCAAGAACAGGAGTTTTCCAGGGTAAGGATGGAGAAAAGCAGCTTGGGATCTGGCCTGTCGTAATAGCTACTGTTACAGGATCCTCAGCAGCAATCATTGTTATTGAGAAGGATGGAGATCGTTCTCTAGCATTTCTTTCTGCCTCAGCCAAATACTTCCTGTTAACTGCTTTTTTAGAGATTTTTTGTTAAACTGAATAAATCATTGAGTATAGACCCTCTACACATACTAATTTATATGCAGCCCTTTGTTGAAGATAAGGCCTTTGTTTCTGCCACCAATGCTTCTTCACTACATTAATGACAAATCACCCAGCATATTCTTTTCCATAAGACATTTATATCTATATTGTCCTACAAATCTTAAGACTAGTCCCTCTCTCAAGTACCTTTGGTCAGCTGCATCCTTTTTTAAAAAAATGATTCTTGCTTTCTTTGCAAGATGATAATTTTACATGGCTTGGAGCAATGGTTGCCGGAGATATGCAATGCAATCCTAAGATTGTAAAACAACAAAAATGGGATAACTGAGCAGAGTTGAAAGTTATATCTGTACTGATTGTATGAAGTTCCCTTCTGTATAAGAAATTCCTCATGTCTGCTGGGCACCTGGGTTAGCTAAGCCAAGCCTGCAAGCCTCCACCACACTCACCTACCAAAACTCCACAGTGTGTCCAAGCCCAAAAGGGCTATCCTTCACATTACGTTCCAGGATTAACACTCCTAGCATGCAGCACAGCAGTACCCATATCCTAGAGCACAGAAAGGTCTTGTACACCGGACTTTCAGTCCATGGCCTGGCACACATGCAGGAGCTATCACATTTTGTGCATCCAGGGTCTGAGCACAAGCTTCCAGAGCCTGCTGCCTGCCTCCCATCACCAATATCCCCAAGATTATCCCTGGGGTATCAGTGACCTAAATACACTGGTTTGGATTTGAAAGTTGTTTTTGTTTTTGATGTTGCTGAGTCTCTAAAACCAGCACACGTAACAAACTGCCTATTTCCAAGCAGCGGTTGTGTAATTTTGCTCCCCACCCCCAGAGATGTTGCCTGCCATTCATTTAATGGGCTCAGTTTCACTGGGAAGTGCCTGGAGGAACCTTTTAGCTCCCTAATTAGCAACAGAAGGGGCCAGTCCTTGCCAGAGGTAGCAGTGAAACATTTGTGAGGTCTTCCGACAATAAGGGAGACAGAGAAGGGGCCATTTCCAGCTGGGAAAACAGTAACTTTTCTTCAGCATACAGTGCAGAACAGAGGACTAAAGAGATGTTAGGGGGAAGGTATATTCAGAAATGAGAATGGGCTTTCTGCGCAAGAAAGGAGCATTTGTGGAGGGGGAGGAAGAGGTTGGAGAGATTGTCCTGGGCTCTCCCAAGCTGTTCATTGCTCCTGCAATCCGACTTTTATGTAATATACCATGGAGCAGCACAGAGGCCTCATGGACTGGCTACCGGTGAGGGCAGGAGCAAGGTGTTGCTGCCGTCTGCTCTCAGATGTTTGAGCTGGCTCTTGTTAGTAAGATTCAGGAATTAACAGCTTGGAGGTGCTTAGGAGCTCAGTGTTTCCTCCAGGGACGTGATCACTGAGGCTGAGCACAGAGCCTGCCGTTCAGTGCCAGAGTAGACTTTGGTACCAAACAAATCTCCCACCAACCAGCTGAATGTCCTGAGACCTCACTGGAAAGGTGAAAACTTTGCTTGTCCATTGCAAGTAGGGCGATGTGCTGGGGGCTTTTCCTTAACCCCAAGGACACAGCCACACGTGGTAAGATCTCCAATTTTTCCCATCTAATCCCATCTCTGGGCATGGCTTTTTTCATGCAATACCAGTTGGAAAGAGTTGCATGTGCATGGACAGTCCCAGCTTGGACCTGTTGGACCATGGGGACCATTTTCCTTCAGAAGTCATGCAGGGAAATACAGCATTCAGTGTCTTTGGCCTGTAGGAGCAAAGATACAGCATAACACATGAAATCCTTGTTAGCCTTAGGACCTTCCTTAAAAGCAAAGGAAGAACATAACGTTCAAAGACAGAGTGATGCCATGGGGCAAGCAGGGTTTCGGGAACCTGGAAGAGCACAGGAGAGATCTGAAGCTTCCAGTTGTCCTGCCCTGCAACATCACTGGCCAGCAGCTCACTGGTAGTGGCCACCGACCAGAAAAAAAGAAGAGAGCTGGTCCCTGGTATAAGTCAGGAGACCATATTCACAAAGATCCCCTGTTAATGAGCACCATTTGCTTTCTAGTAATGCTTAAGACAGTGAACCTGATTTTGTGCATGCAAAAGGAAAATTACGCAGCAATGCCTTCATGCTGTAAGATGATGACTTGATGATCTTAAAAGGTCTTTTCCAACCTCAACAATTCTATGAATCTTATGATTCTGTGAAGGGCAGTGCATTACAGTTGGGGCCATATATCCCAGCAAGGGCCTTGCAACGGCTCTAAAGGTCAGAATAATCATTTCCAAGTTGCCACAGCATCTCAAGCTATAAAAGAGCTACGTTCAAAGGTTTTGTGCTCCATTCTTACCCCTGTTCAATAGCCCATTTCATAATGAGAAGTCACCAGCTTTCCTCCCCGTGTTTCAGGTTTCAGTATTAATGGCATTGATGAGGCTTGGATTATGATTACGTGAAACTGGCAACGAGAAACACATAAAGTCCAAAATAGAAAAAAGCCCAAATAGAAAAAAAAGTTGTATTACTGGTGCTGCGAGCTCCTCTTTCCCACAAGAGGGCACCCAGTATTTGCAGAACTACTGCTTGGCCTTTGGGTGCTTTCTCCAGCAGCAGGTCACACTGTACCAGCAGTAGCGAACGGTCCGGGAGAGCTGGCAGGTTGTGTTGTGTTTGGCTCCTCCTGCTTGTATCCAGCTGTTAAACCAGCTGAAAAAATACATTACGGTAACATTTCCATGTCTGTATTTTCTATCATTGCTGCAGGGGTGATCCTGCAGATCAGTGACAAGAGCAAGAGAAAAGCATAGGAAACAAGCTTTCTGTTAGTATGTGATTTGTGCAATGGGAACATATGAAAGCCCTTTATAAAATGATGCCTGTCACACAGGGACTGTGGGATGGCAGCATTTGGAAGTTTAGACAGAGGTGCAATAGTGAGATTCAGTGTATCAAATTTTATTCTCTCTCCTTTTGGTTTTGTTTTGGTTTTTTTCCCATGCCAGAGTAGCAGCTGAACCAGCAAAAGCACAGCACTGGGACAGAGGTAGAATTTTTTCTAATAGTGCTCCGAAGGGGCTTTTTAAAAATGGGTTTGCTAAGACGTCTGCCATTAAGAATAAGGGATCCTGCCCCAATGCAGGGAGATGCTCTGAGACATTTTTGCAGGTCCTTTCCTGTGGGATTCCCCTTTCCATTTATGAGACATGCATCAAAATCTCGTGGGAGGCAGCCTTGCTGTCTCCAGCAAGCAGTTTCTGCCTGAATTTGTGCATTTTGGCCTCGAGAGGTTGTAAGAGAGGAGGGGAAAAACCCCTTGCTTTCCACTGCTGCTGCATCCCAGGATGGAATTTCCTCCGGGAACCCTTTGATCTCTGCTCACCAGCACTCACACAAAACTCCTGCACATACCCTGCATTTCAGTAGATGGGATCCTGGCATCCCAGCTGTTTCAGATTTATCGGGGGTGAAGGTGGTGGTGAAGTGTTGCCTTTTAGCCCCAGGGTATTAGTGGCCTTGGTGTGTCACCTTGTATCTTAAGTAAAAGCCATTCTGACTTTCCCAAGCTTTTTATACAGAAAGCAGCAACTTCTGTCTTTTCTTTGTAGCTGTAACTAGCTCTGCTGGCTCTTCTCCCACATTCCTGGTATAGATAAATTCACTCACAGCTGTTTAAGCCAGTCCTTCCTCCACCAGCCTTTATGCTTTTTCCCAGTGCTAAGTAAGAAACAGAATTTCCTCGAGGTCTCTTTTGTCTACTGAAGACATCACAGCCTGCAGTACCTCAACCTGGCTCTTTACAGGGTCCTCAGCTACCTTCCACATGGGTTGTAGTTCTTTCCCCTTGTTGCTAATAATTCTCTTGTCTTCTGACTATAGTCCCTCTGCAATCAGCGATATCATCTTCCAAGAGGCCTCAAAAGAGCTGGTTTTGTTTGGGAAATAGAACCTTAAAGCTAAGTAATCCCAGACGGATGTAACCAGAAATAGCTGTGGTGTAGCAATAAACTGAACTTTGACCAAATGAAGGATTTACAAGCTTTTCTTCCTGATGACTCTTTTTTGATGGCACAGTGGCTGCATATGAAGTCACGGTATGAGACCTAACCATCACAGAGCTCACTGGTGGTGGTACTTCGCTTAGAGCGTTGCATGGAGATAGGAATCATTTTCTCTCACAGTAAGATGTAGTTATTCCTGGACTGAAGCACAGCAAGGACACAATTTAGGAAAGAGAAGCCTTTACCTAGTAAGATTTTACTAATCATGAAGGAAATGAAGTCTAAAAATGAGCTAAAACAAAGCATTGATTTCTGTGGAAAATGAAAAGCAACTTTTCCTTTTTTGTTTGGGCTGCTGCAGATCACAGGTGCACATGGAATAGAGCCACACGATGCACAGGTCAGAAGGGGCACATGGAGGTCAGCTCATCGCAGCTTCTGCTCAGAGCAGGTCCAGGTAGATCAGGTTGCTCAGTGCCTTGTTCCTGTCAAATTTTGATTGCCTTTAAGGATGGAGATCCCACATCCTCTCTGGGCCCCTGTCCCAGTGTCTGAATACCTCCATGGTGAACTAATTTTTCCTCACATCTAACCAGAATTTCCCTCCTTGCAATTTGCGTCCATTGCCTTTTGTTCTTGGTCCATTTTTCCTACACTCTCCACTAGGTAGATGTAGACAGCAGTAAGACCCCACCTTTTGCCTTCTCTCCTCCAGGCTGAACAAGCCCAGGTCTCTCTGTCTCTCCTTGTACACCACATGGCTCCAGCCCCCCAGCAGCCTGGTGGCCCTGACCACCAAGGGTGGGCAGCCTCACTCCAGCCTTTCCTCTGCCAGCAAGGCCAGAACTGGACATGGCACTCCAGATGTGGTCCCACAAGTGCTGAAGAGAGCGAAGGATCACCTCGCTCAGCCTGCTGGCTAACACGCTTGCTGTCTAGCCCTGTACGCACTGGCCTTTGCTGCACCTTGTTGACTCAGGCTCAGCTGAGGACCTCAGGCCAGGCTCTGCAGAGCTGCGTTCTGTGCATCTGGCGTCCAGCCTGTGCTGATGCACGGAGCTATTCCCTCCGCGTGCAGGACTTGGCATTTGTCTCTTGCTGAACTTAATCTGCAAGTGCACGCTTAGGCAATAGGTGGCACTGATGGTTGGTGTAGCTTGCATTGTCACCAAGAGAGTGTCGCTGCGGAAGAGAAAGCCAGCAGAGGAGACACCTGGGTTGTTTCGCTGGGAGCTGTGGCTAGGCGAGGAGGAGCGGACATGTGGCAGGAGATGCTTCCAAACGCCTGGTGAGATCTCTTTGGCACAGGGAGGAGGGACTCTAAACAGGGGTCCCCAGGGTTGGGGCAGGAGAAAGGCCCTGTGGGGTCCACCAGGCCATCGGTGGGTGGGAGCATGCAGCTGAGCTTCCCTGAGCATGGGTAGGGAGGAGGCTTTATAAGACTGAGCCTTGTTCTGTGCCACTCAGAGAGCTGTTTCTGGGACATGCTTGCTTTGTTAGCAGTGCCGAGTTTGTGCTGTTGCCGTGATAACTGGTTTCATGCCTCTGACTCACTAAAATCCAGGATGTAAGTGCAGGGGGTTGTTATTACTTGTTGCATAAGCTACTCAGCCTCCAGGGACGTGGAGGCTGACACTGTTTACTCTTAGGAGCTCTTGGTCTTCTTTGTCTGGGAGTGGTTTCAGGAGATACTTCCTTAAAAATCACATAGACTGTCTCAGAGATCAATTACCCAATTGCCTTCACTACTGCTGGGCTGTCCAGTACAGGCACTGTGTTCTGCATCACAGGTAGCAGTGGGAAAGGGTACTAGGCAAAAAGAAACACCCAGTGAACTTGGTTTTTCATGGAGTTTCCTGTCCTTTTTAATTTTTTTTTGTCTCAAGGCATCATAATTATGACACCAAACAGCTCCCTCATCTAGCTGCCTTCCACAAGGCAGAGTAACAAGACTTTCTCTGTTGCTTCTAAGTTTTTGGTAGATTTTAGATTCTGCTTTTCTTGCAAGAGAATCTACCAGGCTAAAAGAGAACCAAAGAGGATGTTTTCTTTTTCTTGCGGGCAGATGAGACCTAAAAGCTTGGTATCCAGTCAGGAGTAGTTGGAAGTAGCAAAGGTACAGCAGCTCACTGAACCTGAACAGGGAAGGGTCCCACAAGCTGCTCCTCATGCCAGCCCTGGGCAGGATGAGTACCACGTGGCTGGCAGCAGAGTAACCCTTGAGCTTGGAAGTCCCCTGCCAAGGCTGGGCCCCTATCGCTACACAGCTGCCAAAATAAACTATTTACTTGGCTGAAGTAACACAGCCCTCTGTAGGATGAAACACCGCAAGGACACCTACCCAGTTGTTCAGTGCCTTTTATCTAAATTGTGCTGAAGGAGGGAATATTATGGTGACAAACTATCTAGCTAAAACACAGCCCAGAAACACTGTCTCTGTTGCCAGCCAGCTGAACAGCTTGTGATCCCATGGCTGCGCAGTAAATGGTGCTGGCAGGGGATGTTCCTTGCACCATCCCCAAGGGATGGTACCATTCAGACAACACTATCAGACTAAGAATCTTTCCCACCCCACCCCCACCCCCATTTTCTAGGGATGGCATCTTGTCCCGGATCAGGTAAGTGAAATAGCTGCTCTGTGCTGAGGAGTTCACTTTTTATTAGCACCTGGGTTGGGGCACAGCATAGTCCCTTCCATACCCTGTATGACAAAAAATCTTCATTCACAGTCTTCTTTGAGCCCCCTGCAATAGCCCCAGACAGCTCTGCTAATCCCCAAGGGAAGCCGGAGAGCTTGAGGCACAGGTCAGAGGGATGGGAAGGGACACTACATTTAGGACTGATTGCTGAAGGGTTTGAACGGTTTTAAAACATTGCTGTCTGCCTGTTACATCCAGCTCTGGTGCCTTAGCTCCCACACCTCAAGAAAGTCTGAAACTTTGCTGTCTAGGTAAGAAAAAGAGGCACCAGACAGACAAGTTGAGACCTTTACCTATGGACAGCTATGGTGGAGGGCTAGCGTTGCCCTAAAAGATGACTGAATCTGTAGGGGAGCTATGTATATAGCACAGTCAAGGGGCATGTCTAGCACATCCAGCTGTCTCCAGCAGCTGAAAACTCTTGTCTCTGCTCCTCAGCCCACTCTGTGCAGTTTTTATTCCTGAAGCTGTCCAGGTGCTACTATCCCATTCACTTCAGTACCTGCCTTAAAACAGATAGATCCATATCCTACTGATCCTTGTCTCCCAGGGCACACCTGGTTCGTAAGGAGTGGGACAGAGAAGCCTTGTGATTAACAAGTCCTGATCAGCAAAGGCTTAAGGTCCCTAAGAAACACTGGTAGATGTAACCCTGCCACAAATCCTGCCTGCGATCTTCAAAAATAACAGAAACAGCCAGCCCCTGCTGACTGCATGGGGTTTGTTACTCACATCCAACCAATGTGACTACAAGCCTCAGCATAGTCCCTTTACCCTTGACACTTCTGTTGGGCGCAAACAATTTTATGCCTCCCCAGGTCATTTGAATGTTCTCAGAGGAATGCAGTCCTGGTCCCTGTGGCCGCTCTGAGCGTTGGAGGGATGCTGGTTTACTGGCTGAGGTCTAGACACAAGATCAAGACTATTGAAATGGGCAATGGATGGTGGGGCTCAGATGAAAGACCTCTAAAAGGGAAAGAAGATGAAAGTATCTGTCCCTTCAAGATTGAAACATCTGACAAAGAACTTGAGGTACCCGTGGCTGGGAGGTAAGGAGGGGCAGAAAGTTGCAAGGTGGAGCCAGTTCATCACCCACCTTACTGCTTTGAGGTGAGTGATGTCTTGGGGGCAATAGCCAGCGCAGGTCCGTTAGATGATGCTCTGGCTCACTGCCCTTTATGAATGGGATTTGAGCTCAGATTCACTGCAATGTCTTTATGCTTTCTGAGACCACAGACTCTCAATGCAACCTGGGGCTGCTCCTGCAGAAAGGCCATGCTTTGAGCAGCAGAATTTGACAGCAGGTCTGCAGTGGTGGAATGGGGTGGGAGGGCACCGGGATAGCAAAGGCACCAGTAGGGCAGGACTGAGGGGCTTCCACAGAGGACAGGGTTGGAAGGGTGAAGAAGGATGGGGTCCTTCTTCCTTCTGTCCCTACAAGCCTGTCACTAATTATCTGGCCAACTAGCAGTCGGTAGCACAGGCTAAGCTGCTTGTTCTTCTCTCAGCTGGCAGTGCTGGCAAGTTCCTAGTGCCAAAAACCCTAAAGCGAGTTAGCAGTAAGGCAAGCGTAGAACCCACTACTCCTGAGTGCCCTAGGGGAACTGCTAACCTGTAGAAAAATATATTCTCCATATAAATGATTCAGGAAGTTATACAGAGTATGGCAGTGCTTCAGGAGGGCTTGTGGTGTCCCAGAGAGAGACACAGAAGCCGGTGGAGCCTGTTCATGCCTGCCTTAGCATAGGGCACATGCAGGCATCTGGCCAGCCTTGCAAGAGCTCCTGTCCGCAGGACCTGCATCGCCGCCTGGAGCAGGCCCGCTACACACCGCAGCTGGAAGGGGC
The DNA here is from genome assembly GCF_023634155.1 of Falco peregrinus. Classification (NCBI taxonomy): domain Eukaryota; kingdom Metazoa; phylum Chordata; class Aves; order Falconiformes; family Falconidae; genus Falco; species Falco peregrinus. Next base: position 1,169,756 of record NW_026599603.1, read on the forward strand.
TGCCTTCCGCTACGGCTTCAACTCCGTCTACCTGCAGAAGGTGGTGGCCTTCCGGAGGAGCCAGTTTGACTGGCGCAAGCAAGTGGAAATCCTGAACAAATATCCCCATTTCCGAACCACCACTGAAGGTGAGGGAGTCTCTGTGGCTTGAGCAGGTCTCACTCTGAAATGCACAGAGAGAATGGGGGGCTTTAAGAGGTTACTATATTAAGACAACAGTACGCATAACAGCTTAATGAAGGATCAGTAGTGGAGGCTATGTTATTAATAACCCTCTATAGATTAAGATCATTGCACAGTGGTGATAAGATTAGATCTGCTTGAAGATGGGCTTCATCTGGCTCTGAACCTGCACGAAATAACAATGAGGTTTTCTTCTGCTATTGCCTTGAAGCCACCTTTGAAAATGTAAAATTTACCCAGGCCCTGAGGTTGGAATATCCACCACCACCACCCAGTTTAGCCAGGTGAGGTTAGCCAGACTTTAGATAAGTGATCTGCAGGTTAAACTTACATCCTGCGCTTACTTTTTCCATGTTTCTCTTTTTATCACCCACACATTTTGTAATTTAGTCATGTTTTTGCATGTGTCTTAGCTGCATTATGCTATTCATTGAAGTGCAGCTGTACTTATATACTGTAAGACCAATTTCTCAGGAGGTGGATGCTCAGTCTCCTGTGACCCCAGTAACTGGGACTGGGATCAATACCTCTGTCTGTAAGTAAAAGATGAGACACAGGTAAAATACCAGGCATGTCCTTTCAGCTAGGCATCTTCTTGCCATGGGTGGATTGTGTACCTTCTGCTGTGAATGCTAATCACAGTTTTGCCACCCTCCTTCTTCAGAGTTTGGAACAGAAACTGTGATGGAACTAAGGCTTTAATTTATCTGTCTGGATGTGTGGCAGGGATTGATATCCATTTTATCCACGTGAAGCCCTCCTATGTCCCTCACGGTCGAGCTGTTCAACCTCTGCTGATGGTCCACGGCTGGCCTGGCTCCTTCTACGAGTTCTACAAGACTATCGCTCTACTCACAGAGCCAGCTGAGCATGGCCTGAATGAGGGTGACATGGTGTTTGAGGTCATCTGCCCATCCATCCCAGGATATGGCTTCTCTGAGGCACCACACCAGAAAGGTGAGCGATGAAAAGGCGCTGTTGGAATTGCCAGGTTCTTGGAGCCTCAGTCATCCCTGGCCCTCACCAGGGAATGCAGTTTGTGAATGCAGATGCTTGGCTCTGCACTAACACCCATGTGGCTGAGGCTCTGGGGCTGCCTGTGGAGATCTGGAAGGTAATGGTAGCTGGAAAACAGGTCTGCTTTCCACTCTATCCACTTTCCACTGAATTTCCATCTTGTGTTCACTGTATTGCCAAGGAGCAAGGCAGAGCAGCATAGCACACTGTGCCTTTACACAGCAGCATACTCATGTGCCTCTGTCAGACCATGATCTTTGGCCAGGGGATGATACACCAAGACAAACAGGTTTCCTCTCTTTCTCTTTACCTACAGGCTTTGACAGCAAAGCAACTGCTCGGAAATTTCATAAGCTGATGAATAGATTGGGCTCCAAAGAATACTACCTACAGGGAGAAGACTGGGGATCTCTTATTACCACAAACATGGCCCAGATGCTGCCACAGTGAGTAGCAAAGGGAATCAGTGCAGAGAAGGTTTCTCCAGTTCTTACCCTACCTTCTGGCTCCACGGTCCGGGTCCTGCCTTCTGTTTGCCCTGCCTCTCATCGCCTTCTGCTTTGTTTTCTCCAGGGGTATCCCCACCCCTGTGCATTCAGTCATATTCATGCGCTTTGCATTGATAGTGGTATTTGCATTCTCACGCTTTCTAAATTTCATAGAATCATAGAAGCATTTAGGTTGGAAAAGACCTTTAAGATCATTGAGTCCAACCATAAACCTAACACTGCCAAGTCCACTGCTAAACCAGGTCCCTAAGTGCCACATCTACACACCTTTTAAATACCTCAACCACTTCCCTGGGCAGCCTGTTCCAACGCTTGACAACCCTTTTAGCGAAGAAATTTTTCCTAATATCCCATCTGAACCTCCCCTGGCACAACTTGAGGCCGTTTCCTCTCATCCTATCACTTGTTACCTGGGAAAAAGTGACCAACACCCACCTTGTTACAACCTCCTTTCCTGTAGTTTTAGAGAGCAAGAAGGTCTCCCCCAAGCCCCCTTTCCTCCAGACTAAACAATCCCAGTTGCCTCAGCTGTTTCTCATAGGACTTGTTCTCTAGACCCTTCACCAGCTCCGTTGCTCTTCTTTGGACACATCTTTCTTGTAGTGAGAGGCCCAAAACCGAACACAGTATTCGAGGTGCAGCCACACCAGTGCTGGGTACAGCATCACTGCCCTTGTCCTGCTGGCCACGCAATTTCTGACACAAGCCAGGATGCTGTTGGCCTCCCTTATCTAGGGAAGAGTTGTACAGAGAAAAATGGAGTGCTGTTTGGCTTCTCTTTCACTAGGCATGGAAGTAAGCTCTGCTGCATTTTGATTTGAGACCTCAAGGATCATCATTCTAAATCAGGAAGGAGATAAATTTAAAATTGGCAGGGAGAAAAGGAAGGAGCTCAGCCTTTCAGCAGCTGATCAGTACCATGAAGTATAGGACTTTCCTGGATGGAGATGGCACCAGCTGTACCATTTTTAACTCTCCCAAATTTTTTTTGAAATCACGATAAATGTGAAGGGCTTATGTATTTGGCTTAGTGAAATGCTTCTATTACAGCTCCCGTCAGACTTATTTTCTAGAAAATTTGGAAACAGAAAACTGCTTGATTTAACCTTCTATTCATTAACTTGATTTCAGATCTGTGAATCTTATCTTCGCTGGCAGAGAAGGTTTGAGAAGGATGATAACCGTGATGCTTGGGGCTTATATACCATGGCTCATAGGCTTTACTAGGGAAGATGTTCGACATATGTATCCTTTCATCCAGAAGAATATACATGAACTATTGCGAGAGTCTGGATACTTACACATCCAAGCCACCAAACCAGACACTGCAGGTAATGAACCTTCTCTATATCACTATGAACTCTGTATACTGACTGCTTAAGGCATATAAAAACATAGTTGAACAAAAGCCAACCATGTTTGAGAAGCAATGAATTCTGGTGACTGAATGCAAGACATGGGGACAAGAGCTGTGTAAAAGGAAGTGAAAAGGAACCACTTAAAAAAAGATGGAGACTACAAATATCACTTTTCAAGGTCTTTTAAATGGCATACCACTTCTCTATGGCAAAGAACCCCTTTGCAAAAAGCCTCTTAAAGTAAAGCACAGGACCCTGAAATTGAAGCTTCTAGAAATAAATGTGGGTGAAAACAAGAAAAATACGATAAGCAAGTGCAATGTGAAACTTGCAGAAAGGTAGACACAGCCATAATACCTGAAGCCAGAAGCAGGATGTAGTGGGACCAGTAGATAAGGAGTCTGAAGAAAGGTATGGCCATCTCAGAAAAGTTAAATGATTTATTTGTATAATATTATCAAAGATGATGGGGTATTCCTTTATTGAAATAAACCCTCATCAGGAAAGACAGCAGAGCTCTCTCAGACTGGCATCAGGTATGGAGACCATAGAAGGAATAGCACCCCATCCTGGCATTTAACTGGAAAAGAGGAAACTCAAAGTGAAACGTCAGCTAATGCCTAGTCTGTTGCTTGAACTGATTGCAGTATCAGAGAAATAAAAGGAGACAAACCAGATACCAGGTTGGGGTTTTTTGGGTTTTCTTTTCAAAAGCCAAACAATGAAGACAGCCCCCAGAAAAACAAAGACCAGTATGTCTAGTGTCTGACCAGAAAACTAGCAGAAATGTTTTTAAAAGGAGAATTGATTTACAGGTGATAATATCACAGGGAAATCATGCTTCAAATATCAGAGCTCTGGCAGGATCAAGAAGCTGTGGATCTAGTAATGGAACATATTTAATTTCCAAAAAAAGTTTTGTTGAGGTTTTTGGGTATAACATTCTCATACTCAAGGAGATTCAAATACAAGCAAAGCTTTTCAGCAGAGTACAAACCACAAAATGTGTCGCTGCGGTGAAGCTCTGCCAGCTGACTGTGGCAATTACTAGAGTCGGGAGGTTTTTATAGAATTTCCCCAGGACTTTTTTCAAAAAGGCACTTAATTAATGTCCTCTAGGTTTGCAGTGTATGTTCCCACAGGGACTGCAGCTTTTTCCTCAGGAGCTAGTACATACACCACGGGTCTGGGCAAAGGAGGTCTTCAAGAGCAACATCACTTACTCTTACATGCCACGTGGAGGGCATTTTGCTGCCTTTGAGGAACCAAAGCTTCTGGCACAAGACATCATGCACTTTGTCAGAAAGGTGGAACAGCTGTGAACATGCACTTTAGATACATGTATAGAACAGAAGCAAGTTGTTCTGCCATCAGCAGAACCTTTACTTTGAGGGATCAAATAAATCCAATGTAATCACATAGAGAAAACAACATTTCATTTTGATAATCATTACAGTACTAAAATAGTTAATGACGCTCTAAAGCTTTTCTAAAGAATAAAAGAAAAAACCCCAAATTAAGCAGCTTGCCTTCTTTCACTCCCGGCACCATATCATTGCTGCACTCATAGTTCAAGCGTAACAGAATACATAAACAGTTTACTGCAGTAACACTGCACTCATCCGGGGGAGAGAGTAGAAAGAAACCGGCCCCTTGATCCTTTAGAACTAAGGCTTCTGTTTAAAAGCTTCTTTAAACACTTGAGTGCTAGCGTCTGAAATATGCATTACAAGCAGCTTTGGTGGAAGTGTAAAGGGTTTTGCTCTCCTGAGCACAAACACTCCCACGTTCAAGTTATATTTCATTCAAGAGACCAGGAATTACATATTCAAGTGGGCAGCTGCACACAAGGCAGCTTTCTTCATTCTAACAGTTTTTCCCCCTATGGGTAGCTTTAGCAGCTGCTACGCTATGTAAACAGATGTTTAATGGATAATAAGGCAGAGACAGCATTCCTAGTGTGCTCCAAGCTCAAAAATACCAACTTAATTTTCTCTTAGTTCTTTATCATTCCATTCCAAATGGTAAAGTTAAAATATGCACCAAGCGTAGCAGGTTACTTCAACCTTTACCCTCATTTCAAATGATTCTTATCACACCATCGTGCAATTTTTGCTAGCAAGAAGCTGCAAGCAACCTTGCTACCAGTAGGCTCGAGTTTCTCTTCAAACGGGATAGAGCTGTTTGGAGCTGTTAAGCTCACTACATTACAGACACGTCTAAGTAGCTGACTGAAGGTTAAGTCCAGCAGACACCTAGCTTTGACACACTGTGCAAAGCTCTCAAGTGTTTCTCACCCTCCCTCCTTCTCCCATTCTGCACTAGACACCAGGCCAGAAGAAAGGGCTCGAGTTCTGCTCCCAAGTAATACGTTCTGACTTTGAACAGGAATTTGACAAGTAAAGATAGCGCTGAACTTGATCACACTCGCCTCACCGCCTCTTCACATTTCATAAACATTTAAGAGTCTAAGACTTAGAAGTAAAAGCAAGCAAGAAACTAACTTTTATTGTTGTTGTCTTAAGTGAGAACAAGCTAGCATATTGGGACAGGAGTCCTATGCAGGAGCGGGCTGGAAACTAATGAGAGAAACAACTAGGTATTGTGAAGGAGAACAGGAAAGATAAACATGGTTATCTAGTGTTTAATAGGTGTCTGCACGCTTGTAGAGATATATAGCTATGTAACTGCATGAATGATTCCTGCCCTGAGCCTGGTGGCGCATACAGCTGCGGTTTGTGTCCTGGCTCAGAGATGTAAATAGGGGCTTCTCTGTTTTGGTGAAAGTGTTTCTCTTTGCATAAAAAAAGAGGGAATGAAGGGAGTGACCCCAGAGGTATGTTCAGAGAAGGCATGCTATGTTTCGAACTTTTTGACTGAACCAGTTCTTGTTTGGTGTGGCCTTCCACCTATGTATAATGTTAATCCAAAAGAAGATGATATTGTTTACACTTTGAATGTCGATCATTGTCTTTCTGTTGATGCTAATGTAGTAGGAGGCTATGATTGGGAACGTATTGCAGCGGTTCTTCTCTTATCCGGAGTAACAGCAGGGAAAGCATTAAAGAGTTAAATCACCTTGTTTGGTAGGCGGTTAAGCATGTGAGTCAAAATTGCCGCTGCTTTTTGTTGTTGGTTCAAGGACATGGCTGTGAAGATTTTGATGGTATGTGCTGCGTGGATTTTAGGCGCCCCATTGCAGCAACATGTTATCAAAATCTGAGAAAATTTCAGCCTTTTTGGCATCCATTCACTCAATTGGCAGTATTGTTTGTTTGCTATTACCTTGGTTGCTGTCAGGTTTGCAAGGGCCCTGCAGAACATGGCAAACCTGGTACTAGCTGTTCAAAAACAAAAAGGGGAAATTGTAAAATTGTACGGAACAGAGACAGTGGGTTATTTTGCCATTGATAATGTGTCTTAGTTGCTTTTTTATTTGTTCTATTACTTATACCTTGTTTTTACTCGTTCGGTTTCAAAGGTTCTTTTTGTGCAACAGGAAGGGGGAGATGCAGGAGCGGAGCGGGCTGGAAACTAGGACCATGCATGGCAATCCGTTAGCTGAGGGGAATGTGCTCGAGCTTGTCTAGACAATGATGAGGCATGTTTACAGAGCACAGGGGAGTGGGGGACAGATGGCGCCAAGGAAGGCGCCAAGGAAAGGCAGCACCTTGCTGTTAATTGATGGCAGTTAACCACCAATCAGGGATTGCCTAGTATGCAAGGCTTAGCTTCAAGAACCAATCTGTTTAAAACGCGCAGCTTCTGAAAGTGTATAAAAACGCGTGCTTCTGTACAATAAATTGACATTTGCTTGCATCAAGCTGCGTCCCGTCTCTTCATTCGCCGCAGGGGCGTGTGGGCTAACAGCAATTTCATGGGTGAAAAAGAAGGAAAGCACTGAGTCCATAACACAAATTAGTAATAAGCTATTTCTTCTTGCAGCTCCCATCACCTTTGGCTAATAACAATCTTTGACAGCAAAGTAACGATTAAAGTCCTCAGGACCAAATTTAACCCACTGACCATGAAGTGGCAAATGAATCCGCTCTTGTGGCTGAAGTCAAGAATGGCCAGTGGTACCAAAGGGACCGATGTTTCTGTGTGTTAGTTCTAGGGAATCATGCTCTGCATTTCAGTTATGGACTACGTATTGCTGGCTCTGCCCTGAGTTACGGATGATACACTAAAAACCTCACCTGTCCCACCATCAGGTAGTCATGGTCTTCTGGCACTCTCGCTGCACAGGGGGAGAGAAACCCAGATTCATTTCACTGAAGAAATGCAAAAGACAACCTCAGGAATGCCGAGAAGAATTTTTTGTGAAGTGGACATTTTTCTGGATTTTTCAGATTTGCATTCAGTATGCTTTACTTAAGTTTTAGCTGTTTACACTGAGCAACATAATTCTTAATAAATTATTACCGAGGGGAAAAAAAATGCAAAGCCTCTTGGGAAGACGACAGCATGAGGTTACTAGAATCGCAGGCCGTTAATTCCTTGGGTAAAGCAACATCCTTCTGTGGTGCTGGATTTAGCTTTGATGACAACATTGACAAAATTTCTGCTTCTGGTTTAATTTGAAGTGTGAAACTCTGTTAGCCACCCCGCCCAAACACCATTTTCCTCACTTCAGCTATGCGGAAGAGCAGAGGGATATTACTTTCAGTTTAAAAATAGGAACGGTTTCCCATCAGTTTATTCAGTTTTGCCCCCTTTCTGGAACTTACTGCGCTTTTACTTGCCTTGGTGGTTAGGGGCTGTGCTGTAAACCAAAGCAATAAGGACGACTTTAGTTAAAGAAGAGGTTTGGGTTTGTACCTTCTTGCTAAGAAATTTTACGACAACTCCAAGATAATGTATTTGAGGTCACGAAACACACAGGTGCTCAGTCTCCTCACTACTGCCTTGCTTTGAGGGCAGCCAAGAGAGAGGAATGTCATTTTCTTCCGCCACTGCTGGTGACCTGTGGGCAAGATGCAAGCAGAGAGAGAGATCACCGCACTCTTCCTTCCCCGGCTCCCTGCTCTTCTTTGCCTGTTGGTTCGTAGCAGATTCCTGTTCTGCAGCGGTAAGGATGGTTCTGCTGGTTCCTGCAGTCTGCCTGCAGTCACAGCTGGCAGCACAAGGCTGAGGAGAGGGCAGATCTGCACCAGTGCAGCTCAGGCACCGCCTCAGAGCTGTGCCAGCGCACAGTGCAAGCACTCGCAGTGACAAAGGTGCCGCTTAAGAGTTCTGGCCTTTGTGAATATAGCTAATCTTGTTCTTTCTCTTTTTTCCTCTCTCTTTTCTTCACACACACGCACACCCCCACACCCTCCCTTAGCCAAGTAACATCGTGGTACCCAAAACATCCTGTGGCAATTAGTTCCCCGGTTTCCCTGTGATTAAGTACCTGATTTGATTTCTCCTATTTGAAAACCTCCAGCAGTCGTGCTTGCCTCCTTTACACTAACTACAACTTTACTACCTATGTTTTTATACAATAACCGCCCCTCTGAAGATTCCTTCTTCAGTATTTCCTTCCGCTGAAGCTAGCTCTTACCCTCGCTGCTGATTTTCTCTGCCCCATTTTAACCCCACCTGATCTGTTCTGGCGTGGGGATCAGAGCTGCACAGGTCTGGGGGGGTTTAGGGCAAACGTGACACAATTCCCGATTTGTTCCGCGTTCCTCTGCGCTCCTCATAAATTTGCTTTTCCTTTTGTGAACTGCCAGTGGTTTTTAAGCCGACACTTTGCAACACCTGCTCTGCCGGCAGCATTCCTCCCGGCGGGGTAAGCACCAGCCCGGTGCACCCCCGGCACATGGAGCAGCTCCCCAGCCCCCCGCTGCCCGCGTCCCCCTCTGTCCCCCCCGTCCCCTCCGTCCCCGCCACCCGCGCCCCCGTCCGTCCCCTCCGTCCCCGCCGCCCGCACCCCGCGACAGCGCAGCGGCCCGGGCAGGCCCGGCTGCTCAGCAGAACCCGCCCCCGCCCCGCCCCTCCCTGGGATGCGAGGTGTCACGTGGCCCTGCGGCCCCGCCCCCTTTCCCGCGCGCGGTCCCGGTGCGGCGGGCAGCCATGGCGGGGCGCGGGGCTGCGGAACGCGTGCTCCCCGCTCTGCCCCGCCTGCAGCCGCTTTCCACGGCCCGGCGCCCGCCCGCGCCGTGGTTCGAGGACCTCCAGGCTGCCGCCGGGACGGCTCCGGGCTGGCGGCGGGGCCGCCCCGAGCGGCAACTTTCGGCCCCGGGCCTCAGCCGCCCGGTCGCTCACGGAAGCTAGGGGAGATGCTGGTGGCAGCGGAGCTGAGGGGCCGGCGGGGTGAGGGGACCGGCGGGGCGGAGGGGGTGGCCGAGGGGACCGGCGGGGCGGAGGGGGATGGCTGAGGGACATGGCCCGGCTGAGGGGACTTGGGGAGCTGAATGGACGGCGGGAGCTGAGGGGGATGGCGGGGCTGAGGGGGGCGGCGGGGCTGAGGGCACCGGCGAGCTGAGGGGGGGCCGGGCTGCGGCCGTGCCGTGCCGAGGGACCGGGGCGCTGCGCGGACCAGCGCCGCGGCGGGGCTGAGGGCCGGGGGCCGCGCGCGGCGGGCGGCGCCTCGCAGGCGGGGCACGTGCCGTTCGGCGCGTGGCGGGGGAAGCGGAGGAGCGGGGCGGCGGTTGAGCGCGGCGTTGGTGCCACCTACCGGCACGGACGCGTCGCAGCAGCCCGGCCCCGTCAGTGCCGACACCTTCCCCGCCAGGCTGCGGCGGCTGGTCAACAGCCCGCGCTGCCGCTCCGTTCGCTGGGGCGCCTCCGGCCGGGGGCTGGTCATCAACCAGCCGCGCTGTGAGTGCGAGCTGCTGGGCGCCGGGCCGGCCGTCGCCGCGCAGCCGGGTGGCCGTGGGGCAGCGGCAGCCGCCGGTTTCTTCAAGACCACGAACTTCAGCAGCTTCATGCGACAGCTCGGTCTCTATGGCTTCCGCAAGGTGGGGGTGTTGCCGGGGAGCAGTGTGCTGGGGCCGGGCCCAGAGGGTGGACAAGGCAACGGTGGCAACGGCACCGGGCCCCTGCATCGCTTCCGCAGCCCCCACTTTTGCCGCGACCGCCACGACCTCCTCGTCCACCTGAAGCGCCTGACGAAGGGCAACAAGGCGAAGATGGCAGCGGGCCTGGATGTGACCAGCCGCCCACCCAACCGCTTCCAGCGCTTGCTTGGCACGCCACTGAACGGGCAGCCGCTGCCTCCGCCCTCGACGCTCAGCAATGCCAACAGGCCTGGTGAGTCGGAGGGGGCCGTGTGGGGCCTTGGTGGGTTTTTGAGAAGCGCTGGGTGGCATGGGATTTGGAAATCAGCACTCCCCTGAGGGAGAAGGGTTACCTGTCCTTGCCGGTGGCATCTCCGTTCACCTGGTGTAGGGAAGCTGTCGTTGTTTATGCAGGTAGATCTGCTGCCAGTAAGCATGAGTAGCATGGTTCACACGTATTTCAGGCTGCCTGTAGACTATAGTACAGTCTCCATTGCGTGCTACACTAAGAACACCCTTGCCCGATCTCTGTGGAGCTGGCACAGCTCTACCAGATGAACGTTACCGCTTCTTGCCCGTCGGTAAGGATGCCCGTCAGTAGGGGTGCTTAATAAGCTGTCATTAATTGTGTGCGAAACAGTGAGTCATGTGAAGTGATAATTAGAGCATCGTGTTAGTTTTGTGCAAAGGAGGCAAGACCTGGTAGTAAGATTTTTGTCGGTTGTCTCCTGAAAAAGAATTCACAAGCTATGCAGTTTTTAAAACGGATTGCATGAGTAGGTGAGAGCTAATTAGAAAATAATACTGCTGAAAAGCCCTAGAACGTGTTTTCTTTCTTTCTAACGCTCTTTGAGAGGATCTGAGTTTTCCCAAGACAAGTCTGAGCCCTCAGGATTATTCCACACGTTTTGTATCGGCCCGAAAGCTTTGTAGCTGGCGCTGTGTAAGGCAGATGTGAATATCTTGCTTTGCAGTGCTCTTGGGCTGCTCTAACTGTGGGCTGCTGCCAGAAGAGCACTCCTGCTTCCCATTCCTTTGGTGGCGTGTTAACTGTCATCTTCCTTGCAGCTGATACAGCAACGTGTTGGTTCAGCGCAACGATCGGAGAAGACTTCAACAGCCTTTTTGTGGCTGGCTCCTGGACCCGGGTGATGCACCCCGTGGGTGCAGAGCTGTAAGGCGCGGTGTAGGAGGAGCGGCAGGACTGTGCGACCAGGGGAAGGGGAGAAGCAGTTGACGGTACTGCTCTCTGCAGCACCGGCTGGCATTTGGAGCAGAGTAGGGTATCACCATGCTCGTGGTTACTGTGTCAGGGTAGGAACTGTCATCTAATTCAAGTGGTGTTTTCCGTGATGTGTGTGGAACTGCACGTGCAATACCAAGAAAACAAAATGAAGCATCGGAGAAGGGATGGAACTTATTTCGGTAGGGAGGCTAGGAAGCATTTAAAGTAATGACTTGATGTTAACGTTGTTAAGGCTAAGGTGAGTCATTGCAGACTTCAGTGACATGTGGTTTGATGTAATGGAGACCATTGGTAAAGGAAATTATTAGAAAGAGATGACACTTTCATTTTTTGTCCTCTGTTTTGATGGCTGCAGTTTCAGAGTTTTTGCTCTAGGAGTCTCATTTTCTAGAAAGACTGAACAAGGAAAACACTGGGGTTTCTATGCAGTCAAGTTCTGACAGGCTGACAATGCACTGTTGCGCTCTGTACTGACTATTTAGGGACACGTCTTTGCTGTAAATGTGAGGTAATTTGATAGATAAGAGATACTTGTGTTTGCAAAGCGTCAGTCTGTTCCCAATGTCTTGCAGCGTGTAACGCTGTGTTAAACATTCAGGAACAATTCCTGGACAGCAACGGGAGGTGGGTAACTTGGCATCCTGTGGTGTCTTGTGTATGTGTTAGAACTAGATAGTCTTCATGTCCCTATCCAAAGGTAAAATATAAACAAAAGGATTTTCATACCCCTGTTCCTTCTCTGTTTATAAATGGTGAAAGTACTGAACAGGAAATAGTCCTATACGTTAAGTCTTAGCAAATCTTCAGGGTCAGCTGGTATTTATTTAGTGATTCTTAATGGTTAAATGTGAACTTGCAGAATAATGACTGTATGTTACTGATTTCTTGAATTAGCTTCCGTCAGAGGAGTGCCAGAGGTAAATGTGAGGCTATTTTTAAAAAAAACACCTTTTGAGTGAGAATTGGAAACTACAGGTCTGAGAAAGCCTGGCTTCTAGATCAACCCTATTGATGTGAACCATCCTGAAACTTGTAATTCTCATGGCTAAATGCAATCCTGCAGGGGAGTCACAAATGCAGTAGTTCTTAGAGAAATCAATGAGCACAGGCGTTCGGGGTGTTACTGTCAGTGTTTCCACAAAGTCACCAAAACAGAAATTGGGCTGTCATGGTATAAAAGCAAATACCATTTCATGAAACAGTAACTGTCTGAGAGAGGAAACTGTAAAATAATAGAGAAGAATAAAAGGACTATCTAGGAAATAACAAAATGGCAAAGTCTGGCATATTTTAGTCTGCACTGAACTAGTTGAGCTGACTGAGGAAAAACTGGCTTTGAATTTTTTTTCTTGACCAAATAAATGACTTGTCATAAAGTACTTGCAAAGTCCTTTGGAGGATTTTGACATTGCCCTTCCCTTAGCTGTTTGTGAGCTGTCAGTAGTGGAGTTTGGTCAAATCTTGCTTTATGATGTCCCTTTTTTAAAATGTATTGTCTGATTTAACACACAGTACTTTCAAATTGCTTTTGTTTGGTTTAGTAAGTTACTACACTTTCCGATGTATGGCACATTTCTAAATATGGGTAACTCGTTACTGCCAGTTGAAGGAGGTTGAATGCTACGCAGACACCTGTGTTGGCGCTTCACTCGTGTGCCGCACAGCAGTTAGTGCATGCTCGGGTCTAAGAGTACAGTCTCCTTTCTGGGTTAAGTATGCTGGAGCAAAGGCAGTCTTCCCAAATCATGTTGTAGAGCCTTGGCTCCTCATATTGCCTTTCTTTGCCTGTGAAAACTCCTTTCCTTAACACTTGTTTCGCTTTATTTTGTACCCACTGCAGGACTGCTGACTGTAGGACAGTTTCATCAACTTTACGGTCAAGGTGTTTTCCCTCCTTACTCCTACACGGCAACCTCGTGCCGAGCCCCCAGCACTTCACCAGCACAAAGATTAGGTCCGACTCCAGTCCCTTCCACTTGGATCCAGCAGGGACCACTTGGGTTGCTGCCAGGGCAAGGGGCTTCCCCAGCTTTTCCAGATAAAGGGGCTGCCTTTCCGGTACTCCAGACGCTTCCAACGGGAGCCACGTACACACTCCAGCCTGTGGCTTCTCTTCTGCCACTTCAGCAAGGGACTCAAAGCGTTGCCGCATCCATTGCAAATTGTAGCAGCTCTGCATCTTCAGTGCCGTACTCACAAACCTGCTGTCCAACAGGTATGGAAAAAATTTCTGCATTTGCTTTTCAAAAATAGATTTTAAAGTGAGACTTCCAAATATTTTTCTATAATACTCTGCCATGTGTATATCTCAAGTGAGAATTAGAAAGTGTCAAGTCTAAAAGGAAGATGGACCTTTAAAGCAAAAGGAGTTTCTGTTTGCTATTCGTGTCCTTCCTCCAGATTTTGCGTGTCCCCTGGTGATTTTCTGGATAGCCTTTCTGTTGAGGTGAAAGGGCGAGGAGAAAGACATTTGTCCAAAACTAGTCGGTGTGAGGCTAACTTTCATTTTTGTTTTTTCAATTAAGCAAAACTTGGACAATGATATTAAAGCGCTGAGACCTTGTTAAGAAGTAGTATCCTAGGCCTTGGTCTCATGTTTTTCCAGGTTAAGGTTTTAAACCTTAAAGATCAGTCAAACGTATTGTGTAGAACAGGGGTCCTCAAACTTTCTAAACAGGGGGCCGGCGCGCGGATTAGGTGGCCGGAAGTCATCTGCGGCTGCTTGGTTTCCCCCTCCAACCCCCGGCAGGGTGGTGGTGGTGTGGGGGTTCTGTAAATACGGGGGGGCGGACTGAGGACCCTGGGGGGCCATATCTGGCCCACGGGTCGTAGTTTGAGGACTCCTGGTGTAGAATATTTCATTCTGCTCGTACTGTTTTTGTATCTAATTTTTTTTTTCTTGCTTAGCTTCTTTATGTTGTATTTTTTTATGCACTGAAGACTAGAAAGTACAAAAGTCTTGGCTCCTTTCTTTTTTCGAAATTATTTCTGCCACAATTGTCAGTCTCACTTAATCACTTGATTACAAAATAAATCAGTCTCACTTCAGTGTTTTTATTCTTCAGAAGAGGAGTTGAAGCAAATTACTGTTCTTCTCCTTGCCCTTACCTTGAATTGGAAAAATCACATGATAGGTTATTTTCTGGGGAGTGGTGGTCTATTTGTTGTTGTTTTGTGGTGTTTGTTTAATTTCCCTAAAACTTCTGAAATTCAGAACAGTGACCCTTTCCTTGAACAAACTAAAGCTCAGTTATTATTCTTTCCTTCTGCCTGCTCCTCCTTTGGCAGCCGCACCTTCACAAAGACAGCTATCTGTCCCTGTTTAGAAATCCTACACAGTGAAATCATTACATCTTTTGTGCATCTCTTCTGAGACCTCTGCTGAGAACATTTCAGGCAATAATCGCTAGTTTCCATAACGTCATTTTTGTCAAGGAAGGGTTCTGAGGAGCTGGGCATTTCTTGTAGACACACTTAAATGTTTAAGAGACAGGCAACTTCTGCCACATGCTCCTTGCCTTGTGCCCCTTATGCAGGGATTACTGTGGTGGCCAAAGTGTGGAGCCTGCCTTACCAGCTGCTAACTATTAAGTCTTCTCCCAGGAGCAGGTGTCCTGAGAATCACAGAATGGTTTGGGTTGGAAGGGACCTTAAAGATCAGCAAGTTCCCACCCCCCTGCCGTGGGCAGGGACACCTTCTATTAGTCCAGGTTGCTCCAAGCCTCATCCAGAATACTTGCTTCATTAGGGTGGGAGGTGGGAGGTGGTCCCCACTTTGCGTTTCTATGGTTACAGAGCATAGGCTGAAACTCATCATGATGAATTGTAGTTGTCTCTGTCTCAGCTAAGGCCCCAGCCCTCTTCCGTAGTCAGGGGAAGGAAAGGGGCGTCTCGGGTGCGATTCACGTTGCTCGGTTTAGAGTTTGTCTTGGGGTAAGATTACCGGTGTCCTGGAAGTGCCTGTTTTGAAGTACTGCCTGTAGGGGAGCTGAGGGAGACCAGCGTAGATTTAGACATGAATATGGAGATCTCTCTCACTGGGTGACGCTCGTTGCTTTAAGTTTAAAGGATAACTTGGCTATGTTGCTCAGGTAGAATCTTCTGGGGTGGGAGGTGGGTGTGAGAATGCGGTGAAAACATACCAAATTTTGCAAGGTGTAATCAAAACTAAAATGCAGAAACTTAGGGAATCTGAGGCGTTTGAAACCCCCAGTGAATTAATTAGCGTTTCTGAGAGTGTAAGTGACATTTCACTGGAGTATGATAAATCTTTTAATTTTCACTGTCGCTCTAGGACTGTCTCAGCGGTTTTACTTCTGTGCCTGTGTATCTCTTAATCTCTCCGCTATCCTTTCTTCTGTATATTATAACATACAGAATGCTGAAAGCGTGTTTCTTCATATGTCCACATGAAAAAGTCTGGTTTCCTTCATCATGAGAGCACAGCAGCAAGATTAGTTTGTTTGGAAAGTGATAGTTAACCTTAAGATACGTATTTAATAAGTGAGAGAACTGAAGAATGTATGTTCAATCTTATTCTTGACTCTTCATTTCACTTTTGAAGTCCCATTAAATGAAATCAAAGTAGAACTTTCTGAAAAGATTTCTTTTTATGTGTATTCAAACTTGTTTGTTAACTTGCGTGACAAAAAAATTCCTTGGTTTTTCATTATGATTCTTATTGAAAAGTCAGTAAAATAAAATATGCTCGTCTAAGTCTCTTTTTCCCCACTAGCCTTAGACCATAATTATTGTAAGGATTTAGTTCTGTTTACTTTCGGCTATCTGCAAAACCTTTGACAGTAGTAGAATCGGGTGAAAGAAATGCGTTGAAGCTTCATTATCTGAGAGTGTCTAATAATGAAAAATCAGTCATGGAGACCATGTGAGACATGTTAGTTATTGGTGCCACCTGACAGTGCAAGTCCAATCGCGCCTTTGGCATACATCTGTGCCTGTAGGGTTCATTTACATATGAAAACCTTTCTGGTGAGTGGTAGTTCAGGAGTAGTCATGATATTCTTCGGAATGACACACTCTGGGTTAAGATAATTCATTTTCTTTGTAAGTCTTAAAATTCACATGGTCACAAGTGTGTATGTGTGTATGAACACCTAGGCTCAGCTATGTGAATGCACTTTGTGGTGTATTGTGACAAGAAACTCAAGCAGCCAAGTCAAAAAGGTGATATTAAGACAGAAAAGACTGATGATGAAGTTTCTGCATGTATGTGTGTGTTTTATCAATTTTACAATATATATTTTTAATATATCTATACATATCTTAAAATAAGTATTTTTAAGATTAAGAAATTGGTCTTAAAATGACTTGGGAGGTAACAATAAATTTCTGGAATTTCGCTTACTGTGTGATTATTGAAATGTTTAATCGAAGTAAGCAATAGAACTGCACACCAGACACAAGTTCCGGCAGTCTGATAGCTGTGTTTGAATTCTTGCAGCCACACCAGAGCTGTTCAGCAGCAGCCCACACAGATCCTCTGGCTGGCTGTGCTGGTCCTACTGCTTCAGCGTGCACCCACGACAGCTTTCTCCAGGTGAGCGTAGCCTACTGAAAGGAGGTGAAAGCGAAGGAGACTGTATGAATGAGCTGCAGGTTTATACACTTGTGAAATTAAGGATATAAATTTGAAAATTGATCTGCTTGATAAAGTGAAAGTGATGTGGTTTACAAATACCTATTTCAAAGAACCACTGAATGTTAAACGGGTAGTTTTGTAATTCAGGTTAGGTTTCAGGGTAGCAGCATAGTGGGTGTCCTCATCAGCGGAGTGGTTTTTTGCTTGACTTCACCAGAATCACTTTTAGTTAATGAGCCTGCATTTGTATTGGAAGAATGCTCTTGCCTGGACAAAAAGAGATTCTTTAATATTATGAAAATACTGAGAAGCAGCTCCACTTCTTTGTCCCGGACAGCTTCCTGCAGTCCTGAGTTTCATTTGTTGAACGAGAAAAACTAAGGTGACTTTTTGGAATGGGCCCCGCCTCAGAGATCTCTTATTAAAGATAACTCCAGTACTTCCTGTAAATGCGTTATGTAATTCTAGTGGAAACTGCACCTTATTTGGAGGGCCTGGCTTATCAGATATCAGAAGATCTTTAGTAAGAATGCAAGGGCTTCCTTTTCTATTACAGCGTAACACATATACTTTTTTCCCCCCTCACAGAGGACAAGCAAAGCAAGTTATGCTTATGTGTGTTGAAAAAGGGTTGACCTACCCAAGCTTGATCATCCAGTTTCCTGTCTTGCAAATATCAACCTTTGTCTTTTATTCATGAGTTTTTTTAAAAAATAAGCTTATCCAAGATGGGCAGGTTATGGCCTGGATAACACGTTAGTGTAAGGCTATAAATAGCCAACAGCCAGTCATGCCGTCGATATTGTAGTATTTATTTTTCGCGCAGTGCATCTTTGTCCTCTCACTTTGATCGTGAGCTGCTTTTTTCATCCAGGACGCGAGGATCCGTCTGAGCGATGGGAAGTCACAATTAAATAGCTTATCTCGGAAGGCCGAGATCAATGGGATAGTAAATCATTCCAAAGGAGTTGTCAAAGGTGGTGTTGTGGCTAGATTGAAGGGTAATATACGGTGTCCAAAGGGTCTAGTAAAACTCAGTTGTTTGGAGAAGCAAGTCCGTGGGCAGTGTGTGGAGTCAGAAGAGCTTTAGGCCACTTGCTAGTGGTTGCTTTGTTTCCTGGAAACCCCCAGCAAAAAGCTGCCGAGCATCTGGGCAGAGACTGCGGGAAGGCGATCCTCTGCGTGAGAAGGCCAAAGGCGAGCAGTGCCCTGTATCAGTTCCACCAGGTCAGTAACCGGCTGTCTCTGAGCAGGGTAACACAGCTATCGTACCGCGTGGATCAACGGGACTTCTAGAGATTTCTGAGTCTTAGCATAGCCTAGGTCATTTCTCCTGGAACGTGGTGACAGGCTGTGCAGGTGGTACAGAAGACAGCAGTTTGCCTGCGGTTCTTGCTGAGCTGTGGGGAATAATCAGTTTGCCTTTTGTGTGTTCTGGGGCATATACTTCCCCAAACTTCTGCTGGGGGATGTGGCAAGCTGCAGTATTGAGCATCCTGCCCGGCTGGCGTATTGATCATCCATCAGTAACCACTTGCACAAATCCTCAAAAGCGGTAAAATTCATCAGCCCTGGCTGACTAAGCATTTTTATTGTTCCTCACAAAAAATAGAACTATTGCATGGTATATTTCCTATCGTTCCACTCAATACCTTCCACCAGTTGCAGGAATTCAGTGCGATGCTGTTGAAGCGTGGTTTGCGGGGCGTTTTAGGCTGTTTGGTCCCGCTGTGCGCTGCTAGGTAGGAGTGGCAAAGCCTATACGAAACTGCCGGGCCAGTCCCGAAGACAGCGAACCGTATCGGCGCACTAGCAGTCAGCAAGCTGGTTACCAGCCCCGTTTCTGTTGGATCCAGACGGTGCTTTGTGGTCTCAGAAGGAAAAGCTGGCACTCTCGGACAAGGAAGCTTAAACCTTGTGCTGTTCCTTACTGGGTCTTGCAGAGAGCATCACTTTTAAGTTTAGGAGAGATTAAGACGGGTGGAGTTTCTGGGTCTTGGAGGCCAGCTGCTGGGCTTGTACAGTACGCACCTGAGCTGCTGAAAGTGTTAGGTGACCCTGCCTGGAACACGGGCAGACCAGGCCGGTAACTAACTGGTTGGTTGGCTGCAGTTTGCTCTCCAGGAAAAGCTACAGAGAATTACTGCGTGGAATGGCAAGGGGGCATAGGTGGTTATACCCAGACATGGTGGCTGATGATGGTGTATCTCACCAGGTTTCTGAAATCGGGGTTTCAGAGGTTTGTATTACACTCTCATCACGGTTGGTTACAAAACAGGGAGCTCGGGTACAACTTCTTACCCGTTTTCCATTTGGGTTCTCTTAAGTGGGGTTTGGATTAGTGTGATGAATCGGTATCCTTGGGTAGGAATGAGTCTTTTGAGAGACCTCCTGCTATCTTCTGCAGCAGCAGTGCTGGCAGCTCACAACCATTAGCTCAATACTTCCCCGCTGCTTTATCATAGATGTGAACTGAGGCTACATGTTGGATTTCAGCGATTATTTTTTTTTTCCTGCCCTCACCTCATTTTTATTTTTATTTTTTTAATAGCAGCCCTGCTGTTTGATTATTGCTATTACCATGGTTATTAAGCTGTCAGTATTTCCTTGTGGAACTGAAGCAAGAGGTAACGGGAAATGGAAGAAATAAACGTGCAAGAAAAAAGAAGAAAAACTTTCTATTTGTAGTAAGGAATGATAACCAGCCATGTTATTTCAAAAAGAAATCAAGTCTGAATTCCGATTGCCCAAGCACTCTTGCCAGATTTGTGTAGTGCTAGCAGTCCCTGAAAAGGTGTGGTTGTGCTTTAATTCCTGCTCACGCTATGCTAATCTTATAAGTGAAATGCCCATCTTCTCTTTCACCACTTCTGCTAAGTCAGACCATTTTTCCTCTTGAGCTTGCATGACCAGCAAGCTATTAGTCTTTCAGGTCCTTACTTCTCAATCTTTTATCGGATTTCCTTGTTTTGTTGCTGCCTCCCCCCCATCCTCGTCTGTCATATCTTTTCCAGGTGAACTAAAAGGATTTAAATTGTACCTTTGTGTGGCTCCTTTCTCCTGTTGGAAATACATACGAGATCCTGTAGTGCATCCAAGAGGACAATATGTGCTATAACAGCTTCAAGCTGAGGTCCCCTAAGAAGAGGCAGAAAAAGATTCAGTATGGGTGGGTTGGTTGGTCGGTTTTTGGCAGGGATGATCTTATTCCTGGACGGTTTGGTAACCCAGATCTTAATTAAAATCCTGACTACTTACGACAGTAAACAAGCAGTGCAACAGAAATGAAACACCTTGTTAACATTTTAAAAAAAATAGAACTGAAAAAAAAATCAAATTAGAGGAATAATGTGTGAACCTATCTCATAAAAACATAAAGGTGGCTTAGCCTTTAATGAAAAGATTTTGCTTAACTTAACCTAAATTTCTCAAATTCCAGGTTTTATTTCCCCCTCCGTTTCCCCCCACCCTCCACAGTTTGTGGCTATCTACAAACTGGCACATCTACACGAATCCACACTAGGACTTGACTTCACACACCCAGGAGACGGGATCTCATCTCTTTGTGGTATCTCCTTCAGGGAGAGACCAAGTCCTTCACTGGCATTTGATCTGATACGGCTTTCCTAGTAGGTGATCCTGTAGCTTCCTGTTCTCTAATTTACTCGTCTCTGGAAGTAGCTTTTCATTAACCATGACCTCAGCTAGAAGGTCTAAGGATAGTCAGGCACTAAGGACTAATCCTTCATGCTGGATCTCTTCCAAAAGAAGGCTGTATTTTAAATAGACCTGAGTTTCCGTTCAACATCATTGTATGACTTGTATTTGTCAGAAGAAATGACCCTTCTAGTGTCCTTTGAGTCACCTCCAGAAGAAGTAGCAGTACAGACACTGGCTGTTAAAATGTCATCTATTATTTCACTTGGGTAGGACTTGCTGCTTTGGAAAAACTCTGTCATTGTCTTCGTTCTGTTTTAAAGGTTATTCGATATATATGAATTCTACTAAAAAAATCACTGGATTGCTGATTGTGTCCTGTCGTCCTGTGATGTCATTACAGTGAAAAATTTTAGTAGTGTTCAGACCTGATCTGTGATGGCAAAGGCAGTCTCTGTAGGTTCTACAAGAAGGGTTTCTGACCTGAAATTCTGTCGGGTTTTTACGCAGATTGATGCAGACTTCGAGTTGTGCCTCTGTGGGACCCTGTCATGACAGGAGAGTCCAGATGTGAGGCTGTGACAGGCAGGGCAGTTTTACAGTATTTGCTGTCATCGGTATTTGAACTCCCACTCCTCCTGGGACTGGGGCGTCCCTGGGGGGCACCCCTTGTGTAGATGTGCCTATGGACAGTCGTTTGAGGAGGAAAATTATGTTATTGGTTAAGAAGCGGTGAGTTCCTCAAGTTGTGTTGTCCATATGCACATTTACAGCATATGGACCTTTTTCTTTTGCTTAAAAATGTTGTGGTTTATACTGGGTTTATACACAACAGGAATGCTTGAGTTTTAGAAGGAACTGAAGGCGGGTGGATTTTCTCTCTCATTTTCTATTACATATGTGGCACGTGAAGAGGGTGGTTCTAGTGTACCCCCGCAGGTCCTACTAAGACCAGAAGTCTCTGATTTGAATGCTTGGGTATATTTAACACCTGCGGTGCAAAGGGTGTGCAGACAATGCATCTGCAGGCATACACCAGCTCCTCTCCAGGATAGACCATGAATAGAAGAAAGGAAGTGTGCCAAGAGTAAGGTGGTTAATGAAAACCAAGACAAAGCAGTAGCTTTTTTTTTTTTTCCTTCTGGTTAAACTTGCTATTTTAACTGAGAATAACAGACAATCTTTCAAGCTTTTGGATAAATGGATAAACAGAATCAATACACATCCTGTCATGGTAATTTTTTATACAAAAGTTCACTGTATTTTGTTTTTTCCAGAATCCTCCAATGCAGTCATCTTATGAAGCTGAACTGATGCCATCTGACTGGCTATGTAATATATCTGAAGAAAACAAGAAGGCAGAAGTCAGTCTTGAAGCCATGTTTCAGGTTGCCGCTGAGGTGCATTCATCATGCAAAGCTGAAAAGTGGAAGTGGCACCTGTAGAGAGCCAGAGTTCAATCCTGGAGCTTAATGGAAATCAGGCACCGCCTGTTAATAGTTACACACCTTCTTCAACTGAGGAAAGCCAGCTGGAACGTCTCACTCCTGTAACTTCAGACACGTCATTTCTGGTGGCAGCAGATCGAACACTGAATTTGTCTCCATTACAGCCTTCTGACATTCTTTGTGCTGCCGATCCCACTCTGTCTATAGAAACTGCTGCTGCTGCTAAAATACTACAAGAACTTCTGACCACACAGGAAGCAGATGAAGAACGGAGCAAAGAACCAGATCACCGCCCAGCTGAGTTCTCCCTCATGATTTTTCAGGAAGAATTGTTCGGTCCAGAGCAGGTAAGGGGTAAAGGGAGGTAAACCAACATCTTTCTTGAGCTAACTATATTTGATAGTAATACTAGGGTCTGGACCGATAGCTTTTCAATATTCTTGCCTGCTTAAGAACCGAAGGCTTCTTTAATTAAGCTGTTAATGGACAGTGAAGGGTTTGCTTGGTAAAGCAAGATACAAAAAGAAGACGGAATGAAAAAGTATCCCATGTTAATGAGCATGACATGTGTCAGCCTGTTGGCCAAGTTAGGGTGTTCATTTGCATGGGAAACATGTGTAGTGCAGGTGTATTCGTGGTGACGAAGTGGATGCTTTTTTAGGTTGTAACATACCGTCTTTTAATCTCCAACAAAGAAGAGTATTTTGAGAATTGCCACTGGAGGCAGATTTTTGCTTAAATTTAGATAAACGGTTAGATTGTTTCTGATAAATAGTTATTAAGTTCTGTTTTCAGTGGAAAGTATAGTCTTTTGACATTTGAATGGTATAAAGCATCTTCATTGGTTTATACCTTGTGGTGTACAACAAGTTGTAATTGTACTTCAGTCTACCTGGAGCTGGTCTTCCCTGTATGTAAAATTGTAAGTCTCATGAGGGGTGAGGGGCATTCTAGATGTCACTCTGTTAAGGCAGCAAATGCATGCTCTGCGCTTTTTTTGGTTTGTTTTGAAAACAAGGTAAGCTCAGGAGATTGACTGCATCTGTTTCTCCTGCATGAGACCTACCTTGCATGTAGGCACTCAAAATCTCATTTTTGTGTATGCATTGAAGCTACTGTCTTATTGTTCTGTCGGTAGCTTGACGCCTTCACTGAAGTTTCTAGATCGGAAATCATCAGCTGGTGCAAACCTCCCGTTGTTGCTTTCAGCCAGCGTTATAAAGATTAGTCATCTTCCTCTTGGGTATCTTTCTAGAAAGGGCTGTGTATTCTGATCAAGCCTCTGCATAGCTCAAGCCTAGACTAGACTGTTCTGCTCCGTGCTGTGTAGGGAAGAGCACATCCCTGTGCTAGTGCATAGAGTCGGCAGTACTCCTTAATTGGTGCCCACTCAATATATTAAGCGTTGACCGCACTTTAAATGTTGTCAGTTTCGAGAATTTTTGAACTGCGTTTTTAGAATGATAGGTTGTCCCTTGTTGAAGGCCTTTGGAGTCCATGACCTGAAATTCCTTGTCAAGAACTGGGGGAATTAAGCGCATGAACCACGTAGTTGTTTGGGAGGGAGGTTTTGTATATTTGTGAGAATCCTGATGTTGGTCCTGGACCGTAACTGGTTAAATAACTGGCCTCATTTTTTGAGCAATTGAAAAGCAATTCAGGGACTGTTCAGCGTTTTGTTTGACAGATTCCCTCTTTCTGTTAGAACTACTCTTTAACTAGTCTCCTCCTCCCAAACTCAGGAGAGGGAAGGTTAACTTAACACCCTGCTTGTCCAGAGCCTGCGGTCATGGCAGGTGCCGAACTCTCCAGAGGAGGCTTCTGTGCCTGTACTCCTCACATCAGGCTCCAGCACAGTTTTCTTCCTCATCCCTGCGTCTGGAAGCACTCAGGCTTTCAGCGGCTGTTGGTACCATGTGTTTTAGAGCAAGCTTGTGACAGAATAGTGGGCGTGCACAGAAGACCGCTCTGTTCCTCTCTATACGAGCAGAGGGGGAGCAAATTCCTCCACTGTTCGTACAAGAGCATCAGAACAGCTCTGCTGGGTCAGATCAAAGGTTTGTCTTGCCCAGCGTCAAGTCTCAAAACAACAGCTGTAATCTGATGTGTAGGGAAGAGCAAGAACAAGGCCCGCAAACAGAGCAGGGCATTCCTGCTTATACTTTCCAGCTACTTTCAGCCCGAGGACTTGCGATGATGCTGTGTACTTCATCTTGGGTTTCTGCTCTGTGGACTGAAGTCAGCCCTTGAAACTGTCGGTTTTAGCATACGGGACCTTTTGACCAAGCTGGTACTTTGCTCACGGGCTATTCCTGCACGAAGAGCTTCCTTTTGTGCGTGGCTGTTAGTAGTTTCATGTGATGCTTCCCCATTTCCGTCTCAGAAGGGACATTCAGCTGTCATCCCTGGCTGCTTACTGCATGTCACTTGTGACTTTCCGCATCGCTTATCACAGCCGCCTCAGTAGTCGCCTTTCCTGACTGTACAGCCCTGCTGTAGCTTCCTCTGCGTGGCAGCTGCTCTGCACCTCTGGTTAGCATTGGAATTGTTCTCAACTTGTTCTAGTACATCCTCTTCTGAAATGAAGAGAACATTTTTACAGTGACACAAAGATGTTTGCTGTTTTGTTTTCTGTTTCGTTCAGGTATTTCCCAGCATTTAATTACTCTTGTGACCAGCACTGAGCCTTGAACTGTCTTCCTCATAGAAGTAACAGTTTAGTAGAAACCTGCTTTATTCTGCTTTCCCAATTTCCTAAAAGACAGCAAATTAAAGAGCAGTTCTTTACATGAAAAGAGTTAGTACATTCAACAGTTCAGATCCAGTGTTGCCCTCTCAGCCTCAGTGAATTTCTGTCCTAGACTTTTACAGGCTTTGGCCTTTAATGGGCATATTTTATTCCACTCCTACTCCTAAGAAATGTTTTATTTGCTTCTTAAAGTGGAAATAGAACATGTCTGTAATGCTTGATCAAGAGGAATTTGCCTCTATTTTGTTCAGTCTCCTTGGCCGCATACCTATGTGAAGGCTGAAACGCTTGCTTTCTTTGGGGAAGGTGAATCCAGCAAACCCCGTTCATGCGAGTTGCTAATTTTAGTACCTCAGCTTCCCATCATGGTTCCAGCTGGGTATAGGTATAGTCCAGTCAGTGTCTCGTAAGTCGTGTAAGTAGTGAGTGAGATGAAGCAGTTTTGGCGTTTTTCAGTAACTGAGGTGAAAAGGCAAAACTTTCACGTCTGTCAGCTTTGGTAGCTTTGATTCTCCGCCAAACAATGTTTCGGACTCTGAAGCTGCAGAAGTATCAGACCTGAGTGGAGGGCCTGTCCACAGGTGCGGTGAATCCATGGTCAGAAACATGTTCGCTTAAAAGACCAAACAATAAAAAAAAGGGATAGCTTGGGAACCAGACTTGTGTGGGCTAGGCTGATGCTGTTAGGATGAAAATGGTATTATTACCTATTACATTAGATTACTGAAGAGTTGGTGTGTAAGATTCTACGAGCACAGTGATAAAAAGGAATCTGAAAGGGGTGCTGTGCAGTGTGACTGCTCTTCAGTTTCCACACACGCAGCTGTAAGGGTTAAAATTGGACACAGCATTGGAAGTACAGGTTCACCAGTGAGGGGGAATGAAATTTCCCCAGTTTGCTGGCCACGCTCGTCCTGGTGTAGCCCAAGGTGTCATTAGCCTTACTGGGCACTGCAGCACCCCCAGGTCCTTTGCAGAACTGCTAGTTAGAGTGTCAAGACTTCTTTCACCACGTCGGCTAGTAACAGTTTCTTGATAATGGTTATCCCAATATGCATGTTACTTGTTTTTTCTTTATCAAACACTGCAATTTGGTTTTTACATCCCCCGCCTGGTATTGCTCTTCATTATTCTCTTCTTTCTGCAAATTTCATTATTTAAAATTGTTTCTAGAGCAGTTGTTCGCTGGAATATCCAGTTTAGAACGCTTACTTGAGAAATCTTCCCTTCTCTCACTGCTTGATTAAGGCTGCTCACTAATTTTCCTGGAAATTTATTATTATGTAAATGTCACCAGGAATAAAGAGGTCATCATCACTCGTGAGACTTGGATTCTAGCTGGTGTAGGTAGTGACCTACAGCCTGCCTGCCGCCTTTGTTTTTGTGCCTGGGAAGGAGTTGTGGTTCAGACATCAGACAAAAGGCACTGCTAGCCACGTGTTTTTCACGTGGCCTTGTTAACAGTACTGAAGCAGTACATCCAGACAGCGCATTTCAAAGATGGAAAAAAGAGTCAAGTGGGTGTCCAGCAAGTGCAGGAGGTGTGTTGGAGGGAACTAGTTCTCCCTGGAGTACTCCATTACTGTATTTGCACAGGTCTTTTTGAATGATATTATACAACTTTGTCAAGGAATGTACGTGTGTTTCTATTGATATGTATACACATAGCAGGTTATATACTCAGCACTGAGTAATGACAGACTCAAGGTGGCGAGCGTGATTTTTGGAAAGACTGTCTTATTACCAAGTGTGACCTCTTGTCTTCTGTAAACTCACACATAATGGTTTTCAAAAGCTTTTTTCCTCTTAACAGAAGGAAACATTGCAGACTCTGAGCAGTCATTCATCTTTAGGTCATTGATGGATAAGATATTTGCAGAGGAGATGAATATTCTAGAACAGGTGATACTGAGAAAATTTTTCTGTCTAAAGCTAAATTCCAGGTGCTTAACTTTGGGCCTGTACTGCCTCAGTGAAATAGAAACAGAACTTGGTTGTTTGGCCCTTTTCTCTCTCTCTCTTTTTTTTTTTTTTTTTTTTTTTAAGCTGCAGATTTTTGCCACATGATCATGGAAATGTACCAGTCTGCCCAATGGCTGCCTGCAAAACACATGCAGAGCAGCAGCAGAGGGCTCTAAAAAGCAAGCAACACATTATAACTTAAGGTCTTAATGACTGGATGGGGTGGGGTGAGATTCCCAACCAGAAACGTGTGGTTTCCATGTGGCTCTGCATCACACAGCTCTGCGAAGTTGTTTGAGCTAGATCTGTCGTCATTATTACACGTGCTGGTAACAAGGAGCGCGCCTGTATTTCTTCTAGCTTATTTCTTCTAGCTAGTTTAATAACTGAGGGCAAAGCTCAGACTGTGGGGACATGTACCCTAACTTTGTGTATTCTAGTTTTCTGATCTCATATTTTGCTTAATATGATATTTTGCAAGAGGTTGTTTCAATTTAGCAACCTTAATTCTGAGTTAAAAACACTTACTATGTCAACTGTCTAGGCAGTGTTCAACACCTGTTGGATGCCCTTTTGGAGTGGAGAAGAATAGCTTTTATTTTGTTTTATTGGTTTTATATTAGTTTTATTACAAGATAACATTGAGTGATCTTTGGGTTTATTTCTTTTGTTGTTGTGTTGTGTGTTTTTTTTAAGGAGAATACTAGTGTTAAAAGTGAATCCAGGACAGCGGAGACAGAAGAGAGACAATTCACTTCAGGAGCTGAGCCTGTGAATGAATCTGTAGGACAGACAGATTCATCTGTAAAATCTTTCTCCAGGAAAAGACGCGGTTCAGACACAGGCAACTCTCTCGGTAAGAAAGATTCTACATTTTCTCAGAGATTACGGCGACAGCTACTCTGAAACTAACTATTACAGAAAGGGGAGAGTAGAAGAATTTAGTTGTTGTCTGCCGTGTAAGTACCTCATTGTTCCTTCAGTTAAAATATTAAACTTGTACAACCTCTAGCGAGAACGGCTCCCACCAGGGCAGCGTGCCCCCTGGGCTTTGCCGGGGATGTGCAAGAAGAGTTCGTTGCATGTGACAAACTGACAGGGGGCAGGAGGCGATGAAGAGGTCCACCAGGCAGCTCGCTTTCCAAATGCAGACGTTCATCTCCCCCCCGAGCTCTCCCCATGGCCAACCCCACGGATCCCACACAATTCAGCCACCCGCCCCATCTCCCTGAGGGGAGCAGGTTTGCAGGCGCTTGCCTGACCTGCAGCTGCTCCATCTGCCTCTCCAAGGCCGCCACTTTCATCTCCCAGCTCTTCCTCAGCTGCTCCTCTTGCCGCAGCACCTCTGACTTCTCAGACAGCTCGTTCATCAGCTTGCCGCACCACTCCTGTAACCTGGCCACCTCAGCGTTTTGCCTGCACCAACAGAAGCAGCGTTATTCCAGCCCGCAGGCCAGTCAAGCATCCCTGGCGTTACCCGGGGGGAACACATCCTCCTGGTGGGCCTGATAACAGGGCTTGAAACATCTCAACGGTTGTGTTGGCCTGTTTCTCGGACGCGCCTGGTCCTTCAGGGATGGGGTGGAAGGAGCCGATACATCAATTTCAAAAGCTCCGTTTCCATCCATACTAATGTAGGTATTCCAGCATGCTAGTAATCAATCAAATGTACTTGGTAGTAACATTAGAAGAGGCAATCGGGTCACCAAGCAGGTAAGCCCTGCCTTAGCTTAGGCATTTGGATGGTTTTCTCTGACGTGTGTCAGAGCAGACATCTGGCTACATGCCAAATAGCAATGCAGAAATACCGGGGAGAACGTTTTCACTACATCCGTGCTCAGACTGTTCCCCTTTTCGCTGCAGGCTCTCTCAGGAGCGCACCTCTCCTTTCTAGGGCTACCCTGGGTATGGCGGGTGAGGAAGCTACACGCAGGCAGGCTCCAATGGCTGACTCGGCTCCCGCTGGCTCTGGAGAGGTGGGTGAAAGAATCAGAGTGAGCATCTGGGCTGTAGAGACCAGAAAGGCTTTGCTGCTCCAAGGAATCAACAATGGATTCTTTTTTTGGAGATCAGGGAGCCCAACCCAAGCCGTCTGATGTGGAGAAAAGCTGAATTTCTTCAGGATTTCTTTCTTTCTTTTTTTTTTTTTTAACTTCCACCTGTGCAGCACAGCCTCCCTGGCTAGTTGCAGTCCACTGGCCAGCTGTCGTGTGAAGGCTGGCACTGCTGCACAACAATCCTGTCTGTCTTGCAGGCTGCAAGATTTTGGCCCAGTGCAGCAGGAGGAACTGAAGGGGGTCGGCGCTCTCTGGCTACAAGCCAGGCCGACTGAGCATGAAATCTCTGAATGCTGCAGCAAGATGTTTACTCCTTGGTTAACGGTGTCTGACAGGCTGAACAGAGCTTTGCTTCTCCACGTGGAGATGCAATGCCTTTTGAAATGAGTAATGACAACCACATCTCTAGATCAAGCGCATTGTTAATTCCTACTGTTGCACAGGGTGTTTGAGATAGTGTCTTTCAACAGACACAGGCTTGAACGTCCTCTGCCACAGCAGCAGCTCTAGAAGGAAGCTAATGGTTTCTAGCCTGTATGGTGCAGATGTGCTGCTCTGCATGGCACAGCTGTGGTGTCACAGACACTGCAAAACCTGCTCTTGTCCTGCGCACAGTTCTAGTGCCTCTAAAATTCAGTCAGACGGTGTAAGTTTTAGCCAGAGCTCACTTGAGCTGCATCACAGGGCATTTCACTTGTGAAGTTCTCATCCCTCACTAGTATCTCAAAAAACCCAGCCATCCACAACCAAAACCCAAAGGCCAATCCAGCATCCAGCTGCTCTGGGAGGTGGCGGGAGCAGCTGACGGGTCTGGAGAGCATTTGCCAGCAGTCAGTGATGCCCTTGCCCTAAGCTGGAGTGGCGAATTTTGATCTAAGTCTGACGCGGTGGCACTGTGAGGTCAGCAGCTCTGTTGGTACCAGCGCATTGTTGGGGTTGCCAGGTGAGGAATGCAGGGCGCTCAGCTCCGCCCCGGTCAGCTCCGGGGCACATTGGTCTGGCCCTAAAGCCAGCAGAAGGACGTGGGTACATGTTCTCTGGACCCTCGTTTCTGTTTCCTGCCAGGAAGAGGAAATCCATCCCTTTTCACCCTGCAGGTTAGGAATAATCCCTCTGTCCCGATGGGGACCATCCCAAAGTGATGCTGCGTTGTCAGGAGGGAGGGGGCTGGCACCAGCTGTGCTGGGATGGAGCCGGCTGAGGCCGCTGAAATCCCAAACGACTGGGACGGACTGGGATAGCGATGCCTGTAGTATCAGCTGGGATCTCGCGCGGTGCCCTGGTGTAGAAAGTTGGTCCTGCCGGGGGGAGGCTGGTTCCAGCTGGCGTTGGCAGCCTGCCCGCCTGCCGGCTCTCTGCTGCTTTGTCTGGGATGCTTGGCGAGGCGGGCAGGGAGAGCTGGGCTGCTGGTTGAAACAGCCCTCAACAACCCCCCTGGGGGTTGGAGGCGACGTTTTCATTGCCCTGTCACCCCCTCGCTGCACCAGTGCGGATTCGGCTGGGAGTGAGTTCGCCGCTGTCGGCTGTGAGAAAGGGAAAGGCTCTGAGGTCTCTCCCTGTGAGCACTGAGGTTTTGAAAAGATGCTGATCTCCTTAGTTTTATTCTTATTTTTGCCTCCTCCCTTTCCAGCCACTCCCTCCGTCCCCAGCCCACAACCTCTTAAAGAGGAAATTCAATGATGTTGACAGTTAAGGGCGGGGATGGGAACTTCTGATAGCTGAGGGCTTGATGCATTGATCACGAGAAAGCGAGAAAGCGCAGCCTGGCACCTCCTGGGGAGTGCCCCTGCGCAGATGAACTGCCTGACTGCAGCATCGGGGGGGATGGGTGGGTGGGTGGGTGGTGGGGGGTGGGCGTTGTGAGCCACGTGGAGGTGGTGCCCATGGGGGAAACGCACGAGTGGGACAGCGGGGAAGAGCCTGGCTTCCAGACTCGGGACGGGGTTCGGTTAGCGATTAAGAAGAGTGGAGGCAGCAGCATCTTCCTCCGCGCGGGGCTGCACCCTGCCTGCCAGGTCTCAGACCAGGCAGTACAGTCTCCCTTGCGGCTCCGTGTGTTATGGGTGGAGAACCTGAGCGTGGAGAGGAGGGTGGGAACGGATGCCCGCCAGTTAACAGCAGAGGTGGAAAGAGAAGCACCACATCCAGTGCTCCCTTTGCAAGTTTCGTTTCTTCCTGTGGGCATCTGCTGGGGAGATGAGATGGTTAATGACCATGCTTTTGCTTTTTTTTGGCTTGAACTTAGGCCTTTTCCTGGTGTTTGCGTTGCAAGGAGATGGTAGCGTCTTGGTTCTCTGTGTGGCGTCTGTAGCATCATTGCTGGGGTGGTTCTCGTCACTGGAGGCTGGGAGCAGCGACCCAGTGGGATGTGGTCACTGCGTGTCCTCCCTGCCAGGCTGGGCAGAGGCCAGCAGTGCCGCAGGGTGCGGCTGGCAAAGGGAGGCGGCCAGGGCTGCTGCAAAGCTGGGGAAAGCTCTCCCGTGCATGCTTTCCCCTTCCAGGGGGGTGTTCTATTCCAGAGCTGAGACCCTGGATGCACTTCCACCTGCGCCTGGGCGCAGAGATAAGGCCAGGTGGCCCAGGGAGAGCCCAGGTCTTGGCCAAACTGCACCAGGCAGTCTGGAAACGGGCTCTCTTACTGCCGCAGGGCTGCAGGGATTGCCCAGGGTCGTGCAAAAGCGTCCCATTGGACAAGGCATGGGCACTTTGCTCGTGGCTGTCTCTGATTGCATCCCTGGTTTTTTCTTCCCCCTCTTTGGTTCTTCTGGAGCTTGCTGCAGCCAGCGCAAGCAGCCCCTGCGGTGTGGCTGGAGCACCGTGCGCAGGCAGCGCAGCGGAGGAGCGCAAACCTGGGAGGGGGCGGGGGGTGTCAGCAGGTTGCCCACACAACACAGATGGACATGGGAAACTCGCTGCTCACAGAGAGGCTGTTGCGCCTCTTTGTTTTCCCCACTAACTGTTGTTGTGGTGTCTTGCAGGCACAGAAGAATAAGGCAGGATGGATGTCTGTGACCCTCAGATGCCGAATGTCGTGCTCTTTGGAGGTCTGATGGTGGTATCAGCCATCGGGATCTTCCTGGTGTTCACCTTCATGGAGAAGGTCCTCCGTCCTTCTGAGGAAGCCTTGGCCAAGCAAGGCAAAGGGCTTAAGAAGACTCAGCAGAAGGAAAAAGAGAAAAAGAAGAAAGAGGAAGCTGTTGAGAAAAAAGGAAAAGGAAAGAAAAATCAAGAGAAACCTAATGGACAGGTCCCAGAGGCGCACCAAAGTGCTCCAATGGTCAGCTCTGTCACCATAAAGAAAAGCAATGTTCTTCCAGCCCATGAGGAGCAGAAGCATAATGGACCTGTCAAGAAGGTGGCTGCATCCAAGAAGAAGAGCGAGCCAGGTAAGGCCAAGTTCCTCTGCATATATCCCCGTCGGGTAAGCCGGCAGAGGGATCGGAGAAGGGCTGGAGTCATCTCATTCCCTTAGCAAAGAGCTGGAACGAACCTGCCTGGTGAAAGGCAGGAGACGACCTTGCTGCTCTGCATCACTGGCACCGCTGCGTGGAGCGACAGTCCCCCAGCGAGGCTGTGTCACGATGGAGTCCAGCTTCTGATGCCCACCACGTCTCTGCTCCCTGGCTTTAGCAAAGCGTGCCCAGCTCCGTCTG
Organism: Falco peregrinus; assembly: GCF_023634155.1. Classification (NCBI taxonomy): domain Eukaryota; kingdom Metazoa; phylum Chordata; class Aves; order Falconiformes; family Falconidae; genus Falco; species Falco peregrinus. The sequence goes on from NW_026599603.1 coordinate 1,202,180, forward strand.
GAATCGATCAGTGTGATGGAGGGCGGTGGCAGGGCGGCAGGAGCAGTAGCAGAGCCAGGCAGAGGTGGCAGCTGGCTCAGGGAACGCTTGTCTGTGGTGAGCGCCGTCCCCAGCGCTCGTCACATTGCTTTCAGTTAGAGAGGTATCAAACTTGGCTGTGGACATCTGGGCGGTTGCTGGCGTGAAACGGCAGTTATGGGGTTGAAGTCAACTGAGGCGATGCTACTCAGCCCTGCCGTTGGCTCGAGCGCTCCCAACCCCTCCTCTCTCCTCCCCAGCACCTGCGGACTCGGATGGGCCCCTCCACCTGCCCTACAAGACGCTCGTGTCCACGGTCAGCAGCACGGTGTTCGGCGAGGGGGAGGCCCAGCGGCTCATCGAGATCCTGACGGAGAAAGCGGGCATCGTCCAGGACACCTGGCACGCGGTAGGGCTGCCAGCAGCGTCGCGTCCACCAGGGCTGGGCCAAGCCTCCGGGGGTGCGGAGGGGTGAAGGCAGCCCGTTTTCGGGCAGGCTGTCCCCCGAGGGGCAGCCTTAGAGACAGGAGCTGAATTTTCCCTGGGGCAGAGGGCAGGACCCTGTGCGTGTGGGGTGGAGGGGTTGGATGCGGAGGTGGTGGTCCCCGCTGATGTGCCACCCTGCGCCGGCAGGCCAAGCAGAAGGGTGACCCTGTCACTGTCCTGAAACGCCAGCTGGAGGAGAAGGAGAAGCAGCTCGCCACCAAGCAGGAGGCTGCAGCCGCTGCCAGAAACAAGGTGGAGGAGCTGAGCCAGGTAAGTGCCGCGCAGCCCTCCCGGCACCCCTGGCACGGGCTCTGCGCCTCACGGCTCGCCGTGTGCCTCCCTCTCCCCGCGTCTTACCCGCCCTTGGAGGTGAAGCCCAGGGGTTCTCTGGGCCCTTCATCCATTTGCTGTTTTCTCCCCAAAAAGGGGAGGAGATGCCCACCTGAGCTCCTCTCCTGGGCCTGATCCAGCCCGGGGAGGCACGTGCCCTGTTGGGCAGCCGCAGCTGGAGGGGGCTAAAGCCGTGCCCGTAAGAGACTGCAGCTTTCTGCTGCTTTCCGGAGGACAGTAAAGCCCTTCTCATCTCTTGGCAGAGCCCCTGAGCTGAGAAGGTGTTGATCAGCCCCTTTTTAAGGAGCCTGGTGCTCTTTACAGCCCCCTTGCCTGGCTCAGCCCCTTGCCTCCACCTCTCGTTGGGTGTTGAAGTCAGAAGGGACCCCCGGCGCGTCGTGCTCAGCACCTCCTGCCCCGCAGCCGCCAGGACCCTGCTGCAGCAGGTCCATCTGCCTGCAGGCAGGAGAGGAGAGGGCGAAGCCACCCTGTGCACTGAGTGCTGTGCTAAGCCCCGGCCTGTGCAGGCAGCCCCGGGCAGCGGCACGGCATCACCCAGCCGGCCAAGAGAGCACCCCTGCCTTGGCAGGGGGCGGAGGGGGGGTGTGTTTGGTTTGTGGGGGTGTTTTCTTTTTTTTGTTTTCCTGCTTTGCCCCAAACTTGATGTGATGATATTGATCCTGGGGCCGGGGAGGGGAATAAAATTCCAGGCTGTCACTCCTGTCTCTTAGCTGGCCCAGTGTGGAACAACAGTGGCATCCAGTGGCCACTGAGCCCAAAGCTTAATGCAGGAGGAAATGGAAGTGCGGAAGGGTGTAGCTGGGCCTGGGGGCAGCGCCGAAAGGGTTACACTTCTTAAAGTCTTCTGAGCCAGGAGGCCACTTGTTTCGAGTCCCCTTAAAGCAGGGAGGTTCCTGCGCTGAAACTGACCGGGTGGCTTCTCTCCTCGAAGGAGCTGGCGGCCGAGCGGGCCAAGGCGACGGCCGTGGAGGGCAAGCTGAAGGAGCAGCTGCTGGCCCGCGAGCAGGAGATGGCAGCGGTGCAGGCACGCGTGCAGGCCAGCTACCAGGACCATGTCAGCGAAACGCAGCAGCTGCAGGGCAAGGTGAGCCCCACGCGGTGCTCTGCAGCTTCCTCCGCTGGCTGCCGGCTGGCCCTCGGTGGCAGCTGCCTGGTCTTTTGGAGAAGACCGAGGTGGGCGAGGGGGCCAGAGCCTCGGGGAGGGGCGAGAGCCCCGCAGTGCTCCTGAGCCGTGGTGCTCACGCTAGAAGAGGGATGTGGGAGCATCCTCACGGGATGCAGCAGCCGCAGGGGCTGTCAGCAGCACAGACACCTCGCTGTGGCTTCCTTGCCAGTCCCTCTTGCCCATGGAGTGGGCTCCTCAGGGGAGAGCCGAGGGGCTGGCAGCAGCGGCATCAACCCCTGTTGGTCTCTCCCTAGATCCGCACCCTGCAGGAGCAGCTGGAGAATGGCCCCGACACGCAGCTGGCTCGCCTGCAGCAGGAGAACTCCATCCTGAGCGATGCCTTCTGCCAGATCAGAAGTCAGATGGAGAGCAAGTAAGACTAGGGGTGGGGGTGGGGGCAGAGCCTGGGGCCGCCCTCTGGCAAGCCCTGGGGGGGGCTGTCCATCATGATTGGCCACCCCCTTTCTGGAGGGTGCTTCTACAGACGCCCCAGCTAGCTGGAGGTAGAGGAGGGAGTGAGGAAGAGATTGCCAAATGGCTTCTGTGGGCCTGGCAGGGGAAACAAGGATGCTTTTCCCAAGTGGAAGGGCAGGGGAAGCCCTCTCTGCTTTGGAGTCACCTGTGCTGATGCTAGCGGAGGGGGCAGAGGGGACCAGAAGGCACTGCAGCATTTCTCCACACTTCGGAGAGCTTGTGCTCACCAACTTCAGAAGAAAGGTCGCTGGCTCTTTGATGGGAGCGGTGCTGCAGAGAAGCGAGACCTGCCTGGTGCATACAGAACAACCAGGAGCTAGGGAGAAGAATTTGGCGCTCCTTTTTGTAGAAAGTCTGAAATGGCTGGTGATTAACAGTGGTCAGTTAATTACAGAGCAGACGCCAGCTGCTTAGAGTGCTTTCTCCTGTGTCTGGGAACACAGATCCTTGCGTCTTCTACTTCATGAGAAAGAAATGTCTCCTGTGATGGAAACGGAGCTTTTGAAATTGATGTGTCGGCTCCTTCCACCCCATCCCTGAAGGACCAGGCGTGTCCGAGAAACAGGCCAACACAACCGTTGAGATGTTTCAAGCCCTGTTATCAGGCCCACCAGGAGGATGTGTTCCCCCTGGGTAACGCCAGGGATGCTTGACTGGCCTGCGGGCTGGAATAACGCTGCTTCTGTTGGTGCAGGCAAAACGCTGAGGTGGCCAGGTTACAGGAGTGGTGCGGCAAGCTGATGAACGAGCTGTCTGAGAAGTCAGAGGTGCTGCGGCAAGAGGAGCAGCTGAGGAAGAGCTGGGAGATGAAAGTGGCGGCCTTGGAGAGGCAGATGGAGCAGCTGCAGGTCAGGCAAGCACCTGCAAACCTGCTCCCGCCGGGTGTGAGGGTGGGGGGGGAAGCCTAGGTGGTGCACCGTGCTGGGTGGTAGCCTCAGGTGAGAGAGGAAACCCAGTGGCCCCTGCCAGCGGGTGCTCACGAGGACGTGGGTGCTCCCTCTCGACTCTGAAGCCCTTGGTGCAGGAGGTAGAGCTTGTGGCTTTGTTATTGTCACCGGGGTGTGGCTGGATTTGGGGGTTTAGGGGTGTTTAAAGGACACCTCCCAGGTAGAGCCTCTGAGCACGCTGCTGGAGCAGTGGCGCATCGCTGGCTTGTGGCCGCCGAGGCAGCTCAGTGGAGACCTGAGGTGACCCGAGATGTTTTGGAGGGGGGAGTGTCGCCAGACGGCCAAGGGAGACTCAGGCAGATGCCTTCTTTTGACTCCCATGTAGGAAAAACTAGGAAAAAAAAAAAAAAGAAAGAACCGGGGCCAGGCAGCAAGCGAACTACAGGAGCGACTGAAGGTTACCCAGGACCAACTGGCCAAAGGGAGACTGAAGAAGTGTAAAGAACAGCTTCAGGAAACGGTACTTGTGGTGGCCGCAGCCATCCCTCCCCTTGGTGCTGGTGGAGGGCAGGGGGAAGCGCGTGTCAGGCGGTGGTTGAAAACCGGAGACAAGGTGGCACTTGCTGCCAGAAACCATCTGGGTGGCTTTTGGGAAGCTCTGGGAGCACAGGAGATGGTGGCCATGGTTCTCCCTTCTCAAAAGGCAGGACCTGGCCCATCTGTGAAACGCTTTGATGCTTGAGCTGCCACGAGGATAAGGTTGAGACCCAGCTGAGTAACCCACCTCTCTTTTCCTTCTCCAGGGGGAAGAGGACAGCTTGAAGGAAGGGACTTCAGTCTGACGAGTCTGTGACCTAGACCTTACCGTCACCTTACCAAAATGCCTTACACATTCCTAAAACGAAAACTAAAAATATATGCCTGATTTACTGTAGAAAAAAGTTGCAAGCCATTCGTGACCTAAAACCTAGTTTTGAAACTTAAAAAAAACCCCAAACACAAAAACCCAACCAGTAAACACTGCAGGGATATGTTTGTAAGAAAATCTTCATACTGTTTTGTACAACTACCGTTTGTTCCCAAGGGCACCGCACCGACCACATCGGGGCAGGCAGAACCCACAAATCTGTGAAAAGGGAAGACTCTGTTTGTACATCAACTGGTGATTTTTTTTTTTCCTTTCTTTTTTACTTTTTTTGTTTTGGTTTGGGTTTTTTTGTTTGTTGGAGTGGAAGAAGTGTGAAAGTGAGACCCAGCATGGAAGGAAGCCTCTCTTTGATGGGTGGCTCTTGGCGCGTATCCTTTTGTGTATTTCTGGGTGTCGATGCATTTACAATGATGTAGTGAAAAGAGCTTATTCTTGCTTCATTTTCCGGGTTATTATTTACTAATTTTTTATTAAGTTTGCAAGCCAGCCAGGTGTTTGGGGTCACTGAAGAAGGACCCTGCTGTGGCCGGGAGCAGATCCTTTACTCCCCCGCCTTGCTTGCTGTGCTGCAAACAGCCATCCCCTCTGTTTTTTCTCCAAGATACGCAAAGGAGAGAAGCCTTCCCTTCCAGCCACGAGTGTTCTCACACTGGCGGTGCACCCCGAGGTCCCCTGCCACGGGGTCAGGCTGAGCGTGGGGACAGGGCAGAGCAGCGTGAGCGTGGGGACAGGGCGCAGCAGCACAGCCTCGCCAGCCCAGCGCAGGCTGCTCCTGCTCTCTTAAGCCTCAGCGCACCCCAGAAATTCTGTCCCTGCGGGTGCTGCGTGGTGGTGGTCCTTGGGCACTGCCAGGCTCTTCAGCCTTCTCTCTCCCCTTCTTGTGGCTTTCCTGTTGAAACTCCACACAAACCCACCCTTTTTCCCCCGAGTTTTCTTCTTTTTAAATAATTTTTCTTTTTTTATTTCAAGTTGGTTTATTGGGAAATGGCAGAGACCACGTCACAGCTTGGTGCCTGCCTCCTCACAATAAAGCTGCTGAGCCCGGCGCTGACATCAGCGGGATTTGAGGAGCTGGTGGGGGGAAAAGGCCCCCAGAGTACTTGGTACCTCTGGGGGGTGTGAAGAACCAAGGCCAGGAAGGGGGATGAAGGCCAGACCCGCCTCCCTTTTGTTCCCAGAGAAGTCTGCGTGTGCTCAGCCTCTATATTAGACACACCAGAGATTCCACGCAGGCAGGACTGGGTAGACACGTGTCCTGTCCCCCCAGCACTGCAGCTTTGGGGGTCACGATGGAGAAGGGATGTGCAAATCACACTTGGGCTCTGGGGTATGTGCGTGACCTGTCTCTGATCAGGCAAGAAAAAGGGGTCCTGCTGAATTCTGGCTGAGGGAACGGCAAGCTGAGAGCCCACCCCCCACCCCCACCCCCACTGCCTGGTGATTAACAGTGGTCAATTAATTACAGAGCAGACTCCAGCTGCTTAGAGTGCTTTCTCCTGTGTCTGGGAACACAGATCCTTGCGTCTTCTACTTCATGAGAAAGGAATGCCTCCTGTGTCTTTGGCTGTACCCTGTTTCATAATAATGCCAATGGAAGTGCCTGAGGCCACTTTAGACTGGTTTCTTGACAAATTCTACTTATTTGTCGTTTTAATGTTTGATTCATCCTTTCCACTTTCCCACTAGATTGTGGCCTCCAAGACGCATGTAAATCCCAATTAATACCCAATACTTTGCTAACACTTTGGACTACTTCAGCAACAAAGTGTGGACCTCTGTCAGAGGAAATTCCAATAGGAACTCCAAATCTCGGAATTATTTCTTGTAATAACCACTTCACAACCTCTTTTTGCTTGTGTGGTGTGACAGGGAAGGGCTTCTGGCCATCCTGTAAAAGTATCAACCCTTACCAGGATGTACTGGTACCCATTTTGTCTAGGTAGCTCTGAAAAATCTACTTGCCAATAATCTCCAGGTTCTGTACCAGATTTCAGTCTGCCCATTTGAACCTTTTTCTTAATCACTGGATTGGTTTTCAAACGTACTTCACACTTTGCAGTTACCGTATTAGCTATTCCCAACATCTTAACTGATATTACTTGCTTTCCCAAAGATTACTAAGGCTTCTGCTCCCCAGTGACATTCTTGATGTCTCGTTTGAATCATCTCTCTCATCACAGGAGGTGGAATTACTACCTGTCCATTAGGAGTTACCCACCATCCCGCTAAGTTTTTCTTAGCATTTAATAACTGACCCAATTTGTCATCTTCCTCTGAATATCTCGGTTTCTCCCTGGGAAGGGTTACTGTTTTAGAAGGAATTATTGCCATTTGCAATGCTTGTTTCTTTGCTACCCTTTTGCAGTCTTATCAGCTAAATTATTCCCAGCTATTATTTTTGTATTGCCAGTCTGGTGTGCCGTACAGTGCATGATTGCTACTTGATCTGGCTTTTGAACTGCTTGCAATAATCGTAAAATCTCTGTTTGATGCTTAATGTTTGATCCTTGAGAGGACAATAACCCCCTCTCTTTCCACAAAGCTCCATGGACATGCACTACCCCAAAGGCATATTTTGAATCAGTCCAGATATTTACTCTCTTGTCGTTGCTTAATTCTAAGGCTCCAATTAAAGCGATGAGTTCCGCCTTTTGGGCTGATGTGGTACCCGCCAATGCTCCTGCTTCTATGACTGTAGTCTCTGTTGTTACCGCATATCCGGCGTATCGGACTCCGTGTTCCATAAAGCTGCTTCCATCAGTATACAGTTCCCAGTCTGGTCTCTCCAATGGCACATCCTTCAGATCCTCAGGACTGGAATAAACATACTCGATGGCAGCCAAGCAATCATGTTCCAGTCGTCCTTCTTCCTGTATGGAACTTAAAAACACTGCAGGATTTACCAGGTTAGTTGTCTTTAGAATCACATCATCCTGTTCAGTCAGTACTACCTGGTACTTCATCATTCAGCTGGGAGACAGCCAGTGTCCCCCCTTCTGTTCTAGGACAGTTATCACCATGTGTGGCACATAGACTGTTATTGTTCTTCCTAAAGTCAATTTCCAAGCTTCTTGTATGAGCATCACTGTTGCGGCCACTGCTCGCAGGCAGTTTGGCCACCCTTTACTCACTGTGTCCAGTTGTTTAGAGAAATATCCGACTGGTCGTTTCCAGCTTCCTATCCTCTGGGTTAACACGCCCGGTGCAAGGTGTTGCCTTTCATGTACAAACAGCTGGAAATCTTTGGTTAGATCCGGCAGTCCCAAGGCAGGTGCAGACATTAAGGCACGCTTCAACTCTACAAAAGCCTTTTGTTGTTGTGGGCCCCATACAAAGGGAGGGTTCTTTTGGGCCTCGTACAGCAGTTTAGCTATTAGCCCATAGTTCATGATCCAAAGGCGACACCACCCAGTCATTCCCCAAAATGCTCTGAGTTCATGAATATTTCTCGGCTCAGGTATACCACAAATAGCTTCTTTGCGATTTTTTCCTAATTGTCGTTGTCCTTTTGAAATCTCAAAGCCCAGATATATCACAGTCTGGCAGGCTATCTGGGCTTTCTTCCTGGATACCTTATACCCATTTAGTCCCAGGAAATTCAAGAGGTCAATAGTCACCTGTATACAAGTAAATCTTTCTTCTGTAGCTATCAGTATGTCATCCACATATTGTAGGAGTAAATGCCCAGGTCTTGGTTTGTCCTGTTTCCAGATTTCAAGTTCCTTTGCTAAATGATTTCCAAAAATAGTTGGACTGTTTTCAAATCCTTGGGGTAATCTAGTCCATGTCAGCTGCATCTTTTGCCTGGTTTGAGGATTTTCCCATTCGAAAGCAAACAGTTTTCTGCTTTTCTTTTCCAAAGGTATACAGAAGAAAGCATCTTTTAAATCAAGCACTGTAAACCACTGATAATTCTCCCTCAATGCTGTTAACAGTGTATAAGGGTTTGCTACTACAGGATAAATATCCTCAACTATTTTGATTTACTGCTCTCAAGTCTTGTACCAGTCTATATTCACCCGAAGGTTTTCTGACTGGTAAAATAGGAGTATTATACTCAGATTCACATTCTTCCAAAATTTTATACTCCAAAAATTTACCAATCAATTTCTTCAATTCCTGTCTCACTTCCGGTTTGATTGGATACTGTTTAATTCTCACTGTTCTGCGCCTTCCTTCAAATCTATTTTAACCGGTTCTGCTAGTTTCGATTTACCAGGAATATTTGTTTCCCATACAGTAGGGATCACTGCCAAATCCACCTCCGGTGGAATTTCTTGTTCCTTTACCTTTTCTTGTATCGTCAGGATTTCTCCCGTTTTTGACTCAGGTATTTTCAAGAAAAGTTCTCCTTCGTCAAAAACAATCTGTGCATTTAATTTGGATAACAAATCTCTTCCTAAGAAGGGTACCGGACATACTGGTACATACAAAAATTCATGTGTAATTATCTTATTTCCAAATTTCAAATCCAGGGGTTGCAGGAATGGCCTGTTGTTGTTCCAATTTTTCCTTTACAGGTATTTAATAAAAAAATGTCGCTTCTGTATCCACTCCCAACCTCACAATTTAAACAACATTTTTTTCCACTTTCTTATTATCAGAAGTTACAGCCATTACCAAATTATCTCCAATTGTTAGCTTACATTCATCCTGCCAATCCTTTCTTTGTCTTAAGTAAAAAAAAACAAATCCACATCTGGCATTTTATTCCATTTCCCTTCTCTTTTACAATACAGCATTAACTGCAAAATAGTGTTATAATTCAGTGTCCCATTGGTGGGCCACTTTTCGTGATCATCCAATATATACAAAGGCCACCAGTTATTACAATACTCAAATTATTACAAACTCAATCATCTGGCTCTTTTGCAGATCATCCTGTAAATTTCCCCAATGTGCCAATAAACATCCCAACAAAGAATTTTTCGGGATTTTGTCATTTACAGCAAGATTACCCATGCTTTTACTTTTAAACAACCAAGTTAACTTAGTTGCCATGGTGTAATTACTCACAGTACAATACACAATTATTCAACTCTGTCACTCCGATCCGCGGATCCACACTCCCACTCGCTTTCGTTCTCAATTATACGTCTGACCCTTACAGCCACACTCACACTTTCCCACAGTTACTTTAAACAAACATATAACACAATATTATACCTCTTAATTTTCTTCTTAATACACAAACTCACAAAACAACAAAGAACACCAAAAACTTCTTCTAACTTCTTGTTAGAGGCACTACCTTAGAGAACACTATAGCGTATAGTTTCTCTTGTCTCCGCTTTTGTCCAACCCTGCAATAGCTTTCGCTTATGTCTTACGGGCAGACGCCTAGGCTTCCACTTCCACAAGGATCCTTTTAGTCCAACCCTGCAATAGCTTTCGCTTATGTCTTACGGGCAGACTCCTAGTCCTACCCTGCGCAGCTCTTTCACCGCGTCTGACAGGCAGACTTACTCAGTGGGACTCCAACCCACTGGTGGGACTTCCTCCCACTCTTTCCCATACAATTATTATAGTGGGACTCCTACCCACTTCCTCTAGTGCACGCACTTACTACAATTAAAAAAAGAAGTGTCTTACCCAAAAATCCAGGGAACGTCGCGAAGAGCCTTACGGATCGGGGATCGATGGGTGTCCCCGAGAAATCCTCGGTGCCGGCCGGAACCGATCAGGTCCCCGACTCCTCCGGTCTCCTTCAGCGAGGTCCCATCTGGGTCGCCAAAACTGTTACCGAAATCTCGGACTGAAGAACTTATCGACACCAATGTGATGTAGATAAGCAGACACTTCTTTATTGACGGCCGGGTGCGTGAGCGAGTCCTCTCACGATCAACGCAAGCCAGGTCCCAAAATCAGATTCCATAGATATAACTTATTCATACATATTCATTAATTATTCATACATAATCATAACATTTCCCGTAAATCATTTACATACTCTCCTCCTATATCCGATTGTGCGCAGTAGAGCTTAGAAAGGTCTAGAAATGGGTCTGGGGTACGATTTGGGTAGGTGGTGTATGAGTCGGTGGTCGCGATCTCCCCCTGCCGGAATTACCTTTTACTGAAGTTCACAGTTTCTTGGCAGGTAACCACAAGCTGTTCCAGTCGACTCTCCCCAGTTCCCATTCATCTCATATTCTGACATTTCAGTACACCTCTGCGTACAGAAGACTGGTTAAATACAAAGAAACCTTTCAACCCTAAAGTTATTACCTAAGTTTTAACGATGGTTCCAGCCCCTTCTTCTAGCCTTGGTACAGGACGTACAGAAGATCTCATAGCAGCTTTTACTGTGCAACTAAGAGTTTCATTAAAAATATTTCTTATCCTTCTATTTTTCAATTTTATAAAATGATTTTATAAAATCAATTAATCAATCAAATAAAGTCAATCAATCTTAACTTATTAACAAATCGATAACATGTCTTCATTGCCTTTCACTAAAATTCCTCTTTCCTGTGAAACCAGTTGTGTTTGTGGGTTTGGGATCTTTTTTTTCTTTCCTCCCCTTGTTCAGGGAGCAGTAGCCCAGCACAGTTCCACTTTATTTTTTTCTGGTGGTGTTACAACAGACATTGTGCAGTCCTCCTAACGCTTTGTCCATCAGTAATGCTTTCACTTTTTTCTTGTTCCTGTTTTAAGAGACACTATTGTTTTCTTTCTAAGGGCTGTATTTCTGTTATGTCCTTCATGATGAGTGAATTCAAAGTACTTTCAATGGCATAATACACTTTGTAGTGTAATTTTGTGAAAATGCTTCTCTATGAATTACAAAAAAGATTTCATTTTCTATTATTTCAGAGGTAAACCCTGAATTAATCAATCTTGGATGTGGTGTTTCTGTCTTCTAGAAATACGTGAAGCTTAACTTTGTTTTTATAGGTTGAGAAGGAAAAAGCAAAGAAAGATGTTCAAAAGTGCAGGCGGTGGCAAAACAGGAATGTGTGGATAAATTAATTAACATCACTAATCGGCAAATGAAACAAAAGATTACTGTAAGGAAGAATGACTGTTTGAAAATGGAGAATGAAAACACGATAGAAGAAAAAGACAAAAAGATTTTTTCATTTGGGGAGAGCTCAAAATTATTAAAATGCCAGTGAAAGGGTAAGCTAAGGAAATAATCTCTAATTCTTATTTGTAGTACTATGTAAGTGTCTTAGGTTTTCTGATACTGTGGTAGTTGAAGTAGTTTCCTCAGTGGTGAAAGCCATAGTGAGTAGTCCACTGCTTTTCAAAAAGTGAAGAAAATTTCTTCTTAGAAAACACTAAGCTCATGATGGAGGTTCAAATTTGTGGCCTGCTCTAAAAAAAAGAAAAGGAAAAAAGAAAAGAAAAAAAAAACCCATCCAAATTCCTGTGATTTCCTTGTCAATACTGAGGCAAAATGCATCTTTGAAACCAGAAAGAAAAGCAGACTGGAAAAAGCAGTTATTTTTGTAGGAAATGGCCACCTAGAAAAGAAAAGTAGGAACTTGGGGTTTGCTACTACTCCCTTTTCTAGGTGATTTTAGTGATCTCCGTGCAGTTGGTGTTTTCCTTTTCATTAAGTTAATATGCCCTTTGTCAGGAGAGGGTGATTTGAAGAATCAGTCAGCAGTGTGCAGGCGAGCGGAGGTTATCTTTATTCGGCAGCGCTGGGTGCATGGGGGATCGCGCCACCAAAGTCATGCACCCCGAGGTGACTTTTCAGTCCCCCCTTTATACAAGCTACTCAGACCTATTCATGAGTTTTCCAAGAAATGGTTTACATATTCATTACAATTCTGAGAATTCATTTACATATCTCATGCCTGCACAATGTCCTTGAGGAGTTGTCTCTGCGCAGACTCTATTCCTCAGGGGCCATGTTTAAAGTCTTTGTCTTCGCCACGTTGCATGTACAACAGGAATCTAAGACAGAACGTCCCTTCTGAAGATAACCAACCCAAGGCCTTAGCAGTCTGTGCATCCGTCATGTGGCAGTAAGGGTCCTTGGACATCTCCCGACTTTTAACTAAACGTAGGTGCGTCATCCTTTAGATAAGTGGTACAGCATTCGCTATTCAGAGTTCCCGTTGTTTGTCAGGCAGCACCAGTCCCGCTGTGTCACCACATTTCCTTCTCAACCTGGACTTGGGACAGAGACCAGTCCTGCAGACACCTCGGCAAGGAGGAGCCCTTGATGAGGACGACGACGAGCCGCTTTTGGGTGAGCTCAGAGCTGACTGAAACACAAGCGAAAAGCCCCAGCTCAAACCAGGCCGCTTTGCTTTTCTTGGAAGTCACAAAGCTTCGCTCTGGTGGGTCTCTTTGCATCGGAAACCCTTGTGCTCCCAACGCTGTGACCTGTGTGGGTGCCAAGTCAGAGCAGTCCGTCGCCGCCTGCCTTTGAATTCAAGGTTTGAACCGCGCAGTGTGGCCAGAGCGGGCACATGCTGCGAGAGGTCACGGACCACCATTTCCCTGGCCCTGCGGCTGAGCCAGCGCAGCCCGCTGCTGTGCCGGGAGCGGTGGGGACAGTGCCGCTCTGTCCCCACACAGCTGCCCAGAGCTCAGGGGAGGGGGCGGCCTGGAAGCGCCTGGGCTCCAGCGGCCGGCCAGAGAAAGCCCCCCCAGTTCTCTCGGGGGAAGTGACTGACATGTGCAGGGTTTCTCCTGCTCGGACTGCAACAAGTTTCCCAGGAAGCTCCCCAAGGCGTGGGCGTTTGGGTCTGAAGCCCCCCGGGCCGAGAGCAGGCGCTGCCAGGGAGCTAGAGCCCGCGGCAGGCTGGCCGTCACTCAGCAGGCAGGTGAACCTGCTTCCCCGCGCCCCACTCCATCCACCTCCGCCAGCTCTTACTTCCAGCCTGCTCCCCCCGCCCCGTACCCCCATCCTTTCCCCCCGTGCGGCAGCTGCAGCAGGCGCGTACCAGCCTCCCGAGCCCCCGGCTGACGCGGGGCACTGGCACGCTCAGCCGGCAGCGCTGGCCCCGCTGCAGGAGGGCTAGTCCGCAGGCTGCAGAGGAGTCACTCACTGACCCAGGGAAGGGAAAGCCCATTTGTTTAGGCTGTTTGAATTTGGCACGCACAGAACATATCCCAGTAACGCACGGGAGGCTAAGGGGTTTGGTTTGGTTTTTTCTTTCTTCTTCTTCTTCTCTACAGACATACAGGAAAACTCTGTGCAACTCCCATGTACACACTGCACAAAGGAAACAGCTTTAAGCAACCACCGGTGAAACGTGGAAGCCTTTTAAGATCTCTGGAGCTGGCACAGGAATGCTTTCTACCCCCCATACAAAAGGCATTTCAGTTTCAGGTCAGACTGTCTAGGTGGTATTTCCATGCATTTCTACAGAATTAAAGAAGCTAACAGACAAAAAGCCCAGATCAAGCCATATTAGTCAGGCTGATTGGTTCTACCACGTTAGATCAATAGTGATTATGAACAAACGGACCAAGTGACCAAAGACTGGGGCTGAGAATACCACTTTTTGAGATGTGGTTTCTTTTCACTGTACTACCCATAGAACTGGAGCACTCTGATAGAAGTATCGGCATTTGTAGACGCCTCAGAAGCATCTGACCCGCTAGTAAGTGTGTATTAGAGAAACGAAGGTAGTTCTAAATTAAACTATGTCAACAGAAAAGTAGTTGATAGAATCCCTCAGGCTGAAGGAGAACTCAAGGCACTTCATAACAAGAACACTGAACCTCTAGAACAAGTGAACCTTTAAATATTATTACTGCACCGTGAGTTTACAAGAGTGGATTAGGACTATTTCTCCAGAAAAATGTGTCTATTTTATGTCTGTTTCACTTCAGGATTGGCCTTTATTAGTACTGCTCTGCAACTGCTAGCACTAAGAATTTAACCCAGTTTTTGTGCCAACAGGTTGTTTTAGCCTAACTTTCACTACAGGTTTTCAGTTCTGTATAAAGTGGTTACAGGGGAAACTGTTTCTGAGTTTGGCCATTTGACCAGCAGCCTCAAAAAGACTGACTGAATTTTGCTTTTTACAACTCGGAAAATTAAGAACAGGAACCAGTTTGTTCTCACACCCCCACCCCACCCCCACCCCCCTTTCATCCCATGACACATTGACACTTTGCAGCGTTGGACCAACATTTTTGGAGACCTTTAGCGTTAATCCATTGGGGACAGTATTGGGCTGCTGGACAACCAATGCAAATATTAATAAACCAAGAGAAATCCTTAGATTTGATTTGTTGAGGGTCATTTGTACGTACGAGCTACATCTCCAAAATGTGCTTTATTCTACCAACAGCTTCCCTGCATTAGTGAAACCCTTGCCTAGAATGGTTGCTTTACATAACTGATCTATTAAAACATGGAATGCCTGTAGAGTTGTGGCACTGCATGACATCTACACGGGACTTGCTTCAAAAGCTACGACCAGGGAGCCTCCTGGCTTCTCAGCAGTGCAAGCTCGGGGCAGGTCCTCTGGCCCATTTGCTTGGCATTCGTGCTTTATTAGTTCATTAGAACACTAGTATTCTCCTTAAAAAAACACACAACACAACAACAGGAGGCATTCCTTTCTCATGAAGTAGAAGACGCAAGGATCTGTGTTCCCAGACACAGGAGAAAGCACTCTAAGCAGCTGGCGTCTGCTCTGTAATTAACTGACCACTGTTAATCACCAGCCATTTCAGACTTTCTACAAAAAGGAGCGCCAAATTCTTCTCCCTAGCTCCTGGTTGTTCTGTATGCACCAGGCAGGTCTCGCTTCTCTGCAGCACCGCTCCCATCAAAGAGCCAGCGACCTTTCTTCTGAAGTTGGTGAGCACAAGCTCTCCGAAGTGTGGAGAAATGCTGCAGTGCCTTCTGGTCCCCTCTGCCCCCTCCGCTAGCATCAGCACAGGTGACTCCAAAGCAGAGAGGGCTTCCCCTGCCCTTCCACTTGGGAAAAGCATCCTTGTTTCCCCTGCCAGGCCCACAGAAGCCATTTGGCAATCTCTTCCTCACTCCCTCCTCTACCTCCAGCTAGCTGGGGCGTCTGTAGAAGCACCCTCCAGAAAGGGGGTGGCCAATCATGATGGACAGCCCCCCCCAGGGCTTGCCAGAGGGCGGCCCCAGGCTCTGCCCCCACCCCCACCCCTAGTCTTACTTGCTCTCCATCTGACTTCTGATCTGGCAGAAGGCATCGCTCAGGATGGAGTTCTCCTGCTGCAGGCGAGCCAGCTGCGTGTCGGGGCCATTCTCCAGCTGCTCCTGCAGGGTGCGGATCTAGGGAGAGACCAACAGGGGTTGATGCCGCTGCTGCCAGCCCCTCGGCTCTCCCCTGAGGAGCCCACTCCATGGGCAAGAGGGACTGGCAAGGAAGCCACAGCGAGGTGTCTGTGCTGCTGACAGCCCCTGCGGCTGCTGCATCCCGTGAGGATGCTCCCACATCCCTCTTCTAGCGTGAGCACCACGGCTCAGGAGCACTGCGGGGCTCTCGCCCCTCCCCGAGGCTCTGGCCCCCTCGCCCACCTCGGTCTTCTCCAAAAGACCAGGCAGCTGCCACCGAGGGCCAGCCGGCAGCCAGCGGAGGAAGCTGCAGAGCACCGCGTGGGGCTCACCTTGCCCTGCAGCTGCTGCGTTTCGCTGACATGGTCCTGGTAGCTGGCCTGCACGCGTGCCTGCACCGCTGCCATCTCCTGCTCGCGGGCCAGCAGCTGCTCCTTCAGCTTGCCCTCCACGGCCGTCGCCTTGGCCCGCTCGGCCGCCAGCTCCTTCGAGGAGAGAAGCCACCCGGTCAGTTTCAGCGCAGGAACTCCCCTGCTTTAAGGGGACTCGAAACAAGTGGCCTCCTGGCTCAGAAGACTTTAAGAAGTGTAACCCTTTCGGCGCTGCCCCCAGGCCCAGCTACACCCTTCCGCACTTCCATTTCCTCCTGCATTAAGCTTTGGGCTCAGTGGCCACTGGATGCCACTGTTGTTCCACACTGGGCCAGCTAAGAGACAGGAGTGACAGCCTGGAATTTTATTCCCCTCCCCGGCCCCAGGATCAATATCATCACATCAAGTTTGGGGCAAAGCAGGAAAACAAAAAAAAGAAAACACCCCCACAAACCAAACACACCCCCCCTCCGCCCCCTGCCAAGGCAGGGGTGCTCTCTTGGCCGGCTGGGTGATGCCGTGCCGCTGCCCGGGGCTGCCTGCACAGGCCGGGGCTTAGCACAGCACTCAGTGCACAGGGTGGCTTCGCCCTCTCCTCTCCTGCCTGCAGGCAGATGGACCTGCTGCAGCAGGGTCCTGGCGGCTGCGGGGCAGGAGGTGCTGAGCACGACGCGCCGGGGGTCCCTTCTGACTTCAACACCCAACGAGAGGTGGAGGCAAGGGGCTGAGCCAGGCAAGGGGGCTGTAAAGAGCACCAGGCTCCTTAAAAAGGGGCTGATCAACACCTTCTCAGCTCAGGGGCTCTGCCAAGAGATGAGAAGGGCTTTACTGTCCTCCGGAAAGCAGCAGAAAGCTGCAGTCTCTTACGGGCACGGCTTTAGCCCCCTCCAGCTGCGGCTGCCCAACAGGGCACGTGCCTCCCCGGGCTGGATCAGGCCCAGGAGAGGAGCTCAGGTGGGCATCTCCTCCCCTTTTTGGGGAGAAAACAGCAAATGGATGAAGGGCCCAGAGAACCCCTGGGCTTCACCTCCAAGGGCGGGTAAGACGCGGGGAGAGGGAGGCACACGGCGAGCCGTGAGGCGCAGAGCCCGTGCCAGGGGTGCCGGGAGGGCTGCGCGGCACTTACCTGGCTCAGCTCCTCCACCTTGTTTCTGGCAGCGGCTGCAGCCTCCTGCTTGGTGGCGAGCTGCTTCTCCTTCTCCTCCAGCTGGCGTTTCAGGACAGTGACAGGGTCACCCTTCTGCTTGGCCTGCCGGCGCAGGGTGGCACATCAGCGGGGACCACCACCTCCGCATCCAACCCCTCCACCCCACACGCACAGGGTCCTGCCCTCTGCCCCAGGGAAAATTCAGCTCCTGTCTCTAAGGCTGCCCCTCGGGGGACAGCCTGCCCGAAAACGGGCTGCCTTCACCCCTCCGCACCCCCGGAGGCTTGGCCCAGCCCTGGTGGACGCGACGCTGCTGGCAGCCCTACCGCGTGCCAGGTGTCCTGGACGATGCCCGCTTTCTCCGTCAGGATCTCGATGAGCCGCTGGGCCTCCCCCTCGCCGAACACCGTGCTGCTGACCGTGGACACGAGCGTCTTGTAGGGCAGGTGGAGGGGCCCATCCGAGTCCGCAGGTGCTGGGGAGGAGAGAGGAGGGGTTGGGAGCGCTCGAGCCAACGGCAGGGCTGAGTAGCATCGCCTCAGTTGACTTCAACCCCATAACTGCCGTTTCACGCCAGCAACCGCCCAGATGTCCACAGCCAAGTTTGATACCTCTCTAACTGAAAGCAATGTGACGAGCGCTGGGGACGGCGCTCACCACAGACAAGCGTTCCCTGAGCCAGCTGCCACCTCTGCCTGGCTCTGCTACTGCTCCTGCCGCCCTGCCACCGCCCTCCATCACACTGATCGATTCCAGACGGAGCTGGGCACGCTTTGCTAAAGCCAGGGAGCAGAGACGTGGTGGGCATCAGAAGCTGGACTCCATCGTGACACAGCCTCGCTGGGGGACTGTCGCTCCACGCAGCGGTGCCAGTGATGCAGAGCAGCAAGGTCGTCTCCTGCCTTTCACCAGGCAGGTTCGTTCCAGCTCTTTGCTAAGGGAATGAGATGACTCCAGCCCTTCTCCGATCCCTCTGCCGGCTTACCCGACGGGGATATATGCAGAGGAACTTGGCCTTACCTGGCTCGCTCTTCTTCTTGGATGCAGCCACCTTCTTGACAGGTCCATTATGCTTCTGCTCCTCATGGGCTGGAAGAACATTGCTTTTCTTTATGGTGACAGAGCTGACCATTGGAGCACTTTGGTGCGCCTCTGGGACCTGTCCATTAGGTTTCTCTTGATTTTTCTTTCCTTTTCCTTTTTTCTCAACAGCTTCCTCTTTCTTCTTTTTCTCTTTTTCCTTCTGCTGAGTCTTCTTAAGCCCTTTGCCTTGCTTGGCCAAGGCTTCCTCAGAAGGACGGAGGACCTTCTCCATGAAGGTGAACACCAGGAAGATCCCGATGGCTGATACCACCATCAGACCTCCAAAGAGCACGACATTCGGCATCTGAGGGTCACAGACATCCATCCTGCCTTATTCTTCTGTGCCTGCAAGACACCACAACAACAGTTAGTGGGGAAAACAAAGAGGCGCAACAGCCTCTCTGTGAGCAGCGAGTTTCCCATGTCCATCTGTGTTGTGTGGGCAACCTGCTGACACCCCCCGCCCCCTCCCAGGTTTGCGCTCCTCCGCTGCGCTGCCTGCGCACGGTGCTCCAGCCACACCGCAGGGGCTGCTTGCGCTGGCTGCAGCAAGCTCCAGAAGAACCAAAGAGGGGGAAGAAAAAACCAGGGATGCAATCAGAGACAGCCACGAGCAAAGTGCCCATGCCTTGTCCAATGGGACGCTTTTGCACGACCCTGGGCAATCCCTGCAGCCCTGCGGCAGTAAGAGAGCCCGTTTCCAGACTGCCTGGTGCAGTTTGGCCAAGACCTGGGCTCTCCCTGGGCCACCTGGCCTTATCTCTGCGCCCAGGCGCAGGTGGAAGTGCATCCAGGGTCTCAGCTCTGGAATAGAACACCCCCCTGGAAGGGGAAAGCATGCACGGGAGAGCTTTCCCCAGCTTTGCAGCAGCCCTGGCCGCCTCCCTTTGCCAGCCGCACCCTGCGGCACTGCTGGCCTCTGCCCAGCCTGGCAGGGAGGACACGCAGTGACCACATCCCACTGGGTCGCTGCTCCCAGCCTCCAGTGACGAGAACCACCCCAGCAATGATGCTACAGACGCCACACAGAGAACCAAGACGCTACCATCTCCTTGCAACGCAAACACCAGGAAAAGGCCTAAGTTCAAGCCAAAAAAAAGCAAAAGCATGGTCATTAACCATCTCATCTCCCCAGCAGATGCCCACAGGAAGAAACGAAACTTGCAAAGGGAGCACTGGATGTGGTGCTTCTCTTTCCACCTCTGCTGTTAACTGGCGGGCATCCGTTCCCACCCTCCTCTCCACGCTCAGGTTCTCCACCCATAACACACGGAGCCGCAAGGGAGACTGTACTGCCTGGTCTGAGACCTGGCAGGCAGGGTGCAGCCCCGCGCGGAGGAAGATGCTGCTGCCTCCACTCTTCTTAATCGCTAACCGAACCCCGTCCCGAGTCTGGAAGCCAGGCTCTTCCCCGCTGTCCCACTCGTGCGTTTCCCCCATGGGCACCACCTCCACGTGGCTCACAACGCCCACCCCCCACCACCCACCCACCCACCCATCCCCCCCGATGCTGCAGTCAGGCAGTTCATCTGCGCAGGGGCACTCCCCAGGAGGTGCCAGGCTGCGCTTTCTCGCTTTCTCGTGATCAATGCATCAAGCCCTCAGCTATCAGAAGTTCCCATCCCCGCCCTTAACTGTCAACATCATTGAATTTCCTCTTTAAGAGGTTGTGGGCTGGGGACGGAGGGAGTGGCTGGAAAGGGAGGAGGCAAAAATAAGAATAAAACTAAGGAGATCAGCATCTTTTCAAAACCTCAGTGCTCACAGGGAGAGACCTCAGAGCCTTTCCCTTTCTCACAGCCGACAGCGGCGAACTCACTCCCAGCCGAATCCGCACTGGTGCAGCGAGGGGGTGACAGGGCAATGAAAACGTCGCCTCCAACCCCCAGGGGGGTTGTTGAGGGCTGTTTCAACCAGCAGCCCAGCTCTCCCTGCCCGCCTCGCCAAGCATCCCAGACAAAGCAGCAGAGAGCCGGCAGGCGGGCAGGCTGCCAACGCCAGCTGGAACCAGCCTCCCCCCGGCAGGACCAACTTTCTACACCAGGGCACCGCGCGAGATCCCAGCTGATACTACAGGCATCGCTATCCCAGTCCGTCCCAGTCGTTTGGGATTTCAGCGGCCTCAGCCGGCTCCATCCCAGCACAGCTGGTGCCAGCCCCCTCCCTCCTGACAACGCAGCATCACTTTGGGATGGTCCCCATCGGGACAGAGGGATTATTCCTAACCTGCAGGGTGAAAAGGGATGGATTTCCTCTTCCTGGCAGGAAACAGAAACGAGGGTCCAGAGAACATGTACCCACGTCCTTCTGCTGGCTTTAGGGCCAGACCAATGTGCCCCGGAGCTGACCGGGGCGGAGCTGAGCGCCCTGCATTCCTCACCTGGCAACCCCAACAATGCGCTGGTACCAACAGAGCTGCTGACCTCACAGTGCCACCGCGTCAGACTTAGATCAAAATTCGCCACTCCAGCTTAGGGCAAGGGCATCACTGACTGCTGGCAAATGCTCTCCAGCCCCGTCAGCTGCTCCCGCCACCTCCCAGAGCAGCTGGATGCTGGATTGGCCTTTGGGTTTTGGTTGTGGATGGCTGGGTTTTTTGAGATACTAGTGAGGGATGAGAACTTCACAAGTGAAATGCCCTGTGATGCAGCTCAAGTGAGCTCTGGCTAAAACTTACACCGTCTGACTGAATTTTAGAGGCACTAGAACTGTGCGCAGGACAAGAGCAGGTTTTGCAGTGTCTGTGACACCACAGCTGTGCCATGCAGAGCAGCACATCTGCACCATACAGGCTAGAAACCATTAGCTTCCTTCTAGAGCTGCTGCTGTGGCAGAGGACGTTCAAGCCTGTGTCTGTTGAAAGACACGATCTCAAACACCCTGTGCA
Source organism: Falco peregrinus (assembly GCF_023634155.1). Taxonomy (NCBI): domain Eukaryota; kingdom Metazoa; phylum Chordata; class Aves; order Falconiformes; family Falconidae; genus Falco; species Falco peregrinus. Next base: position 1,223,207 of record NW_026599603.1, read on the forward strand.
ACAGTAGGAATTAACAATGCGCTTGATCTAGAGATGTGGTTGTCATTACTCATTTCAAAAGGCATTGCATCTCCACGTGGAGAAGCAAAGCTCTGTTCAGCCTGTCAGACACCGTTAACCAAGGAGTAAACATCTTGCTGCAGCATTCAGAGATTTCATGCTCAGTCGGCCTGGCTTGTAGCCAGAGAGCGCCGACCCCCTTCAGTTCCTCCTGCTGCACTGGGCCAAAATCTTGCAGCCTGCAAGACAGACAGGATTGTTGTGCAGCAGTGCCAGCCTTCACACGACAGCTGGCCAGTGGACTGCAACTAGCCAGGGAGGCTGTGCTGCACAGGTGGAAGTTAAAAAAAAAAAAAAGAAAGAAAGAAATCCTGAAGAAATTCAGCTTTTCTCCACATCAGACGGCTTGGGTTGGGCTCCCTGATCTCCAAAAAAAGAATCCATTGTTGATTCCTTGGAGCAGCAAAGCCTTTCTGGTCTCTACAGCCCAGATGCTCACTCTGATTCTTTCACCCACCTCTCCAGAGCCAGCGGGAGCCGAGTCAGCCATTGGAGCCTGCCTGCGTGTAGCTTCCTCACCCGCCATACCCAGGGTAGCCCTAGAAAGGAGAGGTGCGCTCCTGAGAGAGCCTGCAGCGAAAAGGGGAACAGTCTGAGCACGGATGTAGTGAAAACGTTCTCCCCGGTATTTCTGCATTGCTATTTGGCATGTAGCCAGATGTCTGCTCTGACACACGTCAGAGAAAACCATCCAAATGCCTAAGCTAAGGCAGGGCTTACCTGCTTGGTGACCCGATTGCCTCTTCTAATGTTACTACCAAGTACATTTGATTGATTACTAGCATGCTGGAATACCTACATTAGTATGGATGGAAACGGAGCTTTTGAAATTGATGTATCGGCTCCTTCCACCCCATCCCTGAAGGACCAGGCGCGTCCGAGAAACAGGCCAACACAACCGTTGAGATGTTTCAAGCCCTGTTATCAGGCCCACCAGGAGGATGTGTTCCCCCTGGGTAACGCCAGGGATGCTTGACTGGCCTGCGGGCTGGAATAACGCTGCTTCTGTTGGTGCAGGCAAAACGCTGAGGTGGCCAGGTTACAGGAGTGGTGCGGCAAGCTGATGAACGAGCTGTCTGAGAAGTCAGAGGTGCTGCGGCAAGAGGAGCAGCTGAGGAAGAGCTGGGAGATGAAAGTGGCGGCCTTGGAGAGGCAGATGGAGCAGCTGCAGGTCAGGCAAGCACCTGCAAACCTGCTCCCCTCAGGGAGATGGGGCGGGTGGCTGAATTGTGTGGGATCCGTGGGGTTGGCCATGGGGAGAGCTCGGGGGGGAGATGAACGTCTGCATTTGGAAAGCGAGCTGCCTGGTGGACCTCTTCATCGCCTCCTGCCCTCTGTCAGTTTGTCACATGCAATGAACTCTTCTTGCACATCCCCGGCAAAGCCCAGGGGGCACGCTGCCCTGGTGGGAGCCGTTCTCGCTAGAGGTTGTACAAGTTTAATATTTTAACTGAAGGAACAATGAGGTACTTACACGGCAGACAACAACTAAATTCTTCTACTCTCCCCTTTCTGTAATAGTTAGTTTCAGAGTAGCTGTCGCCGTAATCTCTGAGAAAATGTAGAATCTTTCTTACCGAGAGAGTTGCCTGTGTCTGAACCGCGTCTTTTCCTGGAGAAAGATTTTACAGATGAATCTGTCTGTCCTACAGATTCATTCACAGGCTCAGCTCCTGAAGTGAATTGTCTCTCTTCTGTCTCCGCTGTCCTGGATTCACTTTTAACACTAGTATTCTCCTTAAAAAAAACACACAACACAACAACAAAAGAAATAAACCCAAAGATCACTCAATGTTATCTTGTAATAAAACTAATATAAAACCAATAAAACAAAATAAAAGCTATTCTTCTCCACTCCAAAAGGGCATCCAACAGGTGTTGAACACTGCCTAGACAGTTGACATAGTAAGTGTTTTTAACTCAGAATTAAGGTTGCTAAATTGAAACAACCTCTTGCAAAATATCATATTAAGCAAAATATGAGATCAGAAAACTAGAATACACAAAGTTAGGGTACATGTCCCCACAGTCTGAGCTTTGCCCTCAGTTATTAAACTAGCTAGAAGAAATAAGCTAGAAGAAATACAGGCGCGCTCCTTGTTACCAGCACGTGTAATAATGACGACAGATCTAGCTCAAACAACTTCGCAGAGCTGTGTGATGCAGAGCCACATGGAAACCACACGTTTCTGGTTGGGAATCTCACCCCACCCCATCCAGTCATTAAGACCTTAAGTTATAATGTGTTGCTTGCTTTTTAGAGCCCTCTGCTGCTGCTCTGCATGTGTTTTGCAGGCAGCCATTGGGCAGACTGGTACATTTCCATGATCATGTGGCAAAAATCTGCAGCTTAAAAAAAAAAAAAAAAAAAAAAGAGAGAGAGAGAAAAGGGCCAAACAACCAAGTTCTGTTTCTATTTCACTGAGGCAGTACAGGCCCAAAGTTAAGCACCTGGAATTTAGCTTTAGACAGAAAAATTTTCTCAGTATCACCTGTTCTAGAATATTCATCTCCTCTGCAAATATCTTATCCATCAATGACCTAAAGATGAATGACTGCTCAGAGTCTGCAACGTTTCCTTCTGTTAAGAGGAAAAAAGCTTTTGAAAACCATTATGTGTGAGTTTACAGAAGACAAGAGGTCACACTTGGTAATAAGACAGTCTTTCCAAAAATCACGCTCGCCACCTTGAGTCTGTCATTACTCAGTGCTGAGTATATAACCTGCTATGTGTATACATATCAATAGAAACACACGTACATTCCTTGACAAAGTTGTATAATATCATTCAAAAAGACCTGTGCAAATACAGTAATGGAGTACTCCAGGGAGAACTAGTTCCCTCCAACACACCTCCTGCACTTGCTGGACACCCACTTGACTCTTTTTTCCATCTTTGAAATGCGCTGTCTGGATGTACTGCTTCAGTACTGTTAACAAGGCCACGTGAAAAACACGTGGCTAGCAGTGCCTTTTGTCTGATGTCTGAACCACAACTCCTTCCCAGGCACAAAAACAAAGGCGGCAGGCAGGCTGTAGGTCACTACCTACACCAGCTAGAATCCAAGTCTCACGAGTGATGATGACCTCTTTATTCCTGGTGACATTTACATAATAATAAATTTCCAGGAAAATTAGTGAGCAGCCTTAATCAAGCAGTGAGAGAAGGGAAGATTTCTCAAGTAAGCGTTCTAAACTGGATATTCCAGCGAACAACTGCTCTAGAAACAATTTTAAATAATGAGATTTGCAGAAAGAAGAGAATAATGAAGAGCAATACCAGGTGGGGGATGTAAAAACCAAATTGCAGTGTTTGATAAAGAAAAAACAAGTAACATGCATATTGGGATAACCATTATCAAGAAACTGTTACCAGCCGACGTGGTGAAAGAAGTCTTGACACTCTAACTAGCAGTTCTGCAAAGGACCTGGGGGTGCTGCAGTGCCCAGTAAGGCTAATGACACCTTGGGCTACACCAGGACGAGCGTGGCCAGCAAACTGGGGAAATTTCATTCCCCCTCACTGGTGAACCTGTACTTCCAATGCTGTGTCCAATTTTAACCCTTACAGCTGCGTGTGTGGAAACTGAAGAGCAGTCACACTGCACAGCACCCCTTTCAGATTCCTTTTTATCACTGTGTTCGTAGAATCTTACGCACCAACTCTTCAGTAATCTAATGTAATAGGTAATAATACCATTTTCATCCAAACAGCATCAGCCTAGCCCACACAAGTCTGGTTCCCAAGCTATCCCTTTTTTTTATTGTTTGGTCTTTTAAGCGAACATGTTTCTGACCATGGATTCACCGCACCTGTGGACAGGCCCTCCACTCAGGTCTGATACTTCTGCAGCTTCAGAGTCCGAAACATTGTTTGGCGGAGAATCAAAGCTACCAAAGCTGACAGACGTGAAAGTTTTGCCTTTTCACCTCAGTTACTGAAAAACGCCAAAACTGCTTCATCTCACTCACTACTTACACGACTTACGAGACACTGACTGGACTATACCTATACCCAGCTGGAACCATGATGGGAAGCTGAGGTACTAAAACTAGCAACTCGCATGAACGGGGTTTGCTGGATTCACCTTCCCCAAAGAAAGCAAGCGTTTCAGCCTTCACAGAGGTATGCGGCCAAGGAGACTGAACGAAATAGAGGCAAATTCCTCTTGATCAAGCATTACAGACATGTTCTATTTCCACTTTAAGAAGCAAATAAAACATTTCTTAGGAGTAGGAGTGGAATAAAATATGCCCATTAAAGGCCAAAGCCTGTAAAAGTCTAGGACAGAAATTCACTGAGGCTGAGAGGGCAACACTGGATCTGAACTGTTGAATGTACTAACTCTTTTCATGTAAAGAACTGCTCTTTAATTTGCTGTCTTTTAGGAAATTGGGAAAGCAGAATAAAGCAGGTTTCTACTAAACTGTTACTTCTATGAGGAAGACAGTTCAAGGCTCAGTGCTGGTCACAAGAGTAATTAAATGCTGGGAAATACCTGAACGAAACAGAAAACAAAACAGCAAACATCTTTGTGTCACTGTAAAAATGTTCTCTTCATTTCAGAAGAGGATGTACTAGAACAAGTTGAGAACAATTCCAATGCTAACCAGAGGTGCAGAGCAGCTGCCACGCAGAGGAAGCTACAGCAGGGCTGTACAGTCAGGAAAGGCGACTACTGAGGCGGCTGTGATAAGCGATGCGGAAAGTCACAAGTGACATGCAGTAAGCAGCCAGGGATGACAGCTGAATGTCCCTTCTGAGACGGAAATGGGGAAGCATCACATGAAACTACTAACAGCCACGCACAAAAGGAAGCTCTTCGTGCAGGAATAGCCCGTGAGCAAAGTACCAGCTTGGTCAAAAGGTCCCGTATGCTAAAACCGACAGTTTCAAGGGCTGACTTCAGTCCACAGAGCAGAAACCCAAGATGAAGTACACAGCATCATCGCAAGTCCTCGGGCTGAAAGTAGCTGGAAAGTATAAGCAGGAATGCCCTGCTCTGTTTGCGGGCCTTGTTCTTGCTCTTCCCTACACATCAGATTACAGCTGTTGTTTTGAGACTTGACACTGGGCAAGACAAACCTTTGATCTGACCCAGCAGAGCTGTTCTGATGCTCTTGTACGAACAGTGGAGGAATTTGCTCCCCCTCTGCTCGTATAGAGAGGAACAGAGCGGTCTTCTGTGCACGCCCACTATTCTGTCACAAGCTTGCTCTAAAACACATGGTACCAACAGCCGCTGAAAGCCTGAGTGCTTCCAGACGCAGGGATGAGGAAGAAAACTGTGCTGGAGCCTGATGTGAGGAGTACAGGCACAGAAGCCTCCTCTGGAGAGTTCGGCACCTGCCATGACCGCAGGCTCTGGACAAGCAGGGTGTTAAGTTAACCTTCCCTCTCCTGAGTTTGGGAGGAGGAGACTAGTTAAAGAGTAGTTCTAACAGAAAGAGGGAATCTGTCAAACAAAACGCTGAACAGTCCCTGAATTGCTTTTCAATTGCTCAAAAAATGAGGCCAGTTATTTAACCAGTTACGGTCCAGGACCAACATCAGGATTCTCACAAATATACAAAACCTCCCTCCCAAACAACTACGTGGTTCATGCGCTTAATTCCCCCAGTTCTTGACAAGGAATTTCAGGTCATGGACTCCAAAGGCCTTCAACAAGGGACAACCTATCATTCTAAAAACGCAGTCCAAAAATTCTCGAAACTGACAACATTTAAAGTGCGGTCAACGCTTAATATATTGAGTGGGCACCAATTAAGGAGTGCTGCCAACTCTATGCACTAGCACAGGGATGTGCTCTTCCCTACACAGTACGGAGCAGAACAGTCTAGTCTAGGCTTGAGCTATGCAGAGGCTTGATCAGAATACACAGCCCTTTCTAGAAAGATACCCAAGAGGAAGATGACTAATCTTTATAACGCTGGCTGAAAGCAACAACGGGAGGTTTGCACCAGCTGATGATTTCCGATCTAGAAACTTCAGTGAAGGCGTCAAGCTACCGACAGAACAATAAGACAGTAGCTTCAATGCATACACAAAAATGAGATTTTGAGTGCCTACATGCAAGGTAGGTCTCATGCAGGAGAAACAGATGCAGTCAATCTCCTGAGCTTACCTTGTTTTCAAAACAAACCAAAAAAAGCGCAGAGCATGCATTTGCTGCCTTAACAGAGTAACATCTAGAATGCCCCTCACTCCTCATGAGACTTACAACTTTACCTACAGGGAAGACCAGCTCCAGGTAGACTGAAGTACAATTACAACTTGTTGTACACCACAAGGTATAAACCAATGAAGATGCTTTATACCATTCAAATGTCAAAAGACTATACTTTCCACTGAAAACAGAACTTAATAACTATTTATCAGAAACAATCTAACCGTTTATCTAAATTTAAGCAAAAATCTGCCTCCAGTGGCAATTCTCAAAATACTCTTCTTTCTTGGAGATTAAAAGACGGTATGTTACAACCTAAAAAAGCATCCACTTCATCACCACGAATACACCTGCACTACACATGTTTCCCATGCAAATGAACACCCTAACTTGGCCAACAGGCTGACACATGTCATGCTCATTAACATGGGATACTTTTTCATTCCGTCTTCTTTTTGTATCTTGCTTTACCAAGCAAACCCTTCACTGTCCATTAACAGCTTAATTAAAGAAGCCTTCGGTTCTTGAGCAGGCAAGAATATTGAAAAGCTATCGGTCCAGACCCTAGTATTACTATCAAATATAGTTAGCTCAAGAAAGATGTTGGTTTACCTCCCTTTACCCCTTACCTGCTCTGGACTGAACAATTCTTCCTGAAAAATCATGAGGGAGAACTCAGCTGGGCGGTGATCTGGTTCTTTGCTCCGTTCTTCATCTGCTTCCTGTGTGGTCAGAAGTTCTTGTAGTATTTTAGCAGCAGCAGCAGTTTCTATAGACAGAGTGGGATCGGCAGCACAAAGAATGTCAGAAGGCTGTAATGGAGACAAATTCAGTGTTCGATCTGCTGCCACCAGAAATGACGTGTCTGAAGTTACAGGAGTGAGACGTTCCAGCTGGCTTTCCTCAGTTGAAGAAGGTGTGTAACTATTAACAGGCAGTGCCTGATTTCCATTAAGCTCCAGGATTGAACTCTGGCTCTCTACAGGTGCCACTTCCACTTTTCAGCTTTGCATGATGAATGCACCTCATCGGCAACCTGAAACATGGCTTCAAGACCGACTTCTGCCTTCTTGTTTTCTTCAGATATATTACATAGCCAGTCAGATGGCATCAGTTCAGCTTCATAAGATGACTGCATTGGAGGATTCTGGAAAAAACAAAATACAGTGAACTTTTGTATAAAAAATTACCATGACAGGATGTGTATTGATTCTGTTTATCCATTTATCCAAAAGCTTGAAAGATTGTCTGTTATTCTCAGTTAAAATAGCAAGTTTAACCAGAAGAAAAAAAAAAAAAGCTACTGCTTTGTCTTGGTTTTCATTAACCACCTTACTCTTGGCACACTTCCTTTCTTCTATTCATGGTCTATCCTGGAGAGGAGCTGGTGTATGCCTGCAGATGCATTGTCTGCACACCCTTTGCACCGCAGGTGTTAAATATACCCAAGCATTCAAATCAGAGACTTCTGGTCTTAGTAGGACCTGTGGGGGTACACTAGAACCACCCTCTTCACGTGCCACATATGTAATAGAAAATGAGAGAGAAAATCCACCCGCCTTCAGTTCCTTCTAAAACTCAAGCATTCCTGTTGTGTATAAACCCAGTATAAACCACAACATTTTTAAGCAAAAGAAAAAGGTCCATATGCTGTAAATGTGCATATGGACAACACAACTTGAGGAACTCACCGCTTCTTAACCAATAACATAATTTTCCTCCTCAAGCGACTGTCCATAGGCACATCTACACAAGGGGTGCCCCCCAGGGACGCCCCAGTCCCAGGAGGAGTGGGAGTTCAAATACCGATGACAGCAAATACTGTAAAACTGCCCTGCCTGTCACAGCCTCACATCTGGACTCTCCTGTCATGACAGGGTCCCACAGAGGCACAACTCGAAGTCTGCATCAATCTGCGTAAAAACCCGACAGAATTTCAGGTCAGAAGCCCTTCTTGTAGAACCTACAGAGACTGCCTTTGCCATCACAGATCAGGTCTGAACACTACTAAAATTTTTCACTGTAATGACATCACAGGACAACAGGACACAATCAGCAATCCAGTGATGATTTTTTTAGTAGAATTCATATATATCGAATAACCTTTGAAACAGAACGAAGACAATGACAAGAGTTTTTCAAAAGCATCAAGTCCTACCCAAGTGAAATAATAGATGACATTTTAACAGCCAGTGTCTGTACTGCTACTTCTTCTGGAGGTGACTCAAAGGACACTAGAAGGGTCATTTCTTCTGACAAATACAAGTCATACAATGATGTTGAACAGAAACTCAGGTCTATTTAAAATACAGCCTTCTTTTGGAAGAGATCCAGCATGAAGGATTAGTCCTTAGTGCCTGACTATCCTTAGACCTTCTAGCTGAGGTCATGGTTAATGAAAAGCTACTTCCAGAGACGAGTAAATTAGAGAACAGGAAGCTACAGGATCACCTACTAGGAAAGCCGTATCAGATCAAATGCCAGTGAAGGACTTGGTCTCTCCCTGAAGGAGATACCACAAAGAGATGAGATCCCGTCTCCTGGGTGTGTGAAGTCAAGTCCTAGTGTGGATTTGTGTAGATGTGCCAGTTTGCAGATAGCCACAAACTGTGGAGGGTGGGGGGAAACGGAGGGGGAAATAAAACCTGGAATTTGAGAAATTTAGGTTAAGTTAAGCAAAATCTTTTCATTAAAGGCTAAGCCACCTTTATGTTTTTATGAGATAGGTTCACACATTATTCCTCTAATTTGATTTTTTTTTCAGTTCTATTTTTTTTAAAATGTTAACAAGGTGTTTCATTTCTGTTGCACTGCTTGTTTACTGTCGTAAGTAGTCAGGATTTTAATTAAGATCTGGGTTACCAAACCGTCCAGGAATAAGATCATCCCTGCCAAAAACCGACCAACCAACCCACCCATACTGAATCTTTTTCTGCCTCTTCTTAGGGGACCTCAGCTTGAAGCTGTTACAGCACATATTGTCCTCTTGGATGCACTACAGGATCTCGTATGTATTTCCAACAGGAGAAAGGAGCCACACAAAGGTACAATTTAAATCCTTTTAGTTCACCTGGAAAAGATGTGACAGACGAGGATGGGGGGGGGGGGCAGCAACGAAACAAGGAAATCCGATAAAAGATTGAGAAGTCAGGGCTTGAAAGACTAATAGCTTGCTGGTCATGCAAGCTCAAGAGGAAAAATGGTCTGACTTAGCAGAAGTGGTGAAAGAGAAGATGGGCATTTCACTCATAAGATTAGCATAGCGTGAGCAGGAATTAAAGCACAACCACACCTTTTCAGGGACTGCTAGCACTACACAAATCTGGCTTGAGTGCTTGGGCAATCGGAATTCAGACTTGATTTCTTTTTGAAATAACATGGCTGGTTATCATTCCTTACTACAAATAGAAAGTTTTTCTTCTTTTTTCTTGCACGTTTATTTCTTCCATTTCCCGTTACCTCTTGCTTCAGTTCCACAAGGAAATACTGACAGCTTAATAACCATGGTAATAGCAATAATCAAACAGCAGGGCTGCTATTAAAAAAATAAAAATAAAAATGAGGTGAGGGCAGGAAAAAAAAAATAATCGCTGAAATCCAACATGTAGCCTCAGTTCACATCTATGATAAAGCAGCGGGGAAGTATTGAGCTAATGGTTGTGAGCTGCCAGCACTGCTGCTGCAGAAGATAGCAGGAGGTCTCTCAAAAGACTCATTCCTACCCAAGGATACCGATTCATCACACTAATCCAAACCCCACTTAAGAGAACCCAAATGGAAAACGGGTAAGAAGTTGTACCCGAGCTCCCTGTTTTGTAACCAACCGTGATGAGAGTGTAATACAAACCTCTGAAACCCCGATTTCAGAAACCTGGTGAGATACACCATCATCAGCCACCATGTCTGGGTATAACCACCTCTGCCCCCTTGCCATTCCACGCAGTAATTCTCTGTAGCTTTTTCTGGAGAGCAAACTGCAGCCAACCAACCAGTTAGTTACCGGCCTGGTCTGCCCGTGTTCCAGGCAGGGTCACCTAACACTTTCAGCAGCTCAGGTGCGTACTGTACAAGCCCAGCAGCTGGCCTCCAAGACCCAGAAACTCCACCTGTCTTAATCTCTCCTAAACTTAAAAAGTGATGCTCTCTGCAAGACCCAGTAAGAACAGCACAAGGTTTAAGCTTCCTTGTCCGAGAGTGCCAGCTTTTCCTTCTGAGACCACAAAGCACCGTCTGGATCCAACAGAAACGGGGCTGGTAACCAGCTTGCTGACTGCTAGTGCGCCGATACGGTTCGCTGTCTTCGGGACTGGCCCGGCAGTTTCGTATAGGCTTTGCCACTCCTACCTAGCAGCGCACAGCGGGACCAAACAGCCTAAAACGCCCCGCAAACCACGCTTCAACAGCATCGCACTGAATTCCTGCAACTGGTGGAAGGTATTGAGTGGAACGATAGGAAATATACCATGCAATAGTTCTATTTTTTGTGAGGAACAATAAAAATGCTTAGTCAGCCAGGGCTGATGAATTTTACCGCTTTTGAGGATTTGTGCAAGTGGTTACTGATGGATGATCAATACGCCAGCCGGGCAGGATGCTCAATACTGCAGCTTGCCACATCCCCCAGCAGAAGTTTGGGGAAGTATATGCCCCAGAACACACAAAAGGCAAACTGATTATTCCCCACAGCTCAGCAAGAACCGCAGGCAAACTGCTGTCTTCTGTACCACCTGCACAGCCTGTCACCACGTTCCAGGAGAAATGACCTATGCTATGCTAAGACTCAGAAATCTCTAGAAGTCCCGTTGATCCACGCGGTACGATAGCTGTGTTACCCTGCTCAGAGACAGCCGGTTACTGACCTGGTGGAACTGATACAGGGCACTGCTCGCCTTTGGCCTTCTCACGCAGAGGATCGCCTTCCCGCAGTCTCTGCCCAGATGCTCGGCAGCTTTTTGCTGGGGGTTTCCAGGAAACAAAGCAACCACTAGCAAGTGGCCTAAAGCTCTTCTGACTCCACACACTGCCCACGGACTTGCTTCTCCAAACAACTGAGTTTTACTAGACCCTTTGGACACCGTATATTATCCTTCAATCTAGCCACAACACCACCTTTGACAACTCCTTTGGAATGATTTACTATCCCATTGATCTCGGCCTTCCGAGATAAGCTATTTAATTGTGACTTCCCATCGCTCAGACGGATCCTCGCGTCCTGGATGAAAAAAGCAGCTCACGATCAAAGTGAGAGGACAAAGATGCACTGCGCGAAAAATAAATACTACAATATCGACGGCATGACTGGCTGTTGGCTATTTATAGCCTTACACTAACGTGTTATCCAGGCCATAACCTGCCCATCTTGGATAAGCTTATTTTTTAAAAAAACTCATGAATAAAAGACAAAGGTTGATATTTACAAGACAGGAAACTGGATGATCAAGCTTGGGTAGGTCAACCCTTTTTCAACACACATAAGCATAACTTGCTTTGCTTGTCCTCTGTGAGGGGGGAAAAAAGTATATGTGTTACGCTGTAATAGAAAAGGAAGCCCTTGCATTCTTACTAAAGATCTTCTGATATCTGATAAGCCAGGCCCTCCAAATAAGGTGCAGTTTCCACTAGAATTACATAACGCATTTACAGGAAGTACTGGAGTTATCTTTAATAAGAGATCTCTGAGGCGGGGCCCATTCCAAAAAGTCACCTTAGTTTTTCTCATTCAACAAATGAAACTCAGGACTGCAGGAAGCTGTCCGGGACAAAGAAGTGGAGCTGCTTCTCAGTATTTTCATAATATTAAAGAATCTCTTTTTGTCCAGGCAAGAGCATTCTTCCAATACAAATGCAGGCTCATTAACTAAAAGTGATTCTGGTGAAGTCAAGCAAAAAAACACTCCGCTGATGAGGACACCCACTATGCTGCTACCCTGAAACCTAACCTGAATTACAAAACTACCCGTTTAACATTCAGTGGTTCTTTGAAATAGGTATTTGTAAACCACATCACTTTCACTTTATCAAGCAGATCAATTTTCAAATTTATATCCTTAATTTCACAAGTGTATAAACCTGCAGCTCATTCATACAGTCTCCTTCGCTTTCACCTCCTTTCAGTAGGCTACGCTCACCTGGAGAAAGCTGTCGTGGGTGCACGCTGAAGCAGTAGGACCAGCACAGCCAGCCAGAGGATCTGTGTGGGCTGCTGCTGAACAGCTCTGGTGTGGCTGCAAGAATTCAAACACAGCTATCAGACTGCCGGAACTTGTGTCTGGTGTGCAGTTCTATTGCTTACTTCGATTAAACATTTCAATAATCACACAGTAAGCGAAATTCCAGAAATTTATTGTTACCTCCCAAGTCATTTTAAGACCAATTTCTTAATCTTAAAAATACTTATTTTAAGATATGTATAGATATATTAAAAATATATATTGTAAAATTGATAAAACACACACATACATGCAGAAACTTCATCATCAGTCTTTTCTGTCTTAATATCACCTTTTTGACTTGGCTGCTTGAGTTTCTTGTCACAATACACCACAAAGTGCATTCACATAGCTGAGCCTAGGTGTTCATACACACATACACACTTGTGACCATGTGAATTTTAAGACTTACAAAGAAAATGAATTATCTTAACCCAGAGTGTGTCATTCCGAAGAATATCATGACTACTCCTGAACTACCACTCACCAGAAAGGTTTTCATATGTAAATGAACCCTACAGGCACAGATGTATGCCAAAGGCGCGATTGGACTTGCACTGTCAGGTGGCACCAATAACTAACATGTCTCACATGGTCTCCATGACTGATTTTTCATTATTAGACACTCTCAGATAATGAAGCTTCAACGCATTTCTTTCACCCGATTCTACTACTGTCAAAGGTTTTGCAGATAGCCGAAAGTAAACAGAACTAAATCCTTACAATAATTATGGTCTAAGGCTAGTGGGGAAAAAGAGACTTAGACGAGCATATTTTATTTTACTGACTTTTCAATAAGAATCATAATGAAAAACCAAGGAATTTTTTTGTCACGCAAGTTAACAAACAAGTTTGAATACACATAAAAAGAAATCTTTTCAGAAAGTTCTACTTTGATTTCATTTAATGGGACTTCAAAAGTGAAATGAAGAGTCAAGAATAAGATTGAACATACATTCTTCAGTTCTCTCACTTATTAAATACGTATCTTAAGGTTAACTATCACTTTCCAAACAAACTAATCTTGCTGCTGTGCTCTCATGATGAAGGAAACCAGACTTTTTCATGTGGACATATGAAGAAACACGCTTTCAGCATTCTGTATGTTATAATATACAGAAGAAAGGATAGCGGAGAGATTAAGAGATACACAGGCACAGAAGTAAAACCGCTGAGACAGTCCTAGAGCGACAGTGAAAATTAAAAGATTTATCATACTCCAGTGAAATGTCACTTACACTCTCAGAAACGCTAATTAATTCACTGGGGGTTTCAAACGCCTCAGATTCCCTAAGTTTCTGCATTTTAGTTTTGATTACACCTTGCAAAATTTGGTATGTTTTCACCGCATTCTCACACCCACCTCCCACCCCAGAAGATTCTACCTGAGCAACATAGCCAAGTTATCCTTTAAACTTAAAGCAACGAGCGTCACCCAGCGAGAGAGATCTCCATATTCATGTCTAAATCTACGCTGGTCTCCCTCAGCTCCCCTACAGGCAGTACTTCAAAACAGGCACTTCCAGGACACCGGTAATCTTACCCCAAGACAAACTCTAAACCGAGCAACGTGAATCGCACCCGAGACGCCCCTTTCCTTCCCCTGACTACGGAAGAGGGCTGGGGCCTTAGCTGAGACAGAGACAACTACAATTCATCATGATGAGTTTCAGCCTATGCTCTGTAACCATAGAAACGCAAAGTGGGGACCACCTCCCACCTCCCACCCTAATGAAGCAAGTATTCTGGATGAGGCTTGGAGCAACCTGGACTAATAGAAGGTGTCCCTGCCCACGGCAGGGGGGTGGGAACTTGCTGATCTTTAAGGTCCCTTCCAACCCAAACCATTCTGTGATTCTCAGGACACCTGCTCCTGGGAGAAGACTTAATAGTTAGCAGCTGGTAAGGCAGGCTCCACACTTTGGCCACCACAGTAATCCCTGCATAAGGGGCACAAGGCAAGGAGCATGTGGCAGAAGTTGCCTGTCTCTTAAACATTTAAGTGTGTCTACAAGAAATGCCCAGCTCCTCAGAACCCTTCCTTGACAAAAATGACGTTATGGAAACTAGCGATTATTGCCTGAAATGTTCTCAGCAGAGGTCTCAGAAGAGATGCACAAAAGATGTAATGATTTCACTGTGTAGGATTTCTAAACAGGGACAGATAGCTGTCTTTGTGAAGGTGCGGCTGCCAAAGGAGGAGCAGGCAGAAGGAAAGAATAATAACTGAGCTTTAGTTTGTTCAAGGAAAGGGTCACTGTTCTGAATTTCAGAAGTTTTAGGGAAATTAAACAAACACCACAAAACAACAACAAATAGACCACCACTCCCCAGAAAATAACCTATCATGTGATTTTTCCAATTCAAGGTAAGGGCAAGGAGAAGAACAGTAATTTGCTTCAACTCCTCTTCTGAAGAATAAAAACACTGAAGTGAGACTGATTTATTTTGTAATCAAGTGATTAAGTGAGACTGACAATTGTGGCAGAAATAATTTCGAAAAAAGAAAGGAGCCAAGACTTTTGTACTTTCTAGTCTTCAGTGCATAAAAAAATACAACATAAAGAAGCTAAGCAAGAAAAAAAAATTTAGATACAAAAACAGTACGAGCAGAATGAAATATTCTACACCAGGAGTCCTCAAACTACGACCCGTGGGCCAGATATGGCCCCCCAGGGTCCTCAGTCCGCCCCCCCGTATTTACAGAACCCCCACACCACCACCACCCCCACCGGGGGTTGGAGGGGGAAACCAAGCAGCCGCAGATGACTTCCGGCCACCTAATCCGCGCGCCGGCCCCCTGTTTAGAAAGTTTGAGGACCCCTGTTCTACACAATACGTTTGACTGATCTTTAAGGTTTAAAACCTTAACCTGGAAAAACATGAGACCAAGGCCTAGGATACTACTTCTTAACAAGGTCTCAGCGCTTTAATATCATTGTCCAAGTTTTGCTTAATTGAAAAAACAAAAATGAAAGTTAGCCTCACACCGACTAGTTTTGGACAAATGTCTTTCTCCTCGCCCTTTCACCTCAACAGAAAGGCTATCCAGAAAATCACCAGGGGACACGCAAAATCTGGAGGAAGGACACGAATAGCAAACAGAAACTCCTTTTGCTTTAAAGGTCCATCTTCCTTTTAGACTTGACACTTTCTAATTCTCACTTGAGATATACACATGGCAGAGTATTATAGAAAAATATTTGAAAGTCTCACTTTAAAATCTGTTTTTGAAAAGCAAACGCAGAAATTTTTTTCCATACCTGTTGGATAGCAGGTTTGTGAGTACGGCACTGAAGATGCAGAGCTGCTACAATTTGCAATGGATGCGGCAACGCTTTGAGTCCCTTGCTGAAGTGGCGGAAGAGAAGCCACAGGCTGGAGTGTGTACGTGGCTCCCGTTGGAAGCGTCTGGAGTACCGGAAAGGCAGCCCCTTTATCTGGAAAAGCTGGGGAAGCCCCTTGCCCTGGCAGCAACCCAAGTGGTCCCTGCTGGATCCAAGTGGAAGGGACTGGAGTCGGACCTAATCTTTGTGCCGGTGAAGTGCTGGGGGCTCGGCACGAGGTTGCCGTGTAGGAGTAAGGAGGGAAAACACCTTGACCGTAAAGTTGATGAAACTGTCCTACAGCAGCAGTCCTGCAGTGGGTACAAAATAAAGCGAAACAAGTGTTAAGGAAAGGAGTTTTCACAGGCAAAGAAAGGCAATATGAGGAGCCAAGGCTCTACAACATGATTTGGGAAGACTGCCTTTGCTCCAGCATACTTATCCCAGAAAGGAGACTGTACTCTTAGACCCGAGCATGCAGTAACTGCTGTGCGGCACACGAGTGAAGCGCCAACACAGGTGTCTGCGTAGCATTCAACCTCCTTCAACTGGCAGTAACGAGTTACCCATATTTAGAAATGTGCCATACATCGGAAAGTGTAGTAACTTACTAAACCAAACAAAAGCAATTTGAAAGTACTGTGTGTTAAATCAGACAATACATTTTAAAAAAGGGACATCATAAAGCAAGATTTGACCAAACTCCACTACTGACAGCTCACAAACAGCTAAGGGAAGGGCAATGTCAAAATCCTCCAAAGGACTTTGCAAGTACTTTATGACAAGTCATTTATTTGGTCAAGAAAAAAAATTCAAAGCCAGTTTTTCCTCAGTCAGCTCAACTAGTTCAGTGCAGACTAAAATATGCCAGACTTTGCCATTTTGTTATTTCCTAGACAGTCCTTTTATTCTTCTCTATTATTTTACAGTTTCCTCTCTCAGACAGTTACTGTTTCATGAAATGGTATTTGCTTTTATACCATGACAGCCCAATTTCTGTTTCGGTGGCTTTCTTGAAACACTGACAGTAACACCCCGAACGCCTGTGCTCATTGATTTCTCTAAGAACTACTGCATTTGTGACTCCCCTGCAGGATTGCATTTAGCCATGAGAATTACAAGTTTCAGGATGGTTCACATCAATAGGGTTGATCTAGAAGCCAGGCTTTCTCAGACCTGTAGTTTCCAATTCTCACTCAAAAGGTGTTTTTTTAAAAAAAATAGCCTCACATTTACCTCTGGCACTCCTCTGACGGAAGCTAATTCAAGAAATCAGTAACATACAGTCATTATTCTGCAAGTTCACATTTAACCATTAAGAATCACTAAATAAATACCAGCTGACCCTGAAGATTTGCTAAGACTTAACATATAGGACCGTTTATTTCCTGTTCAGTACTTTCACCATTTATAAACAGAGAAGGAACAGGGGTATGAAAATCCTTTTGTTTATATTTTACCTTTGGATAGGGACATGAAGATTATCTAGTTCTAACACATACACAAGACACCACAGGATGCCAAGTTACCCACCTCCCGTTGCTGTCCAGGAATTGTTCCTGAATGTTTAACACAGCGTTACATGCTGCAAGACATTGGGAACAGACTGACGCTTTGCAAACACAAGTATCTCTTATCTATCAAATTACCTCACATTTACAGCAAAGACGTGTCCCTAAATAGTCAGTACAGAGCGCAACAGTGCATTGTCAGCCTGTCAGAACTTGACTGCATAGAAACCCCAGTGTTTTCCTTGTTCAGTCTTTCTAGAAAATGAGACTCCTAGAGCAAAAACTCTGAAACTGCAGCCATCAAAACAGAGGACAAAAAATGAACAGGTCATCTCTTTCTAATAATTTCCTTTACCAATGGTCTGCATTACATCAAACCACATGTCACTGAAGTCTGCAATGACTCACCTTAGCCTTAACAACGTTAACATCAAGTCATTACTTTAAATGCTTCCTAGCCTCCCTACCGAAATAAGTTCCATCCCTTCTCCGATGCTTCATCTTGTTTTCTTGGTATTGCACGTGCAGTTCCACACACATCACGGAAAACACCACTTGAATTAGATGACAGTTCCTACCCTGACACAGTAACCACGAGCATGGTGATACCCTACTCTGCTCTAAATGCCAGCCGGTGCTGCAGAGAGCAGTACCGTCAACTGCTTCTCCCCTTCCCCTGGTCGCACAGTCCTGCCGCTCCTCCTACACCGCGCCTTACAGCTCTGCACCCACGGGGTGCATCACCCGGGTCCAGGAGCCAGCCACAAAAAGGCTGTTGAAGTCTTCTCCGATCGTTGCGCTGAACCAACACGTTGCTGTATCAGCTGCAAGGAAGATGACAGTTAACACGCCACCAAAGGAATGGGAAGCAGGAGTGCTCTTCTGGCAGCAGCCCACAGTTAGAGCAGCCCAAGAGCACTGCAAAGCAAGATATTCACATCTGCCTTACACAGCGCCAGCTACAAAGCTTTCGGGCCGATACAAAACGTGTGGAATAATCCTGAGGGCTCAGACTTGTCTTGGGAAAACTCAGATCCTCTCAAAGAGCGTTAGACAGAAAGAAAACACGTTCTAGGGCTTTTCAGCAGTATTATTTTCTAATTAGCTCTCACCTACTCATGCAATCCATTTTAAAAACTGCATAGCTTGTGAATTCTTTTTCAGGAGACAACCGACAAAAATCTTACTACCAGGTCTTGCCTCCTTTGCACAAAACTAACACGATGCTCTAATTATCACTTCACATGACTCACTGTTTCGCACACAATTAATGACAGCTTATTAAGCACCCCTACTGACGGGCATCCTTACCGACGGGCAAGAAGCGGTAACGTTCATCTGGTAGAGCTGTGCCAGCTCCACAGAGATCGGGCAAGGGTGTTCTTAGTGTAGCACGCAATGGAGACTGTACTATAGTCTACAGGCAGCCTGAAATACGTGTGAACCATGCTACTCATGCTTACTGGCAGCAGATCTACCTGCATAAACAACGACAGCTTCCCTACACCAGGTGAACGGAGATGCCACCGGCAAGGACAGGTAACCCTTCTCCCTCAGGGGAGTGCTGATTTCCAAATCCCATGCCACCCAGCGCTTCTCAAAAACCCACCAAGGCCCCACACGGCCCCCTCCGACTCACCAGGCCTGTTGGCATTGCTGAGCGTCGAGGGCGGAGGCAGCGGCTGCCCGTTCAGTGGCGTGCCAAGCAAGCGCTGGAAGCGGTTGGGTGGGCGGCTGGTCACATCCAGGCCCGCTGCCATCTTCGCCTTGTTGCCCTTCGTCAGGCGCTTCAGGTGGACGAGGAGGTCGTGGCGGTCGCGGCAAAAGTGGGGGCTGCGGAAGCGATGCAGGGGCCCGGTGCCGTTGCCACCGTTGCCTTGTCCACCCTCTGGGCCCGGCCCCAGCACACTGCTCCCCGGCAACACCCCCACCTTGCGGAAGCCATGGAGACCGAGCTGTCGCATGAAGCTGCTGAAGTTCGTGGTCTTGAAGAAACCGGCGGCTGCCGCTGCCCCACGGCCACCCGGCTGCGCGGCGACGGCCGGCCCGGCGCCCAGCAGCTCGCACTCACAGCGCGGCTGGTTGATGACCAGCCCCCGGCCGGAGGCGCCCCAGCGAACGGAGCGGCAGCGCGGGCTGTTGACCAGCCGCCGCAGCCTGGCGGGGAAGGTGTCGGCACTGACGGGGCCGGGCTGCTGCGACGCGTCCGTGCCGGTAGGTGGCACCAACGCCGCGCTCAACCGCCGCCCCGCTCCTCCGCTTCCCCCGCCACGCGCCGAACGGCACGTGCCCCGCCTGCGAGGCGCCGCCCGCCGCGCGCGGCCCCCGGCCCTCAGCCCCGCCGCGGCGCTGGTCCGCGCAGCGCCCCGGTCCCTCGGCACGGCACGGCCGCAGCCCGGCCCCCCCTCAGCTCGCCGGTGCCCTCAGCCCCGCCGGTGCCCTCAGCCCCGCCATCCCCCTCAGCTCCCGCCGTCCATTCAGCTCCCCAAGTCCCCTCAGCCGGGCCATGTCCCTCAGCCATCCCCCTCCGCCCCGCCGGTCCCCTCGGCCACCCCCTCCGCCCCGCCGGTCCCCTCACCCCGCCGGCCCCTCAGCTCCGCTGCCACCAGCATCTCCCCTAGCTTCCGTGAGCGACCGGGCGGCTGAGGCCCGGGGCCGAAAGTTGCCGCTCGGGGCGGCCCCGCCGCCAGCCCGGAGCCGTCCCGGCGGCAGCCTGGAGGTCCTCGAACCACGGCGCGGGCGGGCGCCGGGCCGTGGAAAGCGGCTGCAGGCGGGGCAGAGCGGGGAGCACGCGTTCCGCAGCCCCGCGCCCCGCCATGGCTGCCCGCCGCACCGGGACCGCGCGCGGGAAAGGGGGCGGGGCCGCAGGGCCACGTGACACCTCGCATCCCAGGGAGGGGCGGGGCGGGGGCGGGTTCTGCTGAGCAGCCGGGCCTGCCCGGGCCGCTGCGCTGTCGCGGGGTGCGGGCGGCGGGGACGGAGGGGACGGACGGGGGCGCGGGCGGCGGGGACGGAGGGGACGGGGGGGACAGAGGGGGACGCGGGCAGCGGGGGGCTGGGGAGCTGCTCCATGTGCCGGGGGTGCACCGGGCTGGTGCTTACCCCGCCGGGAGGAATGCTGCCGGCAGAGCAGGTGTTGCAAAGTGTCGGCTTAAAAACCACTGGCAGTTCACAAAAGGAAAAGCAAATTTATGAGGAGCGCAGAGGAACGCGGAACAAATCGGGAATTGTGTCACGTTTGCCCTAAACCCCCCCAGACCTGTGCAGCTCTGATCCCCACGCCAGAACAGATCAGGTGGGGTTAAAATGGGGCAGAGAAAATCAGCAGCGAGGGTAAGAGCTAGCTTCAGCGGAAGGAAATACTGAAGAAGGAATCTTCAGAGGGGCGGTTATTGTATAAAAACATAGGTAGTAAAGTTGTAGTTAGTGTAAAGGAGGCAAGCACGACTGCTGGAGGTTTTCAAATAGGAGAAATCAAATCAGGTACTTAATCACAGGGAAACCGGGGAACTAATTGCCACAGGATGTTTTGGGTACCACGATGTTACTTGGCTAAGGGAGGGTGTGGGGGTGTGCGTGTGTGTGAAGAAAAGAGAGAGGAAAAAAGAGAAAGAACAAGATTAGCTATATTCACAAAGGCCAGAACTCTTAAGCGGCACCTTTGTCACTGCGAGTGCTTGCACTGTGCGCTGGCACAGCTCTGAGGCGGTGCCTGAGCTGCACTGGTGCAGATCTGCCCTCTCCTCAGCCTTGTGCTGCCAGCTGTGACTGCAGGCAGACTGCAGGAACCAGCAGAACCATCCTTACCGCTGCAGAACAGGAATCTGCTACGAACCAACAGGCAAAGAAGAGCAGGGAGCCGGGGAAGGAAGAGTGCGGTGATCTCTCTCTCTGCTTGCATCTTGCCCACAGGTCACCAGCAGTGGCGGAAGAAAATGACATTCCTCTCTCTTGGCTGCCCTCAAAGCAAGACAGTAGCGAGAAGACTGAGCACCTGTGTGTTTCGTGACCTCAAATACATTATCTTGGAGTTGTCGTAAAATTTCTTAGCAAGAAGGTACAAACCCAAACCTCTTCTTTAACTAAAGTCGTCCTTATTGCTTTGGTTTACAGCACAGCCCCTAACCACCAAGGCAAGTAAAAGCGCAGTAAGTTCCAGAAAGGGGGCAAAACTGAATAAACTGATGGGAAACCGTTCCTATTTTTAAACTGAAAGTAATATCCCTCTGCTCTTCCGCATAGCTGAAGTGAGGAAAATGGTGTTTGGGCGGGGTGGCTAACAGAGTTTCACACTTCAAATTAAACCAGAAGCAGAAATTTTGTCAATGTTGTCATCAAAGCTAAATCCAGCACCACAGAAGGATGTTGCTTTACCCAAGGAATTAACGGCCTGCGATTCTAGTAACCTCATGCTGTCGTCTTCCCAAGAGGCTTTGCATTTTTTTTCCCCTCGGTAATAATTTATTAAGAATTACGTTGCTCAGTGTAAACAGCTAAAACTTAAGTAAAGCATACTGAATGCAAATCTGAAAAATCCAGAAAAATGTCCACTTCACAAAAAATTCTTCTCGGCATTCCTGAGGTTGTCTTTTGCATTTCTTCAGTGAAATGAATCTGGGTTTCTCTCCCCCTGTGCAGCGAGAGTGCCAGAAGACCATGACTACCTGATGGTGGGACAGGTGAGGTTTTTAGTGTATCATCCGTAACTCAGGGCAGAGCCAGCAATACGTAGTCCATAACTGAAATGCAGAGCATGATTCCCTAGAACTAACACACAGAAACATCGGTCCCTTTGGTACCACTGGCCATTCTTGACTTCAGCCACAAGAGCGGATTCATTTGCCACTTCATGGTCAGTGGGTTAAATTTGGTCCTGAGGACTTTAATCGTTACTTTGCTGTCAAAGATTGTTATTAGCCAAAGGTGATGGGAGCTGCAAGAAGAAATAGCTTATTACTAATTTGTGTTATGGACTCAGTGCTTTCCTTCTTTTTCACCCATGAAATTGCTGTTAGCCCACACGCCCCTGCGGCGAATGAAGAGACGGGACGCAGCTTGATGCAAGCAAATGTCAATTTATTGTACAGAAGCACGCGTTTTTATACACTTTCAGAAGCTGCGCGTTTTAAACAGATTGGTTCTTGAAGCTAAGCCTTGCATACTAGGCAATCCCTGATTGGTGGTTAACTGCCATCAATTAACAACAAGGTGTTACCTTTCCTTGGCGCCTTCCTTGGCGCCATCTGTCCCCCACTCCCCTGTGCTCTGTAAACATGCCTCATCATTGTCTAGACAAGCTCGAGCACATTCCCCTCAGCTAACGGATTGCCACGCATGGTCCTAGTTTCCAGCCCGCTCCGCTCCTGCATCTCCCCCTTCCTGTTGCACAAAAAGAACCTTTGAAACCGAACGAGTAAAAACAAGGTATAAGTAATAGAACAAATAAAAAAGCAACTAAGACGCATTATCAATGGCAAAATAACCCACTGTCTCTGTTCCGTACAATTTTACAATTTCCCCTTTTTGTTTTTGAACAGCTAGTACCAGGTTTGCCATGTTCTGCAGGGCCCTTGCAAACCTGACAGCAACCAAGGTAATAGCAAACAAACAATACTGCCAATTGAGTGAATGGATGCCAAAAAGGCTGAAATTTTCTCAGATTTTGATAACATGTTGCTGCAATGGGGCGCCTAAAATCCACGCAGCACATACCATCAAAATCTTCACAGCCATGTCCTTGAACCAACAACAAAAAGCAGTGGCAATTTTGACTCACATGCTTAACCGCCTACCAAACAAGGTGATTTAACTCTTTAATGCTTTCCCTGCTGTTACTCCGGATAAGAGAAGAACCGCTGCAATACGTTCCCATCATAGCCTCCTACTACATTAGCATCAACAGAAAGACAATTATCGACATTCAAAGTGTAAACAATATCATCTTCTTTTGGATTAACATTATACATAGGTGGAAGGGCACACCAAACAAGAACTGGTTCAGTCAAAAAGTTTGAAACATAGCATGCCTTCTCTGAACATACCTCTGGGGTCATTCCCTTCATTCCCTCTTTTTTTATGCAAAGAGAAACACTTCCACCAAAACAGAGAAGCCCCTATTTACATCTCTGAGCCAGGACACAAACCGCAGCTGTATGGTCCACCAGGCTCAGGGCAGGAATCATTCATGCAGTTACATAGCTATATATCTCTACAAGCGTGCAGACACCTATTAAACACTAGATAACCATGTTTATCTTTCCTATTCTCCTTCACAATACCTAGTTGTTTTCTCATCTCTTGTTAGGTCAAATATTCTCCAGCTTCCTCTCCTGTATCTCTCTTCAGACATTCTCTGTCCTCCTCTTTTTTGCTTGTTAATTGCGACGAGGCAAAGGTTGTGTGTAGCTGGGTGACCATGACCTGATTTATGTTACAATCAACTAAACACTGAATATAGGAAAAAAAGGTATGGGAGACATAAGGCAAACATCAATAAGGTGGTTAAAGATAATTATAATAAATCCTGTAATACTTTTCAGTCATGGCCCAAAGTTTCCCAGCTGTGAGAAGAGACCAAAGGCATCCCGCCCCTGGCTCTGTTGCAGATCTTTGTTTTAAGGCTTTTGAGTTTTATATACTTTTGTAAATTAATTCACAGTGGTCACTCAGATTCACGTAACACATCCTATCAAAGTCTTCACACTTGTGTCCCTGTGCTAATAATAAAAATCAATAGCAACTCGGTTCTGTAGCAACATATGATGGACAGAATCAACATCTGTTAATGAGCCAGAAAAAAAAGAACAGTATTTGTAGTATTACTTTGTGTAGCAAGCTAGCAGCCTAATTTACTAAGCAAGTTAAGAGCGTGTACTATTCTTACAGAAGAGATTAGAGAAGCAAAAATCTGTTATGCTGCATTCCAGAACTCAGCCTGAGAATTACAGTCTGCTGTGAGTTCTGCGTTACAATCATTTGACACATGTTGGGGTTGCGATTGTGAAAGTTGCCCGTTTACAATTTTCATTGACATTATCACAGCCAGTTGTTTTAAAAGCAACCCTTGAGCTTCCTGATGTTCGACTTGTTGCAAAATATTCTGAAGCCAATCAATCAAGTTAGTATTAAAGTTAGTGACTCTCTAGGACCCTGCAAGACTGTGGCAAGACTCCCGCATCCTGGCTGCCTTAATAGCCATCTCATTCATTTGCAAACAGTTGTCCCTGGGATACCTTGCCTGAGTCACAGAATCGGCACAGTTAATTGCTCCAGCTAACTGCTCATAGTTAACAGCAATTCCCGGATTAAGGTTTTCAGTCAAGGCCACTACACATAGCTCACAAAAATCAGATAACCACATCATATACTGTATCAGTTAGTACCATACAAAGCAATGACTTCCAATCACGCAGTGTGAGTGTATAAGGCTCTGCCATCACTTCAAGAAGGGACATAGCAAATGTATTATGAATCCTCCCTTCCCGCACTGCTTTGCTTAACTCTGTAACAGCCTTGTATTGCACAGGCTGCCACTCTGCAGGTTGATTTGTCTGACAAAATACTGAACATGCCCTAGCGACTCCCAAAACCCATCACTTAAGTGTTTCCCACTTGCATTCCTGCCACCAATCCCTCAGACCCCCTTTCACCCTCCCCCAAAATACAATCAATGCATCAGGAGAGACGAGGGGGTGGGGAAAAGGTCTAGCTCCTTTTCCAGATCTATAGGACCTGGATCAAAAGGTTTATCAGTGTCAATGGAATCATTGTCCGAGTTGTCCTGTTCCCGTGCTTGGTCCTGTGTTGTGAGGGTCGCTGCAACCAGTGACAGAAGCTTTGGGGGCAGAGGAGGTGTGGACAGAATCGCCATCACTGATGGTGTCTTGAGAAGAGTCGCGCTGTCGGTGGAATTTACAGCTTCCTCTGGTTTAGCACCGTTAGTAGAATTAGTCCACACTTGGCAAAGAGTAGTCAGAATTTGCCACCAAGATGTTAAATGCATTCCCGACACAGAGTTCCCTCCGCGGCAGCATCATACAATTGTCTGCTGTATGTACACACTTTCATTCTTTCAAAGTCTCTAAGGTTTCTTGGCTGCTCACCTGTCTCGATGCATACAGGCGTTATCCTCGGGGTTTAGGTTGTCCGCCTGGTCCAGACAGCAAGACGATCGTTCAGCCAAGCCGCCTCCTCCGGAACGCAGCCCTCTTCCACGAGCTGTCTTTTTTCCGTCCTTATTCTTCCAAGGCTTCGGAACACCACCATAGGGGTCACCGTTTGAGGAGATTGAGGCACGGACTCCCTGATCTGACTAGAAGACCCTTTATGAGTCCATAAACGTCTCCTTCTGGGGACGAAGCCTGATTCCCCATTACGGATTTCCCACAGCTCACCTCTCAACTCCGGAGGGATTTCAGGCCGGCTCCTGCTTCCTTTCAGCAGATCATTCAGAGTTCTGTGGGATTCGCTGCATGTCGCTCAGATAGGTGATTCGAGAGCCCTTCACGTTAGATCCTTAAACGCATCGCGTCGGAGTCACCAATTTGCGGCGAATGAAGAGACGGGACGCAGCTTGATGCAAGCAAATGTCAATTTATTGTACAGAAGCACGCGTTTTTATACACTTTCAGAAGCTGCGCGTTTTAAACTAATTGGTTCTTTAAGCTAAGCATTGCATACTAGGCAATCCCTGATTGGTGGTTAACTACCGGCACTTAACAGCAAGGTGTTGCCTTTCCTTGGCACCATCTGTCCCCTACTCCCCTGTGCTCTGTAAACATGCCTCATCATGTTAATTGTTGTCTAGACAAGCTCGAGCACATTCCCCTCAGCTAACTGATTGCCACGCGTGGTCCTAGTTTCCAGCCCGCTCCTGCAGTGCCAGAAGCTGCAAATGCCAACCCAGCTGTTGTGGACTGGGTTAAGGCCGTGTGGGTTTTTTCTTGGCCTGGAGAAGTTGGAGGAAGGACCGTCTGTGGCGTTTAACGTGGTCTCTGGAGCCGACCGTGGGAGGATCTTGCTGGGCCGTGGGTGCTTGGGTATTGCCATGGTTTTAAATGCACGTGATGCCAAGCAGTAGAGAGCTGCCATGTGCTTAGGCTCTGAGGGAGGTCGGGTATGTCGGGTGGAGGAGAGGAGGGGCTGGTAGTCCCCAGCCTGTGGTGCCCCGCAGTATGGGGCGGGATGGGAGATGCCCTGGCAGGACCCTGCTAGCTGAGGAGAAGAGCTGGGTGTGAGGGAGGAGGGACTGCTCCTGCTCTGCATCTGTGACAGACCACTAAGCCCCGCTCCTACAGCGTGGTGGTACTGCAGCATGGTTCTGTCCTCGGTGTCGTGGGGGCTTAGATGGCTCTTAGCTGCCAGAGGAAACAGGAGGCCAAGAGGGCTGGGGTTAAGGCAGCGTCAGCCCCAGGAACAACTACTTGACCGATCCTGTAACTGCATAGATATGGGTGTCCTTGACAGCTGTACCCTTTCTTGTCTAGGTTGAGATGTGTGCCGATACCTTGCAGAGTCAGGTCTGAACCTCTATCCGGAATCTATCCATCCTTCTGTGGCACTGTCTTCTGGCAGTCGCAGCCTTGGATACTGCCTTGTTGACTTCCATGTCAGAGATTCCCCTTGAACTGTGATTAACTTCTTGAGGCTTGTAAATTTTCTTCTGCATGTACACAGAGACAGCTGTCTGCATTAAAGGGTGTCATAGTATTAAGGAAAAAGAAAAGCTAGGAGGCATCACACTTGTTAGGGCCAAAGATTTTGCTTTGTTTTAAAAAAGCAATGGGAGGAGAACAACTTACTCTGCAAGTAACTGCACAGTTAATGTCTCAAAAATGCAGGCATTTGAAATGCTGTCTTGCTTCAGAGAAGAAGTAGAGAAGCAGTTCAGAGTTTGGAAGTGAGATGTAAACTAAACAAAGTGAGAAAACGAAATGGGTTCCCAGCATGGGTATAAAAAGGGGGACAGCAAAGCCAGGGTTGTGCGTTCAGGTCTGTGCTACCAAAACCAAAATGAAATCGTTGTTCTCCCCTACAGTGTGGGACTGCATTGCTCAGAACGTGGCAGGGGAAACACGGACAAAAGGAGCCACCTTGATTTTCCTTCTTTCTCATCGGGAAACAAATACGAAGCCTGTTCTGGCTCAAGAAGACTGAGCTGCCTATTTGGGACTTCATCAGGTGTCAGTGGGTAAGTGATCTGACTGCAGTTATTTGTTAGAGGATGTTTTGGTAGCATCTAAAATGATTGAGTGTTGCAGTCAGTCCTTTCTTGAACCGAGCGCTGGAGTTCTTCCTCCATGGGTTAAAATGGGGGTAGTGAAGGCTCCTTCTGCACCCCCTCGTATAAGCTGCCTGTGGCAGCACTTCCCCCCCCTCCCTGGATCCTCACTGCAGCTCTTTGCCTTTGCTGCAGCTCTGTGTCCTCTGCAAGACAGCAGCCGTGTCCAGTTATTCTGTGGGTTTGATGGCGTGGGTGCAGCAATGATGACAGGAAAGGTGCTTCTGATGTGCCTGTTTCAGACCCTGCGCAGGGGTTTTGGTGTTCAGAAGCTGGAGAGTGCCTGTGCTGTCAGGGTTGACCTCGGAGCCCGCAGCAGGGCTTCTGGGGGGTGCTGGCTGACGGTGCTCTGTGTCCTTCTAACGCTGCAGCAAAGGAGAGGTTAATAATGCAAGGTGCCTGCTCTTGCCCGCGGCTGTAGGCTCCTTTGTTTCTGCAGGAGGAGAAGAGCTGTGTAAACAGTGTTTCCCCGGGGCTGGGGGGAAGGATTTTCAGCCTGGGTGGAGCAGCTCCCTGCATGAACCAAGTTCTCTGTGCCTCTAAAAGAGAGCAGGGCCACCAGCCTGGTTTGGTCAGACCCCGCTAGGATGGAGCAGGGTGGCTCGCTTGTGCGCTGCGCTGTGCACGAGTGTGATCCCCTGTCTGCTTCCTTGGGACTAGCTGCAGCCTGTGCTGCTGGGCATGTGTCTGTCAGGAGCGCAGGCAGCCAGCTGGGAGCCAAGTGTGAACCGGGAGGGATGGCTCCCAGCTGAACTGGATGGTGGCAGCTGGATGCTGTGAAGGAGAGCAGAGGTGAGCTGCTGGGGCAGGGGGGGTGTTGGCAGGGGAGGAGGGGCTTGGTCCCTGCGGGAGCAGAGCTGGCTGTGTAGGACCCCAGGAACAGAACGGAGAGGGGGCAGTGATATAAACCCTGTACCCCCAAGTCCATGGTCGTGAGCTTGGATGGTGCTGTGATTTTCAGCCTCTGGGCTCTTTCTGAAAGTGTGCGTCTCCCCCAGGGGAGGTGGCTAAGCCCTGTCCCGGGGAAGAAGCCTGGAAGAGACTTGGTTGTCCTTCCCCTTCCCTGTCTCAGCTCCGCCTGTGTGTCTGGGCGTCCAGCTCTGTGACAGGGGTGGTCTGCCTTACATTTCCATCTCC
Source organism: Falco peregrinus (assembly GCF_023634155.1). Taxonomy (NCBI): domain Eukaryota; kingdom Metazoa; phylum Chordata; class Aves; order Falconiformes; family Falconidae; genus Falco; species Falco peregrinus. The sequence goes on from NW_026599603.1 coordinate 1,251,896, forward strand.
AAGCATGGCGAAGCCCAGAACTGGGTCAGAAAGCGGTGGCTGCAGTCTTCTACATCCTGCAGGGCATCCTGAACCATGTGTGTAGGCTTGCCAAGTGTGGGCACCCATACCGACTGTAACTTCAGGTCCGTGGCTGCTCGAAAATGGCAGCTTGGCAGGGCTGTCTGCTGTCTGTAGCCATCAGGAGCCGTGGCTCTGGTGAAAAAGCTGCAAGACCAGCTGGCTGTGGCCTCCCTCTTGTCGTCTGCCAGCAGGCTGGCTGACAGCACACACCAGCCGTGCCATCTCCCCAGCCTGCTCTCTGGGAATGCAGTGTATTCCTATCCCTCAAAGTCCCCGTGAGCTAGAAAAAAAGAATAGTCTGCACTGTTCACCTTCCCTGCCCTCAGAAATGAAGCAGCTTTGGCACAACGTGTGTGTTTTGCAAAATGCTGGAGCACCCCAAGGGCTTTGCGTGCAAAACATGAGCGAATCAAATCAAGCTGCCTTTTGCAGAGAGCGTGGGTCCCCTTCTGCTGGATCACCAGGGTCTCTGCAGCTCCCCTTGCACGGGGCTGCATCAGCTCTTCCCTGCTGCCTGCCAGGGTTTTTGTCTGGGTGTTTAAAGGCCCTGGCAAAGGGAGTTTGCCTCCCGTGGGGCTGGGAGCGGGTTGTGCAAGGGGGACCCACGCTCTCCCTCCAGTGACAGGCACTGCAGGGAGGCTGAAGAGCCTGTCTGAGCTGGGGCCCTCTGGGTGCTGTGCTTCTCTAGCCTGGGTGGCTGGAAGTAGCTCCTGCAGACCATCTTGGCGTGCTCTTGCCGAGCGATGACCTCTTCAGTGCTGTAAGTTGGGATTTCCACAGCAACAAGCTGTGCTGCTGTGGGTGCGCTGGTGTAGTTGCCCTCCAGTTGATGGGCGTGGGTATGTCCAGCCCAGGGTCTGGCAACAGCAGATAGAGATTTGCCTCCATTACATGTGAGAGTTGGGATGTGGGAAGAGGAGCAAAGGAGAAAAAGGCTTTGAAGTCAAGGTGTATGCATTAAAAAAACAAACAAAAAAAAAAAAAGCCCCCCAAAACTGAGCATGTTTCTCTCTGTCCAGCACGCTTGAACTCCCCTGTCCCAGGCTTCTCTTGTACTGTGAACTCTGCTTTACTTTAGGTTGAACCTGTCTAAGAAAAAAAAATAAACTGGCTAAACTTTGTGCAGGAAACTCTAAGATCCCGATGGGTCTTAACCTATACGAGAAAACAGAGTGAACTAACCCTATTGCAATGTCCACGTGGTAAAATGGGGGTGAGCAAGCTGACCTGTGATCGGAGGCTGACGAAGGAAGGCGCTGGCTGGGAAGAATGGTGGGTCCTGCCTTCCCTGCTTCCCTGCCCTGCGTTCGCCTCTGCCAAGTAACGACTGGCTCATCTCGGTGGCAGTGCAGGGAGCACAGGCTAAAAGTGAAGTGGCCCACGGGTAGCGTGTAACTCTGAGATCAAAGTCCGGAGGGAGGAGGGTGAGCCCTGGCTGTGCAAGGCACCGGAGGGTGAAGTGCTGCACATCGGGGTGCCTTTTTATTGCATGCCTTTTGTGTTTTGTTGCTCAGTCCTTGGAAAAGACTGTGCTGAGGATCAGACGTGGCCCCGTGTCCCTTTCCTGTACCAGGCTGAGCCTTGCCTGAAGGGCTGCAGTTACCCAGGATTGCAATGCTGGTGTTCCCAGGTGCAGTGCGATAATGGCTGTGGGCCTTCTGAGGTCCAGTTACTTGGGCAGAAGCCTTTTTGAGAAGGAAGTATGGGGAAGACTAATATACAACACAAATTCTTTTTGGATGATTATTTCACACTCTGCGATCCCATGGCATATGCCCAAGGCTCAGGCTTTGAGGTGTCCTGCTTGGCTTCTTGATGAAATACCAGCGATGCTCACTCTGAAGTGGGAATAAGTCTCCAGCTGTCTGATTTGGAAGTGCTCTCGTTTGCCATCTTACGCAGCTCCATGTTTCCCCTGTGGTCTCACCAGCCAAAGAAGCAGTTCTGTCCTCCTAGCTGGAGGAGCCTCTGTGTCCTTGAAAGGAACGTGAGGGATTCAAACAACACTCAGCAAGCAGTGACCTCCCTCGAGCCCTGTGTCAGACCCTGCACAAGGGCAGGGCAGAGGCGCCCAGGTAAGTGCATCTGTCTGAATGGACCACCGGTGTGCCTGGTGCCCGAGCTCCTCAGCGAGGGCGTAAGGGCACCTGTGGGCTCTGTCAAGAGTTGAGAGCTGTGTGTGATGCTGTGCTTAGCAGGGTTTGCTGGCTGCGGTGCTTCCCTGAGAAGGACAGGTCAGTTGTGCTGGTTTGTGCCCGGGTGTGAGCCTGCGCCGAGAGCCCCGCCGCAGGCAGGCTGCGAGGGGCGCGGTGGCAGCGCAGCAGGTGAGCTGCTTGAGCTGGGCTCCAAGTTATCCCAAAGTGAGCAGGCCAGAAGAGCAGCTGGTCCCTTCTGAGGGCAGTGCTGGCACCTCTGTGGGTTGTGTGGCTTGATTTTTAGGATCTGTTGTCATAGTGGGTGTTTCCAGATGGCGTGTGGCTCTTGGATGATGAGTCTGGAGTGCTGGCTTGCTTTCTTAGCCCCGGGGGAAACCCTGTGGGTCCTGCCATGAATTTCTCTAAGGGCTGCCGTGTTTTGTGCTGAGACGGGCAGGGCTGTGGCTGTGCTGAAGCTGGGAGGGTGTGTTGGAGGCAGTGTGGCTGCATGCTTGCTGTGGGCGTTGCACGCGTTCCCTGAGCTGCTGTTGGTGCTTGGAGAGCAGGCTGTGCTAGCCAGGCACCTGCAGTGCCTGTGCCCAGCAAGTGCAGGGAAGCGCGGCTGGTTCCAGTTGCCCTGGGGCAGGGGTAAGTGGGAGCTCCCTGCTGAAGCCGTGAGCTGGTGTGGTAGCTGGGCACAGCTGGGCTCCTGTTTGTGGGTCCCCCTGGGCTGGCAGAGGCTGGGTGGGAGCCGGCTGGGTGCTGAGCATCCCTGCAGCCCTCTGCTGTGCCTCTCCGCGTCCCTGCCGTTGCCACGGTGGCATCGGCCACTGTCCCTGCCGTTGCCGCGGTGGCATCGGCCACTGTCCCTGCCGTTGCCGCGGTGGCATCAGCCACTGCCCCTGCATTAGCCACTGTCCCCGTTGAAGTGGCAGCCAGGACAAGGGGCTGGCTGTCAGCGCCGACCGGGAGTGCGCGGAGTGCGCGGGTGTCCCTGCGGCCCCGCCGGTGAGGTGGCGGGTGGCTTTCGGTGCCGGGGCCACCTGCGGGTGGGAGGGCTTGGGAGCGGGGCTGGGGGCAGCTCGGAGCGGGGACACAGAGGCAGGGCTGTGCCTGGGCCGGGGTGACACGGCTCCTGCCAAACGCCTCCCGGCAGGACGTTGTGCCCATCTTCCGGCGGGGTCTGTGTCCCTGCAAGGAAGCTGCTTGTGGGCGGGAGGGTTTGGGGGATGTGGCTGCCTGTGGAGGGAGGGGGGGGCTCCTGAGGCACCTGGAGGCTGCAGACATCCCTTGTCAGGCACCGGCAGTTGGAGCCCCTTCTCCTCCCCTCCCGAGCCGGACAGGGAGCGAGCTTTGCTCCCCGAAAGAAAACTCGGTTCTTCCTTGCTTCCCATTCCCACGGGGTGTCGGTGTGCCTGCATCCGGACTGGGTTAACCGTGGAGGGGGTGGAAGCTGCCTGCTTAGCTGCTGCTGCTCTCGCCCTCCTCATCTTGCTTTCTCCCTGTGTTGCCCCGTCTGTAAATGAGGGGTGAGATGAGTTGTTCTTGCTCTGTCTACAAAATGCTGTGAAGGCTCGCGAGGAAAAATCGGACAGATGGCCCAGGTAGAAGTGACTGCAAAGCTCACTGCTTTCCTTGCATTTTAAATCCATAGGTGACTTTCTGAGAAAAAGCAATTTGTGTATACATCTAGAGAAAATGCAGAGGCTAGAGTGCTCCAGGAGGGAGCAGATGATTCTTAACAGGCTGTCCAGCCTCACCCCTTCACTGAAGGATGAGCAGTAACTTGGTGGTGAAGCCAAAGCTTCCTCTGTAACACCTTGGGGTTGCAGCCAGTGCTGTAGTATTACAGCAGCAATCCAGAAAATGCAGAATATTTACTCTTCTGGCAGCCAGTAATGTGTGTGTGTGTGCTGGAGAAGCAGGCAGAAGGCTGGAGCCGGCCCAGGCCGGCTTGGGGGGTTCTGTTTCTGCTTTTGGTTGTTTCCCTGCCTCCACTCTGGTGTCTTCAAACTGAGTTAATGTTTATGCTCTGCCAGAGGTAGAAACTCCTGTGTGACAACTGGGCATGAATATACGTAACTTTTCACTGAGGAAGTTTTGAAGACTGAGGTTCTAACACTTTGGGTTGGATTAAGGCTCGTAGGAGCATTTTGGACAACTGGGCTGATGCCCGAGCTCTCAGGGTCCTGGCAGGTGAAGGCAGCTGGTGGGTATACGTGAACACCGTGCAGCCTGTGCTGTGCGCTGCGAGTTGATGGTGCAGAAACTAAGAGATGGTGCAGAAACAAGGGGAGTGAGTGGTGTTTAGGGCTGCTGGCAGTGTCCCTTGTTCCATCTTGGTGTGCACTTAAAGGGTGGATTAACAAATTCTTGCAGATCATCAGAATGGAGATTACTGGTCTTATGCTTTTTCATGCTGCCCAGGGAAGCGGTTGAGTCACTGTTCCTGGAAGTATTGAAAAGGCACATAGACGTGGTGCTTAGGGACATGGTTTAGTGGTGGACTTGGCAATGTTAGGTTTATAGTTGGGCTCAATCCGAAGGGTCTTTTCCAACCTAAATGATTCTATGAAATGCGATCCAGGTGCCAGAAAAAGAGTAAATAAAGAGGGAGTTGCAAATCTGCAAAGCTAGGGTAGCCGAGATCAAATGCTGGGTGAGGCAGCCTGGAAAGGGACAATAGTACTGTAAATACTTAGGCAGGAACCAGAGTTACTGTAAATGATGGTACATGAGGCTAGGGAATCTCCAAGCAGACCCTTGGAAGTGAGCTTGGTTGCTGTCACTGTCAGCTGGCAGCTGAAGTTTATTGAAAGAAATTAACAGGAAGGTATAACATGAGGCTCCTATTAATTATCTCGGCTATGGTAGAGCTTTTGTAATAAATTGCAGGATGGCAGAATCAAAGTGATAAATTAGAGGTGGACTGGAATATAAAGGTGACAGGTGAGGCTTCCTGCGTAGCAAGGCTTGATTTAGAAAGCACTCAACCACTTAGCAGCGGGCTGGAGGGGCAAAAGAGTAGTCTTGGAAAATCTGCTTCTCCTTTCCTGGCTTCCTTGAGATGCTGTTGATATGGTAATTATAGGTAAGCAGGTGATTTCTAAGCAAGAGATGTGATGATGCTACTGAAGCCTGAACAGGGCAAGATGGTCTAACTGAACAAAATTGTTCAATAGCATCCTGATTCTCACTTTTAACGGATCTCCTTGTCTTGCTCTTCCAGCAAAGTGTAATAGAAAAGCAAATTAAGCAGTTGCTCCAGAGAGAGATGGTTTATCTTTGCGGAAGCAAGAAGAGGATTTATTGTGTATGCCAAAGCAAGACTGAGCCACCAGTCTGTGCTCCTACCAGAAAAGCTGGGTGTAGTGTGTTGCAGCGCAGTGTGCGGGTCCATCCCCAGCCTCTGCCTGGAGGGCAATCGGCTGGTGTCAGACCGGCTCAGAGGCTGGTGCTGGTGCTGCAGCACGAGTGACGTGGGGTCCTTCGAAACAGGAGCACTGGCACATGGCATGGTGACAGCTGCAGGATCTGTATGGACAGAGCTGTGCCTTTCCGTCAAACTGCCCTTTTTCTCCTAGTGGGCATTAGGGATTTTGCTGTTTGTTCTTAATTTCCTGTCTTGTTTGAGCACAGTACCATCAGAGAGCGGTTCAGTTTCATTTATAGAGGGAAGCTGTTGGACATGCACACAAAGGGATTTGGATGCTTTAGGGCCATATCTAAGTGCTCTCGTCAAAGTGTTCCTCAGCACAGCTTTTGCCAAGCTCACGGGTGCTGAAGGGCCACTCTGTGCCTGCGTTGGTTGAGCTTTCTGACTTTTCAAGACGTGAAGCCCTGCCTTGTGCCTGCAGATACTTTGGCTGTACGGCCCTAGCCCGTATCGTGAGCCAGGCAGTGTTCAGAGGTTAATACTGCTGCCCTAAGGAGAAGAGGTGCTTTTATTTATCCTTAATGTAGCTCATGGCCAAAACACTCGCCTGGGAGCAGGATGATCCTGTGCAGGCCCTTCTTTTCTGCCTAACCTGACTCAAGGAATCTCTGTAGTAGCTGTGAGCCCACATCATGAAACGGATCCTTTTCTGTCACCTTGAAGATTGTCCTGATCTTTTTGATTTTTTTCTCCAGAGGCTCCTTATGTGCTGCACATGAGTCATTAGCTAAAAGACTTTGTAACCCAGGGAGCAGAGCCCCCCCAGCCAAGGGTTTTCCTTAGCTCTCAAGCATCCTAGCTGCTAGCCTGCAGATCAAGCTTTTTCTCACTTGCTTTCTGGAGGCAGCATTGCTAGGAGATCTGGAAGTGATCTTGTTACCGAAATCTCGGACTGAAGAACTTATCGACACCAATGTGATGTAGATAAGCAGACACTTCTTTATTGACGGCCGGGTGCGTGAGCGAGTCCTCTCACGATCAACGCACGCCAGGTCCCAAAATCAGATTCCATATATAGAACTTATTCATACATATTCATTAAATATTCATGCATAATCATAACATTTCGCGTAAATCATTAACATACTCTCCTCCTATATCCGATTCTGTGCAGTAGAGCTTAGAAAGGTCTAGAAATGGGTCTGGGGTGCAATTTGGGTAGGTGGTGTATGAGTCGGTGGTCGCGATCTCCCCCTGCCGGAATTACCTTTTACTGAAGTTCACAGTTTCTTGGCAGGTAACCACAAGCTGTTCCAGTCGACTCTCCCCAGTTCCCATTCATCTCATATTCTGACATTTCAGTACACCTCTGCATACAGAAGACTGGTTAAATACAAAGAAACCTTTCAACCCTAAAGTTATTACCTAAGTTTTAACAATGGTTCCAGCCCCTTCTTCTAGCCTTGGTACAGGACGTACAGAAGATCCCATAACAACTTTTACTGTGCAGCTATAAGTTTCTTATAAGATTTTTTTTCTTATCCTTCTATATTTTAATTTTATTAAATGATTTTATAAAATCAATTAACCAATCAAATAAAATCAATCAATCTTAACTTATTAACAAATCGATAACAATCTTGTCTGGGCTGACGAGCAGGGCTGAGGAATGGATTTGGCCCTCTCCATCTCCCTGGGAGGGCAGAAAGGTTTGGGCTGGAAAACCAGAGGAGTTCAATGGCAGGGACGCAGCTGAGTGTGGGAGCAGGGTGCTTGGGTTTGAGAGCAGGCTGAGATGCCAGCGTTGGATGCTGCGGTGCTTGCAGGCTTTGCACAGGTTCCATGTGGCTTCTGCCATGCAGCTCCATGAAGGCACTTTGCAGCTAGTGGTTTCCCTTGCTAAGCACCTGTGGCTGCTTTGTCAAGTCCTCTGAGTGTGAAGCCTGGCTCCAGCTGTGCTGCTTGCCTGCAGCAGGCAGGAGTCACTTCTGTGCCGAGCCGGGGAGGCTCTGGCATTGCTTCTGAGGTGGGGGAGCGGTGGGCAGGAGCACGTGGTGGCAGACCTGTGGGTGCATCTGAGGCCAAGCATGAGAGCCCTGATGGGTCTCACCTTGACGTCTGTCTTGGAGTTCTGCCTTCTGAGGCAGGAAGCATCACCCAGCGTCTGGTTCCCTTTCTTTAGAGCGCTTCTGTCTTGGAGCCTGGAGCGCACCGGGGTGTCATATCTGAGCTCTGCAGTTCCTGCTCAGATTTGTGGCTGGACACCATGTGGGAGACGTGTTGGAGTGAGTTGCCGCAAGCTAGCTGGCTGGAGAGCCAGCTTTTATCTTCCCTGACCGGACTGTAAAGCCCCAGATAATGTATGCTGGTTTTCCAGCGGAGGGTTCCTGGTTCCCTGCCGAGCAGATGTGCTGATTTGGTTTGCTTGTGGACGTGAGTCTCATGGGAAGCGTTTGTTTATGCCGTATGCTGCGCTGAAAATGCGTGAAGCTCCCTGGCAGCCGAGATGGCCTTGTAAGTTGGATGTCCTCAGCTGGCGTGTGTGTAGATGTGTGCACGGTTAATTGGAACAAGCTCATTAGGTGGCTACTCACCAGGTGCAACAACAGAGGACACCCCAAAGGCATTGTTGGAGCTGTGGCAACACGGTGATTTGCCTGTTCTCTTTTGCGTTGATGTGCTTGGTGTCCTCCCCAGGCAAGCAAAATAGGAATTAAGTTCTTGCTTTGTAAGTCAGCATGGAGGTTTTTCTGTACTCCTTAAAGAAATGAGTAGCTTGTCTGCAGTGTCTGGATGAACTTACCTGAAGCTGGGATCTGTGAGTTTTTGCTTAATTTCGGGATGTCAAAAAGTGTTAGGGTAGAGCTGGGTCTTTCAAGTCCCATAAAATAAGAAGTGGGCAAATCCATCCGTCCCTTGGTCCAGTTAGCCAGAAAGGGAGGGGAAATGATTTCTAGTCCAAAGTAGTGCTTAGTAAGTGCTGTACATACCTCTCTTTGATTTTTGTCGATGCTTGAGACCTGCTTTCTGGGGGTGTTTTCTCCTCTTTCCCTTTCTTGCACCCGCACTTTTTGAGATGCAGATGGAGAGGTCGTCAGCAGGCTGGTGGTAGAAAAAGAATGGCCCATGGACCTGTTGACCCATGCGGCCTGCAGGATGAGGATGCTGGAGAAGAGCTGCCGTGAGGATAGCCTTAAGTGGCCCTGCTTTCACTAACGTTGCGTTTATATTTGAGCTAATTGCTCATGCAGCTTGAATGGTTTCATGCTTTTCTTTCTGCTGTTACACCTTCGAACGCCTGTAGGGAGCCTTGAGTTTGGGTGTTAATAAGTGAAAAAAGGGGCCCTCGTTCTCCATGGAGAAAGGCTCTTGGTCACTGTGGCAATTTCATGCCTGGAAGGAGTCCTGTTTGCTGGATCATTTTTGCAAGTTAACCAAATTAGCTTTGAGAAACCATAGTTGATAATCAGAGTACTGAGCTCTGTGCTCCATTAGTTAAAACCATCACCAACCTCCTTGCACAAAGGGTGGGCATTCGGTTTGCAAAGTAGGAGAGCGGTCTGATTTTGATGCTCGGGGCAGCAGCGATCCCCGGCTTTAAGGTTGTTCCTAATACTCTGAGCACTTAGTAGGGTCAGGCGCAGAGTCGCATCGGGTCAGCTGCTTTTGCAAAATGAAGCAGTGAAGTGACATTTCTCTTTTGTTCCCACCGAAAAACTTTTGAAGAGTAATAAAGGACAGTTTGGGTATTAATCGAGATTTGGATAAAAATTCCAGTAAATAGTTCCAAAATAGATGGAAGTTGGAGGGAGAAGGTGAGAAATGCCAGCAGGCTCTGATGTGTGCGTGTGGCTTGTGAAAGGCTGTTTTGGCTCAGGGAATGTTTGTTGTGGGGTTTTACTTCTATCAATCTTCACTCTTCTGCTTCAACATGGTCTAATTATGAGACAGGGTGGGGAGGCCGCAGTTATGAAGGATGCCACAACCCGGAGACACAGCTGTCTCCTTTGGGTCTGCCATGTAGGGGATTCTGGATTTTCAAAGTCCTGTTGTTGTTCCTTGCAGGTCAACTGAGGCATGGCCACTGGAAAGCCCTGCTGGTTCACGGGGTCCTCCAGGATGGCTGCTGGATTCCCGAGGCAAGTGGTAGTGCCTCGTAATCCGAAGCTAGTCAGAGAGACGGAGAAGCCTGCAACTGTAAGTACCTGCTGCGGCCAGGTAGGAGCTGTGTAAGGCTGGAAACTGCCCCCACGTCCTTCCTCTACCTGCCCCTCCTGTTGTCTGGCCGCACTGTGAAGCTGGACACCACCTCCCCGTCTCTCTGCTGCCGTGCTTCTGTCGGAGGTGGCGATCATGGTGCAGTAGGGGATGGACTGTGTGCTGCTTCAGGGCAAGCCCAGAGTCTGTCTGGATGTGCCACCGGAGCCAATTTAAATGGACGTACCGGGCATTGCACCGGAATAGCTGAAGCATGAGCGTGTGCTTCGTTCTGTCCCCTTCGTGTGGGCAGCAATGTTTTGTCACCTCGGGATGCTTGCCAGCGCTGCTCTGACCATAACTGCCCTCCAGGCAGCTGGGCATGTGGTGGGCTGCTCAAACTCTGCCTGAAGGTTTCGAGAGGTATGGCTGGTCCCAGATGGAACAGGTTCCAAAACAGTTGTTCTGTCCCGTATCCCCTGTGGAGCACAGACCCAGCGCTGCAGACAGCAGCAGAGTCAGGGCAGTTCCTCCTCCCCATCCTCAGATGTCCTTTGCTGACCAGAGCTCACCTGACTGAAGGCGACCTGGCGCTGAGGCTCTGTCGAGGAGATCTCTCTGCATACTTCTGTGGAGAGGTCTCGGAGGCCAGAACAGAGAAAACAAGTGCTAATTCAAAAGAGATAACTAAAACCTGGAGCCATTCCTCTCCACCTCAGTTTTGGCACAACACTGCTTCTCTGCTTTCCTCTGACTCACCCAGCAGTGACGTCTCCACACGTGTGGTGGTTGTAAGCGTTGTGCAAGGATGGAGTTAGGGGGTTGCTGGTAACTCCTCCCGACCTTCTTCAAAGGTCACTGGCTCAATCCAGCAAATCTGAAGAGGAAACAAATGCCTGAAGAGCCAAATCCCCCAACATGTCACATCAAATCACAAAGGAGAAGCTACTGGGACAGAGCCACTTGGTTGGAGCGTGTGTATTCCGCTCTCTATCATTAATTTACTGATGTTAAATATTTCAGCGGGTAATTATGGGACTTCCAGGACTATCCTAGTGGCTGTGATCACAAATTATTCATCAGTGGCTCTTGCACAAGAAAAGCCTTTCTGAATGAAGGCATTTCTGTAGCTCTTGCTGGTGTTTTGCATTTCAGCTGACTCCCTCTGCCTTCCTGAAGGAGATGACTCTTAGCACCAAGCAGAGGCTGGCCAGCACTCGGGAGATGCGGCGGCCCCAGATTACCCAGCTTCTCGACGTGAGTGAAGCCTCCCGTCATAAGGTAGCCTTTTCTTGCCCTTTTCCTTGCTGTTTGACGTGACATTTGAAGTGGGCCTATGCTTGTGACAGGCTTGCCTCCAGCTTATCTAAATGCCTTGGTGGCAGTTTGTCGTTTCAAACTGCTGCTGGTGGTGGTGGCGTTCCTTCTGCTGGGGGAAAGGTGAAATGTTTTCCCCCAGTGAGCTGTTGAAGTCCTGGCCTGCACTAAGCCCATATAAATCACCTCTGCTGAAGTTGGTGGCTTTTGCTGGAGACGAGCTACTGTGGCTAAAGCATGATCCTGGAGAAAGGCTGGGGGGGGACACAAGGATGCAAGTTTGCAATTTCCCACCCTCCTGCTGAAATAGGCAGCCCTTGGTCTGGTGTAGTCTCTGTCAAACGCTTGGGGTCATCGGATGGCCTCAATGGTGGCAGCGTTGGTCTTTGAGGGCTGAGGGCCTACGGTAACTCTTCAAGGTGTAGCTCAAGCAATTGCATGAATGCTTTGGGTTGGAACGACGAGTGGGACCCTTACAGGGTGTTAGATTTTGCAGGCTGCCAGGTACACAGGGGAATGGCGCTGGGCAGAGGGGAGCGGGTGTGCTTTATCTGGATCAGTGTTTGCTTACATGTATGTTGAAAGCTGCTCTTCTTACACATCTGCTTAGTAGAACGCACGTTCCAAGTGGGTAGATGACTGAGGTAGGCTGTTGAGTGGAAAAGTGCCAGCAAGAGACCTGTAACAAATTGGTTGGGGATTGCCTTAGACAGCACGTGAGGTTGGGAACGCCTCGGATGAGCGCACACAGAACTGGCCGTGTGCTGTGGCTGCTGGCTTCAGCACGACCCTGACTCCTGTGCAGAAGCAGGAGACGTGCCTGTGTCTTGTGAGTGCGAAGAGTTCAGCTGGAAGGGGGGAGACAAAGCAGGGAGGGATTTTCTCCAAGTAATGCCTCTGCGCCGTAAGCGTTTGCTGTTTCTGTGTGTCGTCAGGCGCGCTTCTGTAGTGGTATTAACTGACGTGGCAATAATGGACTGTAATGAAGCATCCGTTGAAAGCTCATGGGAAAAGGAGATGCCAAGTCCAGCCCTATTCAAGTTGCGCAGTAGTGCTGGGGAAGGAGCTGAACCTTATCACCTCATCTGTTGCTTTCTTAACGGCGGTGTTCCTTTTTGGCCTGTCTTCTCTTCCTCATGGTTTCTAGGCTGTGTATCAAAAAAGAGATTTGAGGATGGGTTGGACTTGGTGACTGTCTCAGGGTAAAGATAATCCCCAAACTGTTTCCCGTGGAGTCTCCTGTAAATGCTTGGCTTTCACTTGCTGCACGAGTGCTTACGGCTCTCGCAGTAAGTGCTCTGGAGCGGTGTGACCGTGTTAGCCCAGGGCTCTGCCGGAGGTAAGCGCTGCCTTGCCTTTTGGAGCAGGAAACCTGGAGAAACGGCCAGCAAAAGAGCTGCTCGCTTGAGCCTGCTCAGTGTGGCCCAGAAACATTTGATCTGCTCAGAGCACAGGTGGGTGAGCTGCCGTTCCCCTGGCGTGAGCTGGGCAGGCGTACTCACCGGGAGACTGTACTTCACTGGGGACCGATGTAGTATTCTCTGATTGATGAATCTTTCTCCCAGCGGCTGAAACTCTGTTTTGCATCTGCAGTTCTCGGCACCTTCCCCGAGACAGCGCTCGTTCCAGCCTTTCCCGTCAGAGGTGGTATTCCAGAGCTACGTCCCCTATGAGGTCTATGAAGTGCCACTGACTCTGAGGAACGAGGACAAGGTAAGTGCTGGGATGTGGAAGTTTAACCCTGTGCTGGAACTGGAGAGCAGTGTCATCCGCGCGGTGCACAGCACAGCCAGTCGCCTGCTGCAGCACAGCACATCCGGAGTAAAATGTCTCGCCACCTTTATTTTGCAAGATGGTGGAAATCTTGCCATGCTGAGGTTTCTCGCCCTGGTTTTGGCTGTGTGTTGGTAGTACCTAGCTGAAAGGAGCTTTTCTAGTCAGCATCCTTCCCCCTGAAAGCCCTGGATGGCTGGGAATGTTGAGGGCTGTACAGTTCTTCCCTGCCCTCGTGCTTTCCCTCGAGTGTACACCGTGTCCTGGTGGCTCCGTGGTTAATCTTGGTTTCCACAGGGCACCTCTGCCTCTGGGTGAGCTGCACAGAGAGCTGAACGGGCTGTCAGAGCTCGGGGGTTGAGTCTTCTCCGCTTTATGCTGGAGTAAGTTATAATTAGTGGTAACAGCGCTTCAGGAAAGGTGGTTTGAAACAGCAGTGGAAACAGACTGATGTAGCAGAAGCAGTGGGAGGCCTTTAGGTGCCGCTTCAGGCTCCTGCTAAGCTTAATTGGGTTCTGCTCAGGTTTTTCTGAGGCAATGTGACGCTCTGCTTCCCCTTTGGAGAGCCACAGCACGTTCAGAGTCAAGTGCCCTCAGAGGTCTCCACCTTTGCTTGAAAAACCTGATCATTTTGAGATTTCCGAAGAAAGCTGCAAATGGAAAAGTTGGAAAATGTCAGCAGTTTTGTTCCACTGTAAAGAGGGAAATTGAGACCTTTTGAATTTCAGTTGGGGAAACATTTGCTGGAATGGGGCATGTGCCAAGAGCAAGCTGGTGGGAAAAGGCAGAGGGAGGAAAGGAGCTGAGCTCGGTGTTCTCTCACTGCGCACTTTCCTACATGCAAGGGTTTCTCTTGATACGTAGCAGTAAGTGCACTGGCAGCAGAGAAAGGTCAGGAAGAGAGGTGTAATTAAGGATACTCTTTTGTAATGAGGAATAAGAGGTATGTGTGAGGGGAGGGTGGGATGGGAAGATGGAAGTGTGCGCAAGAGCCGGTGAATTCCGCCCAGATTTCCAGATTTACCTGCTGGGGGGGACAAACAGGTGGACAACAAAAAAAAGCTGCCAAGGCAGCGAGTGGAAGGACAGCGGGAGAAGTCCAAGTATTTCCTGAGAGAACAGGTTTTGACAGGGATGTGGGTGAAAAGGGAAGACCCTTTGGCTGGGAAGGATGCGTGTGTGGTCCCTCAGTTATTCCTGGAGAGTACTGCACCATTCCTGGTCTGGCATTTAACTTGGGAACGTGGATAAGGTGTGGCATGGGTGCCTGCACCCAGGGAATGCCACTGGTGTGGTCTACACTGGGGTTTGGGCACCCCTTGCTGTAGGTATCTTCTTCCCAATTAAAATGTGCCTCAGTTTCTCTCTTCCTACTCTCTGCTTCGTTCCCACTGAGTCTTTTGGCTTCAGCTGCTCCATTATCCATGCAGCACCTCAAAATGGTTATCTTTGCCAAGTACCAGCCAACAGGCAAACAGTTGATTTGCTCTGTTTGTGCTTCCTCAGGTGGAAAAGAACATCTGCATAACATTTCTGCCCTTCCCAGTAAGGAATAATAAACTTGTCCAGCTGCACCTTGGGGTTTACGTGCCCTGTAAAGGGGGAGGCAGTGTGTGAATGTGGGATTTTTCCAAACCGAACTAGTTTTGAAGCCGGTAAGACCTCAGCCATTGGAGAGCGTGGGTGTAAAAGTAAGATTAGCTCTAAGGAAAATCCTTGGTATGTTCTAAATACAGAAAGGTAGAGATGATAATCCTGAGAGGGTGTTCTATTCTAATTTTGTTGGCTTTTGGCAATGTCCTGGAGAAGAGTGGTGTTGTGCTCTGTCTCAGAGTTTTCGCGCTGGTTTCCCAGATTCTTCTGAATCTTATACTGCATGGCAGCCTGAAGTTGTTTGCCCCCTAAAAATCCAGCTGACAGCAAAATGTATTCCAAATAGAGGCTCTGTAATGGTGCAACTACAGAAGTGCTTCGCTATATACTTACTGCTCTCACCTGTGTTGTACAATTGCTTTTCTGTCTTCAGGCTGTTCCTCAGCACCCTCAGGTGTTCTGGGTGGCTTTTGCTGAAGGTCTTAGCCACACGTGCTCCTCTCCTAAGGGACCTGGTGACCAGACTGCTTGTGTGCGCTGTGAAACTGGCTCCTGGAACCCGCTGCCCCAGGACATTGCTGGGTTCCAAGGGCGTTTGGAGAGTTCAGGACTGCCTGGGCCATGGGTTACCAGGCTCGGGTGGGTGGTGCAGAACAAGCCTCCATTTTTTCCAAGCCTCCTGTGGGGTTGTTGTTTGTCAGTGAAGCTGCCCGTGAGTCCAAATCACCTGCTTTAGACTTTGAGATTTGGTGCTCAGGGGTCGAGAAATGCCTGCGTGCTGTCTGTGTGCTGGTGGTGTCCCAGAGGGCAGAACCGTGCAGCAGGGTGCCTGCAGGGACTGCTGGGGGTGGGCAGGGATCCCCAGGGATCTGGCTTGCCTGCGCTGGCAGCTGCCTGGCTACAATCACAGGCAGCAGGAGCCTCCGGAGAGCAGAGGTTGGCTTTTAAAACTGAGACTCCAGCGGCAGTCAGTGCCGGTCATGTATCTCGAGGCAGAAGATGCCTTTGGAGCCCATAGTTGATAGCCAGAGCCTGGGGGGTTGCCTGGATTTCCATCACTTTGCCAAGTTGCTGGCTCTCATCCTCTGCATCAGCCTTTCCTTGTAGCGTATTGTGCTTCTCCCTTGCTTCTTTACAGCTCCCTGTGAATTTTCCTAGCCATCCTCTGTTTGTGGGGTTGTCGCTTTGTCTTCCCATGTTCCTCCTTTTGCTCTTCAGGCTTGCTTTTATTCCCAGTGAGGCCACAGTATGTGTGGTCTCCTCCTCTTGCTGGTCTGCATGCATGACTCTAGCACTGCAGCTTGAGTGCCCTGCTCAAACCTAGCATGTTAAAGTGCATTTCTTCCTTCCCCCAGGATTAACACGTACTGTTTGGCTTTCAGATAACACAGTTCCCTTCTAGGGGCATGACTGCCTGGGTGTGTACAGGCAGAAGCCGGCAGGTTCTTTGGGCCTGTTGAATACACGGGTGGCTTGATTCAGATATTATATCTCGGTGCTGCTGGTGTCTTCCCTGCTTGGCCCTTCCTTCATTGCCCTGCTGCCTCTGGCCTTGAGCTATTTTGCCCAGGCAGAAGGGATTAATGTTGACTCTTGTGTATTATGTGCACGTACCTCCAGAGCTAAAAGTGCTTTGGAAAGGTGGTTAAGGAAGGCTATTGGCAGGTCTCTTCTGCTCCTGTTTCCACAAGCTGCAAAATCATACTTTCTTACCTTTTCTGCAGGTTCCTCAGCTGCTGAAGGTCACCTTGGAGAGGTCACCTTATTTCAAGTTGATCAGCCACCATGCCGTGTGCCGCAAAGTACCGCCTGGCATGCTTGTGACTTTCCACATCGTTTTCACCCCCAATGAGAACAAGGTGAGACTGGAGGTCCCAAGAGACAGGTGCCTTCAGCGGGAGGCGAACCTGCGGGGCTGGGTTCAGAACAGGGCGTCTGCTGTGGGGTTTGCGGCACTGCTAATATCTGTCCGTTGCTGTATGGTTATGGGTTTGCTCTGATAATTATAAATACAAAAGCCTATTTAAAATTGACCTGTTGTTTGGAGGACGCGAAGTTGAGCCTGATCAGAGTGAGGACCACCACTTTTGAAAACTGGAGTCACTGGGATGTGTATCACGTTGGACACAGCAGTGAGACAGTGGAACGTTCTGTCTGAAGCCGGCACTTTCCTTGCGCACTGGTTATAGCCCGTGCCGTGCTGCAAGGTTTGCTCTAGGCTGTGGTCAGGCAGCCTGCGGCTGGTCACATCCTGGCTGGCAGCACCATGCGATGCCACCGCAGCAGGGACTGACGGGCTGTGCATTCCCTCCCCGTGCTTTCCTGGGCGTTTGCAGGGGAAGGTGCACGTGGGACAGTAGGAAGATGGCCGGGAGGAGTGTTGATGTTTAGCCATCCCACCTCTCTACTCAGTGTTAGGGGCTTAATTATGATAGAAAATACTAGAGGAGTGAATAGATGCAGAGAGCTTTCCTCTTTCCCATCTGGCAACCAGTTCCCTGCCTCACCCTGGGCTGGAGCGAAGGTGATGCTTTTTCATACCCTCTGTGTTCCAGCCTTGCCGCTGTGCTGCCCCTGAGGATACTTGCCTGCCTGTGCTCCAGCTGTGATTCTAGGGGAGAAGATGTGCTCGTGGCGGGGAGCCAGCCTGGCACAGCCGCACTGAGATCTAGATGTCTTTAATCACAGGGGGCCGGTGTGCTGCAGATGACAGAGACATCTGGAGCACACCCAGGCATTGAAGGGGCAGGTAGAATCTGCAGGCAGACACTTACCCCGGAGCCTTTGGGCAGTCACGCTGGTGTGGCTGTGGCTGTGTGCATGTGGCTGTGGCTGCTGTGTCAGCTGGCACCTATTCCCTGCCCCATGTGCCATGCTTTTGCTTGGAGATTGGAACATCGGTGCTGTGGCTCTGGCAAGCCTGGCACGGTGCCGTGATGTGAAGGGGTGACAGTGTTGTCTGGAGGCTTCTTAATGCAGAAGGGTTTAGCACATGGCATGGAAGGGAGGAAGCATCGCAGGGGCATACAGACAGGCTGACTCTTTCCAGCAGCACTCTGCTGCCTCTTGGCAGGGTTCTTTGTGTGGCTGTGTGGGCGAGGCGAGGTTAGGGGATAGCTCTGAGCCAGCTGATGCTTCTGCGCCAGGCCAGAGGCGCAGGATCCCTTTGGGCACAGCTGTTCTCTCATCTTCTGTTTGCTGCTTAGATTTAGTTTAATGCCCTGTCCTATCCTCAAACAGCGTGGCTGTAGCAAACCAAAGAGGAAATGCCCTGCGGCCCCTGGCTCCCTGAGCTTGTGAAATGATCTGTTGCTTTGGGGAGGGACTGAGAAATGGTTTTACATCATTCGTATGGAAGGTTAAAATGACCTTGGCCTAGGGCAGTTCTCCATACTGCCCAAGTGACATAAGAGCTTAACCTCACCGAGGTAGGCTTTGCAGAGGACGCTGCTTCCTTTAAAATGTGATTTATTAGTATTCATGAGCATTCATTTTTGGGGTGGAAGTAAATTGGTTCCCATGAAGGGCAAATTGCTGCTCTTCAACTATAGAGAAGCAGCAGAGCAACACATGAACATCACCCCAAATAGAAGTAGGGTGAGAGAACCCCCAGGAGCACTCATGTCCAGTACTTTGTCCCTTGTCTTGCCCTTGACCTGGTGAGTGTGTGGCATTAGGGAGCTGTGCCAGCGAGGTCCTCTGCACAGCTTCAGCGACACCCTGGCGGTTTCTGCTGACCTGGGTTTTGTGCTCCTTGCAGGGCATTGGGGGAGGGATGTGGGCTGCTTGGTGAGGAGCACAAGGGGATTGTACAGCAGAACCAGAATGTTGTACAAACGGAATGTTTTGGCTCATACTTGATGGAGCGTGAGTCAGCGGAGTGCCAGAGTGCTGTAGCTGAGCTAGAAATGCATCAGTAGCATGGTCAGGATGTGCAGAGCACCTTGCAAAGCCCTTAGCCAAGAGGCAGGCTTTGGGAAATGGTTCCGTAAAGCCTCCTGCGCTGGGCTTGCAGTTGCTTGCCTGCAGAGTATCTGTGTGTTAATTGTGGAAGGCTCAGGAGTGCTGCCTTTGAACAACCTCTACATCCCTGATGCTGCACGATCCACAGGGACTGTGGGTAACCCAGTGAACTGGGATGCGGGTCTTCCTGATGGGGAGTTGGTTTGTATAATTCTCTTGCTTTGAATCTGTTCTTCCCTGGGGTAAGTCTGACTTCAGTGAAGTCACTCCTGAATCAAAGGAGTAGAGTTGTGGCCAAGCCTTAAGTACTAGGGCCATGTGAGCTGTTGGTGGCTGAAATGCTGTGTGCCGCGTAGCCCTTTCTTGGAAAATGAGCAGTTCCCTGCTGTCTGGCAGTCATTTGGGAATGTGCCACGTGATTGGACTGTCAGAAAATAAATAAACAGCTGGTGTGCCTCTTGGTTTATTGGCACTTGTGTTATAAATGAACTGCTAATTTTTCTGCTGGGCAACATTTCCAATTTGTTACTCTTGCTGCTTCTGATTTGCACGTTTCTGTTTTATGGCTCCAGTTGTACAGCGTGGGTGTTCTCGTGCCAGCCCCTGTTCCCACATGTTCTTGCGTTATGGTCTGACGGCCTCTGCTGAATTGGAAACCATTGTGGCACTGACTGGCAGATAAACAACAGACAGAAATACTTCCATTTGTATGTCCTACAGGCTTATTAATAGTTTATTGTGGAGGAAGAAGGAAGTAAGAAGCACATAAAAACATAGCACAGCTTATTCCGTGTTGTCGTCTTGCTCTTTTCACTGTAGCAGTGCACTGTTTTCAGGCAATGCAAGTTCAGTCTGTGAGGTTTGTGAAATTCATTACTGGTGCTCGGTGGAGACTGAATTAATGCACATTGATTACTATGAAATACGACAGGACAGCGAGTTACTGCATTACTGAAATGAAGTCCTTTACAATTCAGCGCAGCCCTGTTAGATGCTTTGTAGCGCCCAGAAGCTATTCCAAGTATACTTTCAAGATGACTCGTGTGGGGAGGAAAGGGGCAGAAGACCAAGGCAGATGGCCCGGTGATAAATGAACCTGGAGCTAAGCGACTCATTTCAGAGTGCTGCGAACCGGCAGCTGAGGGGGGCAGGTGCAGGGGCACCCCCTTCTCCTGCGACTGTATCTTCATCCTCCGGTCCCTCCTCTCTGGTCATGGCCCTTATTTTCCAGCCTTTGATATCAGGGTTTCAGCGGGAGCTTTCCCTGCTTGGCTTGCCGTGTGACCTCATGCTACAAGGATCTTTTCTGTGCAAGTCGTCTGCTGCAAGGAATTCAGTGCAGGATTTAGGATGGGTTATGCAGGAAATCTGACATCCGAGTGTGGTGTTGTGGGCAGCTAAGGTTGATATCACTGTGGCAGTATTACCGTTAGCCCCTGAGTTTGCAGAGAGCCTGAAACAGCATCAGAGACGAGCAGCTGCTTCAGTTCCAGCGGGTGCCAGTTCAGATGCCAGTGGCGATACCTGGAAGGCCAGAGCTTGTAACTTACTGCTTGTCAAAGGGGTGTGAGAGAAGGGGAACCATCGTACAACTGTCTGCCATCCTTGCAATGGAGAGGGGAGTTGTATGAAGGATGTAGTCATGTTTTCATGAAAATCTGTAGCCTGAAGCTGTGTCTAAACACAACAAACTTTAGAGCATAGATGGGATGCAACCCCTCTGTCATCCAGGCACGTTTATTTAGAAACCTGGTCTTAAACAGTCTGCTAAGGGTTTGTAGTTGCGAAGCAGAACAAGATTTTGAACTGGTCTCAACAGTTGCCCAGGCTGTAAGCAAGTGTGTAGCAGAGTTAGTGTCCAGGTAGCACGAGGCAGTGCTGCAGTGGAGACTGCAACCCGTTCCCCACCCAGGGGGGCAATTCAGCTTTCAAAAGCTTAAGGGACCATGGGTCCACAGCGACACAAACAGCCAGCTTCTGCCTAGCACCCCTCCTGCCTTGGGTTTCGCCCTGTTTGGGCTGACGCTGCATTCAGCCTGGTGCAAGGTCCCACTTTGGTGGGGTGGTAGAGCGTGGCTGAAGGGTCAGCCTGCTCTGAAGTGCTGAGTCAAGCCTTGCATGGGATGCCATGTTCCACGGTGTCCCTGGAGAGGGGGCTTGGGACATGATGTGCATCTGCATGAATGGTGAGAGGCATCTTTCTCTCCCAAGGTCGTGGTTGTCTCTGTGAAACCAAATCCTTGCTGCTTTAGCCTTGCCCTCGGGTCCCTGGAGAAAGAATTCCCTTTCCTTGTGCGTTGCTGTGCAGGTTGTCCCGGTGCCCCTCACCAGCAATGGAGCTGGGAAGGTTGCCTGTGCTTGCTTTTGGGGGAGGGGGGGATTTATTTCTTGGGCTCTTAATTACCTTGCTGTCATCCATTTGCTCCTTAGCAATGACAACGACTTGACAATTACTTCCTTTTACTTCCCTCAAATACCTCCAGTTGTTTTAAGTTCCTTTTTTTTTATCTCCCTGCTGATCTGAACTTGCATCCTCCTCTGTCTACCTGGCATCTGGAAGAGAGAGATAAGTAAATATGGCATGCCAAGACTTAATAAGGCAGGTAGCTTTCAATTGGCTTTGCCTTTGTTACAGTAATGTGGCCGAAATAACAACAACAGCAAAAGCAAATGGCACTCTCCATTTGCTAATGCAGTTTCTGAGCATCTGAACAGTCTGGGAGGTGAAGTACCCAGGAGGTAATGGGTGCTTTAAAGTCATATGGGCTGCCCGTAGCTTTTATTTTAGAGGGCTTGGGCTGCAAGATTGAGTACAAACTTGCTAATTCAGAAAGACTTGCTGAAGATGAAACCCTTGCCTGGAATATGATGTTAAATCCTGCAGGTTGCTTGCTGCAGTTCCCTTGCTAGTATTTTACCTTCCAAATAGGAAAAGCAAAAGCCCTTGTGCAGTTTGTAGGGTGACTGCTTGAGATGTCTAGAAGAAGAGATCCTTCTTTATTCTTTGTGCCTTGGATGGGGCAGCATCTGTTTTGTCAACCTTAGTGGTGGGTGAGGCGCTGGGTGGTGGGTGAGGTGCTGGGTGTCAGCTGTTGTGTTGGAGCACTGGGTACGTGTCTGTGCCTGGGCTGGCTGCCTTAGGGCCCTTCCAGGAGGGGATGGGGATGGGAGCGGAAATCCCAGCCGTGGAGGAGTCTGGATCAGTTCTGCTGAAGGGAGTTTGCTGCTGTATGCAATTCCTAAATCAAAGCACCTGCTGCTTCAACAATGATGAAAATATCAAATTAATTAAAAGCACTGAGGAAAAAACCAGGGCAGCCAGTGAGTGATGAGAAGCAGAGCTTTGATCAGCTCATCAACAAGAGCGCTGCTGGGGGTAATGGCTCCTGGCCCTATGGCAGCAGCTTTACCACTGATTTCAGTGGGGGCAAGGTGATAGTTCCAGCGCAGCGACGCCATGCCATACATCTGGAGACTGCTCTGCTCATCCCTACAGTAAAATGCTTTTGGTAATTTGATTTGCCTTCCTGCTGCTAAACGCCAGGCAGCCGGGGCGCGGGGGGGATTGCCTGGCTCTGTTCTGAACGAGCCAGTGGCTGGGAATGCACAGCCGGCTTTGCTCTGGTGGGGTGTCTGAGTGTCCCCCGTGTGCAGCTCCCGATGCCGCCTGCCTGGGGTGGGTGTGCTAACCAGGCACCCCGTCACTTACTCCTCTAGAACAGACCTTACAGAGGGGTTCGATTACGGCATCAGCCAGAGCTGTCTCTGTGTCCCCTGGGGCTGGGTGAGATGTAAAGGGAAACTGAGATGAGGCAGAGGAAGAACTCTCTTGAATTGCAGTGCAGAGCTGGCGTAGGCTGCTGAGGGCAGGGGTGGAACTGTTAGTGCTTTGAAGTACCTGTGAAACCTCTTGCAAAAACAGTTTGGGTCTGGAGCTGAGCCGGCTCTGGTGTGGGGAGATGGGTCAGATGGCTTTTGAAGGGTGCGTGTCCCCAGCCTTGGCCCTGTAAGGCTGTGGGAGCGGGTGAGAAATACAGCTGTACCCTACACTCAGCTGGCATCGCAGCAATTACCGTGTCCAGCTTGTGAAGCATTTCCCCAGCGACTGACCGTTGACCATGCATGTGCTGAAGTCCTTTTGAAAGTGTACCTGAGCATCCCCTGCCAAGCTTCAACAAGGTCTCCGCATTGCTGGCTTTGAAGTTAGTGCTGTGGCACAGCTGGGTTCTCAGTGGTGCTTCCAATAGTCTGCGGTGGCGATTGAAGCAGGTTCCATTAGTGCTGTGATCCCTTGCGTGAAGCGACTCTGTTTTGGTGCCTTGGAATCAAAGCATCAGATAATTGTGGTGCTGCCAGCTTGCTGCGAAAGCGGGTGAATCAGTGGGCTTGTTTCTTCTTTGCAAGTTAACAACTGTGTGCAAGTCATGCTGGAATGAAAGGTCATGAAGGTAAAAGGTACTATTATTCCGTTATTGAACGCTACTGCAACAGTCCTAGAAAACAGCAGTTTTTCTTCTGCCGTGGGAATGGTGCTAAATGCATTGTGCTGAGATTGTTTCTTTCCCTGCAGGATTATTTCCACGAGCTCATCTGCATCACAGAAAGGGAGAAGTTTGTTGTGCCAATCCGAGCTATAGGTGCCCGAGCTATCCTGGACTTCCCCGACCAGGTGAACTTCTCAGCCTGTCCAGTCAAGTACAGCACCCAGAAAACGCTGCTGGTTCGCAATGTTGGTAACCGGGCGGCCCGCTACTGCATCAGCACGCAGAGGTAGGGAGCTCATCTTTTTTTGTGCAAAACACTGTGGCGTGATAATATAGTTGGGAAACAGCAACAAAAAGGAACCGGAGCACCTGAGCTGCCGTGCTGCTGCCGTGGCTGGAGATGGGCAGGGCTCGTGGGTTTTGCTGTTGATTATAGTGTTTGAAGCATGGCGCAACCTCTGCTAAAACCCTGCAAGCTGCAGAGTGGAGTTTTATAGTGCAACGGTGTCTTCAGAGCACAGTCGTGCAAGACTGATTCTGTTAGACTGAAGGAGCAATTGTAAGAAGGCAGCTGGACTGCCCTCGGGCTGTGGAAGATCCTGCGGGGCAGACGACAGCTCTAGGAGCTCAGTTCCTGCAGACCAAGGGCAGTGTTAAGAAATGGGCAAGCTCTGAGCTGGTGGAAGAGACATTTAAGAATTTATCAGCAGCTTTATCAGCAGTTTGTCTAGAGTAGCAAGTGCAATCAGAGATTGTAGATCAAAGCAATTGGTATAGAGACCCTGAGAAAAACAGGGTGTGGTCCAGGACCTGGTTCTCCAGTAGGTTTGATCTGGTCCCTGGGATCAAATATTCTTCAGCAGAATGAGCTTGTAAGTGGAGATGAGCTGGCAGTGGCTTCAAAGCTGCACTACAGCCCCAAAGAGGAATGCCTTACAGCGGGGGCACAGGCCAAAGATGCAGCAAATACCTGGTGCGTGGGTTGGGAGCCTTTTCTAGAGCTTTGTCTCTCTCAGATCTCCTGGAAAGTGCTCTAGCATGCTGTAGTAGCCACCACCAACCTCCTTGATCCTCAGTACCTTCTGAAATGGTTATGTGGCCCTGTTGGACAAATATGCGCGTTCCTTGGGAGGCCACAAGCACGTGGTATTTGGGCAGTCTCCTGGTCAAGTGCCTGATGTGTGCGGCGTTGTGGACAACCTGTACTGTTCCTGTTGGTCTGAGAAGACAGTCACTGTTTTTCCAGTTTGCTGAACTGCACCTGCAAGGAAACCAGTTCAGCTGGCTGGTAGTTAGCTCCGAGTTGCTTGGTCCCAGAGGTCTTGGTGCAGGAGCTGAGGTCCAGAACACAGCAAAGACGTGCCGTCTGCCTTAGTGCACCTGAGTTGCTTCAGTTTCTTCCCCAGGAAAACAGGGGTCAAGAGAAGGCTCTTTGCTCTTTCTCCTGGGAAGCGTGAAGGTCCAAGAGGCTTCTACCAAAGCCTGGCGAGGCTGTTGAAGCAGGCTTCCAGGATGCTATTCAAGCAGGCTGCTGCTTTTCACTGTGGAAATACGTAGGCAGGACCTTGTAAATCCCTGTACAGCTTCCCTCTGGGATTTCCAGATCTAGTCGTCACCACCAAAACAGATACCCAGTCGTGTCTGGCATCTCTTGGCAATGTCCTTGCCAACTCTTCTGTTGAGTGATCCAGCGTGTGTTGAATCCTGCTTGATACGGATTTTATGCTGAACTTCAGCAATTAAATTTTTCAGTCCTGATTTGCAACAGAGAGATGGGAAGTGTTACAAAAGCTTTATTTCATACGACACACAAAAAAGTACAATTCTGAATAACTGGATTGTGTGTGTGCAGAGATCAAAAGCTGGTAAGATTTCCCATGTCAGCTGAAGGCATCAGTCATCTCTTCCATTTCATTACGAATTTTTGAAAGCCAATTTGAAATTTCAAACTGATGATTTAAATCTTTGAGTATAAGCAGCGTTTTATTCTAATGAAGTCGCCTCCACTTTCATTCAGATTTCTTTTTAAATACTCTGAAGTTCCTGTGTTTCTGCTGTTTTTATTTTTTTTGCTTTAAGTGTTCAGCAAAATGTCATAATGGATTCTTCATTGGGAACTTTCTTAGAGGTTGAGTTCCTCCAATGCCTGTCTGTCTACCATCTGCTTGGATATATGCACAAATGTATAGGAAATATGAGAAATTTGGGGGCTATATGTGAAATGGAATTGGGCTGATGGAGAAGAGAAACTCAGAATAACTTTGGAAGGGACCTCTGGAGATCATCTGACCAAACACGGCGCTCAAAGCAAGACCAGTGTCAAAGTTCAGTCGGGTGTGCACACAACATGAGAAGTAAGATCGGGTAATACCAGCCTTGCTCTGTCCTCCTCCAGGCTGTGCAAAGCCCTTTATCCCAGCATCTCCCTGTATGTCCTGTGCTGCAGCCTCTAAGCTCCCTTTCCGTAGAAAGGCTTTTGTGCCCTCCAGCCTGTACTGCCAGGGATTCTTCCACCCCAAATACAGGTGGCTGCATTTCCCATCCCTCGGCTGCATGCAGTTCTGCTGTGTCCCAGTGAATGGCAGCCCAGCCCTCCAGTATCTGGACCGTAGTGCCCCAAGCTTGTATCCCCCACTCAGAATCCAAGTGTTCCCCCCTCTTGACCAGGTCAGCACATCCCCTTGCAGCCTGAGAGCAGAACCCCCACGTTCTTTCTCCCTGTGCGATGAGGCCATGGTGTGCCAGGAGCGGTTCTTCCAGCCAGTGCTGGGGACTGCACTGTGTGACAGTGGGTTCCCTGCTGCTTGTGCTGTGAGAAGTTGCTCAGGTACCTGCCCCGAGGTCCCAGGTGAGCTCAGTGGCTCCAGCAACCCCAGCAGAAAAGAAGTGGCCTCCCAGCTGGCGTGACAAGTAGGCTGGAGAGTCAGAGCAGTACTAGTGTAAATATAGAAAGTCTCTTCCTGTCGTTCTCATTGTTAAGGCTGGATAACGAGTTTCTTCTCCATGGCATTCAGGGAGATAAATGTCATTCCAGTACGTTTCAGTTGAAAATGGCGTCTGGAAGCAGATCTCAGCACAGCACTGCCTTTTCCTGACGTTACAGACCTTGTGCTACGCTGTGCTATGGCGTCAGAGAGGATCCGTCTGAGAAGATACATTAAGGAATGGCCCATCAGGCTCTGAAAGCTCAGGAAATGATGCTACAAGGTGCAGTGCTAGGAGCCCCCTGTAGTACCCCTATACGACATCGAGGTGTGGGATTGGAGAGTTACCACAGGATGTACAAGGACAGGACAACAGATGCCAGAACAGATCCCTATGAAATTGCTTACTAGTCTGGTGTTGCTCCCTTTCTGCAGGGCAGTAACGGGCAAGATCTCAGCAGGTTCTGGCGGGAAGGTCTCCCTCAGGCTGGTGTGGCTAGAGGAGTTTATACAAGCTGGGGATTGCAAGGCACCGCTGGGAGATCTGGACCTGTGACAGTTTAGATGTTGTACAACAAAGCAAACGTACAAATGGACGTAGTTAAAAAGGATGTCAGAAAAGAAGCTGTTAAAAAACCTCCAAACCTTATGTTTCCTGTTTTTTCAGGAGCAGTAGTGATTCACTAACAGGGTAGATCTAACAGGAAAAGGATTATCTTAAAGAACAGCTCACAATTAATGGAGAGAAGGCCAGAGTTTAGCCTGCCAGCTTCATCTCTTGGCAGTGGCTTTCATGTGGCTATTAGTGTGTCAGGGACGTTTCCTTAGCATCTCTTATCTGTAGGCTGCAGGGAACAGCTTAGTGATGTGGACTGAAATTCAGAGTTCAGGTTAAGCATGGACCTTGCATCCCTCTGGGTCTTGGAGAACCAGGTCTATGTGAGGGATACCAAGCTCCTGCGACAGCAGTAACAAAGTTGTCCCGTGGGTACAGCGTGGGGTGGGAGGCAGGAGGTGCGGTGTCTGACTTGTGCTCTGTTTCTCAGTCCTGAGAATGAGTCCTGACCTTGGTGGGATCCTCTTCTTCTGATAATTTGAAGATGGGAAGATACCTTCTTTCTCGGGCATCCCCTGAAGTCATCCTCAGGAGTGTTATGCCCATCCCAGCTATCTGAGGGCAGGGGTATGCAGACAAGGGGATGGGATGGGAGGTGGTGCTGAAGTGTGGCCCTTAACCAGCAGCTTTTCTGTTCTGGCCATGTTTCGGGGGGGGGGGGGGGGGGGAGGGGAAAAAAAAAAAAAAAAGTTGGGGGAATTTTTCTGTGCCTTTCCCCCAGCAGGCAGTGATGCTAGCCAAGCACCAGCAGAGCCCTGCCCAGTATAACCAGGCACAACCCCCAGTGCAGGTGCAGGGCCATGTAGAACAATCCAGTTCTGAGGCTGGCAGGGCCTTGGCTTTCCTCCTCCCTCCCAGGTGTCTCAGGTCCAGCACGTGAACATCGCAGGCCCAGTGCTTCCCCATTAGTCACTGCCAATGTTCTTGCTGTTGTCAGGGGAGCAGGTCAGGCCCCTAATTGCAGCAATATCTCCTTAATGAGCAGGAACTCCAGCAATGTCATCAGCTGTCACTGCTTCCATGAATGAAGCTCAGCTCGTGCATGGCTCCAGATTTTCTCATTATTTTTGTGTGCTGCATTCCCTAATCACTGGGAAACTCTCTGGAAGGTGTTTTTGAGGTGACAAATTGACCACCAGCAAAGCACTAAAGCCAGTAACTTTTGCTTTCTAAGTGAGGCTGTACAGGAGCCACAAAGCCCAGCTGCTGTTGTGCAGGAGCATGTTGCATCTGACTTTTCCCTAAGCGTTAAAGAACTGAATTATGTGTCTGTCAGCCGAGAGCTGTTTACCTGGCCACAAATCATAATTGCTCGTGTTAAATCTAAAGTACACCAACACGTTTTCATAATTATTTCCAACACATTGCACAGAATTCCTCCAGCAGGCCAAGCAAACAGTTACCAAGCTTGGATTACAACCCGGAGCCCCAGATTGCATTGCTTGTGAATACACCGAAAAGCTCCTGTTAAACTTGCCTCGATATGCTCCTGCTGATGGTGCTTCATTTAGCCAGAGATCTAATTGTTCAGGTTGTAAATGGGTACTCCTTTTGTGTCTTGTTCCCTTGTTATTGTATCACTCTAATGTGCCTTTGCACTCGTAGAGATTTTTCTTTGCTTAGAGCAGCTTTCACTGAAACACTGTTAAAATGTGCCCTTTCTTAGGCAAAACCAGGATGCTTTCAAGGTAAAAAAAAAAAAAAAAAAAGAGTTGAATTCTGCAAATTAAACTCCAGTTATTCTCTGGTCTTCAAGAAGAAATTCTCTTCTCCCTGTCTGATTTCCAGGCTGCAATCTCACTGCCTTGACATTTGTATCTCTTGAGGTGTATAGGTGGCAGGAAAAGACGGATTCCTGAGGAAGTCTGTGTCAAGCTGTGCATGCAAATAACCCTCACCATCTCCGTGCCCTTCAAAAACCCTCCTCCGATCGTATTGCTAGCAGTCAGACTCTTGAGCCTTGCTGCAGAGAACTGGATGCAGGGTATGGGGGAGACGAGGTCGTTTTATAGCATAGGATGTTCTGAGGGCTGGAGCTCTTCAGGAGTCGAGTCGGTGGCTCAGTCTCTGATACTGTCTGTTCTCTTTTTCTTCTGCTGACTGTGGTTTGTTTGCTTCTTGCTTGCGCAGGTGAGCTGGAGTGAACGAGACAGCCACATAGTCCCCAAATGTCCCACAGTAATCCTGATGTGCCTCTCTGTGTTGCAGCCCTTTCTCTGTCGATCCCTCTGCTGGGACTCTTGGGATTGGTGATGCCGTACAAGTAACAGTGGACTTCCACCCACAGAAGACTGGTGATTATTCCGGGTCCCTGACAGTACACTACGACACAGGTAAGTGCGGGACACTGCATGGTGCCCACGCTCTGCGTCCTTCAAAGCAGAAGACTGTTAAACTTGCTTTGCAGACTCCTCTAAACCCTTTTCTTTCTAAACCCTTTTCTTTCAAAACCTCTGCATGTTTTGGTGCTTCAAGTGAGCAGGTAAGGGGCAAAGGCTGAGTGTGCCCTTGTTCTGTGTGGCTGCGTGCTGGTCTCTCCCTGGGGGACGCTGGTGTCAGCCGGGAGCGTAAGTGTGTCTGTGTCCCCGGCTCCTCTCCAGGAGAGCAGCAGTAGGGGATGCTCAGCAAAGCGTGTAGAAGCAGGCAGTGCATGTGCTTTCTGCCTCGTGGGCCCTGGAGTTAGCATTTTTCTGTGCTAGAGGCTTTATTCTCATCTTTGTTTAATCACTTCTGATGGTTTTACCTTCCAAGCCTTTGTCCAGTTGCTTTGTGGGTTTGTAGCTATGAGCATCTGTAGGCTCCCATGGCAGTACGTTCCAAAGGAAGGAATATTCTTTGGGAAAGTGCTGGTACTACACTTCTGTAATTTCTGACTAATACTATTTCAGGCCCTTGGGTTCCTGTTTTACGACAAATGGTGACAAATTTTTCCTCCTTCGGATTTTCCCAGGCCGTTTGTGCTCTTACAAACCTACCTATCTCTTCTGTGATTTCTAGGTTAAGGAATCCTGTTCAGTCTTCATATAGAAGCTGCTCTGTACTTTGGAGAAGGGCAGAAAGAATGATTACATTTCAAAGGCTTCAGCTTGGCTTTGAAGATCAAAACTATACCCATTATTTCGAGACCCACGTGGCCATGGGTTTAGACAGTGAGACCATGATAGTTTTCGTGGAGTTTATTTTGCAGTAGTTAGTTGTCTCGTAGAGCATGAGGTCATGTTTCCATGAACCGGAGTTGTGCATGCTCGAAGCACTGTGCATGTCTCCCAGTTCTTGGGTCCTGCTTCCTCTGCTTGCCAACGTATGCCGAGGATTCAGCGGAGGGGGAAGGCAAGCTTATAAAGCACGCCTGCCTCTGTAACGCTTCTGAACCTCGGTTATTTTTGTACGCTGAGTTGTCTGTTACAGAAAGCAGGCTGTCCAGTCACTGGAGACGTTGCTGTTTCTCGCAACATAACTCGTGTCTGGCCACGAATCCCTCCCACTCCTCCTCGGCTCCCTTAAGAGCAGAGAAGTCGAGGTTATACAGGCACGAAGGCTGAACTCTCCATGTGTGGAGATGAATGAATGGCTGCAGAGATCTGTTTGAAGGGTGAGTCGTTCTCCAACCTCCCTCCAAGAGAGGGGGGGCTCTTTTTGCCGGCACGACTGTGATACTGCCGCATTGTGTCTGGCTTAGGGTTTAAGGAGTCCATCCAGTAGGCAGCCAGCTCTCCCCTTGTGCTTTTGTGTGGCAGCCTTGGAAAGGCAGGTCCATCCCCTGGCTGCCTTGCTGTAACCCGTGCAGCGAGGGGAAGGCTCTGCCTCGGCAGAGGGATGCTCTCCAGGGATGGCCGGGTCGCTGCCCTTCTCAGCTGGGGCTGGCTCTGAGGCTTTAAACACGCTCCACAGAAGTGCCATTTCGATGGAGAATGTCTCGTGTTTGGGGTTTGCTTCTCACCTGGGAGGCCCTCACCTGCAACAGGCAGAGTAGGCTCGGTGCTCAAGTTTGTGCTTAGTTGACTCCTGGGAGTTGCTTGGTAGGAAGAATGAAGGTTTGGAAGCTCTGGCAGTGAGGGACGCTTTGGTGGGGGTCTCTTCTGGAGGGTGAAGTGCTGGCAGGTGCTCCAGCAAGACTCCAGGCGTTAATCAGCTGCCGTGCACAGCCAGAGACTCTCTCCTCTTCAGCTCGGTCTGAGGCGGAAAGCAAAGGTGTGTTCGCTCGGGTTGTGGGACAGCTTGGGAATACTCGGTGTAGACTTGCACGCTCAGGCATAGGCACCAGCAGGCTCCAGGCAGAAGAAATGGGCTTGCAGGGCTGTGATGGGCAGGTTGGTGTGGGCCGTGCCCCACCGGTCTCATTCTGACATATCTTCACAGACCCACAGCAAGTGAGGGCACTGCTGCCCCAAGACAGTGAAGTTTTCATCTGCATCCCATCCTGTCGTGGGCTGTCACTTTGCCTGTTTCTTTTTACGTCCCTCTTCTGCCTGCATGCCCCAGGCATCTTGTCATGTTGGCAACAAGGGATCAGGAGAGACACAACCCTGGTGGCGTGCTTGCAGGAGACTCTGGGCGAGCCGTGACCGAGGTGGGGCCTCCTCAGAGTCACCTGAATGACTTTGGATGCAGAATTCCCTGTGACCCAGGTGGGATGGCAACCCAAAGGCCACCTGGGCACACTGAAAACATCTCCCTGTAGATAGTGTTGCCTTGGGGATAAATGTCTACAAGCCCACCCAGAAATAAGGTGCTTAAGGTGGTGCCCAGGACATCCTCATGCTGTACACCTGCAGCTCTTGGGGTGCAATAAATATATTGATCTGTGGAACTGCTCACACAGCTAAAAGCTGTGACACTTCTGTTCCCTGTGGTTTCCTCCGTTCCTTGTACTCCCATCAGCAAGGGCGATGAGCAATGTCTGCCTTTTGCTTTGTTCTAGGTGAAGATACGCACACAAGCCTTCATGGAGCCGCTGAAGATGTCAACATCAGGCTGGACAGAAACTCCTTGGCAGTTGGGAAGACCTACATCACGCTGTCAAATCACAGATGTGTGGTCATCCACAACCGGAGTAAAATCATAGCCCACTTCCAGTGGAAGGCTTTTCTTACTCAAGAGGAGGAGGATCAGGAGAAGCTGAGGTTCGTTGGAAAGATTCCTTTCAGTAAGACACACTGCCCAGGAGTGAAACTACCATACGGCCTCAGAGGGATGTTGGTGCTTTTTTGGATGGTGTAGGAGAAATAAAGCATCCACCGCATCCGGGTCTGTGTCCATGGGCTTCAGGGTAATGGAGCTCGGTGCTTCCCATTCTGGTTCCATCCATGTTCCAGCTGATGTTTTGGGGAGGAAAGGTTGATTGCAATGACTGCATTTCCTCGGAGAGCAAATTCCCGTCTGTGGGAGCCCTAAATCAGTGAGGCCAGGTCCCTGGGCTCGCAGGGGGTCTGTGAGGCTGAGGAAAGTGTCGGCACTCCTTACCTGGGACGGCGTTGAGCGGTAGCACCTAACAGCTGCAGGCAGCGTACCTGCTGTGATATTCACTGCAGTTTCTTCCCCTCCAGCTCTGGTAGGATGGCAACCTTCTTCAGCCTGCTTTTGCAGTAGTGCGCAGGGCAGGGTGCTTTGCTGGCCCCGAACGTTGAGGCCATCCGGCTGTAGGATGCTGAATTGCCTCGCGCTGTCCCGGCTTCCAGCACAGCGAGGTATCCCTGCCCCTTCTCCGGGGCTGGGGAGAGTTCGGAGGTGGAGGGTTCTGCGGGGAAGGCAGGGACAGGACTTGGAAGTGCCTTTGGGCATCAGCACCTGTGTCTTCACGGTGCTGAGAGATGGGGCAGGCTCTCCAAAGGGTGTCTCTGAAGCTTTGAAATTCCGTTTGGGGCAGCAAGGAAATGCTTCTAGCCCAGGGGGAGGCACTGGAAGTGACACTTCAAAGCTGGGGTGATGTAGGGGGGTCCTTGTGTGACTTTTCAGAGTTGGACGGCTGTAGGTGTATAGGAGTTAGTCTGAACCCAGAGCTGATCAGGAAACTGCCTTCAACTGGAGCAATTTTAAAGGGCTTCTGAGCAAATAAAGTTCAATGTAATTAGGTCAGAAAAGCCTTGAAGGCCAAAACTAGTTTTCCAGTCTTCTCTGTTTTTAATTACACAGTGTGTGACTTTGGTGCAAGCGCAGTGTGCTAAAGGAAAAAATCTCATGACCTTGTCTTGCTACTTCCCTGCACCATTCTTTTCGCATCTCTCCCCAGCTGCCCGTCACAGATGGGACCCTGAGCGATCCTCTCTCCCCTCAGAAGCGACCAGCTTTCGCCACAGTTAACGTGTTTCCCCAATTTTTTTGCAGTGACGCTTGATCTCGTGCCAGCCTGTGTTCTTTACTGTGACCAGGGCGCTTTGTTCTTCCTTACTTGCAGTCTTAGGGGTGGTCATGGCTCCGAGGCCACTGTGCTGCTGTCGGAGCAGCTTTTGAGATCTTTTGAGAGCAGAGAGGACTTTGACAATGGGAGGAGGCAGTGCAGCAGCCTGTGCTTGGCTGTCACCCAGAAAGACCTGGCTCTCACAAGGTCTACCCAGGGGTTTGCTCTGTCTCCCTCCTGCAGGACTTTCTGGGATGTAGCGGTGGGATTCTTGTCCGTTGCTGAAGGCTGAGTTGAGGGTTGCTCATGTCGGTGGCTGGAAGCCCTCCTCATGCACAGCGCTGTAGGTCAGCCATGGAGAAACATTTCCCACGACACTCCACTGGGAGCGAGCCAAAGAAAGTATTTTTGGCACCGGTGACAGCATCTGCCCGAGGCTCTGTCTGTGTGCCGCTAGGAACGTCCGTGACTGTGTTTCCTTGCTGATTGTATTGGAATTCAGCTGGGTGGTGACTGCTGTCCTGTTTATAGCGTGTTGCCTCGATTTTCTGTGTACGGAGCCTTCCCCTCATCCCCCTCGAGTAGTCACCTGCTGGTTCTTGGTGG
Organism: Falco peregrinus; assembly: GCF_023634155.1. Taxonomy (NCBI): domain Eukaryota; kingdom Metazoa; phylum Chordata; class Aves; order Falconiformes; family Falconidae; genus Falco; species Falco peregrinus. The sequence continues at coordinate 1,285,280 of NW_026599603.1, forward strand.
CCGGGGGACTGGAGCGTGAAGGGGGCACAGCAACGTGCCAGCTGGGAAGCAAGTGCTCTGCAGCAGTGCTCCCTTCTCACCTCTCGGTTGTGAGCTTTCAATGCTGCAATGATCGCTGCTACAACTACCAAGTAAGGGAGAGGTGACCTGTGTCAAAGCTCTGTGGAGAAGGCCCAAAAGAGGAAAAAGGTGAAGTGGTTCAAGGCTGGATGTAAGGGTTTGGATTCAGAGGTGCTGGTGCTGACTTCTTTATTGGCTAATGCTGATGCCAAAACGGCACAGAGTAACAGCTCAGAGACTAATTTTGTCTTTAAGCAGCAAAGGTATTTATTTCGTGCAACACTGGGGAGCTACCGATTTGCACCGGACAAACTAGCTCCGAAGTTTTCGGTGAAAAGTCGGGTAATTTATACAGTTTTTGTGAGAGGTTACAACATCTTTACATACATATTCATTTGATTTTGACATCTAATCATTCTATTCATAATAGGTGGGATCTAGGTGGAGTAAACCTTTCAACTTTCTTTGTTCAATGATCTTCTGACTCATGGTTTTCCTTTAACATCCTCAGTGGAACCTTTCCTAATTATTCAGAGTACACGCCTTTACCTTTTCTAATCATTCAGAGCACATTCCTCTACTTTAACGTGGTCAGTGGGAGGGAATAGGCCCTGCCATCTCTCTCTTACCTCAACACAAAGAGAGCATCACCCAGAGCACAGTACCAAACACATCCTGACTAATCTTTTTAAGACCTTGCTCTGTTTTAATGCCAGGCAAAGCTCTCAGGGCCTCTGTCTTCATGCACCTAAACCCATTAATTTCACTGAAGTGATGCGATGCCCGAATGCATTAGCTTGCTTTGCAAGTGCTCTGGGATCCTCTGCTGGATGGCAGTGTAGGCAACAGAGCAGCCAGTTTGCTTATCCCTGCCGGTGCAAAAGGGAAGATAAACAAGTGATGCTGGTAACCTGCAGCTGAAGCCCAGCTGCTTCTCCGCTTCCCAGTGAAGCACTGCAGTGGGTGCTCCTTCATCTCCATCCGTCTCCCCCGAGCACCTCTACGGGCAACAAAGCCATCTGAGGGTGTTGGTGGGGTTGTCCATTAGTCGTGGCTGTAGCCTTGAGCCAGGAGGCTCCCCTGAGGGCTGCTAGCTTTCAAACCCCTCTTCTTAGCTTGTGAGTGTGGCGTAAAAGTACCTGCCGTGCCAGTGCAGGAGTGATAACCTGATCTGCTTGGGACCCCGTGGCTTGGGGTCAGCCCCTTGCTGAGCTGCTGCTGCTCTTCCTCCCCCAGTGCGTTGCTGCTCCTGCACTTACATGACAGTCTCTGCAAATATGTTGTTTATTAAATGATCTGCTTGGTTTGTGTCTCCCCATGGCTGCAGGCGCTGTCGCAAGCTGCAGAAGCAGGAGGAGAATGAGAGGAATTCTTTTCTCAAGCAGCGCGCGGTGGACCCCACGCTCCAAGAACGCCTTGCCCTTCTCTCCCGTGCCTTCCAGAACCAGAGGGCAAAGGTGCAGGAAGACTCTATGCTTTTCTCTGATGATATTTTTGCCATTGAGCCAGTGGTAAGTGATAGCTGGGAACCTCCCTTCCTCCTCCTCCTCCTCCTCCTCTTCCTCCTCCCTGAATGAGGTTGCTTGGCAGATCCCCACATCAGTGTCTTGATGTGCCGAGAGGGAAGACATGAGGTTTGTAGTGAGGCTGGGAGAGATTGTTGCAAAAAGCATTTCTAAACTGCGAGCTCCGGGCAGGCGCTGAGAGCCTGCCTAAAGCTGAGCTCTGCTGCAAGGGCTGTAAATTAAGGGCACTTCCTAAGTGTCCTGACAGTGTTCCGAGGTATCGATGATTATATATAAGGGCACTCCTTACACGTAGCGTATGGGGATTAACCATGAGTATTAGTTCACATACTGAAGAATGAAAAGGTCCTCTATGGAAAGGAGGGCAAGTTCAGCCCAAGTTTAATTGCGGCAAGACCAATCCCTTCATATAATCTGGACTTAGACCGTGCCTGAATCTCCCTCCCAGCATCGTCTGTGACCTGCACGCAAGGCTGGCGGGTTTAAACAGACTTTTTTGAGTTCTATTGCACGCTTAGAGAAAAGTTTTTGCTTTTGTATTTATGCAAACAAAACCTCATGTCCTTCAATTAACTAGAGCCCTGATTCTGAGTATTTGTGTGGTCTGAGATGACGAGTGCCTGCTGTCTGAGCAGTGTAAAATCCCTTCTCATCTTGGAGCAAACCCTAGAATAATCTTAGCCTCTTCTTTCTTGTAAAATAGGTGAAACTATTGTTTTATTATTTATTTTTAAGGAAGGGGATCGTGTTCTCTTCTTGGTTGCTCCTATAGCCCGTACAAGGCTGAGAGCCCCCCATGTCAGCACAGCTGCAGTTTCACACCGCCGCAGCTGAGAGCAGCGTGATGTGACCAAGAGCCTGTGTCGGAGCAGCAGGGCTGTAGCAGGGAGTGGGAGCTGATCAGCTGAACATGAAGAGCATCCTGCAGTGTGTCAGCTGGTTTTGGAGCGTGTCCCAGGGCTCCTGCTGCGGTACAGCCGACTATACCTCCATAACGAGCTTAACCTGCTCTTGGGCTCCTGAAGTGCATTAGGGTGAGGTCCAGCAGCCTGGCTGCCCACTGAGTCCTGGCGCTCCCTGTAGCGCTGTACGGACCCAGAGTGTAGCCTGGCCTCACGCCTTGAGTGGAAACCTTTCCTAAATGGCTGTGTTGATGTTATAGTTTGCTCTAGGACTGAGCGTAAGTGGGCTGCTGCAGGAGCCTCTCCCCTTCTGTCCTGTCCAGCATTATCAATCTTGTGATTCCCATTAATTCCATGATCTATGGAACAATGAGTTTCACATTCAGAGTTTTGCTCGTGTCTGTCTTCCCCCCCGGCATATCGGTGTCTTCACATCAAATGTTAGTATTTTTTCCTCTTTATCAAGTGTAAAATCTAAGAATGCACTGCCGCCGACTTCCACAACCTTCTCCCCGGTGACAGCCCTGTAACTTTTAGCTTGGGCAGGCCCCTTCTGGCAGCGCCGTGTAAATCTGCTGGAGGGGCCCCGCCAGAGCCTGGACCTTGCTGCCTCGGACCTTCTGGCCAAAAGCGGCTGCTGCTCTTCCCACCTATCACCCTGGGAGCACCCTATAGAAAGAATCAAACCCTTGGAAGAAGCGGCTGGAGGTTCCCAGAGGTTAGGAGGCCGCTGGAGGGACGATAGCCTTGGAAAGGCTCTCTGGGCAGGGTGGCTTTGCAGGGTTTGTGCAGCAGCTTTGCTGTGTAAGCGGGCCGGTAGCTGCCAGGTGTTGCTCTCTGTGGAAGCTGCAGCGGGTTATTTCAGCCTGTATGGGGTTAACTTGTGGATGAAAATAATAACAAAAAAGGAGGCAGTGATTTTGGAATTAGCATGTGACCATGAACATTCCGAGCAGCCATCCAAGCCTGTGGGAGACAAGCTGTTGTGTAAGTCTGGCTTTCTGAGCGTGTCTCCGATTTGATTTATCGGAGATGTCGGCTGTATTTCTGTCACAGATGTGCTGGCCTTGGGGTTCATCGAATCCCAAAGTCAGCTAAACTCACTCAGCTGGAAAAGTGCGCTGTTGTTAGCAGATACATATTCACCAGGCCAACGGTTCTTTTTAATTTTCTTCCTTTCCCGCTTAGCTTCGTTTTTGCTTATGAATTGTGTTACACTTGCTTCCATTAACGGGAGATGTATTGCCTCTGTCAGCCTCTGAGTAATAACCAAACTGCCCCGAAGCGTCCACAGGGCCAATATATCTGATGGCGGCACATAAAATAGACCAGTGAGTACCACTGGCTTGTGATCCAGCAGAGACGAGCAGCAAAAGAGTACTTTGTTAGATAGTTGACCTGAAAGACTGATACTGCTGCCTTAGGCTGCCAGAAGCTTGTTTTCTGGCCTCAGTGGAAGGAGAGATTTGGTTTGAAGGCTCAGGATGCGCTCTCCTTCCCCGCTTGGTGCCCCTCTAAGATGAAGACCTCAAGCATCGCCACTACTCTCAGCATTTCATTAACGTCCTTCCTCAGCACAGCAGCAGCGATGGTTTGTGTGGCGGGTGGTGCTGGTAAGCCTGGCAAGGCACAGTTTGTCGCGCAGGAGCCGAGCGAGGGCTGTCAGCAGCTCTCTGGGCAGAGGGCCCCAGCAGCTGGAGGATCTAAGGGCACCACTGGGCAGCTCAGCCCACGCAGTGCCCTTTAAGGAGGAGCGCAGAACGCCGGTGAGCCGGGGTGTGTGTTCAGCCGCAGCTGTCAGGCTGGAAGCAAATGCAAGCAGCTGCCTAATGCACGCCCCCCCAGGGACTGCCTGCCCAGGGTGAGACCACTGAATTCAGTCTGTTAAACATACAGCGAGCAGCTGGGTGAGGAGCGCTGGTGAGTTATTAGACTCTAATTAGCCAAGCCAGGGAAATCCGTCATCTGAGTGTTTCTTCTCAGTGGCTCGGCTTAGGCAAGCTCCAGGTGTCGTAGCAGGGCTTATGTTGTTCGGAGCAGCACCCCAAAGGCTTTTATTCCTGTAAATTCAAGATTACTCTCTGGACGCTTTTGAGTCTGTGCAGCATCCCAGCAGGACCCGAGGGATCTGCTATCTCGTACGCTGACTGTGGGTTGCAGGCTGGTGTCCCCAGTTTGCTTCCTCAAGCGAGTGTGTTATCATCTAGTAATGCTTCATCTTCCTCCAGTTGCTTGCTGGGTAGAAACACAAAGTCCGTTTGATCTGGCAAAGTGTTTTCTCTAGGTTTTGAGAAAAATCCAGGTGACTTTATTGTTTCTTCTGTGTTCTTACGCTTGGTTTGTTGGAGTTGGAAACGGTTCTCTCTACCTGTTCTTCCCTCTGAGCAGGCTGTGCATTAGGGAATCATTGTAGCTGCAGCCCAGTAACTCAGCATGTCATAGCTCTTTAATTTTTGTGGGGGCTGGCCTCTGAGCTCTATGTGCTAAGTTGATGGGAAGTATTATAGTTGTTTAATATTTATGCTGTGGCAGTGCTGGAGGCTCCACTCAGTTCAAGATTCCTCTGGACAAAGCACGGAGAATACCCAGCAGCAAGCAGAATCAAGCTTTGTGCATAGAAAAATAACTGTTCTTTTTGTGGTCTTCCCAATTTTTTTCATTGCTTTAAAATATTATTACGGTTGTCAGAGATGCATATATTTATGCCAACAGATGGATGAAGAAGCATTTGTAGTGCTGGGGACTGAGGGGAATATCAGTGGTGCCTTTGTTGAAACCGGTCGCAAGAAGCAAGAGCCTTTAGAAGCCAGGGATGTCTCTGAAAACACATGACGAGGCTCCCTGGGACTGAGCACCAGTGCCAGGACTCTGAGAGAGGGGGAGAGAATGAAGACCCTGAGGAAGCAGCGGTTGCGCACACACTGGTACCATGGGCCGGAGTTAAATCCCGGAGCAAGAGCCTGGCAAGGAAAAGAGCTTGCTGGTTGCAGTAGGTGTGGAGCTGTAAGCAAATGCCATCTCTTCTTGTTTGAGCCTGTGTTCAGGGAAACAGGGATGTACGCACCTTGCAGAGAGGACTGGGCTGCATGTGACTCTCAGCTCCCTTCTCGGGTCATCCATCAGCTGGAAGAGCCTGCGAGCTGGCTCAGTGCTGGCGGCACAGGGCAGGAGGAGCCTGGTCTTCACTGCTCCCCAGGAGGGCTTGTTCTGCTTGGTGCTGAGTGCCCTGACTCACCAGAATCCATTAAAGAGTTACATGCACGTACAGGTTGAGGGTATAAGAGGCAGCACGTTTGTAACGAAGAATGGAAAAATCCCTTTGACTTGCTGACTCTCTTCTGATCTGGGTAAAACATTCCCATGGCCATAGGGAGACAGGGATGCAAGGGAAGGGTTGGAGGAAAAGGTGCCTTGTGCTTAGATCAGCTGGTACTTCTGAAGAAATGCTTGATTTGCTGAAGCCAGCCAGTTGGGTTCCTTTATTAGAACCCTAATTAAGAAAAAAAAAAAAAGCCTTTACCAGGTGCTAGTAAAGGTAAGGGACTGACATTTTTTGCAGCTGCTTCCAAAGTCTTACAAACCTGGATAAGTGCTGTTTGCTTCTTGCTCTTCATTGGTGCTCTAAATAAAGGCTTACAGGGCTGTGGTTGAAAACAAGAAATGTAGTGTTTGAGGATAAATGGTTTGTTGTCTGCTTCTGTTTTAGGAGGGAGATGTCTGGCCAAATTCTTCAATTGAAATTAAGGTGATCTTCAAACCCCGAGAAGCCCGAGTCTATCAACAAACAGCCTACTGCGACATCTCAGGTACGGCTCCTTTCTCCTCCTCCTGCCACCCACCGCAAAGGCAGGGCACAAATACTCTTCCAGCCCCCTTGGTCCCCGTGGACTTGCTAGGAAGGGCCGGTGGTCAGCAGGGCAGCGCCGGCACCTTCCTGCTGTCCCTGTGGCTTCCAGCTGGTCTGTGCAGAGCCAGGGCTTAGGATGCCTGGCTCTGACCACTGATGGCTCTAGAGCAGCCAAAGCAGCGAGGGGATAAGCCTTCCTACCAGGCATTTGCTCTGCTGCAAGGTGTTTGTAAAGGCCAGAGAGCTACACCGCAGAAGAGCTTTGGTGGACGAGCACTGAGCCCCTGTAGACCTGCAAGATGAGCCTTGGATCCGTGGATGCACTGTCAGGCTCCTGAGGCGGTAGGAGCTGAGTGAAACGTGCCCCCTGCCCCTGGGTCACCTCCCGCTCTCCAGGCGCTGCCAGACCGTAGTGGCTGAGCCCCGCTGAGCGCAGGGTGTCTGTGAAAGTACCAGGCGTGTGCCGCTCTCCCTGCGTGGGACCAGTCACCTCGTGGCTCAAAGTCCGTGCTGCATCTGCGTAGTGTTGTACAGGGCTCGCTGCCCTCAGCAGGGTGAGCTCCCTGCCCAGGAAGCACAGTGCGAGCAGCCTGCTAGACAAGCTTTATGCTCCTCCTGGCTGACAGAAGTGCTGTCACGGCTTTTGCTGGGAGCGGTTATCACTGACCCACCGCGTTACGCTGCCTTTGCCCTTACAGAGGTGTGACGGCTTTGCTGTGCTGGCACGGGGCAGGGAATGCTTGCAGCAAGCTCCGTGGTTCAGGTTACCTTGTCCTTCCTCTCCGTCTGTGTGGTGCTGCTTGAGGTGGTTTTCAAGAGCGGGAGGTCCCTGTCAGATTTCCATCCAGGGAAATGATTTTCCCCATCTAAGAGGAAGGAGGTGCGAGGCCAGTGGTCCCCAGCAGCCAGGCTCCCGTTCTGGAGGGTGCTGAGATCACTAACCCAGCTGCTTTGATCCCGTCCTTACTGCTCCAAGCTGACGGATGCAAAGGCCATGAAACAGCTTTTTATTGATACGGTAACTGCGCAGGGTTCAGCAGGCTGCTGGGGCGCGGCTGTCAGCCGGCTGCTGGGCCTTGCTTGGGCTCTTCCTTCTCAGCTCCTGTGCGGTCATCTCTGATGGCAGCGATACAGACAGCAGGTTTTTATCTTTGGTTCTGTTTTGTGAGCTTTGTGCCTTCACTGAACGGATTTCAAAGCTTGTCTAAGTGCATGGGAAGGAATTCCGAAATCGTCTTTTATGCGCAGCATATCTTCTTCAGGGTGCAAAGTGATTGCTAAGTTATAAAGCAGCCCGAGGGCTCAGTTAGAAATGAGAAGCCAGCCCCGAAGTATATCTCCTGAGGGAAGAGAGGGGTCCTGTATCTTCTCGCGGAGCACCTAGTGCTGGTGCCACCCAGCCCGGAGTCAGGGACTGACTCCGAGGCTGCCTGGAAAATCCAGGCGAACCGAAGGAATTCTGTACTGACATGGCAACCTCTCCCCAGGCTGTGAGACCAGGCTGCCCCTGCGCATCAAAGGGAGCGGCATAGGGCCCCAGCTGCGCTTCAGCTTTGACCAGCTGGACATCGGGAAGGTTTTTGTTGGATCAGCCCAGAGCTATGAGGTGAGCAGTGGGGTTTTCCGGGGTTGGGGTGGATCCTGATGGCTCCTGGGGCAGCGGTGAGCTTTGTGGGCCTGCGGGATTTCTGGCAATGCCAGCAGTTGTGAGCACGGAATATTTGACGTGAGTGAAATGTGGGAGTTTTTGCAGAATCTGGATAGTTTTGATGGGGTCTGAAGGGTGTGTCTGTTGTTCCCAAAGCCCCGATCCCTGCTTTTTGGCAACCTCCCTTTGAGACCAGCTGGGAGGCTTCATGCAGAAAAACCAGCCCTTGACACATGAAAGCAACACCGGGTCAAAAAGGTCAGGATCCAGAGGCTTTTGTTTCAGCCCTAGATGCACTGCACCCTGGTACCCTGGCGGTTAAAAAGCAGCTGGAACAAACGTGTTGTGTTCCAACTCGAGTCCGTTGCAAACACCTTTCAGTGAAGCGCATCCTCCTGGCTCCTGGCGCCGGAGGGAAGCCGGCCAGCCTCCCCGCACAGAGCTGCCCGCGCAGGCACCGGGAGCGCTTTCCCTGCTGACCAGCCTCCTGCCACCCTTCAGACCTGGTGCACCTCTGGCTCTGTGAACAGAGCAGAGCAGTTCTGGAAATGAAGCAGAGGAGCTTTCTACATGTTTCCCTCCCCCTACCCATGATGGCAAGTTTTCTGTCAAAAAAAACAAACCACCAAAACCCACACAAAGAAAAAAAACAACCCAAAAAAACCAAAAACCCCCCAAAAAACAAACCCCCAAAACCCCAAAAATCTAACCCCCCCAAAAAAATACAGCAACTGAAAGAGGTAGAAAATGAGGCAATACGTCATGCCAGACGCTTTCAAAAGCTTGACTGTGGCAGGGAAGGACATGTTAAGGGGTTTTCTTACCAAAATCTTGTGCGCTCTATGCATTTTTAATGCTGATACTTTATGGAGTCTATTTATATAAATTATTTTTTTTCATTACTTGAGAAAATGTGAATGAGTAGATGATACTGTAGGTGCTGTATTGAGCAGCCAGACTGGAGGTGAACCTCAGCGCAGGATCCCTAAGTGCAATTTGTAACTAAGGTGTAAAACACATGAGTAGTTTTCCAGTTACCAGTGCAGAGTTGGAATAGGTGAATGTTTTCAACAGCAGCTGCAAAACTGGAAAATAAGGGCTGTATGTCTGCTTCTGTCTCAGTTTTTCTGACAGGTTTTGCGGGGACAGAAATTAGGGAAAAAACCTCCAGAGCAGGTAGTTGGGAGCGCAGAAATGGCAGGATGTCACCTGCAGCCATCGGAAACTGTAGGGCTTTGCTTTTGGGTAGGTCTGGTGACCAACAGCGTGCTGGTACTCACAGGCAGGTGTGGGCGCTCCTTGCTGAACGTGAAGAGAGCTGAATCTCACCAAGCGCCGCAGGATTGCGTCGCTTGTTGGAACAGTAAATAATGGTAAATTGGCAGATGATGGCTGTGAATATTTGTGAAAGAGAAATTCTTTAGACTAGGAGGAGCTGCTATGCACCTCACTCTCGCCCTTTCTTGACGTGTCTGGTTGAGCAAAGACAGAGAGACTCTCGGATGAAAGAAAAGAATAAAATGAGCCTCACTGACGTACCCTAGCAGAGTCGGGGAGTGCTGCTGAAGCTGGTTATAGGGCTGTCCCGAGGTATTTTCCACATCAGATGAGCTTGTTGGCGGCAATGGGAGCTGAATGTGTTTGCCCTTGGCGGGACTGGGCTCGTCTGGAGCAGAAGCAGTTAGGTGGCGATGCGCTAGTAATGCTGTGACCACCCTTTGCTGCTCTTTGGGGCAGGTCTGCATCGCCTTGGTGATGCAAGTCCAAGCGGACTGCTCTGTGTCAGTGGAATAAGCCCAGGGTGACTCAGTTTCTGTGAAGTTATCGCTGTTCTGCATGCAAAAGCCCAAAGGCAGAACCTGTCCCGTTGTGTGTTCTTTAGCTTCAGCCAAGCAGCAACACGTGGCATCTTCTGCCTTTTATAGATGTCTAATTAGAGAAGAAATCAGCCTTCTGTAAGGAAGGAAGATTCCTCATGTATTTCCATTTTGATTTCTTGCTGCTGCAGGCGATCCTGTTTAACAAAGGAGTCATCGATGCCCCCTTCAGCTTGGTCCCTCCAGGGACGGCTCTGGGCTCCTGCTTCTCCTTCCACCCCCAGGAGGGCATCATTTCACCAGATGGCCTCCAAATCCTCCGGATCTCCTTCAGTTCCACCATCCTGGGGCCATTCACAGAAGAATTCCGGTTCAGTGTGGGTGGGTCCCCTGAGCCTGTGACCTTGACTGTCAGGTGAGGAGGGTTCTAGGAGCCTGGTGGGCACATCTGTAGCCATCTCTGGGTAATCATCTCCCACCTACCTCATTTGGTGATGGAGCAGAGAAAAAAGGGTGTCGTCTAATGTCTTAGTCGAGCACGAGGGTGACGGGTTGGTTTGAAACCCACTGTGGTGCTGAGACCAGCTTTTCCCTGTCCCGGTGGTAACAAAAGCTGAATGCTTTGCAGTTCTTTTTAACCAAGCCAGTTCCTCCTCTGCCTTTGTCCTTACAGGGGCTGTGTCATTGGACCAACTCTCCATTTCAATGTACCTTCCCTCCACTTCGGTGATGTCTCCTTTGGTGAGTGTGCCCTGGGCTTGGACTGCAGGTCGGGAGGTCTGTGCCTTACTGAAATGAAGCACTTGAAGAACATCTGTCGCTTGTGTTCCTCCACAGCAGCCTTCAGGGTGTTAAAAGCAGGGCTGCCGCTTGCTCAGGTGGTGTTTTACTGTCGTGAGAGCAAATAGGGCCAAAGGAATAGCAAGCCAGTATTTTTCTGGTGCCCTCAGAGCCTGCTCAGCCCCAGCCTCCCATACCTTGGCGACAGAATGATGGTGAAAGCCTTTGTCCCAGAAGGGCCCAGGGGTTGGGGCTGCAGGAGAAGGGCGTTGGAGCCACACGCTAGCCTGTGGCTGCTCAGGGCGAACGCTCCTGCTGCAAGGCGAGGACACCACTTACCCACTTGACCTTTAGTGTGAGATGTTGATTTGTGCCGTGAGGGCTCCTGGTTATCTAAGCCCAGGCAGTAGCTCTGTGTTGGGCACTGATGTCCCCAGAGATGTGGGCTCCTTCTCCTTCCCCAGCTGAAGCGCTGACGGAGCGGGTGGCTGAGCCCCAGTGTCTCCATTGAAATGCAGATTCTGATTCTCCATCTCGAGTCTCACAAAAGGCTTTTTACTGAGATGATCTAAAGTTTAAATGTGAAATCAATTGCGGATTGATTGAAGGGCCGTTATCATTCTGCACCCTGGATGCCTCTGTGTTTTCATGATGTTTGTGGGCTTTTTAAAGTAAACTCATTACCTTCCCCGAGCCGCTTCCCCCTCTCCCTGCATCACCGCTCTGCCACTGCTGTGTTACCTTTTGAATAAATAAACCCACAAGAAACGCACCAGGCAGGAATACGGTTGTGTAATAGGAGATTCATCCTACTTAATCTGATTTCGTTAACAAGGCCTTTTCAGCTGAAGGCAGCTATTGTATTTTTGCTTCTTGTAACTGTGCTGCTGACTGTTGTCTGCCTCTGGCGACTTCGGTCCCATTTGGGGCTGTGCAGTCTGTGTGTGTCCTTTCTGTGCCCCCCCCACCCCCCGGCCGGAGTAATTGCTGGCGGTGGGCAATGCTCACTGCTGATGGGCACGGAGAAACATCTGCTGTGCCTGCAGGTGGTTTTCCTCCCTGTCTGTATGCAAATAGCGCTTGGTAAGCAGGGCATGGGAGGTATCTCCTTCTGGCAGAGCTGGTGTCCGCTCCAGAGCAAGCTGCGGGCTGGTGTCCTGCCTCTGCAGCACATCCCCTGCCACCCAGTGTGGTTGTATCACTGGTTTTCCATTAGGGAAAGCAAGTGTCAGAGCTAAAGTGATGTCAGGTGTTGCGGGCAGTAATCAAAGGCAGCGAGGATGTGATGTCCCCATTTGTTAGGTAAGGCGAGACACGTTCCTGCTCGTTTCTAAGGAAGCGTCAGGTTTCCTGCAGTGGGGTGGGCTGAGTTGTCCTGTGCTCAGTCGTCCTGTGCTCAGTCTGGTTGCCCCGAAACAGGAGCTGCCTTAGGGATCCTGCCTAGGGAAGCTGCATCAGAGTGCTGTGCATCATGTTGTAGTGCCCAGTTTCGTCCTTCCTTGTTATTGAAGAGAAGCTACAGCAAGGAAAATCTGCTACTTTCATATATTGAAAACCAGGGGAATGTTCATGGAGTTAATGGGGAATTTTACAGGCTGAATTTTCAGGATAAATGGTCTGTCTGGATGCACGCTCGTCAGTGAGAAAGAGTTGGGGCTGGTTTGGGGGCAGGTGAGAGGGCTCCTCACAGTTAGAGGGAGACTTCTGCTCTTCAGCACCAACACCGCTGCCCATTGCCAAGGAAGCAAGCTCGGCCGTCGAGAGAAAAGGCAACTTCAGTCACAACTCACTCCTCCCCGAGCTTCTCAGTTACCTGCCGTGCACATTGACAAGAGCTCAACTCCAAGCAGGGTTTTATCCTAACAGGAGAGTCGCAGCAGGAATCGCAGCGTAACTGGGGACTTAACTGGTATTTGTCTCACCTTTCCAGGCTTTCCTCACACCCTGTCGTGTCGCCTCACTAACACCTCCTTGGTGCCTGTGACTTTCAACCTTCGCATTCCTGGCGATGGCTCAGGACAGCACAGCATCACCAGTTTTACTCAGATTTCAGACAACGCTTGCCCGTCCTGGAGGAAGGGAGCCCAACATCACGTCGAGCCAATGGAATTTACCATAATGCCTTGCAAAGGCACCGTCCGCTCCCAAGGAGCCCTGGATATCCAGGTATGGGATGAGCCCGGCTATACGTGCTTCAACAGGTGGAGCTGCAGCGCTGCTGGCTTTGGGCATAACCGAGTAAGAGATGGGCTTTTGTTAGCTGGGGGACTCTGGGATGGAGCAGCGTTTTGTTTCCAGAGTCGTAAGCCAAGGATCACGTATCGTGTGGTCAAGCACAGAAGCCGTGCATGTGTTTCTGAGCTGCTTAGAGCGATTTGTTTGATTTGAAGGGGGCCGAGGAAGGGTGAGGACGGAAGGTGGCTGTTGAAAAGAGAGATGCCATTGCCTAAAGCAGTTTGCTTTTCTTCCCGGTCTTATTTTTCCTCTCCTGTTGAGCAGGATGAGTTGCATTCACTGCAGCGGGGGCTGAGAAAGCTCCAGCAGCCATGAACAAACTGCACAGCTTTTGCTGGGCCACGTTTTGCCCTCAGCTTCCCAGTGTAAAGCTGAACTCGTTCTGGGAAAGTCAACAGATCTCCCCTGGGTTCCCGCTATTGTAGTTGAGATGAAAAATTGGTCCCTTAATACAGTGGTGAGTAGACCATGAGTTGTGCTTTGATTTAGCTTACACGTGCCCTGGTGTGCAAGGTGTATTTCACAGGTGGGGTTTGTCAGCAGAGTTTTGTTACTGGGAAAGGCAGTGGTCCACACGTGGAGCAGCAGCAGAAGCAAGGCAAAACACTCCCTTTCCTTAGCGTGGAAGGAGAAGGGCAGGACACCACACGTGCGTGGCTGATGGCTTCTGGGAGTGCTGAAGTATTTGACGCCGCTCTTCTCCTCTACCAGGTCACCCTGTGTTCCAACACGGTGAGGCAATACGAGCTGGCGCTGGTGCTGGACGTGGATGGTGTTGGCCAGGAGGTGTTGGCGCTGCCTCTCACAGCCAGGTACCGGCGCTTTCCTTGCAGCTGGCCACCTTTCCCCACGTAGCCAGGCCCAGCACGCTGCCTGGCGTGTGGTGTGCTGGCTGCCGCCCCAAAGGAGAAATGGTGCTTCATGAGCTGGTTCTGCCCAGCTCGCTGTGAGCACAGCCGTGCTTTGCCAGCGGCCCTGTTGAGAAGCACCTGTGCTCCGTGCTCAGGGCCATGCCTTTCTTGTTCTGTTTTGAAGGCAACAGTGCTTATATTCCTTGTTGGCCCGTCGTCTGGGACTTGAGGAGTAACGAATCTGCAAAGGGCTGCCCCTGCTTCTCCCTGCAAGCGGTGGGCTTGTGTTGGGTTGGCCCAAAATGCAGCATTTGTTTGGAAGGCAGCGAGCAGCCTGCTGAAAGCTGGGGTCTGGCTCAGTTAATGAAGGCATGTGCAAATGGGAAAGGGGCTTACGGCAGGAGTGGTGGGGGGAAACTAAAGGGGAAACTCGTCCTTGGTGTGGCAGGTGAGCTCAGCTCTCTCTGGTTCTCTTGAGCATGAACGTTCCCAGACTTAAGCCAAAAGCTGCTCTTGCTGCAGCCACGCTCAATGGCGTTGCGCCGCAGCGGGTGCCAGTTTAATGACGAGAGGGACACAGTTCTCTGGTGCTGTTCCCTCTCCCAGGCAGTCAGCCAGGCGGTGCCTGGGCTGCAATTTTGTAAAACGAGTGGGAATGGGAAGAGTCAGTGTGTGGGCTGGTGTGTGGAGGACCCAGGCAGCTGCAGGAGCTGGGAGAGGCTGGTCACCCACTGCGAGAGGCAGGCGGTGCTGGTGCCCTCCATCGCGGGGGCAAGCGGCTGAGGTTTCAGGCAGGGCGAGAGCGGTACGGGAGAGGAGGGAGTTGCTTTTACTGAGATGCGGGAGTCTTGTTTTCCTTGAGCTTTGGGGAGCGCTGGTCCTCAGCGGGAAGGCTCCCGCAGAGCTCGTGCCTTGCTGGGACTGTGGGAGGGTCCTTGCCGGCCTCCTGGGGCAAAGGAGGGGCAAAGCTTGATGAGAGAGCACTGGGGCAGGGCACTGGGCAGCCTCTGCCACGGGAGTCTGGGGCTGCCCCTCCTTTACAAGAGTCTGTTGATAAAAAAGAAGTTAGAGGTGAGTGATTGCTGTAGAGGTAGGAAACGTCTGTCTGGCAGAGACAAATGCCTTGTGTCTATTTCATGCTGTTTGGGGAGTGAACAACTTCTGCATTCTCTGTGTCTCTAATTCCTTTTGGTCATCTCTTCACCCAGATGTGTGGTTCCTCCGCTGCACGTGCTCAGCCCTGTTCTGAGATTCGGACGGTGCTTTCTGAAATTCCCTTACGAGCGGACACTGACCCTTCTGAATGACAGTGATCTTCCAGGCTGCTATGGAGTCCTTCCTCAGGTTTGGCATTGCGTTCGCCTCCTGCCCTCCAACGTCGTTATCGAGGGGTTTATTAGGAAAAAAGGGGGTTTGGAGAAGACCTTGCTGTTTAGTGTTCAAACCTAAAGTTTTGCAGAGAACGGGAAGCTACCTGAATATGAACTTCAGGAGCAGTTTGAACTCTTTAGGAAGCAGTTTTGGTTCTAGTCTTTGGGGTGCTTTCATGCAGAACTTTGAGGGTTGTGAAAAGCAGCTGCAAGGAGGCCGCCAGCACCGGAGTGGGTGTTTGTGGGTGCAGCAGCTTTTGGACCCTGTGAGGATGCTACTTAGCCCCATATAAATCTTGCACCTTGCGTTGCGCTTCTCTGCTTTCTCCTAGGGATTTTTAAAAATGCGGGTGAATTTCCATTGTAGTAGATGTTAAGGAGCTTGAAGTTTCCTCAGATTCTGAGGTTCTGTCAAATTCTGACAATTGTCTTCTTTGATTCTGTCCCTTATAGGAGCACAAGGAGGATGCTGCTGTGTGGTACTCCAGCCCTGTGCCGTGTGGGATTATCCAGCCTCACAGCTCGGTGGAGATCCCGTTTACGCTGGAAGCCCAGGCGATGGGAAGGCAGGACACTATTGCTAGTGTCTCAGTGTTTGGGAATGAAAGATCCCCGCTGGTGAGTGCTAGGCGAGATGCGTGCCTTTGTGTGACTCATCTTGGTGGGGCATAAAGTGTACTGGGGTTCTGCCAGGGAAAAGGAGAAGGTCATAATATGTGGCTGGTGTGGACAAGGAAAGAAGGGATTCGTGGCATAAGTAACAGCTAATGCCTAGAGAAGGGTGGTGTCCTCGTAGGCGTCTGAGATGGTGTTTAATTATGGGCGTGTGAAGCGGGATAACAAGCCCAGCCTGAAACCCAGAACAATTCCTGGGTCTCTCGCTCTCCTGCATCATTAGATGAGCAGCAACTGCTGCTTCATTAGAACTTTTGTTCAGGAGCACACAGGGACATTGCTGCATGCCGCTAAAGCAAGGGCGGTGTAGGAGGCCGTGCTGAAATGATGATTTCTGTAAAGCTGGATTTAAGCTTTCATGAAAGTCAGGTCCATCCCGCCTGAGAAATATCCATCATATCTCTTTGCCAAAAGCCCCATCCAAAGATGCATGAGACTCCACGCTGCTTGCATCTGGAGCACAGACTGTTGTGTGTTTGGTTTTTTTTTTTCCCTACCAAGCTTGGAAAGGGGTGAGGCGAAGCATTCCTGGACTAAAGCCTCCTACAAGACATTGGCATTCAGGCATGTACAGCAGCAACAACAAAGTGTAGGCAAGAGAATGTTGTATGTGGTGTCCTGGCTTCCACTGGCTGAAACAGAGAACAAATTTAGTTAATAATTTAATTTTAGAACCTTTTTAATTTAAAAGGAGATTAACTTTTGAAGCAGCTGTTTTAAAATGTCTTGTCCTCTCTCTGAGCACAGAAGGGGATATCAGAGGATTCCTGAGAACCTGAAGCTTTCTGTAACGGAAAGGAAGGCTGGCATTTTGAAAGCAAATGCAGGGCTATAAACTTTTTATAAAATGAATTGAAACGATGATGCCAAATCCCCTGGATGCCACTGATCATCTCAACCCCGGCTGCTGGGGATGTGCATGTAAACCAGTCAACAGCAAGGCCAGGCAATGCAGGCTTTGCAGGGAAGTCTCACGTTTGACAAAACAGTTGCTCGCAGATAGAAGGCATGCTTCCCTGGAAGAGGAGGGTTTCTCCCCACTGGAATAGCCAGTTGTTTAAATGTCACCTGGTTTTTGAGCTGCAGGTCCCTTGAAAAGCTTTTACCCTTGGGCTAACAATTTATAAATTGAAAGTTGACCTTACCTTAATCTTTTCTATTTGGCCGTGAACGTGTCGATGTTTTGCCCAAAGGGCGAGCATTTCAGCTGGAGAATCGTAGCTGTCCCTAAAGAAAGGACTAGATGCATTGCGTTTTCTATAGGTCTGTCTTCTGGTTGCAGTGCAGTTCCAGTAGTTCCCTGGTAGCTGACGCACCCAAAGCTTTCTGGGCTGGCAGAAGAGCTGGCTGTCTTGTTACATGTCCTGCGCTGGTGGCAGATCCTACCCGTACGGCTGCAAGTCTGACCTTGGGAATCGCTGCAGCGTGTTCCAATAGAACTTCAAAGCTCGTTCTTGCCTTCGGCTGGGGTGCCCAGTGTCGATGCCTGGTCTTTACCGCCATTTCAGGCGGAACGTGGTACAGATCTTTCATCCAGGTTGTGCAGAGTCCCTCCACAGCTCTGTTGTCGGGTATTTTGTTTGCAGGTGACCGCGTGCCAGCTTCAGTCTGGTGTGTGTCATCTGCATGAAGGAGCTGGTAAATCCCAGCCCTGGCGTTACTGGTGGCAAGGCAGCCTCGTGTGCCGCGGGCAGGGGTTTGGCAGCTGACCGCTGTCAGAATAAGCGGGCACTCGAGCACAGCTGTCCGCCAGGGTCAGATGCTCTTCGTTCATAAGTGATCAAATGTGACATGACCTACCTGTTGACAAAGCCAGAGGTGCTGGGGGGTGGGGTGGGGTGGGGCGGTGGCTGGTGGCTGTTTCTGTAGCTGTGGCAATATTGCTGATGGCAGAGCTGCCATCTCTTCTTGCTGCCTTTCCCTGTGCCATGTTGCCTGTAACGCTGTTGCATGGCATTTTTCTTGTCCCTTTTAAGAACCCTGTAGACGAAGGGGTTGGGGTTTTTGAAGCCCTCTCCTTGGTGGTGAGGATGCGTCGTGTTAGTACACAGGCTGACAGAAGCCAGCTTGCCTGGGCATCCTCCAGATGTTGTTCTGCTCATTCCCAAAGAGCTCTGCCCTGCCTTTGCTGCTGCTGTCCTGCTGTCACCAGGAGGCTGAGCTGGCTGGCGAGGCGCAGCTCTTCCCTGCAGCTCCTCCTTCCCGGGAGCTTTGGGCAGCATCGCCCAGACATGCATCGTCGTGCGTGGCTTCAGTTCCTTATTTTGGAGGCCCCAGCCTTGGTAGGTGAGGTTTTTGGCTCTTAGTTGCATGCATCAGTGGCCTGTCAAGGGATGAGCATTTCTGGATGCTGCTGCTTCTGGCTGAGTTGGGCTGGTGATTCTGACAGCTGTCAATGCCACTTCCTTGAGCCAGACATCATTAAAGGTTGTACACGGTGGAGGCTGGTTTCTTTTTCGGTTAAATCGTACTCTGTGCCCTCCAGTGAATCATACAGCATCTGGTCAGCATTGGGAGTTTTATGCATTCAGATCCTGTTGAAGTGTTGAGGTGTTTGGAACCAGTAAAATCCACAGCAAGACTGGACAAATTCTCCTTGTTTTTAATGATGTGGGAAGGTGGTTTAGCAAAGGGATCCGTGTTCCTCCTCCAGTAGTCTGTGCCAGTTCTGCAAGGAGAAAGCTTTTTGGGTCTGACTGTCAAGAGGAAAAACACGGCTTGAATGATGTAATGAATAATTAATGCCTGTTATTCATGTCATACCGGCAATGCACCTAGGCACACATCAGAGGCAAGTAACTTGCACGATCTCTGCTCTGAAGAGCCTGCTTCGCTTCTGGCTTGTGCTGATTTTCAGAGGTGCATTTTTGGGAATGTCAGAGAAGTAACCGTCCAAGTGTCACTGTGCAGCAGCAGCGGTCAGGGAGGTTTGGGGCTCGGCTGAGCAGCAGAAGGAGCGGGAGCAGGCACAAGGCAGAGAAAGGAGAGCTAACTGTGGAGGAGGTCTGGAAAGGAGAGCGTGGGACCCAGGGTTTCTCTGTCCCCTGAGAACGGGAGCTTGTGGCTTTCAGATGGGATCGCTCCCGAGCCTGCACTTGCCCCAGGCCTTCTGTTTCAGCCTTGCAACACTGAAAACTTCCAACAGCCGTACTTATCGCCCCGTCGAGGAGGAACCTTAGAGCTGTCTCATATTTTTTAACTTCCCCTGCTTTTCTTTTTTCTTTCCTACCTGCTTCCTGGAGCAGAATGTGTCTTTAGTGAGCGTTGGAGAAGAACCGGTTGTCTATGTGCATCCGAGGGAGATAAATTTCGGCAGTATTCAAGTTCTACAAGATGCGTCCAAAAGTCTCCACCTCTCCAATCAGGCTGTCATCCCTGCATCCTTCTGTGTAGAGATGGTAAGTATCTGTGGGGCTGTTTCCCAATGAAAATTGACTGGTCTGTAGCAGCCTGTGGCTTGATTTTTACATGCACCGTTTCCATATTGCTGTCTCGGAGAGAAAGCAAGGCATTCCGTCCCAACGCAGCGAGAGAAGCCTGGCTCTGGGGGCAGTTTTAGCTGGGGCACCCCTCAGTAAAGTAGACAGCTTGCATAGACGCTTGTGCAGAAAGGAGTCTGGATCATCTTTACAAGTTTTCCCTTTGTTTTCTGGAGGGTATTTAACCGAGAGTCGTGTCTTTGGAACTCTGAGATCAAGAGGCCCCTGTGGCCCTTTGCTCCTGGAAGGGCATGGATTTCCCGACACTTTCCCCATTAGGTCTGCGTTTGCTTTGTGTCAGACTGCTGTTTGTGACAGTCTGGGGTGTGAAGTTTGTCCTCAGCCTGGTTGTGGTGAGGTGAGTTTCACACCTGCTGGGGGCCCAACCAGCTGTGGTGTTGCACAAACATGTAACGGTAAGGGTTGTGTAGCTACAGGGTCTGTGGGCTCCGTCGCGTTGCAGAGCATCTCCGGGGGCCAGCCGCAGGGAAAGGCCGTTGAACTGATGGAGGCCGCAGCTGACAAGCTGCGTGGCAGGTGGCAGGAGGCGGTTGGGTTGCTGCCCTGGCGGGGGGGGGCAGGGCTGGTGCAGCCAGGGAGGGCTCCGTGCGGAGGCTGGGTGGGATGTGCCGCTCACTGGAGGTGGGATCTGTGAGGGGCTTAAAAACAGGGTTGGGGGGAGGTTTGTTCTGCTCCACGCTAGGTGGGCTGGATTTGTGGAGCTGGTTCACCCAGGCCTGGCTCTGTGGGCTTGGTTGGGTCTGCGGGTAAAGCATCAGGCAGCGTGCGAGAGGCCAGGCTCAGCCTCCTGGGCCAAGGAGGAGGGGGACGAATTTCCTCCTTGCTGCTTTTCCAGCTGTTTGGGGGACAAAGGTAACCTCCAAGTGGGGGAGGGATTCCCAGGGCAGCTTTCTCTGAATCCACCATGAAAACCCACTTTCCATCTGTGGCGAGAGCAAGCCACCAGGGATGGCTGGTACTGGTGTTGAAATGATGGGTTTGCATGCCTGTCGCAGGCAGTGACCCGCAGAGCTGTTCGGGTCCTGCTGTCCCGGTGCAATGCCTCCCTCCTCCCCGGGCAGCTCGCGGTGTAGCCGGGGGGCTTGCAGGGTACATCTGCCCCTCCGTTGCCTCAGGGCCCTAACCCATGGGACTGGGCAATAAAGCCTGTCGTGCTTCACCGCCATCTCTGCCAGTCCTGGGGCTGATCAGTCACTAGAGCAGTAACACGAGGCGGCTCAGGGACGGTTTCTTTGCCTGCAATAAAGACGGGCTCTGCTTGAGCAGTGGCTTGGACCAGATGATCTCCAGAGGTCTCGCCAGCCCCAGCCGCTCTGTGACTCTGTGTGTGATGATCCCCCCTGCTGACTCCACGGGGCCGAGTTCCCCCATGGTGAGCATCTCTGCTTTTCAGGGCAGCTGCTGCTCTCATGGAGACGTGCCAGGAGGCAGGTCCTGGGAACCTGCTCCATCAGCCGCTTCACCAAAGGCTCTTCAGACAGACTCCGGGCACGGTGCTGCTGAGGCTGCCTGATGGGAGCAGCGCGGGCGTGGGCGAGATGTGCCCGAGCTGCGCCCTGGCCCTCAGCAGCTGCCTGCTCTGCCGCTCTTTTGCTGCCCCAGTTGAAGTTTTGCCCTTGGCTGCCTTACGCTGCCTGGCAGCTCCTTGACGGGAAGCAGAGGGGACTGAATAATTGTGGAGATAAAGCCTGGGATGCAGTCGGGCGTCAGGGTGACGCGCACGTGTCCACCTGAGAGCGGAGCAGGCTGGGCTGTGCCTTAGCCCAGCTGATGGGTGACACGGGCATCCTTCATTCCCCCGTGTCCCTGAACCCAAGCCTTGTGTCCTCTAAAGCGCCAAAGCCGCTGCTCTGATTCCTGCTTGGAGGTTGCTGCAGGGGGGTGAGCCGTGATTTCCCTGTCTCCCATTTGTTGGCCAGTCTGCAAACGGTGGCTGTGAGGCTCAGAGATCATGGTCTCCACTTGAAAGAGCGAGTTATTGACTGAAATTTTCACAGGAGCGTTGCATCGGGAATGTTATGCGCACTGACCAGCAGCTTGACGAACTGAACGAGGTTAATTTGAGGGGCAGCAACAGGGCAAACGAAAGGCTGGTGTCTTGTTTGAAACAGAAAAGGAAGATGCTGTAATGCTGATGGCCGTGCTGCCACCCCGATGGTACTCTTAACCGTCGAGTGAAAATTGCTCTTCCTGTTAAGGCAAGCTTGCTGCTCGCTTTGGGGGAGGCAAGATCATTACCTGAGCAAGCCAGGATGATTTGTGGTGAACTTCACTTTGGGACAGTGACTTCAGGAATTACTTGCAGTTCCCCTCAGGCACCAGCTTCCCTGTACCCCTCTCCTCTCTGCTGGGTGTGTTGTGTCTGTTCTATTCTCAGTTGCAGGGAGCAGCAGGGAGGGAGTATCTCTGCCACCAGAAGAAAATAAATAAAACCCTGCCAAATCTGTGTGTTGAGATGGGGCTTTTTGGGTGGGAAGAGGGTTGTAGGGACTGCATACCCGCGTCCTCGGTTGGCTTATCCCTGCTTGCCAGGGTGTCTGCAGCTCTGCGACCCTTGGGACCAGTGTGTCATCCTGTGCTCACCCAGTGAATCCTGTGTCTGTCGGGTGTGCTTTTCCCTGTCAGATTGCTTTCCCAGCTGCCAGGCAGCCCAGCCTGCTAGGGAATCCTCTGGATCCAGCGAGGGGGGGATTTTTGTCTGTCTTGGGTAAAAAAAGACTGGAGCAATGGGTCAACATGAAGGAGCTGTTGCAGCTTAGCTGGGGGCTGATGTAACCTGCTGATAAAAGTGGCTGTTTCTCCTCCTTGCTCCGCTGTCATCTTCTTTTCCTGCCTCCCTAAGTGACTGATTTTTGCCATATTGACAAGTGCCAAAGGCTTGTTATGGATAGATGGAAGTGTTTGCTCTCCCTGCAGAAAGGAAAAAGCATCGTTCTTAGATCATTTCCTACTTGTTCTTTGTCATGCTGTCTTCTCAGGGATCTTTTGTGTGACTGCTAAGGTTGACATCTCTTGGCATCACAGAAGGCAGCTGCGTATCACGTCTCTGTGATCAGGAAAGAAAAGACAGGCCTAGGGTGTAATTTTTCTTAATCAGTGGCAGCTTTCTTCTGCCTGCATAACCCCCGTGCTGGGTCTGTTATATGCTACCGCAGGGTGGCAAATGGTTTCCCAGTGCCTTGTAACGAGGAGGAGACAGAAAAGCTTCCTTGGGGTTTCCTCTTCTCATGACAGTCGTAATGCGGGGTCCTGTCTCCTTCAGCCTGAGCCCTGAGCTCCCGGATCCAGAGCCCTGTGCTCCAGGTGAAGCTCGCTGCTGCCTGGTTTCCAGCAGTGCTTGTACAGCCAGCTGGGTTGTCTTCAGGAGGGTGCCTGGTGGCTCAGTGCAGATCCCCGTCTGCGTTCCCAGGGATGAGCTGCTGCCACATTCAACTGGAGCTGACCTTGCAGCATAGACCAAGATTTCGTTGGTTGGTTGGTTTTTTTTTTTTTAAAAAAAAAAAAAAAAAAGCTGTACCTGGTTATCTTGTCACTGGGATTCGCTGTGGATAACTCCATGGATTTTTCAGGCAGCGTATAAAGGCTCTTGGTCAGGTGCGGTGTAAGCAAGGGCAGAACACGCAGTTCCCATACTCTCTGCTCCCCTGTAGTGCAGGATTTGTTTCATTTACTAATTTCATTGCTTATTCCCTCAAGCTTTTGATGACATTGCTTTTATTAATGAAATGGCCATATGGAAAGACCGCAAAACACGGAGATAAACTTCCAAACAGTGCTGATGCTGCTTTAGTGACTCTGTTTCTGGGTCTGGCTGACGGGCGATTCTGTTGCTCTCTGAGCAAACCGTGCAGGTTGCGGGCAGTGAAGGCTTCGAAGAGCACATCAGCATTGTCTGCAGTTCTCCCCAGCTACTCTCGCTGAAGTCGGAGCAGACTTCAATCAGCAAGAGGATGGTTTTCAAATCTACTGTAAATCACTCCCCCC
Source organism: Falco peregrinus (assembly GCF_023634155.1). Taxonomy (NCBI): domain Eukaryota; kingdom Metazoa; phylum Chordata; class Aves; order Falconiformes; family Falconidae; genus Falco; species Falco peregrinus. The sequence goes on from NW_026599603.1 coordinate 1,308,475, forward strand.
GCCCCCAAAGCAGCTGAATAATTGGCCAGCCTGTCAGTGTTTGCTCATAGTGAGACAGAGGCAGACAGTGCTGCGCCCTTCTCATGATATCTGCAGTGCTGTTTAGAAATTAGGGTTAAATTAACTTTCCAGGGTACGGGCAGCACTAGCCCTGCATATGTGGCCTCTTCCAAGGTGAGCAGAAGTTTTGAAGATGGATAGGCTTAACTCTTTCCTGAGCTGTCCCACCAGAGCCTCATGGTGCTCCAAAAGCTCACCTTTAGAATGAAACCCTTGGTTTGGCTTTAAAGGCTGTGTTTTGCTTATACACAGCGGTACCAGTTTGTGCATTTCCACCCAGTTTGGTTTTGCCGGAGCCCTTTGTTGTAGCTGACAGGGCCTGGAAACACACAGCATCAGTCGTGAACAGGGCTCGTGGCCAGGAGCGTCCAGTCTCATGCTGGTGAGGGGTTGTACCAAAAGCTGAGGAAGGTAAAAGGCTGTTTCCCTCCCAGTGTCACTCAGGCTTAGGTCCAGGGCACGTGGGCCTTAAAAGAGGGAGCAAAGGTTTGGAGGAGACCTTGGAAAAGGTGCCTGAAACCTGGCCTCAGGGAAGAGTTTGGATTTTATGGCATCCGGTATCTTCTATGGGTTCATGGTCTTTCAAAATTGCTGTGTTTCAGTAATGGAAGAAATTGTTACTCTGCTCATCTAGGAGAAGGGAACTTGTCGCATTGTGCTGCACCCGCTGGCCAACAGGGTTCAAGAAGGGTAGAAGTCTTCAAGGCAGTTACGCTGCTACAGGCCAGAGTGACTCAGCTGAGCTCTCTTCCCAAGGGAAAAGCCGGAGGATTTTGGTTGTTCAATCCTGTGCTTGGCAGCAGCTGGCCAAGCCGTGTCCGTGTCCTGGCTGGAGAGCCCCGATGTGCAGAGTGGTGGCACTGGTCTCCCCAGCCCAGCGGGGAGGGCAGATGGGACCTGGAGGGCTGAGCAATGGCCAGGGGACACAAATGGAGACAAGCTTTGCTGGCTCACTCAGCAGCTGCTGTTAGCTGAAGCAAGTGTGACAAATTGGGCTCCGTTGTCGGTGGCAGTGAGTGCCACACTTTAATTCTTTTTTCTTTTCTTTTTTTTTTTCCACTGGCTTTAGAAGCTCTGCCTTGATTTCACAAAACTTCTCCTTGCTGGTGCTCTGGGGCAGAGGCTCAACCAAAGCGGTCCCCCTGCTTTTGCCGAGGAGATGCTGGTGCCGAGGTGCCAGGAGGAGGCTGGTGGCTGGTGGGAGCATCCGGCCAGCCTTGTGCTCTGATCCCCACCCTGTGGGCCTTAGGGTGCTTCTGGGCTCTTTCTGCCACTGGCAGTTTGTGCGGGTGAGGAGTCACTCTGCTATGAAGAGCACAGGCTCCCGCCCCTTAGGACAGCTAAAGCCCCTGGGACAAGGCTCCGTGCGCAGCTGATGTGGTGGGGGGTTATTTCCCCTTCGTGCGTGACCCCCACTGGGGGCGGTGGATCCGCCTGACGAGGTGTGAGCGCTCTCTCGCCAGAGCTATGGCTTGGTAAAGTACAGCTGCATTTTTCATGTTGAGTTCTGCTGCTTCTTCCACTCGTGCAAGGCTGGAATGACCAGATGGCTTCCATTAACGGGCTCAAAGTAACTTGCAGAGGGCAGCGTGGTGGGTCCTCGGCCATCCCTTGGGGCAGCCATCCAGCCGTCCATCTCTGATGCGCGCTGATGCCCGCTAGAAGCAAACGTTGGCAGCTCTTATTCCCAATGAAATCTGTCCCAGGAGAAGCTAACGATCTCAGCGCTGAGCTTCTCGAAGCGGTTGATGCCAGCCCTTGCCTGGCGCTCTGGCTCTGGCGTCCAGTGGTGCAGGCTCCTGCAGGGACAGAAATAGCTGCTGTCTTTGTCTGCCCAGCACGTGCAGCTATTGCATCGTGTCCTGGAGCATTCAAGCCTAAGCAAGGAGCAGGGATCTTGTCAGAAGTTAGATTTTGGCCTTCAGAGCAGGGGGATGGATGCTTTTAGCGTGTTCCCAAGGGATTTCTTGTCTCTGGGACACAACCTGGACCGGTGTAGGCAGAAGCTGACCTAAAAACCTGAGCGGAGCTGGTCCGGCAGAGCCTTTTGGTCCTGGCAGGTCTCCTGTTCAGCGGTGCACTGTGCTGCCCCTGGGACCCACACCAGATGCTAACGGAAAGGATGAGGATGCGATGCAAATCGTGCTCCTCCGGAGTGGGCTATTGGCCTGGCAGGGCACGGTGGGTCTGCGCTGGGTCACCCTGGGACACTGCGAGTCTGGCTCCATCGAGACAGCCTGTCATTGTTCCTCAGTAATAGTTCCTTGGGTACAACTTACTGCGCGGCTTGTTGCCAAGCTGTGATAAATGAGCTTTGTCAGATAGCAGACTTGCAGATTCACCTCTGGAGCAGAGCTATCGGGTCTCCTTTTCAAGCAAGCTGCTCGGTGTCAGCGTGAATCGGAGGAGAAGTTGTACATTAACGTCAGTGAAAACCTAACGCCCACTGGCTCGGTGTGAATGAGCTGGCTGGGTAGCCCTTGGCTGGCGGCAGCGCAGCCGATGCCTCCGAGGCCAGCGACCAGCTGCAGGGACCACAGGGGAGGGTTGGTGGGAATCCTCCGTGGTCAGTGAGGTCCCAGTGTTTACCCCGTGGCAGCCACCTGCCTCCATCCCAGTCTCGTCTTGCTTTTTTAAAAATTTTTTTCAAGACTCTTTTTTTGAAGCCCTAGAGGACAAATTAAATGGAGCTGAGTGTATAAATGTTGCTGGTGCCTGGAATCGTTTTGATGCCTTTGGCACGCTCCGTTATGGGATGCAGGCATGCAGCCCTGACCTGCTCTACGTGGAGGGCACAGCCAGCCTAAGGAGCTAGCGTAGCGGGAGCACCTACGCTTGCTGCTGGGACCCTGAATGCTCAGCAAGTTATCGCTTCCCTGGCCTCCAGCTAGCCTTCACCTTGTCAGCAGAGGTCATTTTGGGGTGTTATTTTAAATGTTTCTGTGACTTCAAAGTGCTGCTTGGTTTTCTGCTGCTCTTCTCCCTTGGGCTGGCTGGTGTCCTGTTAGAGCTCAGAGCTGCCAGCCCGCCGGACGGAAACTCGAGCTAACTTCACCTGGATCGAGCACTTGCTTTTATCATGTCAGGCCTCTGAGCACACCATTGTTTTCTATTTAAAGGAAAAAAAAAAAAAAGAAAAGGAAAGTAACCCTCTCCTCGACAATACTGTAGAGTTTTGGATGAGTGGTGCCTGTCATCCCAAACACAGCGCTGAACTGTGATGCATGTAGCACTGATGCTGTGACGGACACTTGAAAGCCACGTGTCTGCATCCCAGTGCATTTCCTGCTGGCCCGGGAGCACTGCGTGCATTTCTCTTCTGCGAGCTTGCTCCTTGTGAATGTGGCTTTAGGTGGGCTGGAGGGGTCCAGCACCTCTGTTGCCCCATCCGTAGAGGGAGGCCCGTGAGGACCCAGAGGAAAAGAGTGCTTGGGAAGCCCAGGCCATGCCCACAGGGCACATGTCTTGTGGTTTTCTTTCTGCTTCTTGTTTCGCTGCCCTGCTATAAACACTTAGAGCTGACTTTGCCAAAGCAGAGGGCCTTGGGGCACCTCGCTGCAGGTGATGATCCGTGGGAACAGAGGGCTGCAGCCCTTGAGGGGCTGTTGAGAAGCCTGACTCTTGGGAAAGAAGACTTTGGGGTTTCATCAACCGCTTTTGCAAAGTTATTCTTTGGGGTCTCAGCAGTATCCCCCAGCCGTGTGGCTGCGGCGGGGGGACTGGAGCAGTCCTGGCTTCCTCTGGCCTGGAGCCTTTATGGCAGAGCCGGCCACCGTTGTCGGGAAGCCAGGAGATATCAAGTGGCTTCCCTGGGTGTGCCCTCCAAGAGGGAGGCTGGAGGGACAGTAGCATTCTCCTGAGGGTGAGCATCCCTTGGGTCAGACAAAGCTGGGTTAACAAAGTGAGTCTGTTAAGGGAGGGTAAAACAGAGGTTGTATGAGCTCCTGCACGGGTGCTGTTTCCAGGCACTGTAGCTCAGAGTTGGGGAAACGAAGCCTTCATGGTTTTTACCCTCATGTCTTTAATCCTTTTCTGCATCCCGCAGGAGACCAGGGTCCATGGTTTCCATCCTAAGTTACTGTTTGGCTCATCTTACAGGCTGGCAAACGCTCGCGCTGGAGGATTGAACCCAGTAAAGGAGTGATCCCCCCCGAGAGCGAGGTGTCTGTGGCCATCATAGCAAACTTGGACGACACCGAGAGATTTGAGGATGAGGTGAAGGTGTCCATAGAGAACAGCCACACCTACGTCATCCCCGTCCAGGCTGTCGGCACGGGCACAACGATTGTCACCGACAAACCCATTGCTCCGGAGCTCAACTTGGGCCTCCGCTTCAGGTAGGGATCTCTCGGCTCCCACTTCCCACATGGGCTCGGCAAGGAGTTTTGCTGTAGTCCTTCAGGCTAGTTGTTCTTCAGTGCTCGAGGTCCTGGCTCTGCTTCACCGAAGCCACAGGAACTCCTTTAGGAATGTTCTATGGCCATTTCAAAGTCGTTAGATACCCTCAGAAGCTACCAAAATGGAAACCAGTTGCTAGGTTGTCCCTGACTTGTCTTTAGTTGGAATATGTTTATTTCCATACTTTATCAAAGAATGAGCTGGAGGAAAACAGCAGGTCCCAGAAGCCTCCTGCTGGAAAATGCTACATTACAAGTATAAACATATTTCTGTTTGCAATAACGTTGCTTACCTTTCCAGTCGCTATGGACTATTCTCTCGCAAGAGTGGAAAACCTTGGTGGTAGCTTGTTAGCAACTCCTCGACTGAATTAATGGTGCTGGTTTATTTCCCTTGTGCCTGGGAGTCCTGCAGGAGCTGCCGAGTTTCTTTGCCCTGTATCATCCATCAGTTTGCTCGTCTTCCCCGATTCCCCGGCTGGGCCGCTCTTTAGAGGCGCTTGCTCTTCCCTCGTTTCCCCCGCCCGCTTTCCTTGCGGTCTGCCAGCACTGCGGCGGCGGCAGCCCGAGGCAGAAGCGAGCGAGGGTGCCTGCAGGAGCAGCTCTGAGCGGGAGAGGAGGAGAGGTTGGCTGAGGTTGGGTGGGATAAATTGCGTGTGCTACCTGAAAGAGCTTAGCTCGGGAGGGGGCATTCGCGGATCCTAGTGCGTGTGTCTGAAACTGGCTACATTCTTATAAATGGGAGAGAAAATAAGCCTTTTCAAAGCGCTGTTGCTGTTGGAGTCCTCTTGGGACGAGAATAATACTCTTCTCCAAGTGCCTGTTCCTTTTGCTGGCTGCAAAGAGGCTCCACAGTGCTCTGATACCTAAATTTTGGGCTAGAAAGAGGAGGTTGATGCTGCCTTAAGCATTGAGGCTAGATTAGTGGGGTGGGGTGGGGTGTTGGGGTGTGTTAAATGTGCACCCACAAGCCCCCCAGGTAAGCAGGGACATTACAGGGAGATTGGCACTTGGCCAGCGTGCCCTGTGCTCTGTGCAGCCACAGATGGGCTGCACTGCGGAGGGGAGAGTGTGGGTGGGATTGCTGTCGTCGTCCTCTGCCCCCCTTCGTGTCTTTGCCCGCAAGCTAGTTGGGAGCCGCCGTTGGCAGCGGGTGCAGAGCTGCCACCAGGTGAGCTGGGGGGACCCAGGTGACATCCCAGATGAGGTGGGCTTTCCCAGAGCCACAAATCAGGCATCTACCCAGAGCTTCCCCTAGCCTTCATCTGCCGCTGTCCACAACAGAAAACCGGTTCATACTAAGCCTTGTACACATCATTTGTAAAGTGTGTTTCAAAGACTCGTTTGTTCTAATCTGTCACTTCTGTGTTGGTGTTTAGCTGCTTGTGGCAGACGTGCATTTTGCAAGCCACGTGTTCTGTACCTTTCAAAAACCCAATAACTGTTGTAGGAACAATTCTGTTCCTGGTGGTGCTCAGATTTATAGAGGGTAGAATAATTATTCCACGCTGGCCTGCAGTTAGTGTTTCTTTACATAATGGAACCAATTTCCATGGAATATTCGTTTTGGTTTATATCTAGCTGTAGTGGTCAATCTCTTGTTGTCACTCCATTCCCTCAGCTGGTAGACCGGGTCTTGTTGCTGTGTTTGTCTTGGGCGAAGCTTATGCTGATCCTGCGTTCTCACAGTGCGTTTACCTTCCGAAGACACAAAACCATCTGCCCTGTTCAGCTGATGCGTTGGGGGCAGGGAGAGTTGGATGCTCCCTAAGAGATGGGGGAGTGAGGGGGGTAAGATGGGCCCCGACGGTGGGATAACTGGTGCCCAGATCTCCAGATGAGTCTCTGCACCCTGCCAGCTCCCCAGTAGCATCTTCAGAGGAAGCCACCTGAGGCAGCAGCTCCCCAGGGGCAGGTGAAATGGCAGCAGAGCTGTTCGTCCACCCACCTGCAGCCAGGGCAGACCAGCTTCGTGCCTGGTGCAGGGAGACCTGCAGGACGCACCTTGGGAAAACCCTCTGAGTGCTGAGCACCAAAGGGTGATGCTCTGCTCGCGAGTACCTGAGGTGATGGATCTTTGCGAAGCTTTTCCTTGCTGTACACAAACTGACCAGCTGCTGGATGCTGAACTTCGGGCCAGCCGAGGTCTGGCTTTGGCTGAAGCTTTGAGCTAGGTCAGCCTTTTCAGAGGTGGTTTTATTGCTGGGCGTGTGGTCAGATAACGCCATCGGGGTGCTGAAGCTGGGTGACCGCTGGGAAATAGCAGCTCCCATAACGTTTTCCATCTCTGCTTGTCTTCTAGCTTTGATCGCTGCTGTTACCGTTTCAAGATGACAAACAGAGGACGACGCACCCACCAGCTGTATTGGTCAACAGAAGGCTTCCCCACGTTCAGCCATCGTGACCGTCTCCGTGCCATCAGTAACACCAAGGGCACAGATTCCTCCCAGAGCCCCAAACCTGCCTGCCCTGTGTTTAAGCTTCAACCGCTGAGGACAGAGCTGATGCCGGGCAAGACTGTGGAGATGGTGCTGGAAGGCTCCTCCAGCACTCCCCAGGTGAGGTGCCCCACGAGGGCTGCGCCCTCCCCACCAGGTCACCTCCGCTGGGGCTTCTTCCGACCCCTTGACATTTGCCTTGGGAAGAGGAGCAAGCGCTTTCCAGAAACTGTTTTAATGCCACAAGTTGCCATGGCAGCACCGGCTGCTTTCCTTGCTGGCCGCCATCAGTGTTTCCATAGCCACCATAAACCCAGCTCGCTGGTACCAAAATGCGGGCTGAAGGGAATGTTGCTGCTTCAGAAGCAGAGGGCAGGTTACAGGGTGTCGTGTGCTGAGGCAGAAAGGAAGGGCGGAGAAAATAAGTTACGCTTAGGCTAGGAGCAGAGGCTGTAAATAAATGAAAACATGTGAGGTCATAGATCTGGTGAAAAGAGTGAGTTAAAAAAACCCAAGCACCAAACCTGTGAAGAGAGGGAGAGTCTGAGAGCAGCATCATTTTTCCTCTGTAGACAAACATGGGCAGAGGCTTGTCTAGCGCTGAGTCCTGGAGGAGAAAAAACAGTGCGTGCCAGCCCTGATGGTCAGAGTGACGTTCATCCACATGGGAAAGTGTTCCCAGGGACCGTTATAATTGACAGCTTGACTTGTTGTCGGTATTTCCATACCAGCTCACCCCAGACTCTCAGCCAGCCTTGGTGTCCCAAGGGCAGCCGGGTCTGGCAGCACCCTTGGGTGGCAGCTCAGCAGGGTCACGGGGTGTTCTCCCCCCCCGGGCCCTTCTTTCCAGGCCAGGGGAAATCCAACTCTGCAGAGGAGCTGCCAGCTAACCCTGGTGTACATTCCTTGGCTCTGGGACCGCTGGGCCCAGGTGTTTAAGCAAATGTGGAATGAATCTTCATGAAGCTCCTGCTGTTCCTAATGATCTGAAAGGTGCTTGCAAGGGTTGCCTCAGTGGCAGCTTGCAGAAGGCTTGATCGCTCGCCTAGCTGAGTGCCCTCATAAATAGGATGCAGCATAACAAGAGGAGGGGGCTATTGAGGAGAGCAGTGGCTGTAAGTTGCGGCAGGAATAGGGTCCGTGGTTGGGTGGCTAGCAACTGCAGCGTGTTTTGTGGATGCCCTGCCAGCACCTGCTTGGGTGACGCGTGACTCTTGCATGCAGGTGGTGAAGGAGCGGCTGCTGTGTCACGCCGTGGTGGGGAGCAAGGCGGGGAAGGCACAGATAATGCAGATGGACGTCACGTGTGAGTTCGTTGATCCCGTTCTGCAAGTGTCTACCAGAGAAATCGCATTCCGGGTGGAGAAGGTAAGTCTCAGGATTGCATCCTGGCATTGAAGAGCGTGGCTGATGGCCGAAAGCCTGCAGGGTGTGTGTGCCTGTTAAACACGGGGGGGGGGACGGGGATTGTTAAACGGCTTCCCCAGGTCCACGGGGCTTCGGCTATCGATTCGAGCCAGAGCAAGCTTTGGCCGTTACCACGAGATGGTTCTACCACAGAGATGGTGATTTTGCTGCCCTGGGGTCGGGGACAGTCACAGCTCTGCCCTTCTCGAGGTGGAGGCAGGATCGAGCTGCTGCGCCAAGGGCACAGGTGAGGCAGTGGGACCCGCGAGCGCAGCGTGGCCGTTGCACAGCTGCCTTGTGCGCTGGGGCTGCTGGGGGAAGAGCCGATCGCTGCAGCTGAGCGATGCTAAACCCCTCCTCACCCTTCCTGAGGTGCTTTGTGAAGTAAGTGAGGGTATTCTTAGTGATGAGATGGTTTTCTGACTTCAGCGAAGTAAAGCTGAGATTGCAGCTGCTGCGCTGAGGGGGGATCGTAGCCACTTGTAGAGAGACACGCATTTGTGTAGTCAGGATGAAGGGAGGTTTTTGAGGCTCCTCCAAGGCATGGGGATGTCTGAACACCGATCCTGCAGGGAAGCTGAGAAAAATGGAGCTTCCTGCCAATTCCTCAGGCTGGTGAAGGAAAACTGTCATCTTTTGTCTCTCTCTGCCTTCCCTGCTCTTGGCATGGATGCTCTTTGCGTTTCCCTCAGCCTCACCTCCTTCAAAGGACCTGCAGTCATCCCTCAGCTGCAGTGATGACAACACCGATGCAAAACAGGAGCCCTTTAGTCTCTGGGTCCTGACTCCTCCATCATCTTTCCCTCTCCAATGCGGTGTCTGAAACAGAGAAGATTGTCCATTATTTAGTTTCTGTATTTTCAGGCCTCTCCTCTGGTTCCCAGGCTTCCAGAGAAGCACAAAATCCTGCAAGCGGGCGGTTCACACTTAATGAGAAGCTTTTCAGCTGTTCCTGATGTCTGCCTGTGTTCTGCTTGATGCCCCGTGCTCTGGTTTATCGAGTGCTATGACACTGCAGCTGTTGGATATCGATACATCCAGAACTAGTTTCCCAACCGCTGCCTAGTTGATGTGAACCCTGCAGGAAGGCCAGAGCGATGCATAAGCAGGAAGAAATAGCTTAGGCTGAGCTTGACTGTGAGGCTACAGACACTTTGTCACTGGAGCAGGGACAGCAGGACACACGTTGCAACCAGACCGTTGAGGTTTCTAGCTGGCTGTTTGTGCGTGTAAATGTTCCAAGCTAACCTTAGGCTACTGCAGGCTCTCTCCTCCAGGCCAAATCCCGCTTGCTTTTCTCTTCTGACTAGCCATCCCTGCTTTTATGAGGCTCCTGGAGCCACTAAGGCTGTACGAAATGACTGGGGGTGAAAATCGTCTTGTGCCATTCTGCCCAAGAGAGGGTAAACTGGAGACAAGCGCTCTGGATTCACTTTCTGCTTTTGACCTTGGTCAAGCAGCTGCCTCCTCTCGAGGTGCTGTTCCCTCGTCTGTATGTGAGACTGTTTCCCGGCCCCCTGGGGGATGCTGTGGTTTCTAAACGTGAAAAGCACCTGACGTTCTGAAAGAAAAACCTTGTAGAAGGGTAGAAACTAATACAGACAGTGAAAAAGACATGTGTGCAATTTTGGGGTTGAAAACTCTGAAATGCATCGGAAGGGAAGGGAGGTGCGTGGCCACTTCAGGTTGTTTTTTTCTTGTCTCCTCTTTCTGTAGCTACCCAGTGACGTCCTCAGCCTACAGCATAAGCCTCTTTCTTTAAAAAACATGTCCTCCCTGCCGCTGGGCGTCGTCCTGGCCTTAGACCAACCCTTCCGAGTCTGTGATGCGGCCCGGCAGCCCCTCCCTGCAGATGTCCAGGTGAGCAGGACCTTCCCGTGGTGGGCTTTGAGGAGGAGGGATGTGGCGGTGCGTTCCTGTTGGGAGGTCCTCTGGCAGGGTCTCCTGTAGAGTCAGCAGTAGCCTGGCCCCAACTCAATCAGATCTGAAGCGAGCTGCTGGAAGAAACAAAAATACCCGAGTTGGGAAGATACTTCGTGGCTCAAAGCCATGAGGAGAAGGGAGCAGGCACCTAGGGCTGGGCAAGCCATGGAGTAGAGGTATCTCCTGGGACTCGCAGCAGCCGTCCTCAGCCAACCTCAAGAGCAGCTTGCTCTCTGTGAGGGCAGCTCTGCCTTCGGGAAGGCTGAGGGTGCTCCTCCCACTGTCGCCTGGCACCTGCCCTGTCGGTGGTGGAAGGCGCTGGACATGGGCTCTGCTGGACACGCGCTGGTGGAGGTGCGGGCACCGTTCCTGTGCCGCGCCGGTGACTGGCCCCTGCGAGGCTGAGGCTGCCGTGCCGGTGCACTTGTGCTGTGAGGATAAAGGAGTTTCTCTGGAGTCAGGGCAGCAGCCCTGGCTTGCCGGAGTGCTGGTTCGGCTGTGTGTTTAGCACAGAGCCTCTGTGGGTCCAGAATTCAGTAGGACAATATTTATTTCCCCCTGGTATCGATGCAAAGCGCAGAAACGTGAGCCTGCAATAGTCTGACGAGAGCGTGGTGCTTGCAGTCAGGCACTCGCTGTAAAGAACGTGCAGGGTGGGCTGAGAAGCCCACGCTGAGGTCATGCTTTAAGACATTGACGTGTTCCATGCTATCCAGCCTTGGACTTCATTACGCTGGTGTTTGATCTTTTTAATCTCCTTGCAGCCAACGAAGCTGGAGGTAGGGGAGGAACGTCATTTCTCCATCGGATTTAACCCTGCTCACGAGGAGCGTCTGAATAGCTGGGTGGCAGAGAAGGCTCTGAAGATACAGCTGCTCGAGCATCCTCACGAGGAGCAGGTCACTGTTCGGGGAGAAGTCTTCTTCCCAAATCTCCAGTTCCAGACCATGGCCGTGGACTTTGGGTGCATCTTGAATGACACTGAGGTGGAGCGTTACATTGAGATGACCAACTGCAGCCCGCTTCTCGTCCGGTACCACTGGTCATTCCTGACGGGCGGCCACGCGAGCCAGCTGAGGTATGTGCACCGTTGCCCTCTCCTTGAAGCTCCTCTTCCTAGTGTCCTGTCTGTACCTGGCAAAGACCCAGGCTGTTTGCCTGGGATCTGGCAAGCAGCTTTCAACTCTCCCTGGTGGGAATAACACCTGCCAGCCGTGGTCAGGCTAGATGCTCAGGGAAAAGGTGATCTCTGCCGGTTGGACGCTGCAGGGGAGACCATGTTCTCCAGCCAAGCTGGGGCTGTATGACACTACTAACGCTTTTTGCTTAGCCCATACCCTGGAGTCCTGCTGTGCCTCTGGAGCTACAAAGCCATGCTTAGGCACGTGGACGGTAACATCACCGGTTTTCCATCCCTGCCGACCCTGTACGTTGTCATTTCATCCTAAGAGCCTACATAGGCGCTGCCACCAGAAGGACCTGCTGCTGCCCCGGTCCCTTGCTGCTGCTTTGCTGTAGCCCCCGTACTGGTTCCCCGGGAAGGAAAGCTGCTGTGGAGAGCTGTGCTCGCAGACCCTGGTGGCCTGAGGCAAACACCACCCTGGAGAAGGGAGTTTTTGTCTGTTAGCTGTTTTGTGAATGCGATGTGCAGTTGATTCAGCATTTTTCACCAAAACGGCAGGTTCTGCTGGGGCTGTAGGTCCAGCTGCAGGTGTCGGTGGGAGCGCTTGTCTGAGCATCCCTGGGAGGCAGGGCATCCAGCCCTGGTCAGTGGTTTCCAAGCCCAAGAGCACTCTTGCAGTGGTGCTGCAGCACGTCTATAAACACATTTCTAGCAGTTCCTCCCGCCGTGGCCTCTCTGCGTAGTACAGAAGTCTAGTCTGGGCGGTTTTAATGGCAGTAGCAACTGGTTTTTCCATAATGCCCTGGGAAACCAAGCAAAGTTAACCACTGCGCGTTGAAGTGCTGCTATTGCAAATAACAGAGATCAGTTTTGTTTAGGGAGTTGGAATTTGGCTTAGAGGAGACCGGGCACTGGCATTAGCTATGGCGGTGAGGAGGGCTTGGGGGAGAAGCTGTGGACACTGGGGTAGCCCGTTCACAGCGGGGTCTTACCAGGGAACGGCCAGTCCGGTGTGGCCCTTCATGCGCGGCACCTTCAAGAACAGACCCTAAAATGCAGGGGAAAGTCTGCAAAAGCAGGTGCAAGGAGGTGGACAGGGAAAGAGTAACAGGGCTGTAAGCTTTGCTCGGAAGCCCCTGTCATCTCCTGGTAAATTAGATTAGGGTTTAATTACAAGCTAAGGGAAAAATCTAATGTTGATGGTAGAACAATGCATATATTTTATGATAACAGAGAAACACACACATTGGAGCAAAGCCTGTGTGGAATTAATTTCCTCTGGGGCCACTTATTGGCCAGTTGCCTGTTTGGTTTGGTTTTTGGTTTTTTTTTTTTTTTTTAGGGTTTTGGAAATGTGACTGCTGAATCAGTTTTCAGCTTTTAATTCCCCCATCTCCACTTAAACTAGCTTTGCTGGACCTGAGCCTGCAGGTTCTTCCGGCAGACGCTGAGTTACCCAGCTCTGAGTTGGTAGCAGCTGAGGGTCCTGAGCATCTGGCAGGATAGCTGAGCATCTGGCAGGATAGCAGCCCCTGCTCCAGAGGGTTTGGCATAGCCCCTTTGCTGGCTCGTTAGTGCTGTGGACGTTAGGACAGCTCCCTTTTCTGCTCTGCATGTTAATTCAGCAGTAATGTGCTCGCTCTGGGTCCCTCGGCAGACACCATGTGATTCTCCATGTCAGGGCTGGAAATGAAGATGGTCTCCAGGCTATTAACACCTCAGATGGCTCATTAAGAGCCCAGCAGAAGGGCAGCATGTCAGATATTATTTCTGGTCTACATTAAGCACTGTTGCTATTCTAAATTATCAGATCAAACTAACTTGGTCTGACATCGAGGGAATCAAACATCAGGTCTCGTGAAGGCGAGATCGATAGAATTGAAGCGTCCACACTTCTAACCTTGCTGGAGCTGATCGCCAGAGACTCCCAGCATCAATCAGACACACACATTTATTTTGGCCAGGAGAGAAAAATGTTGTTTCTCTGCCTGGACAAGACTATTTGTGCTTAAAGTGGGTTTGGTTTTTTTGTTTCTTCTAATTGTTCAACCCATTTTTTCCTCCTTACTCTTTAGTCACTGCTGCTACTTTGAGCAATCATATCAGCAACACAGTCCAGCCATTGCTGTGCGGTTAGTCATTTCCAGGGCGCGCACAGTGACAGTTGGAGCTGTCGGATCTCACTGTAGTGATGTTGCTTCTCTGTCTCCGCGCTGCCTGGTCTGAATGTCAACGGGTGGTTCAGTAAATGCACAAATCTTAGCTCAGCAGAGGAATTTATCCTAGCAAAGAAATAGTCATCAGGGCATTGGGACAAAATGCAGTTTCTAGTTTTTGCTCTTGGCGAGGGCAGACCATCACCACCACCTTCCCCAGCTGCTGGCCATGTGGCCCAGCTCAAGCTGCGTGTTCCCACAGGGTGCACTGGGCAGGTTTTGAGTTTACTTCTGTATCACATTGTTTTGTTTTCAGTTGCAAACACCCTTGAGCTGTCTTGCTTGTTCCAAAGTCCCTTTTTAATCTGCGTCTGTTGGCCTGCAGGACAAATCAAAGTGCATCGTCGGGGTCCGTAAGCCTGTTTAGATGCCTCAGGGGCGCGTGGTCTCTGGTGCTTTGCCCTGTGACAGAGCTCGGGCTTTGTTGGGGGGCTTGTTTTCCCCCGGTGCTTTGGCTGTGCCGAAGGGATGCACCAGCGTGTGGTCCCTGGGGGCCTGGGCAAGGATGCTGGGCGTGTGGGTGCCACGCACCAGGGCAGCAGCCTCAGCGCTGTTAAAACTCCTGCATTTAATGCAAAGGGGTGGTGGCTCCTGGCACGTGTCCTTGGTGCTGGCAGGACCTGCAGGGACCTCGGGTCTTCAGATCACCGTTCTGGGGTGTCTGTCCTGCTGGTGGTGGCTCTCACACAGCCTGAGCTGGCAAGGTCATGTCATCCTGCCTGAATCTTCACGCGCAGTTTGCAGAAGCGGTGTGATTTCTAGCTCCTCTGTTTTGGGAGGTGGGTGTGGGAAGTGGTGTGAAGCTGTGTCCTTAGGAGGCTCAGAAACCAAGAGACAGGCTGAGATGATTTTTTTCCTAATGTCTCAGCGGTTCAGATGGTGGGTGGCACAAGGCTGTCCTGGCCCTAGCAGGAAGGACTCTTCTCTCCCTGCTGTCAGTGTGCCTGTGCTGCCATTGAATCCCCCCTGTTAATACCTGGATCCATTTTGTCTCATCTGACGGGTGGTCAGGTTGGGTGAGATGGACACAGGGGGGTTAACACCTTGCTGTCAGCCCCTCCAGCCCCAGGCTGACCTGCTTATGTCAGGAGGCTCCTCATCTCCGCTCCAGCGTGCTGGTGGAGGCACTTCCGCAGCCCTTTGGCCCCTCTGCTTTGGGGCTGGTCCCTTCTGCAGGCGGAGGAGCCGCTCTCTGCTCCTTGCCTTCATCCCTGCGTTCACAGCCTTGCTCTGAAAGTGCTGGAGGCTGCCCAGAAGGTCCTGATTCTGAGAAAGGGTTACCTCAAGCCTGGGCTGATGCCAAACATCTCATCATCTTGCCCTTCTTTCCCAGGACCAACCCCCTTTCCTTCAGTGCCAGGAAGATGTCGTGTCATAGAGATCAGCTTTCTGTTGACACCTCGGGTTCCTCACTCCCTTCCTTTTCATGTGATGCTCATTGTTGTTCGTTTTGACTTTCCCCCACTGGAAAGAGTCCCTGGCTGTGCTGCTTCACGCTTCGCCGCAGCAGGACTTGCTAATCGCATCATCTCCCAGCGCTGGGTCCCAGAGGGCTTCTACTTTAGAGGGAAAAATACTGTTGTTGTCTAGGCACCACGGTCTGGTGAAGTTGCCTCAAACCGTTCTGTAGAACTAGAGGTACCTTAATAAATGATTATGGATTTTCCATCTTGGGGGTTTCCCTCTCCTCGGGAGCTGTTACTCAGCCACAGTATTTATCACGAGCCACTCTAAGAGCTGCGGTTTCATTTCCTCACCATGTGCATCGTAGCGAGCGGTTCTGGGACAGCTGCCGTGTTGACGGCCGGACCCAGGCGCCCAACGGGTGTGTGGGCTGGTGCGTGGCTGGAGGGTGTTGAGGTGCTCCTCTTGGTGGCCTGACACTGCGGGCATCTCCCCTGCCGCCAGGGAAAGGTAGCGTGCAGCTGCAGGCTGCCCAAAAGCACCACTGTCCCAGCTGAGCTGGATTTATCTCATCCTTACGGAGCTGCCCAAGTCAGCGGCCGCTGGAGGTGTCGGGCAGTTTGGTCGCCCATCAGGGCCCCCCAACATGCACCCGGGTGCCTGGGCTGGGAGGAGCAGAGGTTGCGTGGGTGGGACCGTAGGTGGGCGATGCGCTGCAGGGCTGAGCGAGCACCTTCATCCCCTCCAGCCCTGGTTTGTTCTTCCCCACGGACGGTGCCGAGCTGTTGCTCGGGGTCCCCGTGGCGTCCCAGCAGCAGGCGGAGGGAGGGCTGTCAGGGGCTCACCTGGGCCAAGCCGTGTTCTTGCATGTCGCTGTAGGGAGGGCAAGTCAGGCGGATCTCTTCCGGGTTATGAAGAGCAGAGCCTGTAATCCAGAAATGAAAACCAGCCTTAGATACTAAAGACAAATCTTTGTTTGGAGCCCGTGGTTCAAGGCACTGAATTCCCAGCTGTAAAAAATGTGCCGTGTTTGACTGCGGGGGGAACGCTTACGACTAGGCACAGCGGCAGGTAGGCATGGCCTGAGCGCGTCCCTCCACGTGGCGTTGGAAATCCAAGCAGAGCTACTGTGAGCACCTGCTGCAATTTCATACAGGGACCATAGTCAGAGTCACTTGGGAATTCTGAAAACGTTAACTCATGCTTTTTACTGGCTGCTGTTGCTCAAAGGATAAACTCGGCTCTGTTTGCAAAACGAGCGGTTGAACTGCTTTGCTGAACCATTTGCCAAATTTGTCCTCCAACAGTTTTTGTTTAGAAACTGCTGGGGAGGTAATGATGGCATCAGGACGTGCCACACCGGTTATAAGCTCGTTTCAGCAGAGCTGCAGCCTTTGTGGCGCGAGGTGCGGTTCGAGCTGCTGTTTTGCAGCCAAGGAGTACCTGTGGCACGGCAGGGAGCTGAATCTCGGTGTCGCGATTGGAATAGATTGATTAAAAATGACCAGCGTTTCCTTCCCCAAAGTACTAATCGCGGCTGCTTTGGTGCTCATCGGGGATCAATGGGCTGTTTAATTGCGAGTCTCTGCCTGGAGCCGCTTGACGTGTCTTCCCGTGTTCCTTGCGTGTGCGAAGGTGTCCCGTGCTGGGCTCGTGCCGGCTCTGTCGGGGTTCAGGCACAGCAGGCGGCGGGCTCCGTCCCTGCTCCTGCCATCGCCGCTGCTGGTCCTGACCCGCAGCTGTGCGTAACCGCCCAGGGGAGAATTCAGGGTAAATACCTAGAAGAGCTGAAAACCTCCTTGCGGCGCTGGGTCTGTGCTGGCGCATCGCCATCCAGATCTGCCCCTTTGTGTCTCAGTCCCACCTTTTTGTGCAGTTTGTCCTTTTGTCTCCCTGCAAGGTGTTCACCTCTGATATCTGCAGTTCCTCATGGCAAGCAGCTGCCACTGCTGGACCAGCGTTGTCCCTGGGCAGCCCCCAGCATTGACCTGCTGCATCCTGGTTCTGGAGCTGCCAGGTCGGATCCATTCCTGGGCTGGCGGCACCAGTGCCCACCCAGGGGCCACGTCCTGCCAAGGAGCTGCTTGTCCAGGTCTTCCTCCCTCCTACTGCAGCTTCATGATGGAAGTTACGGTTTCTTCCAGGTTCAGCCCTCCAGCACCTAAACTGTTCATCAAACCCCAGCCACCGAAGGAGGAGGGAGCCTGCTCGGAGCACTCGGCATCTGCAGAGAGCAGTGTCAGTGACGGATGCGTAGAGGAGCCAGCTGAAGCCCTGGGAGCAGTGGGGGATCCTGCCCAAGAGCCAGCAGATGCAGAGGACTCCCTGGAAGCAAAGGTAGATTTTCTTGTACGCTCACTGTTTTGCGTTGCCTCCCCCAGCTTGCCACCAAAAAGCCGTGCTGGTGCCAGCGTAGCGTCCCTTTTTTGCTGCCCTGCTGCCATGTGCCCTGAGAGTGGGCTGGGCAGCAGGGCCAGCAGCTGGACACGGGGCTTATGGGGAGGGACAAGTAGGGTAGTGTTGTTTGGAGAAGCCCATTCAGGTCCTCCTGACCTGTGGTGAGGTTGGGGTTTTTTGGCTGGGTTTTTTTTGCACTGTGAAAGGAGGGGTTTTACCTGCACCGTGATGTGGAGGCTTCCAGTTCCCTTCCTCTGTCAAGCCCTGCCCAGTACTGGTCTCCATGTACCACCTTCTCAGCCCCAGCTAGAGCCACCCGTTGTCACGTCTCTGCCTTCGCCCGAGCCCCGGTATTGCAGCGATGGCCACAGAGCTGCCTTTTTATAAATGGAGACTTGACAAAGTCGCTGTCTTTTCCTCTTAGTATGGGAAACAGCCTTTGGTCTGCTGACCTTCCTGGTGAGCCTCGGTGCTTTGGGGCTTGGCCTCGGTGCTAGTGGGAGCTGATGGCACCTTTTGCTTCGCGTGGGACAGAGGCTGCTCCTGGGGCAATAAAAAAGGATATAGGAGAGCACAGGAGGTTCTGAAAGTGCTGGAGTTGGTGTCAAGTTCAAGGAGGGGGGTCGCACCTGCTGACATCTAAATATCAGTGGTTTTAATGTTGTAGCTCTGCACGTGTTTTCTGAATCAGGAAAAAGGATACCTGGTAGGCATAAAGAATAGCGCGGCTGAATGTTTTCAGATAGAAGCATGAAATCATTTTTGTGCCCTGCTTTGTTGCCATGTATGCACAGATAAAGCAGGGAAATTCAAGGGGATATGGCTAGGTAGGATCCAAAATTGCTTCAAAGGATACATCTGGGTTGCAGCGTTGTCTTCTGCTTGTGTCACTGTATCAAGGCAATGTCCATGTAGCCTTCCTGGGGAGGTGGGAGACCATAAGCCTGGGAAAGATGTGGGTTAGCGTCTTTGGGAATATGCCCTTGGCAAAGCTTTGCAGGCTGGAAGATGTGGAGACAACAGAAAGAGCACTGAGATGTGAGAAGGCTCAGCCTTCCCAGTGCTTTATCTCCTTGGAGAGATGTAGCCTCTGGTTAGGCCTGAGGATGTGCTGTACATACCCTGCCCATGTCAGAGCCCCAGCGCAAAGCCCTCCTTCATGTTACCGAAGCAGCAGGTATTCTTAAACTTCAAGAGCAATCACAAAGCCCTTGCTTATAAATAGGGGTCAGAAGCCCAGGGACGAGGTTCCATTTAAAGGATGGCACCTCTGAGGTTAAACACCAGCCCTCAGCTGCTGCAAGGCAGAAAAACATCTCAGCTGCCTTTTTCAGGATGGTGTTATTCAAGAGAAATGGCGATCCTCAGCCCTCCGGCACTGACGAGTGCACAAGGGGAAAGCTAAGCACCACCTGAAATGGGACAGCTGTGCCAAGGACTTCTGAAGTCCTTATTTCCCCTTTTTGACACTTCTCGCTTGCAGCTGCATTCCTATTGTTGTCATGGAGAACCTGAGCTGTCCAGGGGTGGGGTGTTTGGTGCGTTTCTTGGGCAGGAGTGAGCAAAGCTGGGGTGGCATGAGGGTGCAACGTGCCCTCGAGGTCCCTGCCAGGACAGGGTGCTGGGAGCACCCCGCTTCCTCGTGCAAGCCGGTGGGTCCGAGCCCACCTGCCGGTGTGACACGGGCTCCACCTGCACCTCGTGTCTCATCCGCACGGGTCTTGGACCCACACTCGGCTAATGGCACAGGCGTCCCCGTACTTGGTGTGTGCCTGTGTCCCATCTTAGCTGCTCTTGGCTCGATGAGGCGGTGGAGCCTGCAGCACAGTGATCCCCCTCAGCCCAGCCAGCTGCCTCCTGTAGCCCATGGTGCTTGTTTTCCAGCTGCTGCCGTCCGCTGCTGTGGATCTGGAAAGTCGGAGGCCGGTGAGGACCCAGGAAAGGATGCGGTTTGTGGAGGTGGAGCCCCTCCCCTCGGGAGTGGAGGAGGTAAGTGGGCATCTGTCTCACTTCCCCGTTCCCAGCGTGGCAAACAGTTACGTAGCCCCTGCTGCCACTGGTGGCCCTCGGTGCTGCTCACGGAGTGGCCTCGCATCCCTCCCAGCACGTTGCGCAGCGCTGCTGAAGCAACCGGCCATGTAGGGCTGACCGAGGGTCCTGCCTGTGCAGCGCCTGTGGAGGGTGTTGTTCGTCTTGTTGCTCATCAGGTGCTCGGTAGGAAATTTTTGCAGTAGCTTTTGCAGTAGCTTTTGCGAGAGCAGTGTGTGGGTCGGAGAGAGAGTGAAAAGTGTCAGGAATCAGACGAGCTGGGCTGGAGTCCACCCCCAGCTCCAAGGGCTCTCATCTCCAAGTCTCGTGTGTTTCTGAAGGCAGTAAAAAGTGTTTTTAAAGGCAAGTTCTTCAGCTGAGAGAATGTCTTGCTGCCAGGAGACATCCCAAATTAATTTAGTGTATTAATACATTAATTAGTATGGGAGAAGATTTTTCCCAGGGTCTCTCCCACCGGTAAGTGGAATGGATGCAGAATGAGATTAGGGTGATCTCGCTTGTGATGAAGAGGCCCCTCCAGCCACATCTGTACTTTGCTCCAAGCCACGGCTGCTCTTCTGCATCAATTTCCACGCTCGACATCTCTGTCTCTCCTCCCCTGCCTCCAGGTTTTTGATGTCCTGCCACTGTACGGCGTGCTGCCGCCGGGCAAGAGCCAGCGCGTCACATTCACCTTCGTTGGCCGCACAAACATTGCTGCCCGTGTCATGGCGCTGTGCAGTGTGGAGGGAGGCCCGACCTACGAGATTGCGCTGAGTGGGGAGGCTTCGCTCATCAACTACTTCCTTGACGTGACGGAGATCGACTGCGGGCTGCAGGTACCGCACGCTTCTCTTGGTCCTTGTCTTGGAACTGTCGCCGGCGCGTTGCTGCCCACCGAGGTCTCGGGCGCTCTTCCCTTCCCAGCTACTCTGTTGGCTCTGTCGCTTGGAAGTACTGCCTTTGGGTGATACATTCTGCATCAGAGTTGTTTTTTAATGGCCATCTCTACCCCCCCATATTTGGGATTTCCTCCTCTTCAAGGTAACGAGCGCTGCCTCCCGGGACAGGCAGGGACCCCGTGGTGATCTCCAAAGGGACACGTCCCCAGGACCCTCATCCGCCCATCCGTTCCTAAAGCCTGAGGTCCAAGGAGATGCTTTCTTTTAATGCTCTTGATTAATCAACAAAATAAACCAGGGAGGAAGTTAACTTGGGCTTCCAGTCACTGCATCTGGCGAGAATGTCCCAGAACAATTGGCACTCCTTTTCAGTTAAAATCCCCACAGACCCTTCCAGCTGTTGGCCCTGTTTGGCTGTTGCCCTGTCTGTCTCTACTTTTTGCAGGCAAAACAGAAGCAATACTTGTATGCAGGTGCCTCTTGTTCTGAAATGCCTCGATGCCTCCTCTTTTGTTTCAGCTGGCTGTTAGGTGACACCTTAAAGAGCAGGGGGCTTGTATCCCCTGGTTTATTTATTACTGCACCTCTACGTGCTGCCGTCGATAGTGTTCCTGCGTAGGGCTAAGAGGTACCCTGTGGCTGGGGGTTGCCCAGGTTAACCCAGGACACCGCAGTGCCTGTACCTCCTCTGCGCTCCCTGCTTCTGCGCTGTGTTCATGTGCTTTCAAGCCAGGGAAAAGAGAAGGAGACTCCCAGCAGCAGACCTGCGTCTGTAACTTCCCGCTCCTCTGTCTTCTCTCCAGCTGTTTAACAAAGTCAGGGAAGCGGAAGTCACCCTGCAGAACAGAGGGAAGATGGGATTCACCTACGTGGTGCTCGGCTCCAGCGCAGCCGCTGCGGACAGCCCTCCGCTCGGCGTGCCCCTGGCCGTGCCCAGCACGGTGAGTAGCACGAGTGATTCACCCTGGCCAGGCTGCCCAGGAGAGGGTTGTAGGGAAAAAAGGTGGTGGGGTGGGTGGAAAAAAAGAAAAGGAAGACAGAGCCACAAAACCAGCACGGAGAGCCAGGGCTGTAAGCAGCTGCTGCTGCGTGGCAGAGAAGGTCGAGCAAGCGCGGTCCTACTAGAGCCCCTTCATGGCCTTTGCTGGCGGGTGGCTCTGGCATCCTGCAGCAGCCGCCGGCGGGAGGCACGAGGGCTTCGGTAGCTCTTTGGACCCCGAGTGCTGAGCTCTGTGGTTGTGCCGACACTGGAGCCAGATGGTGCAGGCTCTTGTGAGGGTCACCTTCCCCAGGTTGTGTGGTCAAGCAGGGCGTACTCCCTGTCCCTGCCTGTAAGAAACCCCACCTGCCCCCTGCCAGCACTAAGCAGGACTGAAATACTGTCTTGCCTGGGCATGAAGCTGCTTTGCCAGAAATTTTAGCAGCCCCTGTATTGGTCCCTCCTCCAGCTTTGCTGCTTTGCAGCAGTTTTGTGGGGCAGCGAGGGGGTCAGGGAGGATCGGGGCTGGAACAGCCAGGAGAGGAGTTTGCAGCATCCCGGCGCCCCAGCTTCTTAGTCCCGCGTGGATGTCTTTGAGCTGAAGCAGCGTTCTTACCTTTGTCTCTTTTTGCAAGGGGAAGAGGAAGCCAAATGGCTTTCACATTGTTTTCGTGCCCGTCTCCTACAAGGGATGACACACTGATGCCCTCTTCCCGCGGGCTTCCGAAGACGCAGCTCTGCTTGGACCCGTGCAGCCAGCTGCTGCAGCAGCAGCGTGGGTGCTGGCAGCTTGGCAGGGCTCACCTTTGCTGCAGCTGCGCTGTGCGCTGGAGTACGGGCTCAGGGGACCAAGTGGCAGGAGCTGTCCCACTCAGCGGCTTCCCCTGCAGCGTGAAGGGGAGCCGAGGGTCCAGCCCAGCGTGCAGAGGGCGAGCCAAAGGCGTCTGCGTCTGTGCCCGGTCACCCAGAGCCATGCTGCTGTCTGCTTCCATTTGCTCTCGATGTGGCTGGCGTGAGCCCAGCCTGAGGCTTGGAGAGCCTTTCTGGAAGCCCCGAGAGGAGATGTCCTTCCCAGCAACACCTTCTTCCCTAGAATTTGTCCTAGTCTGCTCCTGCATTTCCAGAGATGTATGTTTGCAGGTTGCTGTGAGTCTGGATGGGCTCACGCACCCCTGGTGTAACCACGCAGGCAGGAGATGTTTGGTTGGGATGATGAATGAGTCAGGCCCTTCAGCAGCAGCCTGGGAACCACTGACGTGCAGTGTGAGGAGCTGCTGGCCCTGCTGAGGGCATGGGCTTTAGCTCGTCTTCCACAGCAGCTGGTAAAAGAGCTTTTCTTTATTCAGTCTGGCTCTTGCTAGCAGAGGGTAAGCGCTGTGAGCAGCAGAGCTGCGCTCCTGCTGAGCAAAGGGCGGTCTGTGCTGTGGGAATGCAGCCTTGCGAGCCCTCTGAAGGACGTACTGCACCCTGGTGTAGGAGACTCGAGCTTTTAGGATACGAGAAAGCCAGAAGGCCATGTTGTCTGACGTTTTCTTCCATAGGAGAAGCTGTTTTCTCTTCTCAGTGTGTCTGTCGCCTGAGCCGTCCCCCCACCAAACGCTCTTTGGTGCATTCCCTCTCTTGTCTCCCGTGCCCTGCAGGGTTACATTGGACCTGGCAAGGAGCAAGTGCTCAAAGTCTGTTACCTGCCAGGAGTGCCTGGAGTCTTCTGCAGGGCTTTGCAGATTCAAGTGGGTCACCTGGAACCAGCAAGCATCACCCTGAGAGGAGAAGGGACCCTTCCCAGGATCTGCTTGGACCTGCCCAGGAACATCAGCGGTGAGCACTGCCTCTCTGCTCCGCAGGAAGGTCCCCTGGCTTTTTCCCCATGTCATATGCCCACAGGGCAGCTCACCCCCACCCCCACTGAGCCTGGAGGTTTCAGGGCTGTCAGAGCAACACTCAACCCTCGGGTTGCTTCCTGAGTCTCTAGTAGGTGAGTCCATGTGGGCTTTGCCCCAGGAACCACCCTGCAGAGCTTGCCAGCATATCTGTCGGAGGCCTGGGAAGGTGGCGGCTGGGCAGAAAAGCTTGGGGAAGCTGTAACGCGGGCTGGCAGGGATGTTGGCAGGGTTGGATTTGCCATGGCGTTGCAGGGGATGGGATGCTCCTC
This sequence comes from Falco peregrinus, assembly GCF_023634155.1. Taxonomy (NCBI): domain Eukaryota; kingdom Metazoa; phylum Chordata; class Aves; order Falconiformes; family Falconidae; genus Falco; species Falco peregrinus. The sequence goes on from NW_026599603.1 coordinate 1,331,901, forward strand.
TGTAGAGGGGAAGGTGGGTGGTAGTGAACGTCAGGATTCAGAGAGGAGCAGCAGCATCCACTTCCCATAGATTGCTCAAGGAGTTTGTTTCTGGGAGAGGCCAGCATCAGGGGAGTGGGGCTTCCCAGCTTAAGTGGGATTGGCACGGCGTCCACGCTTCTATTTGTGGATCTCTTCTTCCTCCAGGAAATGCAAAATATGAGAAGGTCCTCAAAGAGGCCAAAGAAAAGATGGCAAAGGACAGCCAGCGAGCTGAAGCAGTTGCTTTGGGGGAGGCGGCGGCCGCGGAGCCACCCAGGGACGATGCGGACACCGCGGTGAGAAGCCCCATTTGGCATGTGCCACCCTGCCCCTGTGTCACTCGAGCCCTGGGCACCCCGCAGCAGGCTTCCTGGGGCCCTGCTGGCACTTGGGACCTCCCTGCCCGCACCTGGCCACGACCATGTGTCAGCTCAGCGTTGCCCCAGGGGCTGCCCAGCTCTGGCTGTTGTCCCTCCAGCAGATGCACCAGCTCCCCGACTGCCTCAGGGAGAGCTCCTGAAGGCCGTGCTCAAGTGACTGAGTTCCTGGCACTTTGAAGGAGCTGCGGGTCGTGGCTGAGGGGTTTGTTGCTCACGACCCAGCTTACCAGCAGCAGCCTGACTGCGCCCTGGGGCTGTGCTGTCAGCGGTCATCTCCAAGAGGCGTCAGCTTTCTCGTGGTTCCCTTTCCAAGAGAGCTGCTGTCCAAGCTGCTCTGGCACTGGTTGGGGGGCAGGCAAATACTCGGAGCTCTGGAAGGTTCCTGGCTTGTCTGGCTGGCTGTCTGGCCAGATCAGCTTTTGTGACAGTGACTGGGCAGGCGAAGGTGCTGGAGTTTGTTTCCCTTGAGATCAGGTCTTGACTAAGGGAGCAGGAGGTGTCACAGACGCTGAGCAGCGAGGCAGAGGGACTCCATCGCCCCTCTCAACAAGATCAGGGTGGGATCCTCTCTCAGAGACAAGCCTGTGCCTTGGGCAGGACCTTTGCTAACCAGCCGCTCTCTTTCCTTTCCTCAGTGGGACACGCAGCTGCAGCTGCAGATGGAGCAGTTGCTGATAGAGGAACATGCCCTGGAGCAGCAGAAAGCTCTCAGCTCCGGTCCCCCAGAGGAAGCGGCCTTTGACCAGCGTGCTCGTCGGAGGCTTCTCAAGTTAGTAGAGACTCCAGGTGCCCCGAGGGTGACACCCAGCAGTGCACCCCTGCTCCCGAGAGCTCCTGGTGTCTGCAGAGCTGGCCGTAGCTGGGCACTGCAGAAAGGGTCTGACCCTGGTAGCTCTGACGTGCTCCCTGTGAGCAGCCGAGTGTCCTCACTTCATAGTGCCACCCTGGGGTGCTCAGCTCCCCACAGATGCTGGGTTCTGCTCTTAGTGCTGAGGGGGTGCAGTGCAGACCATCCAGCCCCTCCAGACAGCACAGACACCGTCCCTGCTGACCAGCTCTGAAAGAGGCAGCTCAAAGCTGGCATCTTTGTTCCAACTGACAGGCCACGCTAAGCAAAGCCAGCAGGGAATCGCACGGGCTGAGAAACCCTAAAGCAGGGGGTGTAGATGCTGGTGGGACCGTAGGGCTTGCCTGGGTGCCTTGGTCCTTCCCTCTGCTCCTTCCTGATGAGGCAGGGGCACGGTAGGCTCCAGTTCAGGAAGAAAATGCTCTGCAAAACAGACCACTTATGCGCTTTCCCGAGTGGGATTGCTCTGGAGAAGGAGCTGCCCTTGAACGCTGTAGGTGTCGATTCCTGCCTTTCCCGGGGCTGCTCTGGGGACAGACCTGGCTGCAGAGCAGGGAAGATTGCCTGTGCAGGCAAATCTCATTGCAAGGTCCTGAAGCGATTTCAGGCTTGGGCTGTACACCAGGTTAGCAGTTCCACTGAGGCCAGTGGAGGTCTGGTGGACTTAGCCACAGTGGCTCTTTGTAGCCGAGGAGCTGCGACCAGTTAAACACAATTTTATGTTGAGGTCCCGTTGGTAGCTGATAAAACCTAGGACCTGCACCCTCCGTGACTTACCAAAGTGTTACTACCAGGTGGTCAGGCCTTGGCTTTCACAGGCTTGAGCTGGGTTTTTACAGCAGCAAATACCCACTTTATTTGTGTCTTCTGTCCACCTGGAAATGTAGCCGGGCTGTGGTTTAAGGAATGTCTCTATTCCTTTCAGAGTTCAGCTGCCTGAGTACATCCTGGACTTTGGCTGTGTCATTCCTGGTACCGTCCGCACACACCTTGTGAAGATCACCAACCCCGGGCGGTTGCCTGTGTCCTTCCTCGCCGATAGACGTGTCTTTTGTGGCACAGGTAACCAGTGCTGGAGGGACTTCCCGTGGGCTTGACAGATGAGCTTAAGTCACTGGGTGTGTGGGGGGGTTGAGTGCCTGTTTGTACAGCTTTTTTCTTCCTGACTGCCCCCTGCTCGGTGCTTTAGAGCCTGGATTTTCCTGGCCAGCAGTGCCCAGAGACCTGGTCTGCCTGGGACTGCCCTGACACCTCATTTCAGGGACTAGGTGGGCTGATCACCTTGGTCACCTCTCATCATCTTCTGCTCTTGGCTACCATGAGTGACAGCCGAGGTTTTGTGCTCTCTGTGGGCTCGTGTTGCAAACGGACGGGACCCTTTGTGGTTTGGAAGTGCTTTGTTTAGACTTCATGATGTCATAGCCCTTCAGTTGAGCCTTTATTGAGACAAGAGCCTGTGAGATCCTCTGGTGTATCAAAACAGGCTTCCACGACAGGCCCTGAGGCAAGGCTGTGTCCCATCAAACGGTGACTTGCTGTGTCTGGGGGGTGGTCAGGTGTCTTCTCTAAGTTGTTGTCCAGGGAACACCGCAGCATGGGGGAACCTTCGTTGGAAATTCTCCTTTGGGGAGGTCTGTGCCTCCTTCCCTGAGATGCCCAAGGAAGGAATTGCTGAAGCTCAGCTGATGGGTTTCATTTTTACCATGTGGACCTTGGATTCTGGCTGCAAAAACGCTTTCTCCTTGGGCGGTGACAAGGGAGAAAGAGCAGCAGGCTTCTCCGGGGATACAAGGGGGTCTTTCGCAGAGCTGCCAGCCAGGACACCCGCGTGGCCTTAACGTGCTTGTGACACACAAGCGGCATGAGATGTATCTCAGCTGCTTTATTTTCATCTGTTCAAGGTTTCAGCGTGGATCTGGACCATGTGAAGTGCCTGCCCTGCTGCAGGACTAAGACATTCAGAGTGCGCTTTGACCCACAAAGCGCCAACCTGCCACTGGGAGAGGTGGACGTGCTCCTGCCCATCAAGGTACCACCTTTTGGGGCAGGCAGCAGGCTGGACACAGCCGCAGATGTCACCTGGTCTCTCAGCTGGATGTTCTGTCCTTCACTAGGTAGCAGGTGGCCCCACGTTCCATGTCCGCCTCCGTGCCGACGTGACTGTGCCGTCCCTCTGCCTCTCCAGGGACAGGCTGGAGTTCTCCGCTGTCCAGTGTGGGCAGTGCCGGGAAGAAACTGTCCAGCTCCACAATCAGCTCCAGGTCCCCTGTCAATGGTTCGTCACCGTGCACGAGCCTGTTAAGGTAAAGCACAGACAACGTGTGACACGTAACTTCTTGTTGGGTTTTCTTTGCCTCTCTTGCCCTTTCTGCCCCCGTGGCTGCCTGGGCGCTTGGGCTACAGCTGGGCTGAGGAAGCTTCTGAGGGTACGGAGCAAGGCTGCTTCGCCTGGACCTGTTCGTTAGCTGATGCTTCACTTCTCTGCCATCTTCACCCATTCCTCCTCCTCTGAGGACAGTGCCTCCCCATCTGCCTGCCCTGCCTACACATCTTTGCTCCCATTTATGGTGCCACCAGGTTATGGTGGCCACGTCTGGTTTGGACGTGGGTGCTCTCCGCACCGTAACAGTATCTCAGAGCACGGCAGGAACCAAGAGTCTGTCCCCACAAAGGCCACCTCACACGCCTGGTTTCTGTGCCCAGGTGGACAAATGCTTGTCAGCGAGCATGCGTCGGAAGCTGCTGCAGGAGTTGGAAGCCAAGCCCCGTGTCTTTGAGGCACTGCCCTCGGCCGGAACCCTCGCTCCCGGACAGCGATGCAACATGCGAGTCAGGTTTTCACCCGTGGAAGAGGTGAGATTGGCAGGTGTCACCCCGCGGAGGTCTGGCAGGGCAGTGTGGAAATGAGAGCCCAGCGCAGGGGATGAGGTCTGGCCTCCGCATGGAGCTTTCTGCCAGCCCCGTACCCACTGTGCCCCAGTTTCCCCTGTAGCGCGCACTTCTGAGAAGCGCTTTGGAATCCCCACGGGGAGTTGCACAGGGAGCATCCAGGCTCGGCGGTGTGGCTCCCTCTCGGCACGTGGAGGAGATCCACCTGTTTCCCCTCATCTTCCACCTGGTGTGGGCATATCTGCAGGCTGCAACGCCCCGGCGCAGAGCAGCTGGCATGCTCGCAGGGGACAACCCTGGAAGGGCCAACCTGGGCTAATCCTGCTGCCGGTACCAGCAGACAAAACAGCCGCCAGACACCTTCCTGGGCACGGCGGGACTGTCACCTGTAGCGGTACGCTGCCAGCAGTCCCTGTGGCTCTGGCCCAACCTGCCTGCGTGTTCCCACGCGGTCTGGGAGTCAGCTTAAGCGATGGAGCATTCCCAAAGGCAGTTTGCATGTGGCCACAGTGACTTGGAAGCTGGCAGTGTGTGACAGCATGGACACAAGTGCTTCCATGCCTGGGAACAGTCCCAGGGACGGTAGAATTGCTAGTAGGGATGCAACCAGCTTGTGTTGGGCTTTGGCCAGAGCCAAACGCTGAGCAGAGAAGATGACCCTTATTTCTAGCCAGCGGGAGCTCATCTGCCTCTTGCGTGGCTGGTGTTTGCCTGATGCAGCAGTGCCACAGCTGTGTCTGGGCAGCGTAACCCCGAGGACCTTTCTCACGAGCACTGCGCTCCCTCGTGACTGGGTGAAAACGTGTGACAGACTGTTTCAGATCTGACACCAAACAGCCAGTTACACCTCACCCAGGATCCATCCCAGTTACCCGGAGCCAGCATGCAGGTGCTGCAGCCTCTGCTATAATTAAATACCTGTTTTCCATTCACCTTAGAGGTACTGATGACACCGCTGACCTTGGGGCAAGGGTTGAATTCCAGGCCCTTGTCACCTGGGACTTAGTGCAGGACCTTTCTGTGCTTCTCTCTTTTCAGAAGTCCTACAGAAGGAGGCTGAAGATTAACATTTGCCAGAGCAGCCAGCACCTCCAGCTGCAGGTCTCGGGACAAGGTCTGGAGCCGCAGCTGGAGTTCAGCCCCCCAGTGCTTGAGCTGGGACCGGTGCTGCCATACAGCCGTGGGGCGGAGGGGACAGTGGTGGTGAAGAACCCGTGCGAGTTTCCCATCGAGTTTTACTCGCTGGAGTTTGACCAGCAGTACCTTGAGGAGGAGCAGGTGAGCGGGAAGGTCTGGTCCCCGTGTGCGTGCTGCCGTAGCTTCACAGCGCTGTGGTGGCATTCCCGGGCTTGCGCCAGGGAGATGGAGGCAGTCCCCAGGGCACAGCCTGGCGGCACTTGAGGGGCAGCCAGCTCTGCTGGCAGGCGGAGGGGGGTGCTTGGGTAGTCCGTGTTGGGAGGAAGGCATGAGGGAGAAGACTGGTTGGCTGGGCAGTGTGTTCGTGTGGTCAAGAAACCCCTCCTGTACGTGGTTTCTGTTCCCTCCGCGCACAGGTCCTGCACATGCTGAAGGACTACGACAGCCGCAACACCTTGTTGCTGCCTCTGCGTGGCCCGGGTGAGAAGCTGCCCCCAGAGGTGCTGGAGTACTCTCAGGACCAGAAGAGGCTGCAGGATGATCAAGCAAAGCCCAAGACCGGGGACCCAGCGGACCAGGACAAGGGTGAGGGTTTGGCATGGTCTGTCCTGAGTGTGGACACAGCAGGGAGTCCAGGCTGCGTACCCTGAGTTCTCCATGACCTCATTCTCCACGGAAAGCCCGTGCTTTTAGCAGCCGCCTGTTCCCCAGCTTGGTGGAGGAATTGCCAGGTGAAAACCTGTGGCTTGTGAGACGCATCCTCTCGCAGCCCTGAGTGCAGCTAAAGCAAGCTCATATCTTACTGCCACACACTGGGGAAATCATCAGGGTGTCCCCTTGTGTCCCTCAGCCGCAAAGAGCAGGCTCAGATGAGTTCTTCAGCCTGTAGGACCAAGTCTAATATAACGAGCTGGTTTAGATTTGTTCCGTCGCGGCAACACAAGCACAAGCTCAGAATACCCCTGGACAGGCTCCTCGGTGCCTTGGGAGTCTCCCTCCTTAGGAGATTTTTGCTTTTGCTTGTGGCCCTGCAAAGTGGGAATGGCCAAGAGCAGGTTGCCATTCCTTCCCCACGTCCTTCCTCCTCGGCCAGCTCTGAAGGTGCCTGGCACCTGTCAGATGGGGGCAGAAAGCACTCCGCTGGGGTTGTTTGCAGCACCTCACCCCGTAGCTCGGTCGTTCCCCCCTCCCTTTTCGATGAAAGCCAGTCCAGCAGGGTGAATTCAGAATCCGAATGTGGGGAAGAGGAGGAGGAAGGTGTTAAGGAAAGACGCGGGACGGCTGGTAACCCGAAGCTCTTCACCTATTTTGTCCATTGTAGCAAAAGAGCCCCAGCGGTGGACTTCAGTGCCACCTCCATTGCTTCACTGCAGCCTGGTGCCATCTCCCTCGGGACTGTTCCCAATGCCCAGTTGCACCTGTCACCCCCCTTAGGCACCAGGACCCGGGACCAAACTCCCATGAGGACCGTGGGGAGGGTTCATGGAAGATGTGGCCCGGGCCTCTTGGGTGTTGCCAGATGCTCTTTCCTCCTCCTGCCACCCCACTTACTGTGCTCTGAACAGGCCCCTTCACCAGCAGCTGGATCTGCGCGAGCCTCGAGGACAGGCACGATGAGATCTGGGCTGTGACATTGGTTTCAGCAGTCTCCTCTCGCAGGATCTGAGGGGATGGGGAGGGCGATCAGGGTCACAGGGAGGCAGGAGGCTGACTTTTCTACCTGGTTCTACACAGCAGAGCACCAGCAGAGCACCAGCAGCAGCAAGGAGGCTGCGGGAGAGCTGGCCGACAGCCCTGTCCATAGGGCCATCGCCCGCCACCTGGGCATCGATATCCCTGCAGAAGGGCGCACAGGCGGAAACCGCAGAGGGATCGTCATCATCGTCCATGGGGCACCTCGGACAGGTACGTGAGCTGTTGGCTGCAAGGAGAGCGGGAAGCAGGAGAGACTTATCCTGGTGGGCCGTGGTGCTTGGTCGGCCAGTTGAAGCGAAGCGAGGCAAGCCACAGCTCTGCTGGTCCGTGAAACAGTCCCAGGCCTTTGCCTAGCTGGTGCCAGTGGTGTGGCTCATCTTGTGTCCGTATAGCTAGGCTCTTGTCCCCCCAGACGGGGTGGCCACGTCCCTCTTGCTGCATGGGACCACACTGCCTAGTGCCCGTGTTTCCTCATGGGAGCAGCCCCTAGCCCGTGCTGACCCCCAGACTGTGCCCAGCTGGCACCCACCAGCACAGGGTAGCGAACGGTGGTGGTGGGACAGGGCTCGAAACAATGTCCTGGCCCAGGGCTGAGGTCACACCACAAGGGACAGAGTCCTGGGCTGAACCGGAGGTGGAGGCGATCCACCTGCCTCTGGAGTTCAGCGCTTCTGACCGTGCTGAAGCTGCCTCCCTCGTGGTGTCCCCTAAAGGGACATGTGCTTTCTGACTGTCCTTGAAACCTGCAAAGCCTCTGGGGGGGCTTTCCAGAGCCTGTCCCTGAGAATGCTTCACCTGCAAATGTCACCAAGCCGCCTTCCTCTCTCTCTCAAGGAAAGACAGCGGCAGCGGTCGCCCTGTCCAAATATTACGGCGCTGCCTGCTTGTCCATCGACGCCGTGGTGACAGAAGCCATCTCTGACGGGAGCAGCGCGGCAGGGCTCCGTGCCCGGGAGCTGTGCGTCAGGGCTGCCGCTGAGCAGAGCCACAAGGAGACAGAGGATGAGGGTAAGGAGGAACACTGGGCGCGGAGCGGCGCTTTGGAAACCCACCACGGCCACCTGCTTCTGCTTGCTCCAGAGGAGTTTGGCAGCCCTTGGGTCTCTTGGGGAGCACGGGTGCAAGCGTGTAGAAATGCAGAGCCATTTCATAACACAGCTCGGGTGATTAAGCAGCTCTGTTTTGAGGGGTCAGACAAAGGCATTTTTACTGCCTCTGGGCTTCTTGACACACGTCCCTTTTTCTGGGAGTGGTGAAGCACACCCGTACCTTTCTCAGAGCTTTATAAAAACATTTTCTCAGAGCTGAATCCAGCTTGCTCCCTGTGGCCATCAGGCAGAACTGCTGCCCACTTGAACAAGGAATAACCCTCTGAAGTGGCTCATTAAGCTCTAGGTGACTGACTGTGAGTGTAGCTTCACAGACATGAGAGGAAGGGAAGAATAGCCTCCTGGAGGAATTTTGGATGAGACTCACTGCAGATGAGCTCTTTTTCTCTGGAAATGTATTTTTTTTCCCCCTATACTGACACTGCCAGGTTGCGGAGCTGGCGCGTGCTGTGCTGTGCTCCATGTGAGACTGGAGACTTTGGGGAAACTTTCTTGGGCAGTTGTTGCCCTGAGCTCTGCAGGGTGAGGCCAGACGCTGGCCTTGGCGGGGGACGTTTTACATTGCTCAGCTTTGAACCTGGGTGGTTGGGAGCTGGTGGAAGGGAAAAGGCTCTGGGTGCCGGGTGGGGTTATCCCAGGCAGAGGGTTTAGCTTCCGTGGAGATGGGTGATGCCGCTGGGGCAGGGCTGCCCGTTACAGTCTCCACGGGAGAAGGCAGGATGGGTGCAAGGTAGGAAAATGATGGTGCTGGGGGACGAATCTTTGGCTTGATCCATAGGGGAGCTGCTGTGCAAAGTGTCACCTGTGTGCATGTTTATTAAGGAGGGACACGGGGCTGTGCACGACAAACTCTCTGGCTTTTCCGTCCTCTCTCAGCTTTATCGTGCTAGTAAGGGAAGCAGGGCAGGAGCTGCTTCTGGAGAGCAGCGCTGCTAGTGCCCAGCAGGCTGGGGGACAAGTGCTGTGTCCCTGCCAGGGGTGGAAGGTGCCCGCTTGCTCCCCGCAGCACCCATCGCCAGCCCCGCTGAGCCATCTGTCCCCTCTGCAGGTCACAATGCAGATGTCTCTCTCAGCGTGCAGTGCCACGCCAAGGCCGGGCACAGCTCAGTGCTGCGCCAGTCCAGCTCTGGGGAGGACGGCAGCCTGCAGTCCCCGAGTTCCCAAAGGCCGGTGAGCACTGCAGCAAGCAAGAGGAAGGCGGATGGCCGTGCATCCCAATCCCGGGAACAGCATCGAAGGGATTCGACAAGCTGCCAGGTGAAGCGTGATCTGCGCTGGTTAATGCCTGGGTCCTTTCTGTTGCCTCTGAGAAGCGAAGGGGCTGCTTAGAGTGGGGGCTGGTGTGTGGGTGTGTGGTGCAGAGCGCCAGCTGGGCATGCTTGGGGTGGGAACAAACCCCTGTGCTCTGGCAGAAATCTCGACTGGGCCTCAACAGTTTGTTGGCAAAGTGCAGTCCTGGCTAATGTGGCCGCAGGCAGTGGGCAAAGCTGCGGGATGCTGCGCTGGGGGCTTGCAAGCCACGGGATGTGTCCTCCAGGGTTGTCCCCTGGAGCTGCTGGCCTGCAGGGTTGGTTCGAGCCTCCCGCTAGTGGAAAACCCTGGCTGCAAGCCCAGCAGTTGGAACTGTTCAGGGGTTACCCAAGTGGTTTACTTTTCTTGTGGCGTTCAACATTGCAGGGCTCCTCCATTTCTCATCTCCACCCTCCCCTTCCCTGCGTCCCTGCGCGGCGACGGCTGAGCATCGGTGGCAGCACAGAGGGAGGGCTGGGCTGTCTGAGCTGCGTGCTGCCCGAGGACTTGCTGGTGGCCATCCTCTCCGAAAGGCTCCAGGTACGTGGGTGGGGTGGGGGCAGATGCTGCGTTCCTGCTCCAGAGAGACAGGCAGCGAGGCAGTTTGGAGAGGAGGTCTGTATCTGCTCTCAGAGGAGCCCCGAGCTGCACGCAGGGATCCTTGGGGGAAGCTGCAGATGCCCCAAGGTGGCAGAACGTGGGGAAAGATCAGAGCTCGTCTGGGCTGATGCGCTGGACACAACGATGGCTGGTGTCCTTTGACATCTGCTGACAGTGGACATTTACTGACTGGCTGAGAGCCCCGTGTGTGCCACAGCTGACTAGAAAAGCTGTTCCTTTTCAACTTTATTCGCAGCTGAGTGACTGCTACCAGGGCGTGGTGTTTGATGGCCTGGAAACCCTCTTTGCGCACAACATGGCATCTGCTCTCCTCTGCCTGCTCAAAGCTGTTGGAAATCGGCCTCACATCTACGTCGTGAACCTGTTCCAGGATTATGTGTCCTTTAAAGCCAGGGAGACAGCTGCAAAAGAGCAGGAAGGTGAGACTTTTCATCTCCGCACCTCTCAAATCTTCCCTGTCAAGCACTCAGCCTTATCTGTGTGTATCTGGGTTACCAGCAGAGCTTGTAAGAAGTGGTCTTATTAATCCTTCCACCTTCTGCCTGGGTGTAGCCAGCGCTCAGCTCACAGTCGCTTAAAATGCAGCAGAGCAGAGCTGAGGCTGGGAAGACTTCCCTTGGTCTCTACCGTGAAAGCCTGGGCACAAGTGCCAGCTGTTGTGGCTCAGTACCGAAGCAGCAGCAGCAGCTGCCTGCCACGCTGGTGCGCAGGAGCCAGGCAAGGCGCGGGAACTCGCCGTGAACTGTTGACAGTTCAGGGGCTGATCTGAATTTTGGAGCAGGGCTGTGAGCTCCCCAGCATCTCCTGGCAGGATGATCGGCTGGCTCGGGACACAGCTGTGAATCCTGGCAGCTCACCCCCAACAGCAAGCTCTGCTAATGGTTTCTCCTCTGGCCTTGGCTGAAGGACGGGAGCAGGAAGAAGCTGCCCGCAGGGAGAGAGAACGTCTCTGGGAGATGGACGAGGATGAGTATGATGCCCTCAGTGCGGAGCAGAAAATTCAGCTTCATAACAAGATACGCCAAGTCCAGCGCGAGAGGAGGCAGAGGTCTGTGCGCCTGTAACTCCCCAGGAGGGTGCCCCTGCAGGGTTTTCCTGCTCCGGAGACCTCGGTTGAGCTCAGAGGGGTCACGGGGCGAAGGCCCGAAAGTGTCTGTTCCAAGAGGGCAGTTCCACCCCCCAGGTTCCCAGCAGAGGAAGGCCCTTCCTCCCGGGAGAGAACATCTTCTCTCCAGCTGAGCGGAGAGCCCGCGGGTTTAGACGGTGGCTGCCGGGACCTGGGCTCTGGGCTTGCCTGACCGCTGCTCTTAGAAGTGTCTCTAAGTTAATTACGTTGGTTCTCATCTTCACCCCCCTTCTTCCCCACACCAGAGGGGTTGTGGTGTGGCTTGGTGTGAGGCGCAGCTGTGCTGGCTTGGTTTAGATGCCAGTCCTGCCGTAGGGGAAGTCCTTGCTGATCTCCTAGGTTTTTCCTTCCTGAGCGACACTGGCCATAGAAGCCGGTGGCTCTTGGGCTCACCCTCAGCTGCAGCAGCAGGTCAGCCTGGGAGAAGCTCTGATCCAGCAAAGCAGCCCAGGAGGGGAGGCCGCAGGGGTTGAGGAGGATGCACAGGCTAAGTCTGAAACTGGGAGGGGGACCTGTTTAAAGCGAGCGTGTGTTTCCGCACTTCATTCAGCCCAGGCTGACCTTACGAAGCAAGGCTGAGGTTTGGCTGGCCCTGGAGGTCCCCTCCCACCTCTCCTCACATGGGATATTCCCAGCCTCCCCAGGCTGAGGGAGGTCCACAGAGATGGCCTAACGGTTCTGCCTGGCCTCAGGGTCAGGGAACGAAGTGCAGGACCAGCTGGGATGGCGGCAAGCCCAGGCTTCTGGTGGTGACTCTCGGGCATGTTTTCTGTTTGGCTTGCTGAAGGGAGATGGAGCAGCTAGCTCGAGAGCTGGAGGAAAAGCGTCGGCAGGAGCTGGAACGCTTGAAGGAGGAAGAGCTGAAGAATTCTGAGCAGGGGAAGAGAAAGACTGGAAAAGGCCAAGAGAATGCTTTGAGGAGGAAAAGCTGGCCTGGTGTCAAGCAGGTGCGTGGTTGTTTACAGAGATGACTGAAAGCCCTGGGGACCTTCCTACGGAGCTGCGCCGTGCCCCAGGGAGCCCCACGCAGTGCTGGGGACGAGCACCTGTCAGGAGCAACATGTGGGGCTGTGCTGGGAAACAACCACCGGGGTGTCTTCCCATGGGTTTGCTGCTAGAGCTGCTCTACTAAGATCATGCCGCCTTTGAGTCCCGGCTTCATGTAACTCCACATACTGACTACTGAAGCCCTAGGGAGTTTTAGTCCAGCGTTTCTTCCCACTCTGCCTGTGACTTACACCTGTGAGCCATGATCTGTCTGGGATGTGGGGTCTTTTCCTACATGTCTGGCAGGAGATGCCCCCAGGCCTTAGGTATTCATTAGCAGGCAGACTTTGCAAAGGATCAGCCAGCCACAGGGATGCTCAGCGCACCAGAAATGAACCCAGAGGACTGCACGGGAGTAAGGAGGTGTCTTAAGTTCTCTGCTTGGGTTGGGAACCTGTTCTGTTCCTCAGCTGGTTTGCAGGACTCCTCATCAGTCTGACACTGAAGAGTTTGGTTTGTTGAGCTAAACTGGATACCAGCTATGTTCTGAACTGGGATCTGTAGGGTGCCTAGCACAGGTCTCGAGCGAGGTTTGGGGTGCTATTGTAAAGATCATTGCTGCCCTACAGCACCTGAGTCAGTGCTTTGAAATGCTCACTGCTTTTTTTGCTCTTCCTGCCCAGGGCATGAACAGTCCCACCAGCAACACCAACACATCCAACAGCCGGAGGTCGGAGGTCGCCAAGGGGGTGGTCAAGACACGATCTGTAAGGAAGCACCCGGGCTCTGTTGCACGTTGCACAAAGGAAGATGAGCAAAAGCAGAGCAAGGTCACCCTGATGGATGCCCACCTGGCAGCGGCTGCACACCCCACAGACCTGGAAGAGGGGGAAACCAAAAATGAGGCCCAGAGTGACAGCGAGAACTTAGCCCTGAGGTTTAATATCTACGAGATGTCGCAGAAGGATGTTGCGCATATTTTGTCATCCTGGGACAGGGTTCAGGGTATCCTGCTGTTCCCCCTGAACCACGAGGACGCACGGCACCCAGCAGAAGAGCAGCCCCAGCACACATCCAGCCCCAGGAGCCGGAGGGACAGAGAGAAGGAGCATCAGGGGAGGCTGGAGAAAGAGCATCTGGCAGAAATGAAGGCTCTTGAGGATGCCAGAATACCTCAGCTGGAAGGGGAAGGTGCAAAAGGGTCAGCCAGAGGCCAGGGTGTCGGGGTGCCCTGCTTGGACATCCAGGTGCTGGGCTCAGAAGATGTGACTAGGAAGATCCTGGTGAGCAGCGAGCTGCCAGCGGCAGAGCAGGTAAAGCCCTGTGAGGCTCGGAGGCTGAGCCTGCCGTGCTCCTGGGCCCCGGTGCATCGTGTCCCACCAGGTGACAATGGCACAGAGCCTTGTCCGGGCCACCGATGATGTTCCACAATGGCTCCACAGCAGCCCCATGGCTGCGGGAGGTTCTCACCATCCCTCAGGTGGGTGGGAAGCAGGAGTGCTCTCTGTACAAGCATCCCGTCTGTTGAGAGAATTTCCCAGCCTGGAAGTCATTGCAAATGGTCCCAGGGCAGGGCAGCTCAGGTTTCCTTCAGCTGAGTCACTGCAGGGAGAGGTTTCTCTCTAGGTCCCACTTGTAGGTCCTGGCACTGCTCTGGAGCCTGCCCACTCCACTGGGCATGAAGAAGCACGGTGCCCGATATAAATAAACCCCCACCACATTGCCGAAAGCTCCGTGCCTTTAAGGAGTGAGTGTGAGGATGAAGGTGACAGGAGTACAAACAGGGTTTTCTCTTACGCTTTAGGTCCTGGATAGCCTTGGACTGGGTCCCTCCGGGCTTCCCATCCCCCCTACTGCTTTCTACTCCGTGATCCACTACCCGGCAGAGCGGATGGCCCCTGCAGCAGAAGCCCTCAAGCACTTTGTCTTTGTTGTGCCAGAAGGCGCCACTGCAGAAGAAGACAAGAATGCTGCCGTAAGTCTCGTGGATGCCCCCGTTGTGCCCGAAGTGAAGGTGCCAGGGCAGGGGGGTGGGTGGGGAAGGATCACTGTGATGTCTGTAAGATGAGAATAACGGTTTAAAAAAACACCTCAAACCCTCGCCTTGCCTTGAGGTCCTGGGCAAGGAGAGTGTTGTAGGCAAAACTAGACCTGATGAGGAAGACCAAGTCCCTGGGCAGATGTGGTTGTTTATTTAGTGCTTCCCCTAATTGTTAACAAACCCACAGCTTGCTTTCCAGGAGGGGGATGTCTCAGGGCAGGTCTCACCTCTCTGTTTTCTCCCTCCCCTTGTGGCTCAGACCCCAGAGGAGCAGGTCGCCCCTGTGAGGAGCCAGTCGAGTGAGGAGAAAGCTGCGGGCAGCTGGGAGGCTGCGAGGGAGAAGCAGAGCTCCGGTCAGGGCAGGAGATGTCTCCAGGGGCTGGACAGGGAAGCACCCGTATCTTCTCCTGGGGCGCACCAAAGCGGCGAGGGCATGGTCCCATCCCCTCCGAGACATGTCAGGTGAGCTGAGGGCTGAGGAGATCGCTCTGCTTCATGGCCACCCTGTCAAGTGAGGTCTGTCATCCCCAGCTCCTCAGGGCCCCTCTGTTGGTGCCTCCGTGGGATGGCGAGTCCACAGCCCTCCTCCTCGTCTTGTTTGCTCATTAGCCGTGTCTGAAGCCCTCTCTTTAACTGCCAGGCTGAGCAGCTGCCGGTGGATAGTGCCTGCCCGCGGCGAGGTGGAACTGAAGGTCCACTTCAGCTCCACGGTGCTGGGCCAGTTTGAGCAGACGCTGCGTTTCGAGATCCTGGGGACAAAGCGACTGTACCAGCTGCCCTGCAGGGGCACCTGCCTGTACCCCACCATCAGCCAAGACCCACGGTAAGGCTTGCCCCTGGGAGCCTCCCACGCTGCTCCCCCCTGGGCTCAGAGCCAGGGCTGCCCCTTGTACCCCGGTGACCTTCTGGCTCGGGCAGAGCGTGCTGCCTGAGCCGCCCAGCATCTTGTCCCATGCCTGGAGCTGGGAGTACTGGTACCGCAGCCACCAGTAAGGGTTACGGCTTTCTGACCAGGTTTTCTACTTGGAGCATCTCACAGCTCTTCATTCCCTGTTTTCTCTGCCCAGGCTGGTGTTTCCCCACCGAAGGAAGAGCAAGGCAGACGACGACATTGTCTTCAAGCAGTATGTCACGGAGACGGGTGTCTTCCACTTTGGACCGCTGCTGTGTGGGAAGTCAAGAAACTGGTACGTGCTCCCCGCCCTGAGCGAGCATCCTGATGCGCTGCCTGCGCAGCATGGGACGTTGGGATGGCACCTCCAGGGCCTCGTGCTGTCACGGACACGTCTGGGGACGAGCCGTCCCAGAGGCACAATTCAGGGCAGGCCCAGGTGGAGACCTGCCTGGGAGATGCAGGGGGCTGAAGGGCCACAGATGTGTGAACTTGAGCAGATGATGGGCAAGTGAGTCCTGGAGGAGCAGGGGAGAGACGGAGCTGATCTTCCTCCCCGGTGGGTGCCTTGGTGGCCAGAGCCGTGTGCTGCTTCCAGCCTGAAGGTCACTTGGAGCAGCTTGTGTCTCCCCGCCACATCTCAGCTTCGCCACCTAAGAAATGAACTTTATGGTGTTTTTTAAAAGTGCTTTGAGCTCTACAGGTGGACTGAACAAGCAATTATTTTGCTGATGGTTTTATAAAACATTCATCCGTTTGTAATATTAGTAAGGCCTTATGATTCGACCTGCCGATATGGGGGCGTGGGGGATCTGCAGAGGAATGAAAATGGAAATTCTGTTTCCCCGTCCTCAATGCTGGACAAAGTCTGCCGGAAAAAGTTGCCATTGTAGCTGCTGGCGCATTTCTATTTTTAACATAGCTTTTTTTTTAAATATTAGAAATTAAGTTCTCCTCTTCATGGGAGCTCTGGAGAGCCAGTGGTATTTTGACAACCCAAGCAAATGAAATCAAAACAGTTCAAAACCCAAAAGAGGATCTTTAGCCAGGCTGCTGCATGGCCTTGGGTTTCTGTTTGTGCTTTTTAACCCTTTAACTCCCAAATCTGCTCCATCCCCGAGGGAAGGGACGTTTTTTAAATTCAGCATTCCTCTTGGGAATGAATCCTCTCTATTTCCTTCCCTCAGACTTTGAGCTAACCTGTGAAATACAAGGCAATCTCGTGACTGTTTTGGAAGACAAAAGCTAAACTATTTTTAAAAGCTCTTTCCAAGAGCATTTCTTTGTACCCTGCAGGGAAGGAAACCCAACAAAGAAAGGGGGAGAACCCACGTGCCTGCAGTACCTCTGTTTTTCCAGGCATCTTTGAATTTCTAATTTGTAAAATGCTCTTTAAGTGGCCTGTGCATCATCACGCGTCTGGGCTGGAGGCACCAAGTACAGGGGTGGACATCAAAGTAACGCAAGGATGGACACACATAGCATCCAGTGTGCCCCTGAAAATGATGCTTTTTCTTGGCTTGCTTGTTGGTACATGGTCTTGCAGTGCAGCCTCCCGCTGCCAGGACATGGCGCTTTCCTTGGTGTGGGATGAAGGCGACGGTCTCCTCTGCAGCCTTTTCCCCTTTTGTGGACAGGTACAAGGCACTGGACTGTCCCAGCAACTGTGAGACGATAACCATCCTCAACGTCACCCCCTTGGAAGTAGAGGCGCGTTTCTCCTTTGAGCGCGATCTCAAGGCGGACACGTTCCTTGTAGAACCTCCCAGCCTGAGGCTGAAACCGAACGAGAAGCAGGTAGGGGACAGCAGGTAGGGCAGGCACTGGTGTAAGTGCCCAGGAGCCATTCCTCCTGCTCACTGAGTGCTCTTCTGTATTTCTTGTTTCGGGGACGGGGCTAGAAGCTGAGCATTTGGGCGTACCCCACTTCAGCTGGTCTGGTGGAAGACAAGCTCGTCTGCCGCGTTAAGGAGAACCCAGAGCCGGTGGTCTTCCCCCTGTGCTGCCAGGGGGTGAAGGTGGAGCTGAGGGTCAGCCCCAAGCACGTGCATTTCAACAGGCTGCTTCTGCACAGGTCAGTCATCTCACGGCCCCTCTGCTGGGGACGGGTGCTGTCGGTGAGCTCCCCTTCAGCCTCTCTGGCTGGCTGCATGGCCCTTCAGGCTGGATGTTGGGCTGGCGTCCCTCTTTCTGCCAGCAGTTCCCGGTCTCTTGCTCACCGTTCCTTGCTGGCTTGGTTCTCCCAGGACAGCCGCAAGCTCTGTAGCCCCCAGCAACGTGGTGCAATGGGCATCTTGATTCATTTGTATCTCGTCTGCCGGTTCGGAGAGCAGTGCAGTTGCTCCTCCTTATGTCCCTTCTGTTGGATACACCGTTAGCACCCAGCCCTTCCCCAGGACCTCACCTCTGAGACTTGTGACACAGAGAAAACATTTAACTAATGTTATGGATACTATAAATACTGGATGTGTATAGATAAAGATATATATATAAACTAATGCATAGGGCTGCTCCAAGATGCATTCAGTTGCAAGGCCTATCCTGACCATCGAGCAGCTGGTGCAGGGTGTCTTTCTGCCTCTGCAGGGAGGACAGCAAGACCCTGGTCCTGCAAAACAGCACCCTGCTGCCTGTGGCCTGGCAGCTCTGTGGGCTGGAAAACCTGGGCGAGGACTTCTCCGTGTCACAACGCGAGGGCATCGTGGCTCCGCGCACGGAGTTTGACGTGCATCTGTATTTCAAGCCCACAAAGGCTCTCAACATTAAGAAGAAGATCCGACTGGAGGTGAGGGGGACTGTGCCCTCCCTGGCAGGGCAACGAGATCTTCGGGGTGGAGGCTGTGCTTGAAGGGTTCCCTGCAAAGAGGGGGACAAAGGATGAGCCTTCCTGAGGTTCCTTTCTACCCGCATCGCCGGGGGGGCAGGCCCTTAGCAGCAAGGAACTTGCTCTTATAGCTGAGCTTCAGGGGGCATGTGTGCTGCTGGGCCAGGAAGAGCTGCACCTGAGGGACACAAGGCTGCTGTGACCCCAACTTCTGCTGCCTCAGCCTGGGTTCACCAGAGCACATGGTGCATCCCTGAGCATCTGCGTCAGCCCAGACAACCAGGCGCTGTGTCCTGAGCGCACGTTACAGCCACCTTGCCGCTGTGCGTGGTTGAACGCTGCTGTTTGGTTGTCCAGACCTCGGCATGCTCCCTGCGCCCATGCTGGAGCCTGTCCAGGGCTCTTAACAGAGAGCAACAAGCTGTCACCCTGGGGTTTTGTTCCCCGTGGTTTGGGGGCTGCACTTCAGTGAGGATGCTGGGTGATTGAAGAGGAGAGGGTTGACGGTCAATGCCACCTGCTCTGGGACACCTCACAATTCTTGAGGTTGTTTTTCCATCGCTGTGTCTCCCCGGGTGCTTCCGCGGCAGCACTCCCTGCTGAAGGAGTGCCGAGCTGGGCTGGTAGGGCTTCTTACTGCAGCAGCATCTCGCTGGGTCAGCCCGTGAGATGAGCAGGTTGGGAGAGTTTGGGAATCCACAAGTGCTTGTCAAGCAGGGGAGGCCATGGTGGAAGCAGCCAGCAGAGACAAGGACTCGTACGTTGTCTACCAAAAGAATTTAAGAGAACGGTCTAAGCAGTGTTCGTTTCTCGCTGCCTCAGGTTTCAGATGCAGAAAACATCCTGGGGATTGTCCAGACTGAAAATATCCTCATTTCTGCAGAGGGCTATGATGTTGCTCCAATCATCAGCATTCCTAAAGGTCAGTGGATGCCCCAAAACAAAGCAGTCTGGGTGTGTTGCCTTGCCTTGGCAGGTGAGCAACCAAAGCGCTTGGGATGGGGTAGCATGCAAGCGTGGCCCAGTCACATAAAGCGCGTATCCTGCAAGTTGAGTGGAGTGAAGGGCTGTCAGGGCACAGCCAGCCTCGAGTCTCTCGCCCCTGAGCTTTGCAGTGTGCAGGTTGGTCTGGGGGCTTAGAAACAACAGCGATGTGAGCGAGCAATTGGCAGCTCCTGAGGGCTCAGCAGGGCACACAAAGTTGTTGGATCAGTGCTTGGAAGCAAGAAGACAGAAACGCAGCTCCTCACCTGCTAAACCCTGCAGATACCCTCCGAGTAAGAAGAGCAAGGGCAGCAAAGTAGCTAAAGAAAATTTCCAAGAATGGAGACTTGCTGAGAAGGGTTTTGGGCTGCCTGAGAACTCCAAGTGTCATAGAACAGTTTGGGTTGGAAAGGACCTCAAAGATTGTCTTGTCCCAACCCCCCTGCCATGGGCAGGAACACCTTCCACTAGTCCAGGTTGCCCCAAGCCCCGTCCAACCTGGCCTTGAATGGGGCAGCCACAGCTGCTCGGGCAGCCTCTGCCAGTGCCTCGCCACCCTCACAGTGAAGAATTTCTTCCCAACAGCTAATGTAATTCTCCCCTCCAGTTCAAAGCCATTGCCCCCTGTCCTGTCACTACAGCCCCCCCGGAAACACCTGTCCCCACCTTTCTTATAAGCCCCATTTCAGTATTGAGAGGCCAATTGAAATTGGCCTGGAAGTGTTGAAATATCTGTCTTGTCACTTGGTGTGGTCTGTAGCAGCTCACTAATACTCCCCGTTTCTTGCCTGGCTCTGCGGGTTTTCTGCAGGTGCAGGTGGCACCGTGGATTTTGGAGTCCTGAAAGTCCTGGATGATGCAAAGCAAGTGCTGACTCTGAGGAACAAGGGGAAGTACGAGATTGCGTACAGGTGGGTCCAGCTGCCTGGTCTGTGAACGCGTGGTGCCACCATCTGCCCAGGCCTGCCTTCTCCTCCTGCCCTTGGCTAGAACCGCTTCCCGTGCTGGCTGCCTCGTGGTCTGGTTAAATAAAAAGCCCGGGCTCCCTAATCTCAAAGACTTTAAGGGAGGATGCAGCCCCACACCAGCAGTCCTTCACAGCTGAGCAGGAACCAGAAGGAGAGACCCTGAAATTGAAGCCACTCACTGCTGAGATCCATTGCCTTCCTCTGAGGGGCAGCTCCTTTCTCTTTATGACTCTTTAAAGGAGGGGATGAGAAAATTGGGTGTCGAGGTTAGTTTGCAACACTCATGATGGTCTGCACTCTGTCAAGATCTGAGATTCCCCAAGCAGAGCTGGACTCATTCCCTTTTAATTTTTTTATGGTCTTATGTCAAGTCCTGGCTGTGCTGGTGGCACTTGTACTTTTAACTGCAGAGGTCTTTGTTCCTTCCCTTTCTCCCCAGTTTCCAGCTGAAAGCTGCAGGCACCACCATACCAGACCTGGCAAGCCACTTCACTATCCAGCCGCAGAAGGGCCTGCTGGCTGCCTCCGGGCGCCCTGTGCAGGTCCAGGTGTTCTTCCACCCCAAGACGGAAGTGAATATCGAGGACAAACCCATCCTGCACTACCAGGTGAGCTGCCCCAGCCAGGCAGTGGTGGCACAGCACGTCTTGGGAGCGTGAGCAGGACAGGTGCCTTCTGGAAGGGCTTTAGCTGGGTAATTCTCGTAGGTGACAGCAATGTCTCAGAAAACATTTGTGATGCTTCCTAAGCGGAGCTGAAAGTCTGGCTCCGGAGGAGGCGTTGAAACAGGGAGGATGAGCTGGTGGGGACCTGGGGTGGGATCAGGGAACAGAGTCAGAGGCTGGCCTCTTTGCTGGTTTTACCAAGCCCTCCTCTGGTTGCAGGTGATGGAGCCCAGCATCTGCGGAGGAGGCGAGACCGTCGCCGTCATCCCAGTGAGGGTGTCGGCGAAAGCTGTGTTCAGCAAGTACAGCATTCACCCCGCCTCGCTCATCAACTTCGGTGCCATGGTGAAGGGCAGCAGGAAAACCTGCACCTTCATGCTGGAGAACAAAGGCAGCCTTGACTTTAAATTCCTCATCTACCGAGCAGACCAGGACGCATCCCGATTGCAAGAGAAGAGGTGAGAGAAGACCTGCACCACCTGCCCTGCCTGAGGAGGCACGACAGCATGGCTGGTGTGTGACAGGCAGCCCAGACACCTGGGTTATTGTCCAGTTCACGTCACCTGCTTGTGAACAGGGAGTGGAAAAATGCCTCAGTGTCCCCGTGTGTCGGGCAAAGCTGGTGATACAGCTGAGCTGTCCGTAAGCTGCAGGAGGTGCCGCCGGGGGCTGCGAGGGGCAGGGAGGCTTTCCTCGGTGGGGAGGGGAAGGTCAGCTTTGGCTTCAGAGAAGACGGGGTGGGGGCTCAGCATGATGGACGTTTCTGCTTTCTCCTCTTAGTGGATGTCAAATGAAATCTGCCCACTCTGGCAAGAGTGAGAACTTACACCAAAGGACTTCCTCAGCCAAGAAAAGCAAGTGCTCGCTGCAGAAGGTTGCCAGCCCCTTCATGCAGGTGGGTGGCTCCCGCTCCCCAAGACACACTGCTGTGGGTGCTGTGGGAGGACGCTGATGGGGACTCATCACCGTGGGATGGGACATGGTCTGCACGATGGAGGTCCGTCATCTCCCAGCCACAAGCAGAGGCAGGAGCTGCTCAGTTGCACTGACAGTCCCGTGCTCCGGCTCAGACTTGGAGTTGTGGGGTCAAGAGAGAGGAGCAGGTCCTGTGTTTGGTGGCTGCTAGCCAAAATAGGTCTGTGAATACCACAGATGTGGGCACGTTCCTGTTTGAAGTCCCACTCCATAGATACCAGCTGACCTTGTGTTTTCGTCTTCCCAGTCCCCTCTCTTCCCTCCCGTCACTTCTCACAGTTATTTCTGCTCTCCTGTTTTACCCCTGAGGCTGGAGGATCCCAGCTAGCACCTTCACCTTTTACACCCAAACTCCTTCCTGTGTGCCAGCCAGAACAGGCCTGCAGCTCCTCCTGGCTTGTCCCTCTCCTCCTGGCTTGTCCCTCTCCTCCTGGCTTGCTTGTTCCTCTCCTCCTGGCTTGTCCCTCTCGTCCTGGGGCTGCCTCTGGGCCGTGGAGTCATCCCTCCCTGCCCTGGGACTGGGGGCTCGGCCTGGCTGGAGGTTGAGGAGTGGCGTACTCCTTGCTGGGGATGCTCAAGGCTGGGCTGCTGGACATCAGCTTCTCCTGGGACTCTTTCTGCAGGCTCGCATCACTCTAGGCATGTTCACGGTGTACCCTGGCTTTGGTTCCATCCCTCCTGGGGGCCAGCAGATGATCGCGGTGGATTGCTCTGCGGAATCACTGGGGACGTGCGAGGAGCACCTGCGCATCGATATCAGTGACAGAGACCCCCAGGACAATCCCCTCGGCATCCCCTATACCCTGCTGGCTGAGTCCTGCCTCCCAGGTACGCCCCGTCCACAGGTTCCCGCAGCCAGACCTGCTGCTGGTCAGCACCTGAACTTACTGCTTGGTTAGAGAGGCGCCCTGACCTTGAAGCTAAACCCTAAAATCCTCAGAGGTTCCAGTTCTTTTCAAGTCAGCCAGCGGGGAGAGGCTGGGAGGGATGCATGGAAGGATAAAAGGAAAGCAATACTCCTTGACTGGGACTGAGCTCCATCCTCGCAGCCGACTCCCTGCCCAAGGCTGGGTTTTGCAGTGACCTGGGCAAAAAGGGTTTATCAAGCCTTCCGAGAGGCCAGCAGGGTCCCGAGAAATTCATCAGGAATTCAGCATTCAGCCCTCCCTCTGCTCTGCTCGCAGCATTTGTGGTTGATGACATCGAGTCCATCTTTGAGGAGCACCGAATCTGCAGCAACGTCAACCTCTGCCAGACCCCGCAGACGGTGCGAGACAAGGGTGTGTATGTCAGAGATGAGAACAAGTTTATCTTCACCGATGTTCGGGTTGGGCACCGGGCCACAGCTCGCTTCAAGATCCACAATGTCAACAAAGTCCCCTGCAATGTGGTCCTTTCCATCAAACCCATCGCCGGTGAGGTAAGAGCAAGAGGCCAGGGTGACCGTTGCTCTTTACAGGCTGCGCTGCCTTGTTCTCCAGACTCGCTGCTTCCTCTTGCCCGCACTAGTCCAGCTCCGTGCAGGTCAGGCTGCAGGGGGGAGCAGCAGTGCCAGGGTGGCAGTTCTGAATTTGGCACGTCTCGAGCAAGGCTTTGGCTCGCCGCTCTGGGTCTTTGGTGGGAGACCCAAACCCTTCTGCACATCTCTTGGAAGCCCGCTCGGAGGGGGCCTTTACTGGCCTGACGTGCCTGGGCTCAAAGCAGACCATTCCCTCAGGCTCCCTGGCCTTTTCCTTCTCTTTAAAGGCCAGTTTGAGGTTAGTCGCGGGGTTTCCGTGCAGTGCCCCCCTCCCTTGTGTGCTGGGGTGGCTGCCCAGTGCTCAAAGCCAGCTTTTGCGCTCCTGGGCTCCCTGTGCAAGGTCAGCACCGCTTTGGAGTCACCCCCTGCGATGGAAGGAGCCTGCCCAGGGCAAGCAGGAAGGGAGACACGCTGTCTGGGGCTGTTCCCGCTGACGCATATAAGAATAAGACTGCGTAAGAAACACCGAAGGATGTTTCCTCCTAACAGGGCTCTGTGGGTTCCCCCAAGTTTCACAGCCCCATCAGGGACATTTTCAAGGTGGATCCCGTTCGGATGTGCATGCCCAGCTGCTCCCACGCCTTTGCTACGGTGACCTTCACTCCACAGATGATGCGGAGCTACCAGTGCACTTTTGAGGCTTCCCTCGATGTCCTGGCGAGGTAACTCCCCCTGTGAAATCTGGGCGGGGGGACCTGCCTGATGGCTGCCCCTCCTCTGGGAGGACCCCGACCTCTTGTTAACCCTGATGCTCTCAGTAGCCTTAGGCAGAGTGCTTAGCATTAGAGAATAGAGGAGGCGGTAACTACTAGACAGAGTAGACGGAGAAGGGGTTATAGCTTAGCCTCGAGTGACTGTGAAGACAGTGCAGCATTTGGCAGCCAACTGGGAGTTAGTGAATCCGAAAGAAATGGAGATGTGCAACAGTTGAGCTGGGGCTTTCCAAGGACAAAGGTTTAGATGAAGCCGTTTCTGTGCCAGCCAGCCAGCGTGCGTTATTTCCTCCTTGTTTCTGTGAAAATGAGATGATTGTATGTGATTACCTGGGGTATGTTAAGCTATTCTCTGTCAAAGGAGCGACTGGAGCCCTTCTAAAAGAGGAGCCCAGTTCCCCTGTCCTGGGACGTGTGTACCAGGGCCCTGACCGGCTCTTCCCCAGCCGTTTAGTGGCTGAGTCAGGACAAGTCAGCTTTCTGCTCTAGTACGCAATTCCTTTTTTAGCGTCCTTGGAAATAATCGTTACTGATGGTGCTATTTATTTTTCCCTTCTTGCTTTTATACTATTTCCATGCTGCGCTCGTGCTTTTTGCATGTGTCTCATATCATCGCAGCCAGTGAATTTGCCATGTCTCACCTGTCGCCTCATTATTTACCTGCTGTGCTGCACGATTCGATTCAGTGACATGTTCTTTAACTGCTACTCTGGAAGGCTCTGGCTCTTCAGAGCTCTTGTGAATGGCCCTGATCGGACTGGGAGGAGGGGGGTGGAGGAGACCTGTGTCGTGGGGTACAGGAGCATCAGCCAGGGGAAATGCAGTGGGTGGCCCCTGCTTTGTTGCTTGCCAGGTGGGAAATTGGTTAGTGCCAGCCGTCATGATTTCTCCTCTGCCTTTCCTGCAGCCCTGCAGCAATTAAAGCGCAAAGCCTGACCTTCCGTGTCAGTGGAGATGGGACTCTGCCTCGGGTGACAGTCCTGCGCCCGGTACTTCACAGTAAGAGAGGGAACCCTCTGCTGGTCTTTAAGAAGCTGTTGCTGGGTGATTCACAAAAACTCCCTCTGGTCCTTCGTAATGGTGGCACCCTACCTGTCCAGGTGAGGGCCTGCTCAGGAAATGCTCTGGTCTGGGAACAAGTGCTTGTCTCGTGGAGAAAAGGTCCCAGGAAGCATGGCAGACCTGGAAACAGCTCTCAAATTCTTTTTAAGCAAATGAATGACTTGTAATTTCCAGGAAGAGAGTTCCTCTTGGAAATGCGATTTTTCTGACTAGCCTATCCTTTTCAGTTAAATACAACGCAAGAAAGTTGGTGGGGTGTTTTCCCCCCATCTCTCTTCTCACGCTTTGATTCTCGGGTGGGCACGTGTGATGTCCTAGTTGCATTAGATTGTATTTGATCCCATTTTACTACACTTTAATGAAAAATTCTGTTCATTACTTTTGTATCCCAGCGCCTCTGAACACTTCTTTTTTCTGTCTAGTTTTACTTGAACTTTGTAAGTTTAGCTACGAGCTGTGTTTGAAGCGGAGAAGCATGCTGGATGCCCCGTGCTGGACCAGCACCAGTACGGTGCCAACCCACGTGCCAACCCACTGTACCCACACCAGTGTGGTTGTGCTCTGTGTTCCTTTTTCTCAGTTGACGATAGACCTGTTGGATGAAGCGGGAGTTTTCTTCTTGAAAGCCAGGCCCACCACACAGTGCGTCTACCAAGCTGGGGGCGTGAAGGAGGACTCTCCTGCAGGAGGTAAATCCAGTAAGCGTGAAGCGCGGTCATCCACACAGGGGAGAAATGTGTGCCCTGCTCTTGGCTTGGCCAAGCAGCCGCCAAATGTTAGATGTTGTTTCTTTGCTGGGGCTCTCTGTACCCCCAGCTTCTCATGTGGACTCTGCGCAGGGCTTCCTCCTAGAAAGTGGTTGGAAGTTTTTTCTGTTCCTCTGGACATGGTGGGTTGAGTTGCGGGGGCCTATCACCACTTCAGCGGACCATCTGAGGTCTTTGCTGCGTGTGAGCGTAGCAGCCTGAATGGAGGCAGCCCCTGAGCCCACAGCCAGCCAACAGAAGCCAAACCCATTCTTTGGCTCAGCTTTACGTGTGGCAGGAGCTGACTGACTGCAGTTTGAGTGAGCGCTGGGTGTTAACCTGTGTTTAAGACACTTCAGCAGTGATACGCGTGGTGCTGTCGTAGCCTTGTGAACATAGGAGGAGGGTCTGGCACCATTGGTGGGAGAACCTGTGCTTGGAGGCAGCTGGGTTTCAGCCCCTTACGCCCCACGGAAATATTTCAGCGGTACAGCTGTATCACTTGTCGCTGATTCCATTGCTGTGCAGAGAGAAAGCCTCACACCGCTCTCCTGGTCCTGCTCCGTGGGGAATTAGCAGAGTTTGACGTGCTTTTCAAACCCACCCTGGCCCAACGTGTGGAAGGCAGGATCCACCTGTCAGTGGTGAACAACCCGTATGAGGAGACCGACATTCAGCTGGTGGGCGAAGGCTACGAGGATGACTTCACGCTAGATAACATCCACGGACTGGTGGCAGACAGTGAGGAGGAGGAGAATGCTGAGGGCAATCTAGAGGAAGACGTAATTGAGGGTAAGAGAGGAAAGGCTGCCCAGGTGGATCAAGGAACAGGAAAACAGACGTTTCTGCTCACCCTGTGCCGCGCACCTGCGGTCCAGCTTCAGCAGCCAGATCCTGCTGCCTTTTGTAGCCTGCAGAGGCTTAAGAGGCAGCTTGAGAGCAGAAGAGAAGATCTTCTGTCAAGGGAGAAGCTTGCAGGCTAGCAGGGAAGGGTCAGAGATACCCACGTTCAGCTGGGTATCTCCAAAAGGAGGGCTGCCAGCCCATGGTATGCTATGGAGATGAAGCCTGTGCCTAATGATTTGTGCCCTCGATATACGCAGCCTGTGCTGTCACCCCCTGACCTGGCGGTCTGGGAGCGTGCTGGCTCTGTGCAGAGGGGCAGTGCATGCTGTGCTGCGTGGCTCTGCACAGCCACAGCCACGGGTTTAGGCATGTGGCAGGGCGCTTCCATGGAAGCGGGAGGATGGGGAACTGCGTCTCCCCAGGGAGGAAGGCTCGGAGCAAGGAAGAGTTGGCCACGCCTGTCTCTGTGGATGTGAGGGGGGTGGATGGACCTCAGGCACACTGAGACCTCCTGCTCTCATTCCTAGCAGCTGCCAGAGTGAACCACATCCCGTTCGGGGACTGTCACATTGGGAAACCCTACAGCGTGACCTTCACCATCACCAACCGCAGCAGGACGGAGGCGATGCGGTTTGAGTGGCTGGCAGACACCCCATTTCACTTCTCCCCCAAGGTGAGTTTGGATGGCTCTGCCTTTTCCCATTGCTCCAGCCCTGCCCGGCGGGTTCCCAGGAGCTGGCAGGGAGTCACCACGTACCGGTGAGAGCCTGTTTCAGTGCCACAAAGGAGCTGCAATCCCTGGCTTAGCTGGCGCGGGGCTGTCAACCCCACAGAAAAGGCTCAGTGTTACGGGAGGTGGCATCTTTTGTATTTTCCTCTGTCAAACCTCAGATGAATACACGGTAAGAGGCAGATTCCTGGCACAGCTGCTCACCACATCGATCTCTTTGCTGTCAGTCCTGCCCTTGCTAGTGATTCCAGTTAGGTCTTGGCTCTCTGGTTCTCCCTAGGTGGGACACCTCCATGCTGGCTGTGCTAAGGCCATCACAGTGACCTTGAAATCGGATGTCGCGGTCACCTTCAAAATGCACCCTGTGAAGTGCAAGGTGGCTAGGATCACCTTCGCGCTGCCGCCGGAGCAGATTAAAGACTGGGATGACTGCCTGCGCACCATCAAGTGGGTGGATACCACCATGAGGGGCCCAGGAGCCACGTGGCCTGTGAAGAAGAAGGTAAGAAACGCAAACAGGAAAAGCTAACGGAGCTGCTACAAAAAAACCCTGGCAGGCCACCATCTCTGCTGGCTGAGCAGCTCCTGCATCCTCCTGACGTTTAATCCATCCGTGAGGTTCACCCGCAGTGCGTTTTGGGGGAGAGGCAGATGCAGTGACCTGTGACACCAACACAAAATGGGGAGGTCTTTTGACAAGACACGTTTAGCCACATGCAAACTACCGGTCTCCGCCAAAAGCTGAAGTGTTGCAACCTGTTTGAACGGGAGGGCACATTTTACGATTTTATCACGTTTTGTGGTGTTAAAATTTCTTCATCAAATTCAGTGCCTTTTCACCAACAGGGAGTTTAAGGCGCTGCACTCTGACTCTTGTTTTGGAGTGGAGAGCCACACTAGTGCTCTTGTGTGTGCGCTGGCCAGCCCACCGGCACATGGTGGGTGAGCTGTCAGCTCTGCCTACACCGATAGCAGAGATTTTGGTGGTGGTGCCCATGTTGTGTGGGATGTCTCATTGTGGAGCAGCCCGGGCGCTGCGTGGCAGTCGTGCAGCAGTCTGGAGAAGCATCGCTCCAGAAACTGCCACACACACGTACCTGGAGTGACGGTTCCTCCCTAGTTTCTGAGCCTTTTTAAGACCTGTAAACCACACTTCTTCCCCGTCAGCAGCAGCACTCGGAGGCTTTCCTAGTGAGTTCGTCCCCATTCCAAAATGCCCGTCCCCAGCCCTCACCAGCGTGGCTGTTGCCCCACACATGGTGTCTGGAAAGCACCTCCCGCTAAGACAAGAGGGAAAAGGTGCTTTCTGGTTTTGTTCAGTCTTGGGGTTCTCCATCCACAGACCTCCCAGAGGGGAACTTAATCCTAATTTAGAGGCCTGCTGGATCTGTAGCGGGCCATGAAAAAGGTCTGACACTCTACAGGGTTGAAACACAGGGAGAGGTACCTATGACCCGGTCATTGTCCCCATGGGTGTACTCTCAGTCATGGTGGTGATTATGGTGTTCAGTCGGTAGAAACAAACACTGTAATGGAAGGGTTAAATTTTATCACCTTCCCGGGGAAATAAATGGGAATGGTCCTTTCTAGCCCCTGTACGTGGCTGATCTTGGAGGCCAAAAGCCTCCTCTTGCTCAGCCGGGCTTTCTAGGCTCTGCTCAGTGATTCTTCCCTTTCCTGTTTGGAGGTGATCGAGACAGACCCAGAACCAGCTCACACTGTCCTGGAGGAGAGCAGCCGTGAGGTGGAGCTTTGCCTCAGTGCTGTTGTCGACTACGCTGAGCTCAAGCTGGATACGGACACGATTCAAGGAAGTTCAAGGAGACCTTGCTCTTCCAGATGAGGACATTCACGTGAGAGCCAGAGGCCAGGCAGGGACCCGTGCGTGGGAGCTGCCTTTGCCCAGGGCTGACCTGGGGCCTGCTTCGCCGGAGCCGTGCCGTGCTCTCTGGTGGCCTCTGCTTCTCCTTCTACTCGTGGTCTGGTGAAAATAAAGGCAATAAAGTGCCAATAAAGGCAAAAAAAACCCCCACTGACGTGTTTATTGCTTGGCCACTTAATAAACCTCTTCTAATTTCTAACTGGGTGATTAGGCCTGGCGGGGGGTGGGGGCAGGGGGGTGTGTGCTGCTGCCTGCTGGTTCTGAGGTTTCAGCTTCCACACATCCTGGGCGCCTGGAGATGCCTCACATGTGGACTCGAGTCCCTTCTAGGGCTTTGTGTTCAGTCTCACCTGCTGTTCTTCTCTTTAAACAAGTCATGTATTGTTTCATCCTGTCCAAGTCCTGGCAGGGTGCTGGGGCCTGCGTATCTGCACGTAAAGCCAAGCAGGAGATGGTGGCCACCATCCTGCCAAGACGTGCCAGGAAAGGTTCGATTCTGCCATGCCTTTCTGCTGACAACAACCATGGGTTTGCTTCCATTGCGTGTTGCCTGTCCTCATCTGCTCGAGGACAAGTTTGCAGTCAAAATAATGTCAAACTGAATAAGACCCTTGGATTAAGTCTCCTGGGCACCATGCCTGCCCTTTCCTCTTTAACCTCCAAACTTTGAAACACTTTGTCTCGGGGCAGCCCAGGGCAGTGGTCTAGACGTGGCAGAGTTGCCTGGGGACAAAGATACTCCTGAGCATCAAGGAAGGGGTACCAGAAGCTCACCATACAGTGTTACTTTTCTACTTGCTTTGTATTTATTGGTCATTGTCTTTTCACTCCTCCTTCTTGCTTTTCAGTTCCATGCTGTCCAACACGGGCAATGTGGCCCTGGAATACAACCGGATGGCGGCTGTGGAGGACGAAAGGGCACTGAGCCACACTGGGGAGCTGCTTCCACCCAGTCTGGATGGTAAGGTGCTGCAGCAAATGAAGAGACAGGACACAGCTTGATGCAAGCAAGTTGTCCATTTATTAGTGATTTTCTTACAATTACATATGTTTCTACCTTCTACATATTACACACTGTTCGGTTAAATCTTAAGCGTAAAAAACACGGATTGGTTGATATTTAAGGCACACCGTTAGAACAATAGGAACTTACTAGTTTATCTTGACATAGCAATAATTTCTATTCCCAAATTAGGGGGTTTCTTTCTACGCGGCTTTCTTAATTACATATCGGCGCCATCCGTTCCCTTCTCTGGCTACTTGTTTCTCTGTCCGTCTGGTTGCCTCCTCAACTGTGACGGCTCAGGGGTCTGCAGTTAGCTTGTTCCTTGGTTCCCAGGGCTTGTGCCCTGCAAGTTCTAACAAGTCTCTACTCATCAGGCGATCAGTACTTGGACTCTTGTCCTTGAGGCCTTGTCCTACAGGGGAACACAGACAGACAGGCTGACTCTTTACACCAGCACTCTGCTGCCTCTTGGCACAGTTCTTTGTGTGAATTTGTGGGTGATGCAAGGTGAGGGGGTCGCTCTGAGCCAGCTGGCGTTTCCGCACCAGGCCAGAGGTGCACGCTCTCTTTGGGCACAGCTGTTCTCTCATCTTCTGTTTGCTGCTTAGATTTAGTTTAATGCCCTGTCCTATCCTCAAACAGCGTGGCTGTAGCAAACCAAAGAGGAAATGCCCTGCGGCCCCTGGCTCCCTGAGCTTGTGAAATGATCTGTTGCTTTGGGGAGGGACTGAGAAATGGTTTTACATCATTCGTATGGAAGGTTAAAATGACCTTGGCCTAGGGCAGTTCTCCATACTGCCCAAGTGACATAAGAGCTTAACCTCACCGAGGTAGGCTTTGCAGAGGACGCTGCTTCCTTTAAAATGTGATTTATTAGTATTCATGAGCATTCATTTTTGGGGTGGAAGTAAATTGGTTCCCATGAAGGGCAAATTGCTGCTCTTCAACTATAGAGAAGCAGCAGAGCAACACATGAACATCACCCCAAATAGAAGTAGGGTGAGAGAACCCCCAGGAGCACTCATGTCCAGTACTTTGTCCCTTGTCTTGCCCTTGACCTGGTGAGTGTGTGGCATTAGGGAGCTGTGCCAGCGAGGTCCTCTGCACAGCTTCAGCGACACCCTGGTGGTTTCTGCTGACCTGGGTTTTGTGCTCCTTGCAGGGCATTGGGGGAGGGATGTGGGCTGCTTGGTGAGGAGCACAAGGGGATTGTACAGCAGAACCAGAATGTTGTACAAACGGAATGTTTTGGCTCATACTTGATGGAGCGTGAGTCAGCGGAGTGCCAGAGTGCTGTAGCTGAGCTAGAAATGCATCAGTAGCATGGTCAGGATGTGCAGAGCACCTTGCAAAGCCCTTAGCCAAGAGGCAGGCTTTGGGAAATGGTTCCGTAAAGCCTCCTGCGCTGGGCTTGCAGTTGCTTGCCTGCAGAGTATCTGTGTGTTAATTGCGGAAGGCTCAGGAGTGCTGCCTTTGAACAACCTCTACATCCCTGATGCTGCACGATCCACAGGGACTGTGGGTAACCCAGTGAACTGGGATGCGGGTCTTCCTGATGGGGAGTTGGTTTGTATAATTCTCTTGCTTTGAATCTGTTCTTCCCTGGGGTAAGTCTGACTTCAGCGAAGTCACTCCTGATTCAAAGGAGTAAAATTGTGGCTAAGCCCTAAGTACTAGGGCCATGTGAGTTGTTAGTGGCTGAAATGCCACGTAGCCCTTTCTTGGAAAATGAGCAGTTTCCTACTGTCTGGCAGTCATTTGGGAATGTGCCACGTGGTTGGACTGTCAGTAAATAAACAGCTGGTGTGCCTCTTGGTTTATTGGCACTTGTGTTATAAATGAACTGCTAATTTTTCTGCTGGGCAACATTTCCAATTTGTTACTCTTGCTGCTTCTGATTTGCACGTTTCTGTTTTATGGCTCCAGTTGTACAGCGTGGGTGTTCTCGTGCCAGCCCCTGTTCCCACGTGTTCTTGCGTTATGGTCTGACAGCCTCTGCTGAACTGGAAACCATTGTGGCACTGACTGGCAGATAAACAACAGACAGAAATACTTCCATTTGTGCGTCCTACAGGCTTATTAATAGTTTATTGTAAAGGAAGAAGGAAGTAAGAAGCACATAAAAACACAGCACAGCTTATTCTGTGTTGTCCTCTTGCTCTTTTCACTGTAGCAGTGCACTGTTTTCAGGCAATGCAAGTTCAGTCTGTGAGGTTTGTGAAATTCATTACTGGTGCTCGGTGGAGACTGAATTAATGCACATTGATTACTATGAAATACGACAGGACAGCGAGTTACTGCATTACTGAAATGAAGTCCTTTACAATTCAGCGCAGCCCTGTTAGATGCTTTGTAGCGCCCAGAAGCTATTCCAAGTATACTTTCAAGATGGCTCGTGTGGGGAGGAAAGGGGCAGAAGACCAAGGCAGATGGCCCGGTGATAAATGAACCTGGAGCTAAGCGACTCATTTCAGAGTGCTGCGAACCGGCAGCTGAGGGGGGCAGGTGCAGGGGCACCCCCTTCTCCTGCGACTGTATCTTCATCCTCCGGTCCCTCCTCTCTGGTCATGGCCCTTATTTTCCAGCCTTTGATATCAGGGTTTCAGCGGGAGCTTTCCCTGCTTGGCTTGCCGTGTGACCTCATGCTACAAGGATCTTTTCTGTGCAAGTCGTCTGCTGCAAGGAATTCAGTGCAGGATTTAGGATGGGTTATGCAGGAAATCTGACATCCGAGTGTGGTGTTGTGGGCAGCTAAGGTTGATATCACTGTGGCAGTATTACCGTTAGCCCCTGAGTTTGCAGAGAGCCTGAAACAGCATCAGAGACGAGCAGCTGCTTCAGTTCCAGCGGGTGCCAGTTCAGATGCCAGTGGCGATACCTGGAAGGCCAGAGCTTGTAATTTACTGCTTGTCAAAGGGGTGTGAGAGAAGGGGAACCATCGTACAACTGTCTGCCATCCTTGCAATGGAGAGGGGAGTTGTATGAAGGATGTAGTCATGTTTTCATGAAAATCTGTAGCCTGAAGCTGTGTCTAAACACAACAAACTTTAGAGCATAGATGGGATGCAACCCCTCTGTCATCCAGGCACGTTTATTTAGAAACCTGGTCTTAAACAGTCTGCTAAGGGTTTGCAGTTGCGAAGCAGAACAACATTTTGCACTGGTCTCAACTGTGCCCCTAGGCTGCAAGCAAGTGTGTAGCAGGGTTAGTGCCCTCGTAGCACGAGGCAGTGCTGCAGTAGAGACTTTGCAACCTGTTGCCCCCAAGGGAGGGCAATTCAGCTTTCAAAAGCTTAAGGGACCATGGGTCCACAGCGACACAAACAGCCAGCTTCTGCCTAGCACCCCTCCTGCCTTGGGTTTCGCCCTGTTTGGGCTGACGCTGCATTCAGCCTGGTGCAAGGTCCCACTTTGGTGGGGTGGTAGAGCGTGGCTGAAGGGTCAGCCCGCTCTGAAGTGCTGAGTCAAGCCTTGCACGGGATGCCATGTCCCACGGTGTCCCTGGAGAGGGGGCTTGGAGCATAATGTGCATCTGCATGAATGGCGAGAGGCATCTTTCTCTCCCAAGGTCGTGGTTGTCTCTGTGAAACCAAATCCTTGTTGCTTTAGCCTTGCCCTCAGGTCCCTGGAGAAATCCCTTGTGCATTGCTGTGCAGGTGGTCCCAGTGCCCCTCACCAGCAACGGAGCTGGGAAGGCTGCCTGTGCTTGCTTTTGGGGGGGATTTATTTCTTGGGCTCTTAATTGCATTGCTGTTGATCCGTTTGCTCCTTAGCAATGACAACGACTTGACAATTACTTCCTTTTACTTCCTTCAAGTAGCTCCAGTTGTTGAAGTTCCTTTTTTCTTTATCCTCCTGCTGATCTGAACTTGCATCCTCCCCTGCCTACCTGGCACCTGGAAGAGGGAGCTAAGTAAATATGGCATGCCAAGACTTAATAAGGCAGGTAGCTTTCAATTGGCTTTGCAATGCCTTTGTTACAGTAGTGTGGCCAAAAGAACAACAACAACAAAAGCAAATAACATTCTTCATTTGCTAATGAGTTTCTGAGGATCTAAACAGTGCAGGACGTGAAGTACCCAGATAACAGGTGCTTTAAATTCATATGGGCTGCCCATAGCTTTTATTTTAGAGGGCTTAGCTGCAAGATTGAGTACAAACTTGCTAATTCAGAACGACTTGCTGAAGATGAAACGCTTTCCTGAAATGTGGTATTAAATCATGCAGGTTGCTTGCTGCAGTTCCCTTGCTAGTATTTTACCTTCCAAATAGGAAAAGCAAAAGCCCTTCTGCAGTTTCTAGGGTGAATATTTGAGATGTCTAGAAAAAGAGATTATTCTTTTTGTCTTGGATGGGGCAGCATCTGTGTTGACAACCTTAAACCCCAGCTGAGCAGGTGGTAGGCAAGGTGCTGGGTGGTGGGTGAGGCGCTGGCTGTCAGCGCTTGCGTTAGAGCAATAGGTACGTGTCTGTGCCTGGGCTGGCTGCCTTAGGGCCCTTCCAGGAGGGGATGGGGATGGGAGCGGAAATCCCAGCCGTGGAGGAGTCTGGATCAGTTCTGCTGAAGGGAGTTTGCTGCTGTATGCAATTCCTAAATCAAAGCACCTGCTGCTTCAACAATGATGAAAATATCAAATTAATTAAAAGCACTGAGGAAAAAACCAGGGCAGCCAGTGAGTGATGAGAAGCAGAGCTTTGATCAGCTCATCAACAAGAGCGCTGCTGGGGGTAATGGCTCCTGGCCCTATGGCAGCAGCTTTACCACTGATTTCAGTGGGGGCAAGGTGATAGTTCCAGCGCAGCGACACCATGCCATACATCTGGAGACTGCTCTGCTCATCCCTACAGTAAAATGCTTTTGGTAATTTGATTTGCCTTCCTGCTGCTAAACGCCAGGCAGCCGGGGCGCGGGGGGGATTGCCTGGCTCTGTTCTGAACGAGCCAGTGGCTGGGAATGCACAGCCGGCTTTGCTCTGGTGGGGTGTCTGAGTGTCCCCCGTGTGCAGCTCCCGATGCCGCCTGCCTGGGGTGGGTGTGCTAACCAGGCACGCCGTCACTTACTCCTCTAGAACAGACCTTACAGAGGGGTTCGATTACGGCATCAGCCAGAGCTGTCTCTGTGTCCCCTGGGGCTGGGTGAGATGTCAAGGGAAACTGAGATGAGGCAGAGGAAGAACTCTCTTGAATTGCAGTGCAGAGCTGGCGTAGGCTGCTGAGGGCAGGGGTGGAACTGTTAGTGCTTTGAAGTACCTGTGAAACCTCTTGCAAAAACAGTTTGGGTCTGGAGCTGAGCCGGCTCTGGTGTGGGGAGATGGGTCAGATGGCTTTTGAAGGGTGCGTGTCCCCAGCCTTGGCCCTGTAAGGCTGTGGGAGCGGGTGAGAAATACAGCTGTACCCTACACTCAGCTGGCATCGCAGCAATTACCGTGTCCAGCTTGTGAAGCATTTCCCCAGCGACTGACCGTTGATCACGTTTGTGCTGAAGTCCTTTTGAAAGTGTACCTGAGCATCCCCTGCCAAGCTTCAACGAGGTCTCCGCGTTGCTGGCTTTGAAGTTAGTGCTGTGGCACAGCTGGGTTCTCAGTGGTGCTTCCAATAGTCTGCGGTGGCGATCGAAGCAGGTTCCATTAGTGCTGTGATCCCTTGCGTGAAGCGACTCTGTTTTGGTGCCTCGGAATCAAAGCATCAGATAATTGTGGTGCTGCCAGCTTGCTGCGAAAGCGGGTGAATCAGTGGGCTTGTTTCTTCTTTGCAAGTTAACAACTGTGTGCAAGTCATGCTGGAATGAAAGGTCATGAAGGTAAAAAGTACTGTTGCGTTACTGAATGATACTGCTACAGTCCTAGAAAACAGCAATTTTCCTTCTGCCATGGGGAAAGTACTAAAAGCATTGTGCTGAGATTGTTTCTTTCCCTGCAGGATTATTTCCACGAGCTCATCTGCATCACAGAAAGGGAGAAGTTTGTTGTGCCAATCCGAGCTATAGGTGCCCGAGCTATCCTGGACTTCCCCGACCAGGTGAACTTCTCAGCCTGTCCAGTCAAGTACAGCACCCAGAAAACGCTGCTGGTTCGCAATGTTGGTAACCGGGCGGCCCGCTACTGCATCAGCACGCAGAGGTAGGGAGCTCATCTTTTTTTGTGCAAAACACTGTGGCGTGATAATATAGTTGGAAAACAGCAACAAAAAGGAACCGGAGCACCTGAGCTGCCATGCTGCTGTCGTGGCTGGAGATGGGCAGGGCACGTGGGTTTTGCTGTTGATTATAGTGTTTGAAGCATGGCGCAACCTCTGCTAAACCCCTGCAAGCTGCAGAGTGGAGTTTTGTAGTGCAACGGTGTCTTCAGAGCACAGTCGTGCAAGACTGATTCTGTTAGACTGAAGGAGCAATTGTAAGAAGGCAGCTGGACTGTCCTCGGGCTGTGGAAGATCCTGCGGGGCAGACGACAGCTCTAGGAGCTCAGTTCCTGCAGACCAAGGGCAGTGTTAAGAAATGGGCAAGCTCTGAGCTGGTGGAAGAGACATTTAAGAATTTATCAGCAGCTTTATCAGCAGCTTTGTCTAGAGTAGCAAGTGCAATCAGAGATTGTAGATCAAAGCAATTGGTATCGAGACCCTGAGAAAAACAGGGTGTGGTCCAGGACCTGGTTCTCCAGTAGGTTTGATCTGGTCCCTGGGATCAAATATTCTTCATTAGAATGAGCTCTTAAGTGGAGATGAGCTGGCAGCGGCTTCAAAACTACACTTTAGCCCCAAACCAGAATGCCAATGGGTGCACCGGCAAAAGATGTAGCAAATACCTGGTGCGTGGGTTGGGAGCCTTTTCTAGAGCTTTGTCTCTCTCAGATCTCCTGGAAAGTGCTCTAGCATGCTGTAGTAGCCACCACCAACCTCCTTGATCCTCAGTACCTTCTGAAATGGTTATGTGGCCCTGTTGGACAAATATACGCGTTCCTTGGGAGGCCACAAGCACGTGGTATTTGGGCAGTCTCCTGGTCAAGCGCCCGATGTGTGCTGTGTCGTGGACAGCCTGTACTGTTCCTGTTGGTCTGAGAAGACAGTCACTGTTTTTCCAGTTTGCTGAACTGGAGAAGGTAATGCATTTTGGACACTGCACCTGCAAGGAAACCAGTTCAGCTGGCTGGTAGTTAGCTCCGAGTTGCTTGGTCCCAGAGGTCTTGGTGCAGGAGCTGAGGTCCAGAACGCAGCAAAGACGTGCCGTCTGCCTTAGTGCACCTGAGTTGCTTCAGTTTCTTCCCCAGGAAAACAGGGGTCAAGAGAAGGCTCTTTGCTCTTTCTCCTGGGAAGCGTGAAGGTCCAAGAGGCTCCTACCAAAGCCTGGCAAGGCTATGGAAGCTTCCAGGATGCTATTCAAGCAGGCTGCTGCTTTTCACTGTGGAAATACGTAGGCAGGACCTTGTAAATCCCTGTACAGCTTCCCTCTGGGATTTCCAGATCTAGTCGTCACCACCAAAACAGATACCCAGTCGTGTCTGGCATCTCTTGGCAATGTCCTTGCCAACTCTTCTATTGAGTGATCCAGCGTGTGTTGAATCCTGCTTGATACGATTTTTATGCTGAACTTCAGCAATTGAATGTTCGGGCGCCATTTGTCGCGACGGAGGGAAGACACAGTCACTCAATATGAGTGATCAGCAGACTTCGTTTATTGTTTCTTAGTCACCTTTTATGCCTTCTTATAATTAGCTCATACATATTACAAAAGTTAAGCTCATTATTGGTTAGTTGCCTAAATACCAAGCCCGCCCCTAGTCTCTCTTCTGTAGTTATCTCTTCCCACCTGCAACATTCTTTTCCCACCGCAATCTTCCTGTTATTGTGTAACAAGAACAGCCAAGGACAGTGTATTTTTGCTTTACTTCAGATAAGCTGAGAGCCATGTGCATTTTTGTCCAGCCAGCTGGACTATGTCTATGTGACCCTTTTCAGCTAGCCAGTTATCCACATTCCAGCTGATGTTTTGGGGAGGAAAGGTTGATTGCAATGACTGCATTTCCTCGGAGAGCAAATTCCCGTCTGTGGGAGCCCTAAATCAGTGAGGCCAGGTCCCTGGGCTCGCAGGGGGTCTGTGAGGCTGAGGAAAGTGTCGGCACTCCTTACCTGGGACGGCGTTGAGCGGTAGCACCTAACAGCTGCAGGCAGCGTACCTGCTGTGATATTCACTGCAGTTTCTTCCCCTCCAGCTCTGGTAGGATGGCAACCTTCTTCAGCCTGCTTTTGCAGTAGTGCGCAGGGCAGGGTGCTTTGCTGGCCCCGAACGTTGAGGCCATCCGGCTGTAGGATGCTGAATTGCCTCGCGCTGTCCCGGCTTCCAGCACAGCGAGGTATCCCTGCCCCTTCTCCGGGGCTGGGGAGAGTTCGGAGGTGGAGGGTTCTGCGGGGAAGGCAGGGACAGGACTTGGAAGTGCCTTTGGGCGTCAGCACCTGTGTCTTCACGGTGCTGAGAGATGGGGCAGGCTCTCCAAGCTTTGAAATTCCATTTGGGGCAGCAAGGAAATGCTTCTAGCCCAGGGGGAGGCACTGGAAGTGACACTTCAAAGCTGGGGTGATGTAGGGGGGTCCTTGTGTGACTTTTCAGAGTTGGACGGCTGTAGGTGTATAGGAGTTAGTCTGAACCCAGAGCTGATCAGGAAACTGCCTTCAACTGGAGCAATTTTAAAGGGCTTCTGAGCAAATAAAGTTCAATGTAATTAGGTCAGAAATGCCTTGAAGGCCAAAACTAGTTTCGCACTGTTCTCTGTTTTTAATTGCACAGTGCATGACTTCTCTGCAAGATCAGTGTGTTAACAGAAAAAGTCTGTAGTTACAGAAAAAGTCTGTAGTCCCTGCATGCACAGGCTATCTGCCCTGGCTGAAACCTGACAGGATAACAAACGGTGATTGCTTCAGGCAGCTTCCCTATGCAGATGTCCCAGGAACCCCTTTGGAAGAGTAACCCAGAGAGGGTGCTTCAGGGAAACCGCAGGCATGTCCAAGGCGCGGAACCAATGTGCAGGACATGCACGGGAGAGTCTGTGTTCAGTAGCCACCTTATAGCTTGAAGTGAGCTTTCCAAATCCATTTTCCTCCTGCCTAACCCAATTGGAAGAGTGAGTTCCACCGCATTTTTTTGTGATGTACTGAATGTATTCTTTTTAAAATCAGGTGCCACCTTCTTGGCTCTGCTTCACGCTTTGTGCTGTCCCCTTTTTCTATGTACAAGAAACCCCCCTGAAGACAGAGCGTTGATGGTTCTACTCAGCTGCAGGGGAACTGCCATGGAGGCTGTAAGAGAGGGGCAGGGCCGGGCGCAGGCCGGGGGGTTTATCCGTTCTGAGCCCCTCGACCCCTGCTGTGCATATCTGACAGCCCTGCCTCGCTCACAGCCGCTGTCCCAGAGGGAACAAAGCCCAGGAGAGAAAGTTCTCTGTCGGCTCAGGGGAAGCACACATGCATGGGTGCAGCACGCTCGTGTTGCAGCCAAAGTGATAAACCAGCCTTGCTTAGCGCAGCTCTCCGTGCAAAAACCTCCGTGGCTGCAAGGATCTC
This sequence comes from Falco peregrinus, assembly GCF_023634155.1. Lineage (NCBI taxonomy): Eukaryota > Metazoa > Chordata > Aves > Falconiformes > Falconidae > Falco > Falco peregrinus. The sequence continues at coordinate 1,371,405 of NW_026599603.1, forward strand.
AAGCCTCGACTCTGAGCGCTCGATGGAGCTCCCTCCCAGCCAGCCGAGATTCCCGACCGTCCTGACGTGGCGCTTTCCCTCCCAGCAGCGCCCATGCCCATTGAGTGCCTTTCGCTTGCAGCCGGCTGTAATGCCGGCATCACCCCTGCACTCCAGTTTTTGGCCTCTCTGAGTGTTGCTCACTAGAATAGCCCCGAGAGTGACACCCCCCCCCGCCCCGTGCCGGCTGCCCCCATTGTGTCCGTAGGGATAGCGGTTTGCCTGCGGGCATGGTGGGATGGTGTTTCTTCCAGGAACCACATGGATGGCAGGGTGAGCCCTGGGGGGGCTTGCGCCGCCCGGGCTCAAAGCTGGGGAGGCGGATTCCCCGCTCGCAGGGACTGGGGGCGAGGGGAAGTGTTTTAGGGACGGACTGTGGGGGCCGGAGGGAGGGATTTGAGGGACGGACGCCGAGGAAGGCCTCATCCCTGCAGCGATGGCTCAGGCCCAGGGCAGGGCCCTTCTCTGGGTGCCACGGGGTCGATTGCAAAGGACCAGGCCGCCCCACGCAGGGAGCAGGTGCGTGCCGGGGTGCCAGGGGCCCTGCCTGGCTGTTCCCAGCCCAGCCCCGGCTGGGGCCAGCCCTGCGCTGCAGCCCTGGGGCCGAGGCGCAAGGAGCCGGGCATTGCTGAGGGTGCTGCACCCTGCCGGGCCCCGCCGCCGGCTGCCGGCTGCCCTGGGCTGCCCCTCGCTCTCCCCAGCTCTGCCTGCTGCCAGTGCCGGGGGCACCGCCACGGGGCTTGCCCCCTGCCCACAGCTGCCCTGACCCACAGCTGCAGCTGTACGTGGTGCCCACATCGCACAGCTGGGGCGGGGGTGGCAGGTCTCTCTGGGGGCAGCCTGGGACTGGGGGCAAAGCCAAGCCCATCCCTCGCTTGTGATCTTTGTCCCCAGGGAGAGCCAGTGCAGACGTGTGCTGCGCTGGGGAGTGTCCCGCGGGGAGGTGACGGCCGACTGCAGAGCAGCACTGAGACCCGCGCGACAGCAACGGCAGCCAGTGGCCGCAGAGCAGCCCAGGGGAGCTGGTTCCCTCGACGGGCCCCAAAGCAGCCTTCCTCAGCCCCTGCTTTTGGTGACATGTGGAGCAGCGCGGGGATGTCTCTCAGGCTTCCAGGCCTGAGGAGGCTTTCCTCCTCAGGGGCACTGTCAGAAATCCTGCTCCCAGGATTAAAGCACCCCTCCCCCCATGGATCCGAGGCTGTGTATCCAGCCCCCTGGAGCTGGGTACAGGTGCCCTGAGCGGTCTCTCTGGGAGGATGGGGCCACCTGCCTGGTGGCTCTGACACAGAAATGATGAGCTCAAGCCCTGTGACTGTGGCCAGCCGGTTCAAAGCCTCCGAGTGCCTCAGTCTTTCTGCCCAGGAGCGTTTATCCCAGGCACTGTTTCAGGGTGTGAAGATGGGTGCCGGTGATGTTCTGGTGCCTCCACCTGGCTCCCACTTCAAGGTTGCAATGCCTGAGGTCAGGGACCATTTGAAGGCCCTGGCGGAGATCTTCAGGGACTTTGTGTTCCATTTTGTGTTGCCTTAGGGCTACAGCGTGCTGGGGTTTGGGGGCGACAAGGTTGTGGTATGCCAGAGGTTAAGCGAGTGAAGCGTTAAAGCGTGTTATTGTTATGGACAGAATCTGGGTTTGTTGGCTCTGAGTTCCTGGGGTTATGGTAGTGTGATCTTATTATGTGTTCTTTGTGTGGTTTTGGTTTGGTTTTTTTATGTGGAGAGTGCCTTTTTTCATCTTTTTGGCCTTTGCAGGGTTTGGATGGGGGCCTTTGGTTTGTATACAATGTTTCTTCTGGTTGTTTTTCTGCTGTGCTGGTGGATGGCGGTGTTTTTTCTGTCTTGTCAACCAGTAACGATGGTTTCTATATCTCCTGCAGGTCAGGCAGTGTTACTTCTGATGTGGTCTGACTCATTTCTGGTGAGTTGGTAGGTAGGTATGGAGGACTTGTGGTCCCTCCATGGAGGATGACTGCTAGAGGACTAAGAGGCAGATCTGTGGAGGGGTGAGAGGACTGCTGGCCCATAAGTAGTGACTGTCAGAGGACTAAGTGTACTTGAATTTATGCGGGCTTCCAAATTCATGGTTGTTTCTCCTGCCTTGCGGAAGAGCCATGGGAAGTCACCAGCCACGCAGAAGAACAAGAGGATTCCCAAGCCTGTGTGGCTTTCTGGTTTTGCTTTCGAGTAAGAAAAGTCTTGTCTCTGCATGAGTACAACTAAACCGGTCAATTTCATTCACCACAGAAAGCAGGGAGCAGAATTTTTGTGCTGTGCCTCACATGGCTGCCAGGGCATGGTGAGAAGCAGCAAGAGAATTCCTCCCTGTCACCTTCTCCAGGGGAGCAGTGCTGCACTTTCACCGGGTGAGCTCTGGTTCTGCATGAGTGCAAAAGGTTCGAGTCAATTTTCTCACCACAGAAAGCAGGGAGAAGAACTTTTGTGCTTCTCCCCACATGGTTGCAAGGGCAGGGAGAGAAACAGCAAGAGGATTCCTTCCTGGCACCTTCTCCAGGGAGCACTGCTGCACTTTGTCAAGGTGAGTTTCTTTGGGCAGTGCATGATTGCCAATGAAAAGAGGCCAATTTTGCTCACCACAGAAATCAGGGAGCAGAATTTATGCTCTGTGCCTGACAGGGCTACCAGGGCAGGGTGAAAAGCAGCAGGAGAATTCCTTCCTGGCACCTTCTCCAGGGGAGCAGCGCTGCACGTTCCCAAGGTGGCTTCTTTTGGAATGTGAATGATTCCAGGTATGAGAGGTCAATTTTCTTTTTCTCAGAGCAGAAAGCAGGGAGCAGCACTTTTGTGCTGTTCCTTACATGGCTGCAAGGGGAGGGTGAGAAACAGCAAGAGAACTCCTTCCTTGCACCTTCTCCAGGGGAGCAGTGTTGCGCTTTTACTTTTCCAAGGTGACTTCTTGGGTCTGTGTATTATTGCAAATGTGCCGTGTCAATTTTGCTCACCACAGAAATCAGGGAGCAGAACTTTTGTGCTGTGCCTCACACGTCTGCCAGGGCAGGTTGAGAAGCAGCAAGAGAATTCCTTCCTGGCACCTTCTCCAGGGGAGCTGTGCTGCACTTTCCCAAGATGATTTTTTGGGGTTCTTAATGATTGCAACTCTAAAGGGTCAATTTTGCTCACCACAGAAATCAGGGAGCAGAATTTTTGTGCTGTGCTGTTCCTCACATGGGTGCCAGGGCAGGGTGAGAAGCAGCAAGAGAATTCCTTCCTGCCACCTTCTCCAGGGGAGCCATGCTGCGCTTTCCTAAAATGTATTTTTTTGGCTCTGCATGAGCGCAAAAGGTTTTGGTCAATTTTTCACCACAGAAAGCAGGGAGCAGAACTTTTATGATGTGCGTCATATGTCTGCCAGGGCAGATTGAGAAGCAGCAAGAGGATTCCTTTCTGGCACCTTCTCCAGGGGAATTTCCCAGGTCCCGAGAGACTGCTGGTGCCGGCTGCAAGGGCGCTCCCACATAAAGGGTGGTCCTGTGTGATGTTGGGGTTGGAATTGGTGATGTCTCCTTTCCTTAGTCACGTTAAGGCTTTGCAGTGACAATTTGGTGCTTCGCTCCTATTGCTCTTTTGTCATATCGCTCACAATAGCTACTGCTGTTTCCTTTTATCATATTGCATGCTATTTTCCTGTATTATAATACAAGAAACTACCTTGGATATGTTTCAATGATTGATATGTTTGATCGATTTGATGTGGAGTTCATCTTTGCTGGGTATCCAGTCAGTCAGCAAGACATAATTTGGCATAGTGGGCAGCATATGAAGCAAAAATGTCTTTATTTAGGAAAAAAAAATGTTCCTCGACTTGCTGTTGTCAGGTGGGAACCATTGCCTTATGGTGTTTGGGCCAGAGTGGTCTGGTGGTGCTGGGCAGTTGGGCCATGCCAGGGACAGAGGGACGGGAGTAGGGGAGGGGGCGGGGGAAGGGGTTTAGGGACGGACGGGTGGGAATTGATGAAGGATTTTAGGGATGGACCGGGGTGGGCGGGGGTGTTTGTGGGTATGGGGGTGGTGGTGGTAGGGGGGTGTGTGTGCCCCACCCCGCAGCTCCCCTCGGCTGCTTCCTCCTCACCAGCACCTGCTCAGCACCCCAGAGGGGCTTCCCGGAGAGTTCCCGGAGAGCCGGGGAAGGGGCTGTCCTGCACCGCCCCTCCAGACGGGGGCCACGCAGGCAGACCCCCGAGCCCCGCCGAGGGAGGGCAGCGCCGCTGGCCGCCCCCCCTCCCGCCGCGTCTCCTCACCTTTGCCCCGCGCCTCGCGCAGCCAGCGACCCCGACCGCCGCTCCCACGCGCGCACAGCTGGCGGGAAGAGGCGGGCCCCTCGGCCTCGTGCCCAGCACAGGCTTCGCTGCAGGCCTACGAGAGGTAAAGCCGGTCCCGGGGCACCATCTTGGTGAAGAGGAGAGAAGTGCGCGACCTGCCAACACAGGTGTGGCCCCGCCCCCATGTGCCCTTTGGTCGGTTGCTATGGGAACGAGTCGGGCTCTTCCCCTAGCAACCGGCTGACAAAGGGCACACAGGGGAGGGACCACCCGTATGTTGGGAGGTCACACACATCTCTCTTCTTGGCCACGATGGCGGCAGGCCCCTGGGCCTCGTGCCCAGCACAGGCTTAGCTGCGGGCCTACTAGAGGTAAGGCCGGTCCCGGGGCACGCGGTGGCACTGGCCGCGCGGGGCGGGCGGTGGGGGTTGGGGGTATAGCCTCAGCTATAGCGGGAGGAGGGTGCGGGCCCGTCTCTGCGGCCGGGCGGGTTGCGCTGCCTCCAACAAGACAGCGGCAGCAGAGAGACGGGCTCCGCAAGCGGGATGTCCAGCGAGCACCCGACTGCACTCTGTGGTCTCGGCCTTTCCCATTGGCGTGGTGTGGCCCACGTGCCGCCAGGGCAACCCTCCGCAGCGAGCGGGGGTGCGGGGGCTGCGCGGAGGGGCTCGGCCCACCGGCCTCCTGCACCCGCCCAACCTGCCGGCCTCCCCAGCCGCTCCCCCACGCAGTGGCCGCCCCGCACTGCGCCGGCAACGGGGAGCGCTCCGGCGGCACCCAGGGCGCGAACCAAAGCCCTGAGTCACGTCGCGCTCCCCCTGTCTGTGGCGGCTGCCCCGCGGGTTGGTGGGAGGGCCGGGGCCACCCCCGAGGGGACAGGGCTGCGGGGGGCGGTCGCCCAGTCGCCTCCCCGCCGCTCTCCGGTAACAATGGTGACTTTTTCTTTGGTAGGATAAGGGCAGTTGCTCTCGGTCAGGTAGCTAGTCTTTTTTTCCCAATGCACATTAAGCTGCTTCTGAAGAGGGTACGGCCTATTGGAAGAGAGATCTGTAACCCTGGATTTTACAGCTGTTATCAGAGTGCAGAGCCATCCCAGATAAGCCCCCCTGTGCGGTTCACACCTTGTCAAAGAAAATCAAGATGTGCTATTGGTTACAGTATTTCCGCTGATACTGCCTTTCCCAAAACATACTCTTCCCTTTGCATATAGAAGCATGTTAAGCTGATACAAGTGCACTTAGGACTGTGCTGCTGCGGGGATTCAGGTCATTCACCCAGGCCGCTACCGTGGCATGGAGGCACTGTAGATCAACCGGTACAGTGTCAGCCCTCAGACAGAATGTGCTGGGAAGGCGTTGTGTTTGCTCTGAGGAGCAGTACGCTGAGCAGCGTCCACCTTGCTTTCCCTGGCTCTGTTCCTGTGGATCTGCCAGTGCAGGCAAGGCTTTTCACAGATGCTTGGTTCTTCTGCTGCAGGCTTCAGCGACAGTTGCCATCCCCAAGGAGCACCACCGTTTTGTCATTGGAAAGAAGGGTGAGAAGCTGCAGGACCTGAAGCTCAAAACTGCAACCAAAATGCAGATCCCCCGCCCAGATGACCCCAGCAACCAGATCAAGATCAGCGGCATTAAAGAAGGGATTGAGAAGGCCCGGCACGAGATCCTGCTTATCTCCGCTGAGCAGGTACCTCAGTACTGTGATCTCTCTCATGGCATTAGCTGGTCAGCCTTTTTGCTTCCCCACGGTATAGTCGGAGTTTGTAGCCACCGTGGCTACAGTCAGTGGCTAACGTTAGCCTGAACGGAGACGTATACTGTGCCACTCGCCGGCTGTATGAGCACCGCTGCCAGGTCCTGAAACTTCTTGTGCTGCGTTTTGTCCATCTCTGAAGCCCAAACAAGCATTTGATAGTTGAAGTGAAGCGTCTTAGGTGCCAGCTGGGATAAGGCAGGAGATCACAGGGGTGAATATCGTAAACAAGGAGCAGCAGCAGCAACTGTATTTGTAGATTGAAAGAGGTGGAGATCTACAAGCCCGCAAACTGAGAAGGTTGCTTGGGCCAGAGTGTCAGGCAGGACACCCCTGGGAGCTTAGCTGTGCCTGGCAGAGACTGTAATATAGAGGGCAGTTCCCACCAAGGTCTGTTGTGGGCTCTTCCAGGATAAGCGTGCCGTGGAGCGGCTGGATGTGGAGAAAGTGTACCACCCTTTCATTGCTGGCCCTTACAACAAGCTGGTGAGGGAGCTCATGCAGGACACAGGGACGCGCATCGACATTCCTCCACCCAGTGTCAACAAGACCGAGATAGTCTTCACCGGAGAAAAGGAGCAACTAGCCCAGGCTGTGGCTCGCGTTAAGAAGATCTATGAGGAGAAGGTACGGATGGTCCATAAAGCTTCCCACCTTCCCCTGGCACCCGCTCCTAGGCACTCTTCCCTTCTTGTTCTACTTTTGTGCATCCCTCGGTTGCATCTGGCTCAGCAGCCCTTGCAGTACATGACCCCGAATCCTACCGTTTCCTCACTCGGCAGAGTGGGAGCTGGGCTGATACTATCCGGGAGGTGACAGATTTCTGGCTTTTCTGTATCGTGGGAATTAGCAGGCCACCAAGAGCTCCCCTGGCTCTTGTTCACACCGGGGCTACTAAGGAAGGAAAGAAGCGTGAAGTCTACAGTGGTGGCCAGCTGACAGTATCAAAGTTGCTACATAAGCAGAAGTTGCTGAAGAGTGAATGTCACTCCAGTTTATTTCCCACAGCCAACGCTGCTGTGAATATCCTTGTTGTGGGTTGCTGGGCTGTTTCTCCTCGTGGTTAGGTCTGTATTTGTACCGGTCTGGATTTCAACAATCGGCTTATAGCCTGCACAGTGTTGCATTACAGCACTGCCTGGGAGACGGCTGGGAGTTGAACCCTGTTGTCCAACGGGGGGACGGGGACGACGACAACGACATGCCTGTGTGTGTGTGTGTGGTCTCTTGCATGCCGTGTCCCAGGGAGCTTGACCCAGCATGCTAGTTTTGTACTTGCCCTGTGAATTTTTGAGCACAAGGCTTTCTGTAGGCAGGGGTCCAAGGGGTGCTAGGGTGCTGCCGAGCCACTGTGCTCAGCTTGGCTTTGCTCTTTGCTGGGTGCAGAGTTTGACTGCATCTTGTGCCTCTTCCTGTCGCTCTTGTCCTTCCCCGCCCCCTTGTGATTGATGCCTCAGTGTCTCTGCCCCTACAGAAAAAGAAGACTACTACTATTGCCGTGGAGGTGAAGAAGTCCCAGCACAAGTATGTCATCGGCCCCAAGGGGAATTCCCTGCAGGAGATCTTGGAGAAGACTGGAGTCTCTGTCGAGATCCCACCCACTGACAGGAGCTCGGAGACGCTGATACTGCGAGGCGAGCCTGAGAAACTTGGGCAAGCATTGACTGAAGTCTATGCAAAGGTACTGACAAGATGGGCTAGGCCTCCTTTGAAGGTCCCGCGAAGATACATTTGTGAGCACTGACAGGTGTAGCGGGGGTGCTCCCTCTTGGGCCATTAGAGGTGCAGCTTAGAAGTCAATACCGGAGGTGCAGCATGGGAATTGGAACTGAATTGTTGTGAAGGCCTCTTCCAGTTTGTCCATCAAACAGCTTCTCTGTTTTTCTGTCTCTCAGGCCAACAGTTTTACCATCTCCTCGGTCTCTGCCCCCTCTTGGCTTCATCGTTTCATTATCGGAAAGAAAGGACAGAACCTGGCCAAAATAACTCAGCAGATGCCAAAGGTATGGATGAGCTGGTTAGCTTAGCACCCCCGGCGTAGAAAAAGGTTTAGTCCAGATCACTCGTCACGGAAGAGAGAGGTGTCTTCTAGCGTGGGTAAACCCAGGGGGAAATGACACAGATCTTTGCTGTTCAAGGGAACCCTCTCTTTTACTGCTGCAAACACTGCTCCTCCTATGTTATTGTCATGGGTTGAGCCCTTCCAAGGAAGCTTTATGTGGTGCTGTTTTGAGAACTGATGTAGTAGGATACCTGGAAATGGCGAGTGCAGCGAGGCTTCTCCCTGGGGAGTTAGACGGTATCTAGATAAAGGCTAGATGAGTAAACTTCTCCAAAGCCCTTGCAGAAACTGGGACAGCAACAGAGCCTTGGGCTCTAGGCACTGCCATATGGCCGAAATCGTTAAGTTACTGACTCGTAAAATTGTGGGGATTTTGTTTGGGCTTTTTGGGAAGGAGCACATCTCTTAGTGGCAGGGATCGATGGTGTAGGCCTGACCAAGAGCATTGGCCTGGCTTGGATCTTGGCAAATTCTTAAGAGATTCATTGTCTTTCACCTCAAGGTTCACATCAAATTCACTGGAGGAGAGGATAACATCACTTTGGAAGGACCTACAGAAGATGTGCATGTGGCTCAGGAACAGATTGAAGCCATGGTCAAGGAACTGGTGAGCTGGAGTTACTAGTTCCAGTAAGAAACTGGGGGAAGAAGGGGCAACAGAGCAGAGGTGATGAGGTGTTTATCACATCCATAGGATGTCTTGACATGCTTAATCGAGGTTGCAGAAGACAAATTGTGTGGCAGGTGGATGACACCCCTTGGTTATGAAACTCATCCATAGCATTCTTGAAAAGTCAGCATTCATTTTTTTGGTGCAGAGAAGGAAGGATTCTCTTTGTTATAGCTGGAGAGGCATGTAAGTAAGTCTTTTCAATGTTTCATGAGCACAATGCTCTCTTCTCAAAGCAGAGGAATGCTTGTGCTCTGCTTAATAGCAGAAGTGCTTGTTCCCTCCTACGTGCCTGGATAACCCTGGGGCGAAGCAGAGCTCTTCTGGCTTGGGTAGAGCTAAAACACCTCAAGAGGAGGGAGCTGTCGACGCTGTTTTGGCTGAATGGAGGCAGGGGGTAGTACCTGTTATGGGAAGGCTATAGGGGAACGTCCTTGCCTTTGTTTAGTCTTACAAGTCCCTCGTATAGAGAACTTCCTTGGGTCTAAGCCTGTTTTCAAAAGCTCGTTTATCAGAGTTCCTGAAGTCGGGCCTCCCTTGCCATGACAGTGTAATCTTCAGTTCTCCCTTCCTTTCTCCCTTAGGTTGAAAACAGCTTTTCTATTTCTGTCCCCATCTGCAAACAGTTCCACAAGAACATCATAGGGAAAGGAGGTGCCAACATCAAGAAGGTGAGCTATCGTTCCTAACTCAAGTGCTCGTGATAATCGCTGCCTGCAGCAAAATCCCACTGGATGCTCTCTCCTGCTCATTGGTGATGTCAAATATAGCCTGCAAGGGCTTTTCTTCTGACATGGGACACTTCTGAGATGATTTTTTTTTTTTCTTTGTGGCAGATCCGTAAAGAAAGCAACACCAAAATTGATCTCCCAGCAAAGAACAGCAGCTCGGAGACAATTGTTATCACAGGCAAGAGGGCAAACTGTGAGGCTGCTCGCCACAGGATTCTTGCCATCCAGAAGGAGCTGGTAAGTGAAGCGACTGGCCTTTTGCGGTTGAGGGACTTGACAATGTTGCTAGAAGACACAGATACAGACGTGGTTGTAATGGATGAGGGCAGGGTGGAGACAAACGTGTTGGTCTGTTCGTGACTCGTAAACCAAAGTCTGTGACTGCTCCTGTCAGGAGTAGCCAGTCTCCAAGCCCTCTGCTCAGGCATTTCTTCCAGCTGTATAAAGCTCCTAGCAAGGTGGGAGTCAGAGGGTAAGCAGAGTGGGTGCAAACACATTTCTGCAGCTTGACTCAAGAGGCTGGTACTGTCCTCCCTTAGGCCAACAGCACAGAGGTGGAGGTCTCTATTCCTTCCAAACTGCACAGTTCCCTCATTGGTGCCAAAGGCCGCTTCGTCTGCTCCATCGTCAAGGAGTGTGGTGGAGTCCACATCCACTTCCCCACCAAGGGCTCTGGCAGTGACACCGTGAGCATCAGGGGCCCAGCCCAGGGTGTGGAGAAAGCCAAGAAACAGCTGCTGCACCTGTGAAACAGCACAAGGTCTTAATCAATCAATCAATCAATCAATCAATAAATAAATAAATAAATGGCAATGCTCTGTTTGTGTTGAGAAAGGCATCTAGTCTGACTAACTAGAAAAGAAAAGGTGGGCACCTGAAGGAGGGAAGGAGGCCATCAAGTCAGGAAATCGTTGAAGAAAGAAAATGGAAAGGTCTATTCCACCTAGATCCCCCTAGATCTATTATGAATAGAATGACCGGATGTCCAAATCTGTGTATTATTGCAAATGTGCTGTGTCAATTTTCTCACCCCAGAGAGCAGGGAGCAGCACTTTTGTGCTGTGCCTGACATGGCTGCCAGGGCAGGGTGAGAAGCAGCAAGAGAATTCCTTCCTGCCACCTTCTCCAGGGGAGCAGGGCTGCACTTTGTCAAGGTGAGTTTTTTGGGCTGTGCATTATTGCCAGTGTAAAGGTGTCCAGTTTCTCCCCACAGAGAGCAGGGTGCACAACTTCTCTGCTGTGCCTGACGTGGCTGCAAGGACATGGTGAGAAGTAGCAATAAAATTCCTTCTGGAACCCTCTCCAGGGGAGCAGCCCTGCACTTCCCCAGGCCATGTTTTTTGGTTCATGGTTTCCCAGGCCATGAGTTCAAAAGTGCTGTGTCAATTTTCTCACCAGAGAAAGCAGGGAGCAGAACTCTTGTGCTGTGCCTCACATGGCTACCATGCACGGTGGGAAGCAGCAAGAGAATTCCTTCCTGGTACCTTCTCCAGGGGAATTTCCCAGCTCCCGAGAGACTCCTGGCACTGGCTGCAAGGGGGCTCCCAGCCGAAGGGTGGGCCTGGGTGTTGTTGGGGTGTTAATTGGTGATGTCTCCTTTCCTTAGTCACGTTAACACTTTGGGATAACAAATGGATGCTTCGCTCCTGTTGCTCTTTTATCATATCGCTCACAGTAACTGCCACTGGTTCCTTTTATCATATTGCATGCTATTTTCTTTTATTGCAATATAAGAAACTGCATTTGATATATTCCATTATGTGATATACTTGATAGATTTGATTATATTTGATGTGGAGGTCAGCTTTGCTGTCTATCCAGTCAGCCAGCAAAACATAATTTGATGTAGTCGGCAGCATACGAAGTAAAACTCTCTCTATTTAGGAAAAAAAAAAAAATGTTCCTCGACTTGCTGTTGTCAGGTGGGAACCATTGCCTTATGGTGTTTGGGCCAGAGTGGTCTGGTGGTGCTGGGCAGTTGGGCCATGCCAGGGACAGAGGTTGTGGTGTCTGGCGGGACGTTTGATGCCACTGTATAGATTCCACTGTGTATACGTTTATGTCCAGGGATTCTGTTAAGGGAAGGCTGCTGGCTCGGCAAAGGGACAAGATGTCTGAGCTCCCCAGTTACCACGCTCTGATTTGCTGTGTAGCTCTACGTTAAACACACCTGCGCACAAAGGTTAGGCCAAGCTGACTCTCTAAAGCTGTTAGAAGTGACGAATTAAGGGACCTCTCATGCAGGGAGTCAGCCTTGGGAAGGATGGGGAACAAAGAATGGATGGGGAAAAGATCTGCGTTCTCTTCAGTGATGCAGAAAGAGCCTCTGGGTGAGGACGTTGTGGTCGCAGGAGGAGACAAGCCGATAAGAGCGCTGCGATCCGCAGAATGTTGGTTGGAATTCGGACAAAGGTAATTGTTGTGGGGGGAGATCGTGACCTCTGACTCAGATAGCCCCCCGAGAGAGGGCAAGGCCCCGCTTGGGGAGCACGGGGAGCTAGTAAAAAACCTCAGCAGTGCTGTCTGAGGGTGTGTGCTCGTTTGCATTAAAGCAAGCAACTTGTAACCCACCCCGTGCCTGACTGAAAATGCATGTGTAATGCGCTATGAGTGTGCAAGTGCTCTGCTGTCCATAGTGCGTACCCTCGAGGAACTGGGTGAGCACGCTCAGAGGAAACATTCCCCCGTGCTCCCAGCACTGCCATAAAGAATGCCGGCCTTCTGAAACTTGCAAGCAAGGCTTAGAGGGTTTTTCTCCCTGACCGACTTTATGGCATCATTCCCACCATACTGGAGAAAGCAAATCTTTTTTTGTTTGGTGGTGAAAGCAGCTTGGGGAGCGTCACTGAAGTGCAGCACTTTTTTAACCTCAGGTCTAAAGTGCCACCGGTCCTACCGTGGAATACATCCTTCCTCAGGCTTTCAGCAAACGGAAAGGATGCAACAAACCCACCCCACTAAGACGTCCTGCGCTTTTTTTATCTTCCCTGGAAGGTGGGGACATGACCCTGTTGGGCCATCTGTGCCACCTGCCTGGGAGCCAAGATGGTGCCTTTGCATTTCAGGCTAAGCACTTACCTTCTTTTTTTTCCTTTTCAGCGACTTTAGAGCCACCCTTAGGGAGGCTGGTTAAGCTGGTTTATGTACAGCTGGTCACCAGTGGAGGGAAACGGTAAGCTCCGCTATTGCCTCTGGTGTTTACTTGTTACCTTGTCGCTCGTTTGAGTGATCTTACCGTGCCCCGGCAAGCAGAAGCTATCACGCCACTTTAGGCCTTGGTCTAATAGTCATGCAAAGCGATACTGAAAGTCATTCTGAGATCTGGAACAGGCCCCAATGTGCATTTTATAAAAGTGCATCTTGGCTGCTCTTTATCTTTGCATGGGTTTTTTTCCCGTTTCTCCAGACTGTTGAAGCTCTGAAAGGCGCCAGTGAGCTGCTCTCCCTCAGTTTGCTCCTTTGCCTTTGGGGAGTGCGGTTCATGTTTTCTTCATGGCTTTGCAGAGGAGAAAATCCATGAATACACCACCTTGCTTTTTTCACCTAAGCTAATTTCAGAAACTGCCTCCTTTAACTTAGACATGAAACTCTTCTTAACCTCTTTGTGCACTTGTAGAAAAGCAGGGTGGGGTGGGGGTTGGGGGATGGGGGTGTCTTCAGGAAGTGCCCGCAAAAGAGCCTGTGGGAGACCCTGTCCCTTGACTCACATGTGGGGTAGTGAAGAGCCTGAGAAAGTCACGGGTGTTTTGGTGTTCACCAAAGCAGGTTTTCGGTTTGGGTTTGGTTTTTTTTTCTTATTTTCTTGTTATCTTATGTAGCTTATGCCACCAGGTAGTGACAGCCCGGGGGTGACAGGAGGGGACAGCAGGCAATGGCAGCCTGGAGGGTGACAGGAGGGGACAGTAGGTGGGGACAGGCCTGGGGGAGGGGTACAGGAGAGGACAGCTGTTGGGGACAGCCTGGGGGGTGACAGGAGGGGAGAGCAGGTATTGAAAGCCTGGCGGTGACAGGACCTCAGGCGCCAGATCAGGCCGCGAGAGGCTGAAGGCGACTCACTGCGACCTGCAGGTCACCAACGCCTAGACCATGGAAGGCGCGTGGGGGCGGCGGGGCGCGGGATGCGGGGACCGGCCGGCTGGCGGTGGCGCAGGTGGCCAGTGAGGCGGTTGGGCCGCGGCCGGCAGCGGTGACTCGTGCTGGGGCCTCAGAGCTGCTCTTCCGTGGTTGTGCGCTGGCAGCTGGCGTGAGGGCTGTGTGCGCAGCCAGGCACAGCAGCGTACGGGGTCGATGTGCGGCACCGCGCGTGGAAGAGGTTTGGTTTCTGGGAACCCTTCTAGGTAAAACGATAAGGAAATGTGGGACAATGCCTTGTAATCACAAACCTGCCAGATTTCTTTGAAACCCGGCAGAGAAGGCTGAACGTGATAGAAAAGGAGTGGGTGGCTAATTGGAAGGGGAAAAAAGTGGGTTTGGTGACTGAAATTTGTCTTCAACTACTTTTACTCCACCGCATTGCAAAAGTGGCGCTTGGCTGCTGCAGAAACTGCTCAGTAGCAACGTTTTGGATCAAGAGTGTATCTGTGAGTGAGAATCTATGCCGACCCTGGAAAGCCATCTTGTAGACGGGTGTTCTGTCTCAAGTATACTTGGCATTTCTTGCTAATACAGCTTCTTTGCTACACCAAAGACATTTTCATTCAGATGTTATTGAGCATCATTTCTTCGTTTCTTTCAAACGGTGCATTTTTTTCCTGGTACTGCGTGTTAAACGGTGTCAGGGCAATACTGAAGTTTTATGGCAGATCACTTATGGTGAATATACCTAGAAATGTTCTTCGAGAAGCCCTAAGTTCTTTTGAATCTCAGAAATGGTGCTTGATTCTCAGAGACGGTAATGGTTTCGTATTACTTAGCGTGCTGTTTCAGTTTGGTAATCTACCATCTGGCAAAGCTTGCATGTGATTAAAGACTTTGGGATATGACAGAAATAAAAAGACTTGGAAACCGTTGCCATTCCTTAAACATTCAAATTTTATCGGGTGTTTTGTTTTGGTTTTTTTCTTTTTTTTTCCCTGTGGTTCTGTGACATTCTCACAACAGTCTTTTCTTTACAATGTGTACTCATAGGTTTTTTCCCTCTTCCTGTTTGATGTATTAAAACTTAAACAGAATAACATGTCTGCTGTGGTAACTGTAACTTTGGCCCTAGCCTTTCAAGTGGTTGGACCTAAGCACGCTGTTTACCTACGCGGATAGGTAAAGTATGTTCAGGAGAGTATCTGTGAGGAGACTTAACAGCACGGTGTTAGGGGTCTTGGGGGTGTTACGGGATCGCGTGTCATACGGCGGTAGAGATAGACATGCAGGTAGAGGCAGATGTACAGGTTGTGACACAGATACTTAGTGGAACTTCTGTAAGGGTGTCTTCCCTGTGAAAATGCAAAAATCCCCCAGTGGTTGTCAGAGCAAAGCTAAGGAATACATTTCAGTGTCATACACATGTATGCGAGATTTTGGGGTTTTACACACAACCGTGAATTTCCGTTTTTATTGAACAGCCTCTACGTGCTTAAAGTCACCTTCAGAAGATGAAGGAAAGAACTCGGCCTAAAGGGGGTTCTCGGAGATCTTCCCTGTGGAGATACGGTCGTGGGTTTTATAACTTGGTGCAGGAGTCCTGACTAAATGGTGACGTGATCTTGGAAAGACCCTTCAGTGAACCTTGAGTGAAGATGGCCAACTTGTTCAGATTTTTCGGGGCCGCGTGATCACGGAAATCTCGTAATAGCAGCAATGCTAATAGAAGCTAAAAGTAAACAGGATTTTAAACATCACTGGGGGAAAAAAAAGAAAGAGATGGTGGACTCTCTTTGAAGATGGTGGGAAGGCAAAATGGATGGTTGGGATGTGTTTGAAAAGGTGGGAGGCAGGGTGGGGGTGTCCTCTTCCGTGCTCGCTGTTATAGAGACATGTTCTAGGGTTTTGTAAGCTAACAGGAGCAAAAGCAATGTAAGTGAGATCAGGAAAGAACCTCATGCTTTAGCAGACTCTGCTTTAGTGACTTTAGAGACCATTTTGCTGTTGGCATTGAAACGATTCCAAAAAAATGGAAAAGATTTTGCTGCTTGTGTTTGACTATCAGACCTGAAGATTTCTGGAAAGGTACCGTGAGATGATAAAAGCATGACGCTGCGTGTAAAATGTTGGGTTTGTATCTGTAAAGGGATTCCCTGAAGTGCTACGTCACGACATGTCAATATCACTCTTACAAACTGACTGATGCTTTCTCTGTATTGATGTTGTTTCCAGAATACACAGATGATAATGCCCTGATTCCGGGGAACTCAGCGGTAACTGTTAGGGGAGTCCCCGTCAGAGGAGTTAAAGCTACCGGCAAAACAGACCTTGGGTAAGTAGCCATAACACGTTGTGTTCTTTGGGAGGGGTTTCAGTGCGTTCACCTTCTTTGTGGCTGTTAGTTTACGGAGGCATTCAGGTTGTATCTTTCTTGTTAAAGCTGCTGTTAAATTGTGTTGTGACAGGGCAGATTTGAAGGTGTCTGTCCCAAAGCAGACTTAGATTTTTCAGCCTGCTGGGACGTGGCATTCAAGCTCCAACAGTGGTAACTGTTCAGACGTTTGAATTGGGTTTGTTCTTGGGCTTGGTTTTTCTGAGAGTCAAGTTCTCCATCCTGTTTCCTCTATGCAGAGAGATTCCTTATTGTATGCTTTTGCTTTTAGTGCTTTTAGAGTAAACGGAGAGACACATTGCAGTGTGAACCGGTGATTTGTTCCCATCTGCCAGCAGTCCGAGTCTCCGTGTTTGACTGCTTCCTTTGTCTGGGGGAGGGGGGCAGGGTATTCTTACACCCCAAAGGGGGGTGTGTGTGTGTGGGCTGCATGCTGTCTCCAGAGGAAGGACTGAGAGTGGCCAGCTGGCAAACCATGCAAACAAGAAGTTTCATTCTTAAGTCCTTCCTATTAGATTCCTAAAGACAATGTCTATGTCGGGCAAGAGAAAAAGAACAACATCCTAAAGCGTATTGCCTTTTGTGCCAGGACGGTGAAGGAACAGTTGATCTTTTCCAAACCTGAAGCTCAGAAAGCAGTTGAGCACATTCCCAAATGTTAGTAGTTACCTTTCTAAGTTTGTTTTCAGCCTAAGCTGCTCTCTGTGCTCCAGGTATTACTGCTGTATTCCTCAGATTTATGGAGGACAGAGAATCTGATTACAATTGCAGATACTCAAATGTAAGCCTGACTACAGCATTATCGCTGTCATCGATGTATTCGTCCAGTCCAGTTCTGTATCAGCTGCATCAGCATGGTTTGAATGGTCATGTTTTCAAGGCTTCTTCAAGACAGACCTCTCCTCCACCATTAGTAGATATTATTGACTTGTGGTTTTGCCATGTCTTTCTGATGTTAGTTCTCAATACATAAAGTGTACTGGCGAGTTACAGCGTGTCTCTAAGACTTATCTCTAAGACTTAACCTTGAGACATAACCATAAGTCTTAACCTAAAGACCTAACCTTAAGACTTAACCCTAATATTCAACCCTAAGCCCTAAAGGGTGGAAGCTCCTGATCTGGCTCCGGTCAATCTGGGATCATCACTGGGAACCACGGAACTTGGCCAGCCCAAGGTCTGTGAGGTAGCAGGTTAAATGAAGCAGAGGAGAAGCCCACCACTCTGCTGAGCTGGGTTCTTGGCACCAAGGTACCTCTGTGACATTTTCACTGTCCTGCAGTGTAAAGACAGCCTGTGATTTTCAAAAACTGGAGATCGGTCTTTAAAATGCAATTCCTTGGACAATAATAACATTGTGTCAAGTAAATACATACACCCCTCACCAATGGAGTTTTGGGTTTTTTCTTTGTACCTTTGCTGCTTCTGCAGAAGCCAGTAGTGCAGAGGGCTGAGGGTACAGCTACACAGAGTGGCTTCTGTTTTGTGAGCTCTAACTAAACGTGCAATGGACAGCCATTAAGATTGGGAAAGCTCACAAAAAGCTTAAAAACAGATAAACCACAACATTTCTTTCTTTTTTATAGAACTCCTTAGATTACTCCTTTTTTTATAAAAATGAGAAATCAGGTGTTAGTCATGCTTTTCATGCTATCTAAAGGCTTTAATCAGCAGTGCCTCCCCTGTCCGTTCAGAGGAGGTCATGTCCATCTTTTTTCAGATTTTCTGTAGCTGGAAGAAGTGTTTTTGCCAGCCACCACAGACAAGTTTTCCTAAAAGGCTCAATCTGTCCATTTAAGTATTCCATCAGCCTGATAATGATTTAAAAACTGTGCCTGCTGGTCTGAACCTGGATTTCATGTTCTAGTTCCCTCCTAACCAAATAAATAGAATGTTCTTTGGTGTAGATGCCCCATTGCAACAGGGTCTCCAGGAAGGGATTCTGCATCCAGCCCATCATAAACAATCATGCAGAATTCCAGAGAATATTTTAAGACCAACACACTCTGCACTGATTAACGTCTTCACCACTGTCATCTACAGTGGTGAAGATGACAATGAGGAGTACAATGAAGAGGAAGAGAACTATAAACAGTTTTTTTCTTTTTTTTTGCAAGGAAGAAGAATGAGGGGCTTTTCAACTCTTGCAATGCACTGCGTGAACGATTTCTTAGAAAGAGCATTACAATTCTAGGAAAGAGTTGTCAACAAGTTTTTGAAATAGTTTCCTAATCTTCAAAATATTGGAGCTGGTAGTCACCAGCTGTGGCTGACGCACCATTTTCTGCCTCCTGTGAAATGCCTGTCTATTTCCATAGTGGTATCATTCCCATACCTCCTTTTCCTTAAATAGAGTTTAAAATGGGGTCCACAAATCAGATGATGCGGTCCACAATTCAGATGGCCATCAAAGAGTCTTCAAAATTTCTCAAAATTCAGCTACATCTTTTCTGGGAAACATACTCTTTGCTACTTTAACAGAACGTGTATGTGTATGTATGTGTAGGTATTTACAAAGAGGCATTTTGTAAAACATTAGTTAAAACGTTGACTGTCTCTCACTTAGAGGTGAGAGATTCCGGGGGAAGGAATGGATTGCACATTCCCAGCGAGTGAAAGCGAGAGAACACCCTGCTCCCGCGCGTTCCCCTCCGTAAATGCCTGTGCTAGTTCTCAGGCGGCCCCAAGCTGCTTTTCACATCCCCCCTGCCCTTCAGGCTGGCTGGCAGGGCTGCCGGTTAGTGCTCCCTCACCGCCTTTCAGGCTGAGCACGCCTGTCAACAAGACAAACAGGAGGGCTTTGCTAACCTTAGTATCCTCAGCGGAGACGGGGAAGGAGCACTCACGTCACCAGCTCTGCTGGCAGGCATCACAGGGCAGCAGGTCTGGGCAGAGGTTTTGTGTCGAGCCCTCCCTGGGGACATGTTGATCCCAAAGGTTTCCTTTTGGGTGTCAAAGGGCGATTGTTTTGAAAAGGAGTGCTGAGGATGGTTTTGGAATCATTTAAGATCAACAAAGAGCAGCTTCTGAGTACGTGTTGGACCTGCAGTTCCACTGCACTTGGCAATAGCTGCTGTTAAGGACTCCTTTTCCTGGCCAGAAGCAGAGCTTGTGGGCAGACAAAAACCAACAGAAAATCCAGTACCAACAGAAAATTCTTAAATCCCATGCTAAGGGATTATCAAAAGCTGATTTCCTTTTAGGGCTTCTGGGTCTGAAGCTGAATTTCAGCAAGCAAAAGCATCTGCAACAACTCTTAAGCTGTGTGTCCTTTTAATGCTGCAAAACACAACTAATGCTACTTGCATGCATCTCAGTTAAATGTACCGTGGCTAGCTTCTTCAACCAGTCTGGAGCTTAAAGTTCAGCTTCAAAATGCCGGCTGGTGTACTTTTTTCTAAACATAGCTTCAGTCCACTTGGAAGAAAATTGGATTGGTTAAACAAGTCTTTATGTAAGGTACAAACAAAGCCTATTTGTAGCCTAACATGAGTGTCAAATAATCATTACCTGTTAAACAGACTGACAACCTGGCTGAAGACAGTGCTTCCAAAGAGGATAAAGTACAGGCTATGATGGTACAGTCTTGCTGTGAATACAACCCAGTCAAGGAAGTGTCAGGTATGTTCTTTGAAGGTTATGGGAACATTGTAGAGATGTTTGTTTTAAGAGGAAAGATACATGCATACGTTTTCCTTTTTTTTTTCTTTTTCAAAAAACTTCTAGTTACATGAAAGACCCCTGGGATCCACCTCCACCATCGAACATTTGCTTTCGTTGTGGAAAACCTGGCCACAATAGAAAGAACTGCCCAACAAAATGGGTAGGGTTGTGGGGCGCTTCTGGTGTTACTGAACCTTTTAGGGTTTTTACCTTGGCATTTACGTAACAAAGACATGAACACTCCTAGTAATAATTGTTTCTCTTGGGGTGAAATACAGAGGTTACATGGCAATGTTGCAAAGCCCTTCCATATTCAAGGGAAGCCTGGAATTCTGAATGTGAAATTTTCTTTTCTCTAGCTCACAGTCATTAAAGATGTCCATAGATCTTTCTCAGTGAACTTTCACACCTATTTTTGTCTGTTTCAGTAGGACTGGAAATTGTTCTGCTCCTAACTCTGTTCAATGACCATTCAAAGTTTTTAGTATTTCCTATAAAAACAAGATGTTTCTGTTGACCCCCTCTATTGAATATCTGTGAGTTTTAACTACCAGAAGCCTCTGGCTGAGTATTCATGCCGTTTAACATCAGCCACTGAATGTATATGCAAGAGGTATGAATTCAGCTTTCATAGATGGATTATTAAAGAATTTCCACAAGCCGAATGGGTTTCTCTAGGTTTGCTTTTAATCACAATACAGAGTTGGGCATCACCTCAGTGAGTGGCAACTTGAAATTTTTCATTTTGCATCGTAGATTTCTTAAAGCAATTACATAATCCCTGAAGTCCAGTCATAAGAGTCCACTTAAAGTTTCATCATCTTTTCGATTGTTCTGTTCTTCTTGGTCAGCCGGAAAGTACTTTGAATTCTCATCCATCAGCTGATCCTCGTCATTCAATCCAGTTGTTGACCGTGTAGATCATGCTGTTCTCTTCTTGACTCAAAATCATAAAAGTCATTTATATCCAATCATAATCATCTGACAGGCTTATTTGATTATTACTTACTGTTTAACATACCCATTTATTTTTATCTACTGATTAATTCAGTTGAAGGCTAAATCAATCACGGAAAGAATTGTACAACGGATGTGGTTATATTGTTATTGCTGCACCTGTGTTTTCACTGCTGCTAACAACTAATCTTGCTACTTTAACCTAGACAATACTGCTATTAATCTATGATTAACCTTGAACATAGATGGTGAATATAAGTTTCCCCAGGTGTTACCGATTAGTTAATAAGTTAAAATTGATTGATTCTATTTGATTAATTAATTGATTTTATAAAATCATTTAATAGAATTAAAATGTAGAAGGTTAAGAAAAAAAAAATTATAGGAAACTTGCATCTACGCAATAAGAGACGTTATGGAATCTTTTGTACGTCTTGTACCAAGGCTAGAAGAAGGGCCTGGAACTATTGTAATAACTCTAGGGTTGGAAGGTTCCATTGTATTTGACCAGTCTTCTGTACGCAGAGGTGTACTGAAATGTCAGAATATGAGATGAACGGGAACTGGGGAGAGTCGACTGGAACAGCTTGTAGTTACCTGCCAAGAAACTGTGAACTTCAGTAAAAGGTAATTCCGGCAGGGGAGATCGCGACCACCGACTCATACACCACCTACCCAAATCGTACCCCAGACCCATTTCTAGACCTTTCTAAGCTCTACTGCGCACAATTGGATATAGGAGGAGAGTATGTAAATGATTTACGGGAAATGTTATGATTATGTATGAATAATTAATGAATATGTATGAATAAGTTCTATATATGGAATCTGATTTTGGGACCTGGTGTGCGTTGATTGTGAGAGGACTCGCTCACACACCCGGCCGTTAATAAAGAAGTGTCTGCTTATCTACATCACATTGGTGTCGATAAGTTCTTCAGTCCGAGATTTCGGTAACACAGGGACTTGTGGATATTTCTCGAGCTAGCTCGACAGCATCAGTGAGCAAAAACTGACCTTGGGAGAGAGACACAGTTATGCTTGTTGGAAGGAAGTCATGGGAGCAAGAAGAGAAACTTTAAGATACGGAGTTGTCTGCAGAGCTCGTGGCCTTGTAGGTAAAGGCAGTTGCTAAGTTGCTGTGTCTGCAATAGAAAAAAGAGCTACAGTGGAAAATTACTGAGCACAATCACAGGCTGATACGTCAGCCTGCTGTAAAGGTAAAAAGGCTTGCTTGATTTTAGTGAAGTGTCTTTGAGGTGTCTTTGATTGTCTTCAAGTCTTCAATCTGCTCTCAGAGTCCATGCATCAATAAGCCACAGGGACTGATTCAGAGCCCTGAATGAAGCTCTCACTCTGCAAAGCGTTTTGGAGGGGCAGCGGGTTTGTGTCTCTGCTCCGAACAGATGGTGAGCAAAGGGCTGTTTCACCCTGAAGGGTCCTGAAGTTAAGCCAAAGAATGTTGACTGAGTCCAAAACGCTGCTCAAACCTCTGGTATGTCCTGGCTATATTCACTGAGGAAAGTAGATATTTCAGTCGAGCAGCCCTTATGCTAGGTAAAAGGGGAGGATTAAAGGCTTTCAGTGCTTAAAATAATCACTGCAATGTCACATTAAGTGTGGGTCTTAAGATGAGAGATGTCTGCATTTCCATTCTTAACAGGACAAAAAAAATTAGTCTCTTCCCCGGATTAAAAGAAGCACAGGAATTCCAACAAGTTCCATGATGGAGGTGAAAGATCCCAATACAAAGGGTGCCATGCTGACAAAGGCTAGGAAAAATGCAATACCAACTATTAATGTGTAAGTGTGGAATTCATTGGCCTGACCAAAAAGTGAATGAGATAAACCATGTAAAAATGTCTGAGTGGCAACGTAGCCGAGGTGGCCAGCCTCTGCCATTACGAGGGAGGAAACATTATCATCGTATCTTAACATTAAGACCTGCAATACTTTACAATATTAAAATAGAGTGGTCTTAATGTTCATGCCCCTGGAAGCTGGCTGACCTTGGGATATGCTAAATACCTGTATTTCTGCAAGACATTTCAGTAGCGTTTACAGTTGGTGTCATTCTTTTTGAAAACTCGTTTTGCTTCTGGTTTATGTTTCAAAGGCTTCTTGCAAAATTTAACAAATAGCCCTTGGACTGAGATTACCTCCCCCTCCAACTTTTAGTGAAGTTTTCCTGTAGCTATAAACTAAGAAATTCCTACTGTGTGCTCTCAAGAGTGGCTGTTGGAAAATGCACTCGGTAGCACTTCCCTTTTTCTATCGTGGATCTCCTCTTGTAGAAGCTGTAGCACAGACTTCTTTAATTTACAAAATGAAATTACTTGGGGACAAACTTAACCCTGATCCAGCAATTTACATTTACCCTCTGGCAAAGGAGCGGGTGGATTCCTTTCCCCTGCTCTCTGGCTGCCAAGCAATCATTTTTCCAGTCTGAGCTCATTTTGCAGTTGATCCAATGGATAGGAGAGCTCTGCAGAAGGAAAACTGTTCCTCCCTCCTTCTTTTGATATTGTGGCTCTAGAAAAGTCATTTAACCTAAATGCCTACATTGTAGAAGGCCAATGTGGCGTGAGAAGGCTTCCATCTATCACTTTAGTTTGATAAAATCCAAAGCTTGTAAAAGTTTTCCTTTACCCATCTTTCAACTTTGTCTTTTTCCTCTCCTCACCCCCTTCTCCTCCAGGGAAGCTTATGCTAGAGGGAAGAAGGAAAGCCTCCCTTTTTACCAGAAGAGCCTTCCTCCTCTTCCTCAGACGATCCCATTCCAGAGGAGTTGTTATGTCCCATTTGTAAAGATGCGGTGACGGATGCAGCAGTTATTCCCTGCTGTTTCTGTAATGGTATGCAGCCCGTGGCTCAGCACCTCCACATCACCTACAAAAAGGCAACACCCTGACACCAGGAGGGCCAGTTTTCCCTGCGGAGGGCGAGGAGCGGGGCGTCGTGCACCGAGAGCAGGGGCAGCTCCGGAGCACAGCACGGCAGAGCCAGGAACTGGCAGCCTGTGCTCGCCCCCAGGGCTGAGGAGCTGCCTGTCCTGTTGAGAATGTTACGCAGAGGTATCTGTAATTGTATATTTACAGAAAAAAAACCCAACCCAAAAAAGGAAATAAAAAGCTTTTCTTTTTCTGGCTGTGTCCTTGGGTGTGATTGCAGAGTGGTCTGTGCATCCCTCTGCTCTGGCAGTGGTTAGAGAGGGGCGTTTTGGTGCCTGTTCATTAGTAGGCATTGGGTTGCAATCCAAGCTCCTGGACCCTTCTCCGCCACCTGAATAACGCTGCAAGCAGCAGCAGGGTCAGGAATGGATTTGCGTGGCAGGGACATACCCTGAAAACTGCAGCTCCTGCCTAATGAAACTCGGCTCAAATGTTTGGAGGGAGCACTTACATCTTGCTGTGGGACCGGGAGACCTGTCACAGGACCCAGTTCTGATGGTGCCGTCCAGCTGACTTGAGAGGACTTGGGGCGGTCCTGAAAGTCAGGACCAGACCTTGCCTAGCTTCAGTGCAGAACAGCACGAGATTTTGGGTGAGAACTGCGAGCCAACAGACAGAAGAGAAACTGCCCACAGTGGGATTGATCTCGGCAGCTCTTTTTTTTCTAGCATGGGAGTGATGATGCAGCCTCTGACCTTTGTGAAATGTGTCCTGGAGTCCCTCATCAGTGAGGGAGGTGGAGGTCTAGCACTGCCTTTGGCCCACGGCAGAGGTGGGAGAGAGTTCTGGACGTGTCTCTCCATCAATTGTCTCCAAAGGCTTTCTATGGTGGGTGTGTGGCTCTAGGGAAGGCCTGGGCCGTGATATTTCTTTTTCACAAACTTTCTGATGCCAACCATCTGGACAACACATGTCTCCGGTGAGAAGGGGCTGAGAGAGATGGGACTCTTCAGCCTGCAGAAGAGAAGGCCCAGGGCACCTTCTCCATATAGGTCACTATCTGAAGGCAGAGTGCAAAGAAGATGGAGCCTGGCTCTTTCCAGTGGTGCCCAGCATCCATGCGGCTCAGGGTGACCCTCCTTCAACAGGGGCTGGCACCAGGTGGCCCCCGGAGGGCTCTGCCAGCCCCAACTGCTCCAACAGCGTGTGATGCTGGCACAACTACCAGCAGCAGCAGGGACCGCCTGAAAGGGGCCTGAGCAGACACGGAGGTGTGAAGCAACGCTGCCGGAGGGGCTTTGCATCACAGGGTCTGTCTCTGAGGCTGGGTGAGCGCCTGGGTGCGCCTGCAGGTGCACCCCTGAGACCACTGTGATGTCACCAGAGGGTCACAGTCACCCTTGACTTCACTTGGGCTGCACAGCAACACTGCCAGCATCACGTACTGCCAGCGTCAGAGTGTCCTGTGGGCAGCACCCAAACCATCGAGTCCTGCCACAGCACACCGGACGTTGAGAGCTGCCAGCAGCTGAGGAGCCAGAGCGTCCTGCCCGTGGAACCCGAGCCTTCACGTCCCACCAGCAGCACCCGAGCCTTCGAGTCCTGCTGGCGGCACCCATCCAGCCCTGCCAGTGGCAGGTGAGATAGCAAGTGCCACGAGCAGCTGACAGGGCACCAACCTCCAGCACCAGTGATGGAGGCGTCCAGGCATGAGCCAGCAGCACTGGGAGCCGCCGGGATCTCCCGGCGGGAGGACACCTGCCCCATCTGCTTGGGTCCCCTTGAGGGCCCCGCTGCTGTGGATCCGTGCTGGCATGCATTCTGCCACGCTTGCATCCAGCACTGGGCTGACACCACCGTCGCTGCCACCTGCCCCATCTGCTGGGGGCGCATCGTGGCCATCCGCCACCTGCAGGGACAGGTGGACCACAATGGGGCAGCCCGCCATCATCACGGCCGGCTCCATCCTCAAGTAGAGCTGTGGCGGTGGCAGGGGCGGTGGCAGCGGCGGCAGCAGCGGGGCCCTGGAGGTCCCAGGCGCCGGAGGCTCTCTGACGACCGTGGGGAGCGCAGGCCCCCCGTGCCCCGCCAGCGCGTCCACAGCATGTCCAGCCCGCAGGACAGAGACCGCAGCCCCCTCCGCCGCTTGCTGGACATCAGCGAAGATCTGCAATGGCTGCGCAGGTTGTTGGAGGAAGAGCCGGGCTCAGGGGACCATGCGCGCCGCCTCCCCTTGCCCCGCTACCGAGTGAGGCAGCCGGGCCCTCCAGGGCCCCCCTGAAATAAAAACACTGGGGATGCTGAGAGGGGCCACACCTGGTTTCTTCTGTGTCTGGTTGCTCTTCGCTGCACAAGTCGGGGAGTGAGAGGGGTATGGCCCTGGGAACTGGGGAAGAGGCTGGCATATGGCTCAAGAACTGGTAGAGAGGGAGGAATGTGTGTGTCGGAACTGGGGGAGAGGGGCCACTGCTGGCTTCTTCTCTGCTGCTTTGCTCATCGCTGCGGGAATGGGATGCATCCCCAGAAGGGGAAGGGGGAGTGCCCTGGGACTCTTGCCAGCAGGTCCCCAAAGGGGCCAGTGCCTGCTGTCCTGAAGGCCAGGGCGAGGCAAGCAGCTGAGATGGGGGTTTCAGGGAGACCCTCCTCTCCTCTCCTGCCCCCACACCCCTGTGCTGCTGAGGGCTGGGGGAGGCCCTCCGGCTGGGGGAGATTTAACCCTAAGTCTTAACCTTGAGACGTAACCCTAAGTCTTAACCAAATAACCTAATCCTAAGACTCAACCCTAAGACTCAACCTTAAGACTCAGCCTTAAGACTTAACCCTAAGACTCAACCTTTAGACTTAACCTTAAGACTTACCCTTAAGACTTATCCCTGATACTTAACCATAAGTCTTAACCTAAAGACCTAACCCTAAGACTTAACCTTAAGAATTAACCTTAAGACTGAACCCTAAGACTTAACCTTAAGAATTAACCTTAAGACTGAACCCTAAGACTTAACCTTAAGAATTAACCTTCAGACTGAACCCTAAGACTTAACCTTAAGACCTAAGACCAGCAGGCCAGGGATGGTTTGCCTGGTTTCCGTATGTTATTCTCAGGACTCTGTCTTTGCTGCTCGAAAGCCTCAAGTGCCCTCTTTAGCTCACCGGTGCAACAGCCATGGCTGCTGCTATGTATGCAATTTCAATAGACCCGCAGTGAGACACCCTGGCTAATGGGGCAACCAACTGGAAATCCTTCAGCTGCTTCTGCTGTAGGCAAAGGGAAATTAACTGAGTCATCCATGCAAAGCCCTTTCTTTTTGTTGAGTTGGCTATGAAATGTAGCATTTTCACCACTGCTGGAACACTTTCAACAAGTCACAGTAGGATTTTGGACTGTAGACATATCTGTGCTTCCCCAAAGGTACCTGGACAGTGGGCAAGTGGGACGTACAGGTGCAAGCCAAGGGATGGGCAGAGGGGAACGGGAGAGGAGGAGGGACAGCTGGAGAAGCACAATAGCAGAGCACTGCTCCAAAAATGATCAGCAGAGGAAGAATAACGGTTGCTGTTATTATTTAACATCATTACATCCCAACAGTTGAGGTCCACAGCATCCATAAAGTGTCACAAGAAGCTTCCTCCTAGTAATATTTTTCCCCAAAAGGAAATTGACCTCATCTGGAGCAAAATGCACAAACCAAACCACGGCGTTGTCCACAAACAGCCAATAAGAGTGACTGCACCTCAGCACTTCAAAGAGAGGAAAAAAAAGGCTGTAAGAATTATAACAAAAAGAATAAACATATCTTGTCCTAGTGAGCAAGAGAACTAGCTCCTCAGATACACTAACAAATCAATGTATGTGCACAAAGCAAGATGTGTCTGAAATGAGGAGAGATTCCACTGCAGTTTGGAAACTGAGATGGTTTCTTACACACACACACACACGCAAGACTTCCACACACCGTCTTGGTCAGGATACTATAAACAGGGTTTTACTTTCTCACAAAAAGTACCACTGGACTCTTCATTGATGAAGAGGAAGATGACAGGTCTGTTATCTCTGCCGGAAGATAGCACTTCCTACAGCCTACAGTTTCTCCTGGCACTAGGACGTGACATCGGGTTCAGCAAGAGAAAGTGCCAAATCTTGAATCATTAGACCTGCTCAAAAGAGAAATAACAAAAGCTTTAAAAACAGGCCAGTACTAAATCCTCCTTCCTATGCAGAATTGGGGTGTGCACTTCCAGCCCCCACACAGAAACAGAGGGGTTTCTTAAAAAGCCACTGTCTGTCTAAACCTGCACACAGCATTGATGTGTATCTATCTCACATTCACACATTCACTTCTCTCCCACTGAGATCATTTATTATCACGGGAGCACTGTCCCATAAGCATGTGGACATGTGACCAGAACTGCACTTGGCACGCTGATGCATTAAAACAATTGGGGATTTTTTTTTTCCACTTCCACTGTAAGTGCCGTCTTGCGATACCAAAACTTGTGCTATAGGCCTCCCCCTGCAGCAAGGGGAATATGAAAAGAAGGGCTGAGCCCCATGTGCCCATCTAATACCCCTGCAGCTTCTCCCAAAGGAGCTGCCTTTGCCAGATTCCAGACTGGGGACCTGTGTTTGGTCTCGCTGAACTCCCCTTGCATGTGAAATTAAAGGCAAGAGAAATTAAGAGTCCTGTCCTGATGTTGTTATGTAAGGGATTCCACTAATGCACTAGCATAACACTGAAGGTCAAAAGAGACTAATATAATGCATGCATAGGAGAAGAAGTGGCTGTATCTTGCTTGATACCTTTTCCCAGATCCCTCCTGCTGTTGCTTCTAGGTGTTTAGTTAACTAACATAAACTTCTCAAAGCAAAAGCAAAGCCTTTTGGAAGTGGCTTCGTTTCAGTAGCAGGTACTTCCAAATATGATTCTTTTTTCAATTTGTGCTGTTCAGGATTGCTGAGGAAGAAAAGTGCTAGGAAAACGGGCTTGCTGTTACATAGTCTGTGGCTGCCTGGCATAGCAAGCTTGCTTTGTAGTTCTCAGGAATGTGCCAAATGCCTTCAAACAAATGCACTACATGGTCTCTGTCCAAAGTTCCTAATATCTCAAATTTGCACGATGCAAAATAGAAGGTAACAAAGCTGTTTGGGGAGAGGATGACTGATTGAGGTTACATTAAGACCATGGGATTACTCAACCAGAGGCATGCAAACATCGCTGGACAAAGTTTATCAGTCGGTTCCAAATTCTAATTTGTTAGAGCATTGTTTGTGCAGATTATGCTAGGGTTTTACTTTGGATCTTTATTGTCTGAAAAGACTCCTCTTTCTCTAAGGACCTCTCTTCCCCTCTCTACTGATACAAAAGATTTAAAGCCTAACAAAACTCTGGGCCACCCAGCCACAGGGTAAGATTTCCAGTAACTGATTCTGGATCTGAAATCCCCTGCCTGTTTGCAAAGCCAAGCCTAAAACTTCAAATGGTAAAAAACAGAGGATATTTGCCAGACATTGCTCTTCACAGAGATTTGTAGTTTTGTGATGATAATTCCATTCTAGTACCTCTTACACTGTAGGTTCTGACTTCCCGCACCAGCAAGCTGCAGTAGTATTGTACAGAGAACACTAAAGCAAAGCTGAATGCATGAAAATACAAGACTAGGCCAGAAACCCATCACATGCAGAAGAAATAACCGATTATCCACCAGAAGTAAACTAACCCTTTTTTAGAGACTTTATTTCTCACAGAGTTTAGCCTTTGTAATTCGTTTACCTTATTGAGGCCAGCTGTTGAAATAACACCTCCCATAGAGGCTGGATGCATTCAGTCTTGGACTTAGTTGCAATGAAGGGGTTTGGCACTCCAGTTTCACTACAGGTGGACAACTTGCCAGCAGCCTGGAGACTACACCTGATTTGTAAGACTGGAAGTCAAGCAGGTGCCAGGGGGTTCAGTGCAGAGGTGCAGCTCAGAAGTTCCAAAACAAAGAAAGATTCCTTTCCAGTGGCCCCTTCTGAATTGAGGGGGCTCTGCTCATGGTTATTCCTTTTATAAAGAGGCATGTGCGGAGGCAAAGGCTACAGTGCCTGCTCCTGCTTCAGTTGGAACCTCTTCTCTGTGATCACTCTCAAGCTGAAATGCATTTGTGTTTTTTTGACAGGTATCTGACCCGCTGGTCCGTCAGATCTGCAAAGCTTATCTGGAAGAGGGGCCCTAAGTGGTGCAAAAAACCTCTGCCAGTGGGACACCCTTTGCTGAAGGATAATGTCAAACATACACACAAGCCTCTCTGTTTAAACCACTAGTGGACAGAACTGGCATAGTCAGTAAGCACAGCTGTTCCCCACTGCTCTGCTTTTTTTGCAAGGTTGTCAGTATCCCCAATTTTCTTATGCCAAAACTGTCATTAGTACTCTATACTGTCTCCAGTGAATGAGCTGCAACCTGCTCCTCTAGCAGAATACAAGATTTAGCAAAGCAAAGTCCAGTGTGCAGAACGATTTGGAGAAAGGAGGGGCAAAGACTTTTACCTCAAAGCTGGAAAGGATCTGAAGGCTTTTGTTTCATCGTGGTTCACGACTGGGTTTGGAAAAGCATGTTTCCCGCTTTTTCCAACAATGAATGGTGATTCCCCATTAACCTGTGTTTCAACTCAGATCTGCCTCATTTGGGCTTTTATACCTGTGACACTAATGGAAGAAAAAGTCTCCTGCAGAACTGTATTTCCTTGGCAGTAACAGAAATTGTTATGGCTACCGAAATTAATTTTTTTAATTATCTGTCCTATCCATAATTTGCAGCAGAACACCTATGGCAGTGGTAAACAGACGTGTGTATCTTACACGTCCCCTTAAGGATTTCTGGCTCGTGCTTCACTCCTGGATCTAGGAAATACAGAATGTTGACATCCTTGATGACTTGGCCTGTGATTTTTTCCCCATGGAAATACATTTGCCTTAAGTCGTCCATATCGGTGGTACGGCTGCTTCCTGGGATAGTTTGGGCCTGATGGATGCGCGTAATTTTCCACGCTCTAACTAAAAGGTGGCACCATTTCTCTCCTTGTATAGTAGTACATGCATGTACCTTGCACCTACTGACCACTGCTACTTGAGACGTGCTACTTATGGGCCTGGTATGAAAAGGTCATTACATTTATCAGGGTCATTATGGCTTTGGCTCCGTTTCTTTGATATTTGTCTGGGGGCTACAGATCAACACAGCTTATTTATATATGACTATGCCACTTAACCTTGTACTGCTTTCATCAGAATCATCTGCATGGACCTATCAGCATGGACAGGAACAGAGAGTACGGATAAACACGTTTTACCCAGGAAACCAAGTTATAATGGCTCTTCTTAGCCTTACTTTGTGAAATGGAAGCCCTACATTCAGCCCCTTGAGCTGGCCAAGATCTTTTTGCTTTGGGAGGCAGAGCTAAGACTTCATTAACTATACTGAGATAAAATCTCTGGCTGACCGTCTATTTTATGAAGCTTTGAAACCTGCAGCCCTTCAGAAGGGAAAAGATTTTTCTTTCTTCTCCTGCATACGGAAGTTACTATGTCTTCTAGCCTAGGTAGCTCTGCTCAGTGAGCTTTACTAATGGAAAAGTCACTGGATTAAACCACTGCCTTGAGATGAACCTGAATGAGCACATTTTGCAAAAGACCAGGTGATGCCCACAGTTAATGTTTTCTACAGTTTAGTGCCATGAGCTGGAAAGACCTCTCTAATTTTCATGAAACCTAACATTTGAAAAACAAAATACTTTCTTCAATATGCCTTTCTTGAGCTCAGGGTTTAGTACAGATCCCTTACAGTATGCATGAGCTTTCTACTCTGAGTGCAGCCCTGTTCTGTTTGTCGTTCATGGGTGATAGTAGGCATTCATTCATGCTGTCTCCAAATTAGTTTTTGTGTAAGCATGGTGTCAAGGAAGTGTCATGGTTGTGTAAGCACGTGTAACCAGATGGCCTAGGTTTGATTTCTAACCTGGGGCTTCACCCATCGTGGAAGAAAATGCCATCTGTCAGTATCTAAAGGATCTTCAGTGACACATAACAGGGAATTCAACCTGGAGCTGAAAGAGGATCGCACACAGCAAAGTCCTAAGAAAAGAACTGGGGCCAGAATCCAGGCACAAAAGAATCTTGCTCAAAGTGCAGAGGTTTCACACATTTATTAGAACAAGCAGTAAACAAAAGTCTCCTAAGTATAAAATCTAAATGTTCTCGAGCCCTCATCCCAGACAGGCGAGTCACAGCATGAAGGGCAGATCCAAGTTCTTCTCGCCAGTGCCGAAGCAGACATAGCCGTACTGCTCGGTCATTGGGACATGGTAGAACATCAGTCCCAGCCGCAGCAGGCTCCGCAGCACCACCACAGTGCCTCCCTTCTCTAGCTGGACAGTCCAGGAGCCTGTGCAAGAAAATGCCATTTGTCAGTATGTCACAAGTGCAGTCCCTGGAAGGGAGAAAGAGGCAGCATTCCTGGAGCAAGCTGTCCCTAAGCTGAGAGGGGGGCTGCAGTGCGTTCTGCCTGACCAGTTAACAGTGCACAAGGCTGCACTGGAGTTTGTGACACCTGAGAAAAGGGAAGTGAGGGAGACCAGAAACCTTGATACCTTTTTATCTTTTGTCAGTTCAGCGTTACAGGCTGCCCTCAATTCCAGATGTCTGTGTCTAGCTTCACAGAGTAGCATATTCCATGGCTATGATAGTAACGCCATATGCGTCACAGGAAGGGACCCTGGAGCTCCAGACTTGTATACTTGATCCCTAGGAGAGGCTAGAGCTATTCTTGGATGCTTCTGAGCGGGCAGCAGTTACTCTACCAAGCTGCCACCTACTTGGTCTAGCTACTAGCTATAGAGAGCCAAGACTAGCTATAGCAATCCTGCATAGTATGGAATTTATTTTTAAAATAAACTTGTAGCATTAGTAGTGAGAAGAGGAAGAAGACACTTCAGCTCCAGAGAAGACTGGTTTCCCTGATGCAGCAACTGGGAAAGAGGAAGAGAGCACGAAAAGCAGGGTATTTCTTAGCTCAGAGAATTTTGCAGAAAAGGTTAATTCTCTTCAGTCTTTCCTGGCTCCATCATTGAAGAGGATGTGCGTGGTACGGGCAAAGGGATTAGTTTCCGCATTGATTTTGCTTTGGCTCTGCGGAGGAGGTTCAGAGCCAGTGTGAAAATGCAATTTCTCCTGGATGCAAGGAGCTCTGAGCCACTGAGTGTTTGTTTTGCATCTGACACAACAGCCTGGGAACAACACAGGAGGGGAGGGGGCTGGAGCATCAGCCTGGATTCAATGCCAGAGGGCAAGGAGCTGCCAAAAGAAGAAAATACCAGCTTCAGCACCAAATCAGTAACGCCTAGAGGCTACAATGTAAGGAAGAAGGTTCCTGCTGAATCTTCATCTAAAAGCAAAAGCAGCAGGCCCAAATAAAAAAGTGCAGTTGGAGCTGTCATACTACTACGGGCCTGGAGTCAAGCGGTCAGGCTGTCTGCACCCAAAGTCAAAATCTGCCAATTCCAGAGTAAGCAGAAAGCCCGTAATGTGTTGGGACAGTTAGACGGTATTCATTCTTGTAGATAATTTTAGGCTCATCAATTTATGCTGTGACTCATGCTTACTTATGTCATGGTTAGCCTGGGGAAGGGCTTCTGTGATTGCTGTCAGCTGCCAGTCCTCCCCTTCCCACTCACTTCTGACTCTTGGCCAATTTTAGTGGCATCCGACAAAGGGTTGAAGTGTTTTAACACCACAGGTTCCTACAACAGGTCTCCACAGGACACGGCCCAAGGGTCGCCTGCAGCTCCTGAAGCTATTTGTTTATCTGCCAGCAGCTGTGGGGAAGCACAGGCTGTTTGGCTCGCCCGGCAGCAGCTATCTGGGCAATCAGTGCTTGTAGCTTTGGGCTCTTGCACACTCACTTGCGGTACATGTAGTCTCTGAAGCAGTTCATGGCAAACTGCAGTAGTTGAGGGCTCGCTGGGGGGGGGGGGAGGTTGAGAGGAAACAATATATATGGTGGCTGCAGAATCAGAAAGGAACACCACAATTCAAAGCCCTGTAAAACCAGGTGTCGTGAGTTCTGCTGCTCACCTGTTACCTCCCTCTTCTCTTTGTATTTCTGTACTTTTCAAAAGTTTCTTGGGCACCACTGTTTCCCCTGTCTCCTTCAGTAGCAAGTTCCACAGGTTGGTTATATCATAATATGCACCGTGTCGTCTTTGATCTGTTACCTTTCAAAGTACCCTCTTCAGTTACGTGCAAACATGGAACTAAATGGACAGCAACACCTGCCTTCCATGGCAGTCACTGAACTTTCTAACAAAGTGACTCTGGCTGCAGGATAGAAGTACAAAAGAGACATTCACATTCTTTTAAGGACTCGGGAGATTTCCATACCGGAGAGCTTACTTCTGACTCACTCAGCTCCATGTTGCCACTAAAGAGAAACAGCTGGAATCTCGGTAAAGCAAAGCGCTACTTCATACAGAGCAGGATCAGTACAGGTGTGTGCCATCTTCCTTGCACTGTGACATTCCTTGCACACGTCCTAGTTAAAGCATGAGCTAGTGTCTTCACACACAGTGGTTTCACAGACAAGGCAACCCCAGTCTCCCATGCAGTCTCTCCAGTGCTACTCATGTGGACACAAACTGAACTGGACCTTGGTCATAGCTGGAGTAAAACCACATATTAATGGTTCAGCCACTGGGATTACAAATTCTAACTGACTGGGTCTCTGACAAAATCTGCATGTTCTTAAGAAACTTCACTACTTGGATAGCATGGAAACCCAGGTGAAGAACGTTTCATGACGAGCCAGATCATCCAGTGGCTGAAGCACTACAGCCATCTGCTGTCAAAGGACAAGCTTTCAAACAGTTTATTGAACTTTGCCTCTAAAAATTTTCACCATTTGCTCGTGGCGGTAGCTAGACTATGCATAGGGGAGTTGAGCAACAAGTGGCAAGCAAATAGGTCTGAATATGTGACAAATAACTTCTTCCATTTCTCCTTTGAACACCGACTCTGCTTTCAGTGCAGGGTTCTTGCAGCTTGCGCTTGCAGAAATGATCTGCAAGCCCTTTATCACGTACTGGTGGTTCTTGCTGCGGCTTTACACATTGGTTTGCAGGGGGGTGACTGTAAACTTTTGAAAGAGTTTCTCTGACAAAAAGCTAATGGAACGAGGAACTCTCATTGTCTTTGATTTAGGACCAGTCCTCTGAGAAGCAAGTCTGTCAAGAATAGGACTGTGCCTTGCCTTGCTGGGTGGTGAGAGCCTCTAGGGATTATCTGGTTTGCTAAATGTCTCCCAACATACTGGAAGCATCCAGCAGCCTGGGTACATGTGATAGCTTGTGTGTGTGTGTGTGTGTATATATGTTCATGTACACAGATGAATCCTCTGCCCAAAACTTTTTACAAAGAACAAAAAGAAATGCCTGGAGCATGACAAGTGGGAAAGGTGAGAAGGAAAACAGGTATATTAATGCTCTCATGAACTATATCTGGATTCAGACTCCTTTTTGCTGGACAAATTCAGAGAAAAGCTAGAGTAAATACAGTTCAACTTGATTTAATCCCCTTATCTATGCTCTGGGGCAATACAGTACGTGGATCCATAGTGTCACACAGGCTTATCTATCTCTGCAGAGTATTCATCAGCAGTTAACTCTGCTGATCAAAGGAACGTCCCATGTACCTTCACACCTGGCAGAAATGGACAGAAGTAATTGAAGACAGCTCCATTCACTTTTATGCTTGATCTCTGAAGGCTGTGATGTGCAGCTGTTTCATTTCCCCACTGTCTGTCCAAGCTGCAAACTCCCAAAGGGCTCAGATTTGTCATTTCATAAATGTGAGACCTTTGGGGAATATTAAATTGTTACAGCTTTCTAGCTCTTCTCTGATACTTGATTCTGCATCTAATTCTATGCAAATAGGGACAATAAAGTTTTGCTGATGCTGCATAAGTCTTCCTGTGAAATAAGGACCTAAACAAAACAAGCAGGTTACTTCAGGGCAATCCCACCTGGACTGACACAACACTCGTTGAAGACAGGAAAAAAATTACATGAAACTGTCTGAAACTGTAATGTCATTTTCACTCAGATCCTGTTTTCAGCAAGAATTAGTCATAGAGCTGCTCTTTATTCTGCAGAGCCAAAAAAGCAGCAGCCATGCCACCTTCTACCTTTTACTAACCACATCACTGGGGACATATTTCTAACACAGCAATCAAAGGTGATCTATTCAGTATACTTTTCCAGGCTGGACCTTTGCAACAGACAAAATCAATTCAGAAACTGCACTGATACACAGTGCTGGTGTTTGCCTTCTAAGGAGGCAGCACATTAAAGTTGTGAAACCTAACCACTTATTTTGGTCCTTTTAGAGCCCATTATCTCAGTCTGTTTTTTCCCATACCTCACCACGTTAGCAGCATTTGAGGAGATGGTCCAGAAGACAAAATTATTTGAACTCATGAGACACGGAGCAAGTTATTCTCCTGGAAAGCTTCAAGACAATTGTGTTCTCTTCCATCACAGCTCAAATCTCACTATATTAATAAAAAATGCTTTTTCAGGCCCACCTTTCTTGTAGGAGTTTGAAATAATGATGTCATAAACCACTCTAAAAGGACTTTAATCAGAAGCTAATGAACAGCACGAAATAATAGCTTAAAATGAATATGCCTTCTTTCCTCCTTCAAGAAAATGCCTTAGAAATGCATTTCATAATAAAATATAAAAAGAGCTGAGAACTGCAAAAATGAAATGCTGTTTTTATCCTTTTTTTTTTCTTTTATCCTTTTTCTTTTCTTTTAAACCTCCCTGCTATTACAAATGGTTCTTGGAGTAAAATCATTGCATAGGTAGCTGTAGGTCTCTATTACTATAAAAATGCAGGAGTGGGATGCTGGGTTCAAATCCTTTCTAATACTGGCTCAGAATACCCCATGGCAGTCCCCATACTGTTCATTGCCCCTGTGTCAGACGACATGTCTCTTGCTGGGAGGCTGAGAAACTCAGAGTATCAGTCTGTAAGGTACACCAAGACTCCTAGATAAAAGTTGTCAGGAAAAAAAATTTACGAACTATTATTTGCATTGGAGGGAATACAAATAGAACTAAGAGACAGCAAGTAAAAGCTGGCTTTCCTAGAGTCAAATACTGATTTTTACTTGCATCTACGTGTGAGCTGTAGCCTATGTTATCCCTAAATCAGACAGCAGAGTTAACTTCACTCATCATGCTTGCTAAGGTACAGGGAACCAGAGGTCATTGCTCTCACACCAGAGATTTCTAACAGTAACACCGCTCTGGTAAGATTTCCATTCTTCAAAATACATTTTTTTAAAAGAGCAAATTAATTCTGAAGCTGCACCCAGCAAACCTAAGGAAGCCAAGCACTGTCTGTGTTGAAACTATTGCCTGTTGCTGCTCCAGAAGGGAAGGGAGGGAGCTGCTGTGTGGGAGGAAAGAGCATGGGAAAAATATCCGCTGGATGAAGATCTGGAGCTTCCTATTCCCTCTTTAGAGCAGGCTGCAGGCTCCACCCCTCCAAACGCAGACAGGAATTCTGAGGAGTTCCTTACATCTTTCCCAAACAAGAAAGTGCTTTGAAGATTCTGATGCTCACCCAGTGTTAAACCACTGCCTTTTTTATGGCACTTCAACAGCTGCCAGGACACCAGAGCTGAATTTCAAAAGTCAGCCTACTTCTCAGCTTCTTCTTCCTTTCCAGTTGCCAATAGAAATCCCTGTCTCATCCCCCATGTCTGTCTCAGCTATGGGCTGAATCTTCTAACTCACAGAGGCAACAGTGTGCGTGAGACATTAGCTTTTAAACAAAAGCCTTTTAAGAAGGTTGTTTGCAGAACTTTCCTGTGGGAACTGGTCCACTTTCAGTATGACCTCTCATAACATTGCTGCTTCGGAGGTGATTCAGCAATGCCTCGTTTCAGTACAAGCTTGAGAAGAAACAGCTTTAAGAGCTAGACAGGCTGATAGAGAGGCTCCATGTCGCAAAAGCTCACAGAGGGTCATAAAAGTGACATTATCAATTCCTCTTCAAAGGAGAAAATGTCTCAAGGGAAAAGCAGCGTCAGCATGGTTGCTCTTACCATTAACGCAATATGCTGCCACATGAGCAGGTTATAACCTACCTTGCTGCAGTTCAGTTCTGAGTGAGGGTGAAGTATGGAGTTATAGCACAAATATTAACACCCACAGAGGGGTAACATAACCGCTTCCCTTTGCAAAAGCAGCCACTGCTTGGCTGCGTGACCCCAGGCACTTAGCTCTGACAAAGCTACACTACACCCATGGGATTTAGCTTCCATTTCCCTCCAACAGAAAATCTAGCACTGCAAAGAGCTTCCTACTTCTAATTTGCTGTCGATAGGAAACAAAGACAAATTGCAAAGCAGAGCAGCTGTAAGGAAATTTTGCTGCACAGACATTTGACGCACAGCCTACCAGCCATAAGGACACACATCCAAACGCTCTTATATGTGGGGCTCAGACTCCTTCATGCCACTTACTGGCTACAAACTAAATCTCTTTCATTTGCTTGACACACCACCTGCACCCCATACGTTAACACTGCTGTCAATATTTCCAATTCCCCATATAACTATTTCATAATAATTAAACAAAAACACAGACTGGTTGCAGGTTCGGTACTATTTTTAAAAGCCTCCAGAGCCAGGAAAGCACAGTTTACAAACAGTCAGATGCTTCCAAGTGGCTCTTGCGTGGTCCTAATGCCTGCCACATCTTTGACACACAAATACAACCATGCCCAAACCTCAAAGTAAAATGGTCTCGCTTCAGAGGGTTTTTCTCTCCATTATCCTCCCCCACTGGGGATGCCTCTGCAGCACAAATGATTAAGACAGCCCTGGGCCTTCCATTTACGCACAAAGTACCTGTTTCCTGCTGACAAGGAAGACCCAGGCATTGCAATGTTGTCCCAGGAGCACAGTATTCAGAAGCCTCCAAGTACTGGCTGAAATGAGGCCGTACTTAGACATCTGACAACAGTGCTGCTTAATCCGGTTAAGCAGGCTCTGCCCCCAAACCCTTATTCCCCTCCTCATCACTCTTCCATCACAGAGACCACAAAAGTGTTTATTTACTGCTCAGTGAACCAGGTCAGGGAACGATCTGGCTGAAAAATAGTTTAGCCAAAAATAAAGTTATTTTTCCAGCTGAAATCTGGCTGCACAGCCAGCAATGCCAACACAAAAGAAGGGACAATACACAGACATAAATGAGCAGCAAAGGATGGGAAAGACTGAAAAAGCTAGCACAGAAGTAACACACATCAAATTACAGCCTCCCTTATAGCCCAGTTAGTTTGCCCTTAAGTCCTAAATCCACCTGATAATTAGAATAGAGCTAGAATCCTTTTAACTTTTGTTGTTGTCCTTGAGAAAAAGATGCAGACTTTGCACAGAAAGCATCCAGAACAAAGATTTGGAACAGGGCTGTGCACTAGAGGAAACAGCAAGACAATATACAATCAAAACTTAGGAGTAGAAAAACTGGTTAAAATCTGTGCTATTTGGATTCTGACAACTGTAATACTGATCATTGTATCTTGGGTCTTCTGTAGTAAATTTACAAATCTCTCAGAGAGGAAAGCACCCTCCTTCCAAAGCACAAGTTTATGCTGGATCTTGTCACACTCTGTATTTCTTGTTCAGCTGGTCGCTGTGGAATCGTTTTTGGAGCGTGGCATGAGTCACGCAGCATCTACCTGGGGAGCCCCTGCATTAATCCATCACCTTCGTGGGCTTCTGTGAGCCCATTGGTTGGTAGGAAGAAAAAGAAGGACTCTCGCCCCTCCCTGCTCTGAATGAAAGACGCTTCCTCTAAATCTTGCTACAGGATTTCAGGCTCAATTCAGCTTCTTTGGGGCTTTTGTCACCAAACAAATGTGATGTCTTTGAAAGAAAGATTAACAGTTTGATGAAAGGATGCAATGGACAACTTTGTTCTAGCCTGCTTCCCCCTAGAGCTTTCGGTCACTGTCACTTTCTTACCCACGGAGAGTATCTGTCTGACTCTCAGAGGAGATTATGGCCACCTTGTAAGATTTTGCCTCTCCTGATAACAAAGCACTGGCCACTTTGAGGAGGTGATAATGATGAACGGGGGCTGGATTAGGGGCAAAGAACCTCACATCGATCTCTGAATTCTGAGAGAACACAAAGCAGTCGATGCTGGGATTCAAAACCCATCGAATGCTTAGAGGACATCCAATTCTCTCTCCTGCAGGAGGGGCAAGGCTACAAGCCCTGTCAGTCCCCCAGTTGTACTTCTTACCTCATCATCAAATTAGCAGGACTAGTTAAAAGAGCTTAGGGTGAGGAACAGATGGCATGGATTATTAACTGTTGATATTCTCATACTAAACTAGATACTAAATTCTGGCCCGAATTACCTGAAGAGCTTACCAGTTTCTGAGAAGACTGTCACACTGAGCGTATCCACACAGCACAGTGCAGTTGTGTTGATATTCAAGCTAATTCTGAACACTAAAGATGGCTAAGCGTCTTCTAATGCCTGGGATATCTTAGCTGTCTCTGCACAGCACAACCTGCACAGCACAACTGCCATACAAATATACCCATAGATGAACTGTCTCATCCTTTTCCCTCTACACACAGCCACGCACCCATTCAGCATGCAGAATTTCAATCTATATGACATTTGCATACAGTAAAGCAAGACAACGCCCATTACTTCCTTCCTGCAAATGTTCTATGGCCAAAGGGGCAGCAAACAGCAAAGCAAAGCTATAAACAGGGCTGGCACCAATGCCAGCTGCTGCACAGGCAGGAGCTGCCACTCAGAAATAGATCACTCCTAGCAAAAGCTGACCTTGTTGTGACTTCAGTGACATACAGACTGCCCTGGGCTTTCCCCTGCAAGTAATTTTTCATCATTCCCTAGAGAAAGGGCTAGGCCAAGGCTGACCGATGTGGTGATAAAACTACAACTTCTGGTTCTAAGAGGCTTCACCCGCATTTCCCATCAGTTCAGCAAGAAGTTCATCTCCTTTTCATGTCCAATGAACCAGGAGCTGAAATGGAGACAGGGTGGGCCATGATTTCTTTTACTGAGAAGGAAAAAACTCAAATACAATCCCTGGAAAGTTGCTACGGAAGACTCTGCTTCTGTCCTCCTCCTTTCACTGCAGCAGTCAGGAGAGTGAAGGATTCCACCACAGCTCTCGGTTGATGGGCAGCCCTGCTCCAGTATAAACTCATCCAAGGTCTCTGACTAAGCAAGACCCCTGCGGTGATACAGACCTAGGACCCAAAAGCAGTGAATGCACGGCTTTATTACCCATGGACACAGAGCCCAAGGAAAACAGACTCCTTTCCAGAAATCAAAGCAGACCACAGACAGCCAGTCAAAAGCTATAATACCAGCTGGCTCTGGAGTCCTCACGTGGCAACATAGCAGGAGAGGTTCCAGTCTGATCTTGAACTCCTGAGCTGGCAGCACCCCAGCTTGTAAGAGGGACAGCATCTTGTATTGCTCCCAGGCAATGCTCTTGGGTCGCTGCAGGCGTAGCCTTAACAGCCTTTAAAGGCTCCTCAGTCCAAAAACATGAAGAGTGTCTGTTGCGACGGAGGGAAGACGCAGTCGCTCAATATGAGTGATCAGCAGACTTCGTTTATTGTCTCTTACAGTCACCTTTTATACCTTGTTATAATTAGCTCATACATATTACAAAAGTTAAGCTCATTATTGGTTAGTTGCCTAAATACCAAGCCCGCCCCTAGTTTCTCTTCTGTAGTTATCTCTTCCCACCTGCAACATTCTTTTCCCACCAAAATCTTCCTGTTATTGTGTAACAAGGACAGCCAAAGACAGTGTATTTTGCTTTACTTCAGATAAGCTGAGAGCCATGTGCATTTTTGTCCAGCCAGCTGGACTATGTCTATGTGAACTTTTTCAGCTAGCCAGTTATCCACAATTCCCCCGTTTTTATTTTGGGCGACATAGGCTTGGTTGACAATCTTCAATAACAGCGTTTTAACACAAGAAAACTACATATCTAAGCACTACTAAAACTATTACCATAATGATCAAAAAAAAGAATAATAATAATCCCGTTTGCTATGAGATTGTATCTTTGCTGTCAAAAGTTCGAGTTTTTCATGCATGGTCCTCTGTGTGTGGGATTGGAACAGATGTCGAATAGATTCCAGAACAGGGCCCATCGCAAAGTGCTGGCAAAGCAGCGTTCTCCCATCGAGCTCCTCCAGCGTGCTCTACAGCAGGTTTCACCCAACGGCTGGGAACCCAAATAGTGCCTGAATTGGTAGAAATACAGACATAACCACGCCCCACATAAATCACCTCCACAGGACCTACCCATTGTCCTGTTTTTGCATCCTTATACAGTACTTTCATGTGTGGTGGCCTGGGGGGTTCTGAGCCAGCGTGGTGCCTTATTATAGGCGGCTCATTACTGTCCCCAAACACACACAAATGATTAAGCACAAAAAGGGCTTTCACCACCCTTTCTCTTACATCCTGAATCTCTTTGAACTTTTCTATATAGCGTTTTAGCGTCCCGTTAGCCCGCTCTACAATTGCTTGTCCAGTTGGAGAATGAGGGATTGCAGTAACATGTTTAATATTCCACATTTGCATAAAGCGTTTGAGTAGTCCGCTACCATATGCAGGACCGTTATCAGTTTTAATAGTAATAGGCACCCCTAAAACAGCAAAGCAACTAGTTAAATGCCGGCGCACGTCCCGGACCTTTTCCCCGGGCTGTGGTGTGGCCCATAACATATGGCTATAGGTGTCTATAGTAACATGCACATATTTCAATCGACCGAATGCAGGAACATGAGTAACATCCATCTGCCAAACATCATTAGACTGTAGTCCTCGCGGGTTGACCCCGCAACCGAGCCCTAAGCCTGAGTTATGGTGACTACATATAGGGCAAGCCTTCACAATGGCCCGAGCCTCCTCCATAGACAGTTTGTAGGCTCGTGCCAATCCCTTCGCATTTTGATGGAAGATCGAATGGGCTTCTCGGGCTCGACAATGTGGTGCTAATGGGGGTTCAGTAGTGATTGCGACGAGACGATCAGCTCGAGCATTGCCCTCTCCGAGGCCTTCTTCCCACTGGTGGCTTCGGATATGGATCACCGCATACGATTCCGATCTCTGTGCGATTGCAAGCTGCAAGCTCACAAGTAGTTCTGTCAAGCGTTGATTCTTTAATTCACGCACGCTTGCATCTTCAATCCGGCTGACTATGCCGGCAACATAGAGAGAATCTGTGACTACATTCAGTGGGACATCTCTCCATCTAATAAATGTCCAGACCACTGCATAGAGTTCTAGCGTCTGTAGAGAATCCTTTGGCTGCGCTTGTAGAATTTGGTGTTGCCACCCTTGCTCATCTTTCCATGTTATGGCAGCGGTCCTAGAGCGTCGACCCGCATCAGTAAAGGCCGTGAGAGCGTGTGGGATAGGCTGGCTGGATCGCTTCGGCTTAACAATCCAGCCCATGTTCTCCATCCATGACAGGATGGGCGATGGGAGTGGTTTCACTATTATTGCTGCTCCATCGTGGAGTAATGCAGCCTGCAGTTCCTCGGAGTTCTGCAAGTACCACTCCAAGTCGATCTGTCTCATCGGCACCCATATCGTGCCAGGAGGAGTGCCATCCACCTGTAAAATACGACAGCGACCTTTCTTGATCAGCTCCGTCAGCGTCGAGATCTTGTCTTGTATTGTGCGTCGTGGTTGCAGTGGGGGAGCTATCCATTCCAATACGATGGTGGAGTACTCCCCTTTCTCCCCCGTTTTTATTTTTTGCTGTGTTAGAGCACCCATGAGGTACTGAGTGCCACACAAGATAGTCAAATCGATGGGTAACCCTACAACACGCCGATGCGTGGAGCGCGCAGTCACCATTGAAGCTATTTGTTGTAACGTTTGTTCTTGCTGTTCAGTAAGCTGTACTGGGGGTGAAGGATCTGTCCCTCTCAACAGGGGGCGTAGTTGATTTAACAGTTCATTGGGGATGCCCACTACAGGCCGGAGCCATTGCAGATCACCGAGCAGTCGTTGGGCGTCGTGAAGGGTTTGGATATCCAAGTGGAGTGACAACTTTTGAGGCTGAATTGTTGTATCAGTGATGCGCCACCCCAGATACTTCCAGGGGCTTGATCCTTGCACCTTTTCGGGTGCTACTACCAATCCCCTAAGCTTGAGTTGTTCAATTAAAACCTGTTTTTGTCGTAAAGAGAAGGGTGTTGGCTGGGCTAACAAGATGTCATCCATATAATGGTAGATTAAAGTCTTAGCCCAGCGTTGTCGCAAAGGTTGTAGTGTGGCAGCAACATAGAGTTGACACAAGGTGGGCGAATTTCTCATTCCTTGCGGGAGGACCGTCCATTCAAAGCGTTGGTCCGGTCCCTCCCGGTTGATCGCGGGTAAGGTAAAGGCAAATCTGCGCTGATCATCTTCATGTAAAGCAATTGTGAAAAAGCAGTCTTTCAAATCTACAATGAGTAAATGCCACCCTTCCGGTATCATAGCTGGGTTGGGTAATCCGGGTTGTAAGGCCCCCATATCATGCATCTGTTTGTTTACCGCTCGCAGATCATGAAGCAATCGATATTTTCCAGACTTTTTCTTGATAACAAAGATGGGGGTATTCCAGGGGCTCGTTGACAGACGCAAATGACCTTGTTGATACTGCTCTTTAACCAGTTCATGCGCCTGTTCTAGACTTTCCCTTTTTAACGGCCACTGCTCTATCCACACTGGTTCCTTTGTCTTCCATCGGAGTGGGATCGGGAAAGTCCAAGCAATGGCCGCCCCTAGAAAGGGAGGTCTGAAGTGAGGACCATCCCCATTTGGGCCAAGATATCGCGGCCAATCAAAGCATGCACCCCCTCAGGCAATGGAATAATTGAGACACAACAGTTTATAACTTTGTCAGCTATAGTCCATCGCAGAAGGGGGGATTTGCGAGCGAGGGTCAATCCCCCCACTCCTGCAACTGTAGCGTTGGTCGTACAGGTTGGCCAATGCGCCGGCCATTTGTGTGCACTGATTATAGAGACATCAGCGCCAGTATCCAACAGCGCAGTAATCGAGAGAGTCTGGTCTCCATACTGCACTGTGACCGATCGCCGTGGTCGTTGTTGCAAGCCAATAGTCAATAAAGCCATTTGCCCTGTAGACCCAAAGTTACCTTGTCCTCGAGGTTGTTCTTGCAGTGGTTGGAGGGTGCCTGCAAGATGCGGTAGTGGAATCAGCTGGGCTATCTTGGTCCCTTTAGGTATAAAGAGTGGGGGAAACAGCGTCTGAGCCATAATATGAATTTCTCCGTGAAAGTCCTTATCAATCAGTCCCACCAAAACATTGAGTCCCAACATG
Source organism: Falco peregrinus (assembly GCF_023634155.1). Classification (NCBI taxonomy): domain Eukaryota; kingdom Metazoa; phylum Chordata; class Aves; order Falconiformes; family Falconidae; genus Falco; species Falco peregrinus. The sequence continues at coordinate 1,416,368 of NW_026599603.1, forward strand.
GTGGCTGATGAACGCCCGATGAGTAATGCTCCAACAGCTTGTCCGCGTATACAAACTGGGCCTTGTATGCCAGTAGCAAGTTTTGTAGGCTTTGAGTCCAAGAGGGTACAATCTACTGTTGTTGCCAGGTCCAAGCCGAGGCTTCCGCTGGTTGCAGGTCGGAGAGGAAAGGATTTTGTGCTGCTGGGTAGGCAGCCGCTTTTTGTGTCAGCGCGAGGCGGCTCTTCCCGCTGGGTTGCCCGTTTCCCGATCGACGACAAGCAGCTTCATTGTGAGTGTCCGAGCGGCAGTTTCGGCACCATACGGAGTTGGCATTGCAGTCCCGTCTCACGTGTCCGGTGGCACCGCAACGGAAGCACCGTAGACGAGATGGGCCGCGGTCATTTGATCGCCCAGCAAAGGCTTGCAAAGGAGCAAGGGCTGCTAAGACCTGACTCTGGGTAGACTGCGCCTGCTCTTTTAAAGCACTCCCTAGTTCTTTTATTGCCTCGACTAACATAGCCTGGGGCCCGACTGGCACTTGTGCCATTCTTTCCAAAGCTTCTTCTATGGTCCATGTCCCTGGTAGCATAGCTAGGATGTTACGTGTGGCTGGGTTACAATTCTGTATGGCACACTGCTTTAAAATGGAGCCTTTGAGATAGTCTTGCACCCCAGCCGCCTGTATGGCGTTTGCTACCCGATCAATAAATAACCCAAATGGCTCCTCTCTTCCCTGCTTGATTCCCATATAGGAAGGGATTCCCCCGGGCTCCTTTATACGGTCAAGCGCTAGTCTAGCTAGCCTCATCGCTTCCTTTGCCTTATCCGGTCCCATCAGTGCCTGCGCTTCGGTTCTAAAATAGGGTCCTAAACCCATCAGCTCCTGTAAAGTAACCCCATGCAGTGGGTCCCCTGGCTGTCTAACCACTGCTACCGATTCCTGACAAGCAGCCTGCCAATGAGCGTTAAACAGAAGCTGCTGATGTTGGCTCAAGATTAACTTCATTATACTGCGTATGTCACTCGGGAGTAAGATATTAGTTCCCCAAAGATAATCTAACATTTGCCTGGTGGGTTCCCCTTTTAAACCTGACTCACTCACCGTAGCCCGTAGCTGAGTTAATAATTTCCAATCTAGGTTAGTGAGAGAAACCGTGATATTCCCCTGCGCATCTGGCTGTGAATACGTGACCGGGAAAGCCTCATGCACGATTCCCGCGGCAAAATCGCGTTCACCCTCAAGCATAGCACTGTCTGCTATCTGCTTCCAGACCTTTTGCCTATTTTGGGCAACCTGAAGGCATTCTGCAGAAGGATTCGTACATTCCCTACTCTCTACGGGGTTTTTACGGTCTATCTCCTCGCTTACGTCATCATTCCCCGACGGGGGCGGGGCTGAGGGATTCAACGAGGGCGGCGACGGGAAGGGCGACTGGTCCCAGCTTCCCGCAGCCCCCTGCTGAACCGTCAGCGTACGCACCGAGGGAGGCAGCGGGCAATCGGGGGGGGAAGCCGATTCCCCCTGCCGTGCGGCTACTGCAGTCCCGCTTGCAACTCCCAGCCGCCCAGAGGCAGCAGCAGCCGCTCTCTGTTCGGCTCGATGTTGCAAAAGGGCATTAGTGACAGCCTGCCACGGTTTCATCAGGTTTTTGGCAGTTTTATTGTCGGCTATTACTTCGGCAAACAGCGTGTCCCCATAATTACGCCACTCTGCATGCTCGAAAACCGTATCTGGATTCCCAAAATGACCCCTCGCTACCCCATAAGCTAATAACCCTGGTAATTCCTTTTTACAATCTATGCCCCGAATGCTCCGCTTTTCTAAAAAGCCTTTGAGCAAATCATACGTCGCTTGTCTCTCCGTGCCGTGGTCAGCGCTGTTGCAGCCTTTGCGAGACTTCGGCGACGCGTGGCCGGCGGGACCCTCTGTAGGTGCTCCCGGGCGCGGGGACTGTGCCCTTCCGCCTCCTGCGCTGCTCTCAGGACCGGTACCCGAATCTCCGTCGAACCGTGGCTCGCAGGTTCAGCCCTCTCTAGGGTCCCTGTTCGGGCGCCATTTGTCGCGACGGAGGGAAGACGCAGTCGCTCAATATGAGTGATCAGCAGACTTCGTTTATTGTCTCTTACAGTCACCTTTTATGCCTTCTTATAATTAGCTCATACATATTACAAAAGTTAAGCTCATTATTGGTTAGTTGCCTAAATACCAAGCCCGCCCCTAGTTTCTCTTCTGTAGTTATCTCTTCCCACCTGCAACATTCTTTTCCCACCAAAATCTTCCTGTTATTGTGTAACAAGGACAGCCAAAGACAGTGTATTTTGCTTTACTTCAGATAAGCTGAGAGCGATGTGCATTTTTGTCCAGCCAGCTGGACTATGTCTATGTGAACTTTTTCAGCTAGCCAGTTATCCACAAGTGTCTCTACTTTTGAAGGATGTAGGAGACATGCTTACATATTTGTGTACATCCATTGCATGCCTGTAATCACTAAGGGTGCGAAGAAAGCTATTGAAAAGCCCCAGGACCATTCCAGAAATTGCCTAAGCTTGGAAGGGACAGAGTAGCTTCTCCATACCTACAGTTCAGAAGGTCAATATACCACACACAGCCTGGAAACTCAGGCCATACCTTCTCCTCAATTTGATGCTGCTCTCGGTGCTTTTCTTTCTCGTTTTGCTGTTCTATAGTCTCCTTTTCTGTGCTCAGCACTGACAACGCCTGGACCACAGTGCGCCCTGCTGGAAAGCAGCAGCTACGGCCAGCCTGGAACTATTTCTAGGGATGGATGACTTCAGTTTTAACAGAGAACTTCAGGTACCAATGCTTTAAGTAATAGCCCACTGAGCTAACTGGTTCGATTTTTACATCCAAAAGCCGACTGTTCTGATGCACGCTAATCTGTTTTACTCCTTCTGTACTACTGTGTTATGAAGTTTGTCAAAAACACTTCTATAAATGTCAGGTAACTCCATGGGATGCTGTAGCTCAGTTTCACACATTTACCAGACCTACAGATCACCTCTCCTAACCAGGAATGAGGATAGCTGTGAGCCACACTAGGAGTTTTGTTCTATGTTTTGGCTACCTCTTTTTATCCTTGCTAATATGAAGCACTACCCTCTCATTCATTATGGGTCTTTTAGTTTGAATTTCAGCAAGACAGCTTGAAAAGCCTTGTCCCCGTGTGGCTCTTGGCAGGCTAAGAAGTAAAGTGCTTTTGCTCTCAGTTTTCACAGAGCTGGGGAGGTGCTGCTTATTGTTAAGCAATGAAAGGGGAGGGCTCAGGTCACATCTGTGAAATGTTAGCGGAGAAGGGAGGCTGGGTGAAAGTAGGTGGCCAGCACAGCATAGCACTGCTGGATTTTGCAAGGCCACTGGGGAGATAGCCATTTGTCTTAGAGCCCTGATAACGGGCAGGCTTGCTCTCTGCTAGCTAGCTGGGGGTTGTAAATACCTCTGCAGACACAGACTCTTCAAATGGCTGGAGACTAGGCTGATAGAGGATTAATCGCCTGGAGGGTGGGTCGAAAGGGAGTTAATTAGCTGTGTTAATGCATGGAGATAAAGCAGGTTCGTGCCTCCTGGCCGCCTTACTTCCAGCACCTGGACTTTTGGGGCAACCAAGATGGAGCTACCAAAATGGGCCTTGAGAGTGGCCAAAGGAAATTATCTCCCACTTAGAAACGCAGCCTCTCTATCTTCAAGGGCCCATTAAGCACCAGCTGTTGCTAAACCGGTAAAAAGCATGCCAATGAAGCTCAGAGAACAGGAGGTTATGAGTGTTCTAACCCAGGCTACTGTTCAGCAAGTTTGCAGAAAGGCTAGTGCCCAAAGTATTCAGCCAAGGAAACAGCCACAAATCCCATTGTCTGCAATGCTGTGTAAGGAATGCCTCAAAATCACTGCACTTTCAGGTGAAGAAACGGAGCTACAGACTGAGTGGCTGTCACTTCTTCCGCAGTCAAAATGGTAAACGATCTTCTCTCTAGGCACTTCTCTGGCTGAATCATGAAACAGCAACTAGACAAGACCCACTATGATCCACCCTGCCACTGTATACCCGTTTAGAATGACGCTACGAAATCCCAGCATAACAGAGCCAGAGCAATTACATCTGAGAGGTCTCAGCTCCCCAGTCTACCCTACACAATGCATGGCAATGTCAGGAATCTCCTCAGTCCTCTTTTGAGCCTTCGTGTGTCATAGTTCAGAGTGTAAAGCCAGCTGTACTGAGAGTCCTGTGCTTAGAGTCGCTGTCTCAGGAACACATTGCCACCTTTGCGTTAATGTCACTGACAATGAAGAAGCCCAAACTAAAAATCACCCTCTATGGCTGTCATCAAGTTTACAGCCAGGCATATCAGGAAATCACCTGTTCTGTACTCCTACATTAAACTTAACTCAGTTACTCATGTCTGGGACTAGCAACTTAGATTTGCCTTTGGCTAAAACACAATTCCCAGGAAGACATCCGGAATGATGCTAAGATACCAAGAGACACGAATTCCTCCATTATCCTTGTTAGCCGGTAGTAATTTTACTGTTAAAATTTGTACCTAGTTTCTCATTTTCATTTTTCTGGCTATAATATTCAGCTGCTGATTCCTGTTATGCCTGTCTCTGCTATACTAAATAGATCTTCAATAATCAATACTTAAACTCCATGGAGTATTTACACAGTGTAATACAGTCATTCTCATGTTCTTTCCTGCAAGATAAACAGATTGAACTGTTTATGTCTCTCACCAGCCCTTGAATCCTTTTGTGGCTCTTTTCTGTAACTCTCCAGTTTTGCCATGTGCAGTAATCCAGTCCTGATTCCACTAACAGCATGCGCAGAAAAAAAAATCACCTCCCTGTTCCTATTTGCTACACCCTTGTTTATAAATCTACAGATCAAATTAGCCTTTTAAGTTTCAGGATCAGACTGGGAGCTGATGTTCAGTGGGTTGTGCCTGGATTTCCTTTCAGAGCCACAGCTTCCAGAATACAACTCACAGTCTGGCTTCCAGTCCCTGCTCTTAGGTCTGTGACTTTGCAAGTAGCTACATCAAAATGTACTTTCTTTAAGCAAGCCCAGTTTACCAGATCTCTGTAGCTGTCCTGCCCTTGTCATTATTTGCCTCTCCACCAATTCTTTACTCCTAGATCATTTATAAATAAGTTGAAGAATACCAGTACTGGCACTAGTCCCAGCTGAATCCCCTTCTGACCCTCTCCAGAAATATGCCCATTCAGTGATTTCTAAATTAGAACTACCAATTAAGATAAGTTTAGGAGAATATTTCTGCAATGCTGGGATTTATTAAAGGTTAACATCGTAAGTATGCCACAAGTCTCCTGAGATAATGATTTCAGCAATAACTTACCTGGCTCAGCCATTTTCATTTTTTGACACACAGTAAAGGTTGTCTAACTACCCTCCCATAGCAAACAGTCTGAAAACTGTCTGAAAGAGTATTTTATTGTCTTCATTTCATGTGAGTCCTTATTCTTCCCCAAAACAAACCAGAAAAAAAAATTGAGCATTTCTGCTCTTCCACATTTCTTATCAGCCTTTTTACCTTCACCATTTAGTGACAGTTTCCAGTACCATTACTATGCTTTCTTCTCCTATCAATATGGTTGAAAAAGTCCTCCTTATAGTTGTCAGGGACTACTGCAGGTTATCCTGGCTTCCTTGTCATTTTCTACTCAATATAAATTCCAAATTATATCAATCATTACTTGTTCCCAACTTTCTGTATTTCTTTTATATTGCTTTTTAAATTCTAATTCCTACCCTTATTCCACCAGTGAACTGTGGTAGGCTTTCAGCCAGAAGCAGCTCTTTATTGACTGGGAGTCATGACTTGTGAATAAAGTCTTCTTTTATAAATCCTGTTTCCACTCATATCTTTTCCTATCCACATTTTTCTTTTCCTTTGCCTCCAACATACCTCCCCTCCCGCATCAGTTTTTAACTGCATCAGTTTTTTAACCTGTTGGTGTCCCTTATCTCCATATCAAAGTGATCTGAGTCAGCAATCTGTAACAAAACTCAGAGTCAATTTATTGCTTTTCTGAACTGTACTTTGAAAGCACCAAAGACCTGAATTCTGCATCCCCTGTTTTACTTCCTCCCAAGCTTTCCAGTCTATGCTAGTACCTTAGGCTTTCTCCCATCCCCTTTCATTTGTCCTTGCAGAATGTAGCATAGCCTGATCTGATACTATGGTGACAGTAAAATCATCCTTCCCCCTCCATTTTCACTTTTCCCATCATGTCAATGCTTGACAGGTGACCATTATTTCATACCTATGCAACATTAGGTCATCAAGTGAAAATGCTGTAGGCATGCTAGGAATTTCTGCTATTTTTTCACCATTCCATTACCTACAAGCACATGTAAAACTGCCACAACTCTAGATCCTGACATGCTACCACCCAGGGTGCCAAACTCCACGCAACAGAAAGGACCACACTGGCAATCTGCCAGCAGCTGAAAGGCTATATCTAATTGTGCATAAAGTTGAGCAGATTGTCTGCTTAGACTAGAGCAAACAAGCTTATCTTTAATGCAGACATATGGCCAGCAAAACCTACAGATCCCAGCATGCAACATTATGGCCAGCTGGCCACTTGGATCAGAAAGAAGCATTACATGATCTGATACTGTGGTGACAGAAGATCAGTATCACAACCCCTCCATGTTCAAAAATCATGAGTCAGGCCACTCAAATTCATGAGTTTGGCTCAGAGAGCTGGCGACTTTAGAGGGGATAAGCCAATTGAATTTGCTTTTGAGACAGGGTTTGCATTCTCCCACTTTTCTCTACAATCATTTACAAAAATGTATTTTTAAAGTAAAATCTAATTTACACAGTCACTTGTCTCTGGGAGCTGAGACACCAAGAAAAACCAGACAGACTCACAGTATGATTAGGGGAGGAGCAGCAACATAGTCTGAACTCTTGAAGTGCACAGATAACCCAATAGACAGACACACGGACAGAATCTGGAACCTGCAATCACCACAGATATCACTGATAAAGATGAGGGTGGCAGACAGTTTTGTTACAAAACTCCAGGTTCCTCAATCTTGCACTAAACTCTCTGCTTTTACCGTTGTTTCCTTTATTCAATCTGGTTTAACTTCCTTTCTTCCCACCCCTCAGCTGTCATATAAAATGTTCTCTCTGCCTCCAATTTTCCATTCTGTAAGACACCTCTGCTCTCCTATTATGACACCCCATACATTTGATGACAGTTACACCCTTGACAGCCACCACAGATGTTCAGTTTCCAATTAATAAAGAAAACTATTCCAAAAGAGTTGTTACTTTTAGACAGGTTAAAATCAGCCCTTAATCTCTCAGTCCTGTTCTTTAGGTCTTTTAAGGGAGAATCCTAATGCACGCTGGGAGCATCACTCACATGTTACTCAACCCGGTCAATTTTTTGTGTATTTATTGAGGGCAGAGATGATTTTGGCTTCGGTCACAATTCTAGAGTCAATAGATTTGGGAATTCCTACTTCTGCTCTGACAATAACTGTTCAAGAGTGGATCTAGCCAAGAAAGACAAGAAAAGCTTCGGGTCAAAATGAGGGGATTGGCCAGAGCTATGAACAACATGTCAGGAAATAGAAAGAGCACTGTCTGCGCTGGGTCAGGACCAACATGAACTGGCAGAATTGAAAGAGGGTAATTCAAGACCCAGAGTTTGAGTACCTTGCAACCTGGAGTGAGGGACATTGGCAGAGCCGTGCAGATAAAGTCAGCAGAAAGCCTGTGTCTACCTCCTGTTCTTTTTTTTCCCCCTACATTTTCACAAGCAACCAGTACTTCAGGCAACCTGAATGCTTGTTAAAGGGGGGTGGATTGATCTTTCTTTAATGTCAGAGCTCCTATCTGCATGTGATAGAGTGCAATTAGAAAGGCTACATGCCTTGCTGATCCTGTAACCTCAGCATTTCCCAGACTACTCAAGACTGCCTTCCCTTTCATTGCATCTGTTGATTCTTCTACCTTTACCTTGTGGGATATCATGCTCCAGAGAGTCTAGAAAGTCAGTGGATGGGTCGAGGTCAGCCTTTTCCAGCAGGGTTTTATTCTTCAGGTTAACAGGCTCAGTGAAATGGAAATAGGAACTTAACTTTTTTGCCTCCATCAAAGAAAGACCTGCAAACAGCCATTGATGACCATTAATAGAGTGAGCTAGGCTAACGTTCGTCACACCATAGAGTATCATATCATTTCTCTAATGCCCACAACATAGGAAAAAATCACAATCTTTCTTCAGTGGACTCCACAGAAGACCAAAGACTTGCCGGAAATGGGTGGCATCAGTCATCAATGATGTGCATTGCACGCCATGCTAAGTGCAGTCCTAGCTGAGCAATGGGCACTGAGTTGAGACCAACCCTCTGTGCCCATTTGGTTGCACCCTATATCTAGAGAACTCACTGCAGCTATAAGTGCTAACCGCTGACATAAACTATGCGCAGCAATGGCGGGTCCCACCTTCCCGGTGGCGCCGGCGGGCGCAGGCGGCCGGTGTGCCGGGGCTGAGGGCCCGGGCGGGCCGGGAACCACGCGGGGCCGGTGTACCTCAGTGCCTGGCGTGAGGCGGCAGCCGTTCCCACGCGGTGCGGGGCTGAGGGGAGCGGGGTGGCCGCGGCCCGGAGGCCGTGCGCAGGCCTGGGGCACTGCGGGCTTCCTGGGCAGGCAGGGCAGGCTGTGCCGGGCCTGTGGGGAGCCAGCCCCGGCCCTGAGGGGCAGCAGCCCGCTCGGAATGCGGTTAGGGGTGGCTGCCCTGCCTAGGTCAATGGCCTCCATTTCAAGAGGCCCAAATCCAAATGTACGTCCAAAAGCAGGAGGGCATACAATTACACCAGAAAGGATACCACAAAGGGCTCCACCTTCCTCATTTGTTACATGAACGGCAGCAAAAAAAAAAAAAAATTAAAAAATCCAAACCTCTGAATCTCACTACTTGCAGTGTCTTTTTTTACAGTTCTTACCTAGCTCGTGTACTTCTATAATCAAGTGGCTTGTTTATAAACAGCAGCACTCTGTGCTTTCACTCTTTGTGAATGTCACTCTTTGGGAGCTCATTTTGCTGAATCCCATACAGACAGCCATGAAACAGTCCCTGCCCTTGCAATCTGACTTAATACAAAATGCAATAAATAATGAGATTGTGTGGCTGTTTAAACAAACAGAATTTGTTTGACATCTTCAGGAAGTTGAAGCTTTTATATGTGTGCATTATATAAATAAATATATGTGTATGCACTTACATTTAAATCCATTGTCACATCATAAATTCTTGGGTTTCTTTTTCATATGTTTCCTGTTCATTTCTAAGGAAAACAGTGATCCTGGAACTGCTGCCTGTAACAATCGTCACCTGCTGATCTGTCACGTGAAATCTTTAATGAGCTGTGCAGCACACAATCTGACCCATTAGTTTTATGTACGCCACACAAAAAGTGACTCAGATTCCTGAAGATTAACCACCTCTCCTAGACACGAATCAGGCAGAACATGTAGGAGTGACTGCAAACTTTTTGTCCATGCTGTCACCTACCACTGTGCCATAGTCTGATTTTCTCTATGGGAATTGGCATTTTCAGGCTTTGTGAGCTCATTTAATCACTGATGTCTCTAGAATCACATGTTAATATGCTATGGCTATCTGGCTAGTAAACAGAACTGCAAACCAGTCAGAGTCAACCTGAGATCTTAAGTGATTTTCTGCCACTGTCAACCACAGCTGGATTCAAACCAGCTGCTAACAGCTGAGAGGCTCTTTAGCCTGTTATGGATCTTCTAAGCCACCCAGTGTCTAGTTTTTGCCAGTCCTGATTGAAGATTATCAAAAAGGAAATCTATAGCTTAAGGAAATTCTTCCTGGTTCAGTGAAGTCTGGTGGGTAACTGTACTCTGCTTTGCTTTGTCTTGACCCCAATTACTAAACACTGATAAGGATCAGGAAGTAAGTGGTTGCATTATTTAACAAATGAAAGGTCAAAAGTGCTGCTATTCACTAAGGTCAAAGGTTACCATCACTGTTATTAAACAGTTTGAAAGCAGTTTCTCCCATCCGTTGCCATCCCAGGCTGGAGCAGCACTCGGGCAGCCAGGAGGGGAGAGAGGCACCAGGCATCATTCAGCCGGCTGCTGGCTAGGCAGCTTTGCGTGGACACCTGCTTCAGGGAGGGAAGGTGCCATGCTCCAGCAATGCCCAGCAGCTCCAGTCAGAGGACTGAGCTCTCCTGCCTTTGCACAGAACATGTGTGTACCTGTGTGCCAAACAGCTTTAGCTCCTCCCAGCTCCACTCATTTAGAGCTGGCATCATTTTGGGTGAGAAATCAAACTCAGGTTCCCTTCCGCTCATCTTGAGCAAGGTACTGAAGCTCACAGAACTGTTTACAGCATCAGAGTTAAAAATCCTGAAGTACCTGTAAGTTAATGCTGAGTGCACAGTGACTCCTGTATGCTTGCACAGCTTTATAAAACATTTGAAAAAACTTTCAGTGATTTAGGAGGAAGCTAGCTCACCTTCCTTTGCATTCTGTAGTATACCTGATCTCAAGAGAAAGAAAAATAGTTATTAATCCATGTCAGCATTTCTGCTGGTACAGATTAAGAAGGCTACCCTCAAAATACTCTTGCAGGACAAACTGTTTCACTGTCCTGGGCACCCATTAGACTGACACTGCTCACGAGTTATACTGCTATCCATCATCCAGGTCACTTCAGTGTGGTGGGGACAGGCTGCAGTTGGTTCTGATGCACCAAGAAATAGATTGGGGTTATTCCTCCCAGGTGTGTTGAATATAAGGTCTGGTTTTCCTTCCAGTTAACTCAAAAGTTTGGACTGTCTGGCTTCAGAAACAGTGTGGTTTTGAATCATTTTCCTGCGTGTAAGTCATTACTGTGTAAGGATAGTAAAAGATAGGAAACCAGAAGGAAAAGTACAGTTTTTCTCAATAAGAAAGGCATGATAGGTGGCTGCTTGACAGAAGGGGAGGAGATTGTGGGTGACGAACAGTTGGACAAACTTCAAGAGCTGCAAAATGAAGCCTTGAGCTGTGCTGAGCATGAAGTAAGGAACTGCAGCCAAGTAACAGTTTAACAGGAACGGAAGGGACCAGGGGTGTCCCTACCTGGTATAATATAGACGCTTTCCTCTTGTTTGGAGATCATACTGAATACGGCAAAACTCTGGGAATACTTTGACTACAAGCTGTCCAAAGAATGTGGGTCTTTTGGCCTGTCTGGGACCAGTGCCATTGTCTCCATTACTGAGACCGGAGCTAGCTGTGTGCAGTCACTGGGAGACTCGGAAAGGAAGGGGTGAAGGTACAACGTGTGCTGTGGGCTGGGTTCCTCCACATCTGGAATCGAATCCCTGCAGTAGCAATCTCAGTAAGAAGGCAGCAAGGAATCAGGCTAGTAGGTCAGGATGGGAACAGCTGTGCTGAGATAAAAGAGGAATCTGTGGGATGATTGTGACAAGTCTTCCCTGGAGATTCTCTTTGGCGTAATCCGGGGCAGACATTATGTGTTATACTGCCCTACTCAGGAAGAAGGCACAAGAGCCAAAGCGCTTTGTCATTTTGTGACATGAAGTTTTCTATGTCTTTAAGGTTCATTTCGTATTTTTCATCACTCCCCTAATAGCCTCTGTCTTCCTGACTGCTCTCGGCACAGGGGACAGGTAAAGAGTTTACTGGGGTAAGAAGTACTAATGTGCTGATTATATCATCTTGCCCAGGCATCACATGAGCAGCTGTGATTCTTCTAGCTGGCAGCTGAACACACACGTCTGTCTTTGTGTTTTTCAGGTACCCAGAGGGGTGAGATGCAGCCCTCTGACCTTGCAGCCACCATACTGCCAGTCAAACTGCCAGCAGTCTGAGTAGGAGGATGCTGTTGAGGAACCCTGGGAAAGACAAGACAGGACGGTGAGAAACTGCTACGTAAGTGTAGTCCTGGCTGTGATTAGGCTTCAGCAGGATTTAATGCATTGGTATAGGTATTAGCCGCATTTCAGGCTGCCCATCATCCTAGTGTCTCGGCACTAGCAGTTAATATATACACAAATATATACTCCAATATAATAAAGGGGGTTTTTAGACATCCTAAGCAAGGACAGGCACTGCATGAAATACTGCCAAATTGTTTTAGTGATTCCCTGGAAGCAGCTTGCTGACAATGATCCCTCGTCATTGCAAGTTCAGTTTTTATGACTGACGCTCATCTTGTCTCTACAAGCTGCAGTTGCTACAGCAAAGTGGTGGAAGAGCATGTCTTATAGTGGCAGGGACCTGAACGATTTAGGTTTTTCAGAGCCATGACCAAGATTACATATGACAGAGAGGAATGAATCGGCAGCCATCAGTAAGCACAGTCTTGGTATAACAAGGTTTAGTCAACTTGTCCTTGAAGAAAGCCCAACAAGTTTGCAGCTTGCAGATGGCTCCAGGCAGAACCTCTGTAAACCATTTAAGCACAGGGGCAACAAAGACCTGGGTGATGCGTGAGAAAAGCATGCAGCAAGCTGATGATGGGATAAGTGTTTCTGGCCTACTGCCTGAGAGCCCAGAGCAGAAGTAAGGAAGCGAATCCAGGGGAGCTCTGGGATCAGAGTAATCAACAAGGCAGATCTCATTAATTAAAGATGACGTTTTCAGAAAACATGCTCCTTCTAGTTAGCTTTGCTTTTATCTAGGCAGAGGTTATTCCCGTTGGAGATATCTGCATCCCTCCCTTTGCCAGATAGTCAGAGACCACTGGCCTTTTTTCATGTCACTTTCTATAGTGATTGCCATTTTTTTTTTTTCCTCCTCAGGAAAATAGTTCCCAGTCTGAAATTTCTGCTCAGTCTCAGGCACCTGCTTAGAACTATTAATCTTTAAAAATGTGCAGGAGCCAGACACCAGCTGAGGTGGGGTGGGTGGCTTCAGATGACTGTCTGCACCCTCCAAGCATCAAACACGCAGAGACCTCTCTGCTGTGTTTGCATCCCTGTCTCTGAGGCACTGACTTTTGTCAGCGGAGCTCAGTCATCTCCTCAGCAAGCCTTTTGCCTTTGTGTGGATTCACTCCTCCAATCTGCTGCTGAATTGCTTTGTTTGAACAACCCAGCTGCATCATGCTGATACTTTCATGTGGTTTCTTTTCCCAGTAATGGAGTGGAACCAGGTAAATTATATCTGAAAAGGGGAGGAAAAGAGGGCTCCCTGCACAGCATCTGCTGCAGAGTCTGTCCCTCCACATGCACTGTATGGCCCTCACCCTGCCAGCCTTGGAGTTGCTTAGCGCTAATAAAGGAGGGGTTTCCTCCTTTTTACCGCAAGACTGAAAAATATGTTCTGTCTAGTTCTGGAGAAAATGTTACTCCTCTGAAATTTCCAGCCTTTCTTTGCTGCCTGTACTCAGTTCTGGGCAGAGATTGAGGAAATCTGAGATGACCCAGGAGAGAGAACAGCAGAGACCTCTGCCTAAACTGTTTGAATAGCTAATACCCTTTCCAAATACTGGCACCTGGGAATCCTTTAATGACTTGGATGGTGCTTTGGGTAGACTGAATATCTCCTTTCAGAAACAAAGACTTACTATTATTATTTATTTGTCTGACTTAAATCTTACAAGCAGTTAGAAAGTAACCCTTTCTTGTATTATATTCCTGGCCCTGTGCTAGGTACCACGAGGCCAAAGTGTCCTCTCATTTACTCTGATTTAACGACAAGGGTAAGTCTATATTAGGGCAGATACTTCAGATTTACATCAAATTTTCAAAGAGCAGAATTTGTCCCTATTCCTTTAGTAAAATCTTAAACACACACTGATCATTCAGAAGGGAATTATATGTGAAAAATTCCAAATACTAAATGGATGCGTGCCTCCAACATAGCTAATGAAAAGCTAAGGAATTATTTGTAACTGAGAGGAGAAGGGTTGTCACTGAAAGAAGTAATAGACCACCCTGTCAAATTCATTTTATCCTCTGTGTTGGGCAATTGTTTTAATCAGCTGAACCTTTATTGACATTTCTTTATTGACAGAGCTCCGGTAGGAGAAATTTTTCTTTCTTGTCTGCTTAGAGACTCCTACTTGATCTAAAGAGAGAATGCAGTCTGTGGTTTCATGGGCATGCATGAAGACTTCTCTTAATAACCCAAGTTACGATCTTTTGACATTTATTTCCTACCTCTCTCCTTCTTGCCTTGATTTGTTTATAATTGTCTGCATCACTCCCAAAACCAGATTAACTCTATAAAATCATAATTTGTAGGCTTGATCCACACAGCTCCTTGCAGACTCCAGCCTTTCTTGGTTTGCTCTCTTTTCAAGTTTTTGGTCTTTAAGTAAGTGAAAGTATTCAGAGCAAAAAAAGCGAGCAAGTAAATGCTGCAACTTTACAAATTTTCCTTTACGTAAGCCTGGTTTACACCTGTAAACTGCGAGGGTGGAGGGTCACTCTGGGTTTGTTCAGCACCTAGGAGAATTAATCCTCCCCCCAGTCTCACTTGTGGCCTTTAGTCTGTATGAGAATACAAGTGGTGTCACACATAATAATGACTACCAATTCGCTTTCCTGCTGTTAGATGTGCCTTTAGTTCTGCTGGCCTCTACCTCTGAATTTCCTGCAACACAGTAACCTTGAGCTTGGCCAGCAAGGGCTGGAGGTCATTGTAGATCTGAACTAGGGAAGTTTCCTCAACAACAATAGGAGAAATCACATGCCCAAGCCCCCACCGTGAGTTTGTCAATGCAGCAGCACAGCACTATGCCAATGGAAAATGGGGTGGGTCTCACACAGTCAGTTGTTCAGGCTTTATAGCCAGCCACAGGGCAATTTCATGCTCACAGCAACCTTTGAGGCATAGAGGCACACTGGAACTGTGAGTCGTGGGACCGTTTTCCAGCTCAGAGGCCCAGATGCGCACTGCAGTCACATCCTGGTTGCTTGACAGGATGCAGCCTGGATGTGTAATGGTCTGCCTTCTCTTCCCTGCCATGCTTCCAGCTTTCCATTCAAAAGAAAACTGGGACTGAGGGCAGGGGAGTGGGTGTTGTGGTGGACTACTGGTTTAGACAGCCATAGTGTGTCTTACAGTTCACCTCAGACTAGTAACAACACATTGCAAAGCTTGGCCTGGCACAGTAGAATCGCTGTGGGATGGGCTGTTGCCAACTTCTGAGCACCTGAGACATGCAGACTTCGACTGCGGTGGTGCTTGTGAACCAAATTTCCTTTCCCAGAGAACCACCACGAGGCAACTTCAAGCACCATTTTTTTTACAGCTACTTTTACACTACCAGCAGGGATGAGTTAAGGTGTAATTATTTTGGGAGAGCGAGAGAGCTGTTTGGGCCAGTACTGACTGATCTGGATGCCTAGTTCTAGGACTTAAGTGGGTCTCTCTGTACAAATGCCTAATCAGTTTCAAAATACGAAACAACTTAATGTTTCCTTCTCATTTGGTCATAGCTTTATTTTTGCCCCTGTTAACCCAGAATCACATCTTGGCAGCTTGAGTTCATTTATCTTTGAACTGATGGGCCACAGCTGTATGAACTTGGCTGAGGGTAGGTGAAAGCTGCAGCCTATTTCAAAACATTATCTACTTGATGTAAGCAGAAATAGGAGCTCAAGTGGGCTGTTAGATGTGTGTATTGCTGAATGGTTAGAAGAATTGTGCTGTGAAAATATCTGAAATCAGAAACAGTATCTGGGTTAAGATACAGGTTTTGTGACAGCCAGAGGCTACTAGTTGAAAGCCAGGTCTGGCAGAAGTCAGTAGCAAAGCTTTCGTTGATTTTGCTGGATCAGGATTTCATCTGTGGAGTGCAAATGAGGAGCCAATGGAACGGCAGTAGCAGAAATGGCAGTAAAAGAGTTGTGGTAAAGTTGGGTATGATGCTGGATGTTTTTTTCCTAACATCTTCTCACTTTGCAGGATAGGGACCTGTCTTACGGGTTTATGTGCTCCGCCGGGTCCCAGCTGCTGTGCCATGGAGGCAGGAAAGCCTTTGAGGCACAGAGCTGCCCACACCAACTACCCAGAAGACAGAAAAAGAAATTTGTCCTCTTTCCTGGGAACCAGTGGTTCTCAAAACAAATGAACACTCGCTTGGTTTGCTTTTGCTTAAACAGAGATTCAGGCTTGAATCAGAATTAGTCAAAGCAAAAGCTGTTTGCTCTTTGATCATTAATCTTTAACAGGAACCTGAAAACAGTGGATGGTAGGGATAATGCTCTAGCAGAGATAGTGCATTAGTCTGCCTCCAGGGTCTGAGATAGGCTGATGTATTTGAGTGTTAACTCCTTGATCTCAGGGAAAAATATTGCTGCAGACTGTAGGAAAAGGATCTGGTTAGCCATATTTACAAATAAGCCTTCTAAGAGGAGACAATAGATTTGCCAATCTTTTTTTTTTTTTTAAAGGCCTGTCATCACTGGTGCAGTTCAGTCCTATAATGGGACTGTTAGAAGAATTAGGATTTTCTTTCTTAAGTAGGGGATCTGTGAAGGGAAGGAGGAGTTGCTGTCTTTTATTGCTTTCCGTTTGGAGTAGTTACTTGAGCTTGATTTGCTTCCCAAATTTTCAGGCTCCATCACACTTAGGGCATGCCTACCACAGCATCAGTGTTTAACTGCAGCGTAGCAACTTTATTTAAACTCTTAACAAGGATGAAGTAACAGCAAGACAGACTTCAGGAAGGCCAGTCAAGTCTAGTCAGGGGCTTGAGCAAGCTTGTTAGACCACACTGCAGCTGGCATCCCAATGACTTGGAGCTAGATGAGTCTGCTGGTGTAGCATTCCCTTCTCCAATTGCATTTTAAATAAGAAACATCTTGTGGATCCTTCTGCAAAGTCCTGATGTATAACAGGGCACTCCACATGCTGGACAGGTCCAGAATTGCTCCTTTTTCAGGGCTCTCCAGTGGCCCCAGATCACCCTGAAGTTTTTGGCTCTGTGCTTTTTAAGCAAATGAAACCCAAACCCACGCAGGAAGCTCTGCACAAAAAGCTCATTTTCATGCTGGCATGTTCCAGGGGCTGGTGTGGTCCCATCACTGGCTAAAGGAGGTAGATGGAGGGACAGAAAGGGAAGAAAAGGAGAGCCTGATATGGGGAGGTTTGAATTTGAGTGCCAGGTGGGTGATTGACAGCTGGCAGAGGGAAAAGTAGGGAAAGAGATGTCTCTCAGCTATACCAGTGTCCCTCAGACCTCACCAGCAAGGGATACTGAGAGGGGAACAGAGCAGGAAAGCTGGTGTGGTAAGAGTTAGTAACTGCAAAACCTGCACAAAAACACCCACTTGGTGCCACAAGGGAGAAGGATATGGCAGAAGTACAGGCTGGGCTTGGACAAGCAGACAGGAGGTGCCACCCCTGTACTGCCCTGGTTTGTCACACTTGCTTTACTGAGCACTGCTAGCCTGGGCAGGCTGGCACCTCCTACCAAACGACGGGTCATGCCTCTGTCTTAGCACCATTTCCTCGTGTTGTGCTTACAGCAACACTCAGAGCCTCCCCTCCCCCTGAACACTGCGTTAAGCTTTTCCCTTCCCGAGCAAAGAATGGATACTAACCTATGCCCAAGTGCCACAGCTTTAGCTCTGCGGCTTAGCTCTGCCTTCAGCCCCGACACAGCATGATCCTGCCGACTATGTATGTTCTCAGGTTGCTAAATGCGCTCTTTGAAGAGGCTCAGGCAGCACCAGGGCTCGCAGTGTCACAGCTCTGCTAGCTTGCCCAGTGCATCCAGCTCACCCTGCCTTATCCCTCTCAGCCCCTTACTGTGACTCCTTGTGCCTCCCTCCCACCTGGTCAGGCAGCTGGGGAGGGCTGCTTGCCCCTGAGGAGGGACCAGGCTGGACGACTTCCATCATGGCCATCCTGTGGACCATTGGAGGTGCTCAGCTGTGTGCACCTGCACAGTGCCCAGTTCCCAGTCCCCTTGGGTCCCTCCAGCAAAGCCCTTCCAGCCCACAGCTTGCTCCTGGTTCACCTGGACACCTCATCAGCCACTGCCCTGAGGCTCTGCCAGTGTTGTGCTATGGTACACAAACCCATGCAGTGAAGAAGCCAAACCTGGACTGCAGGGCAGGCAGGACTTCTCTGTCTCCTCTCTAGACCTCTCTGCACACGTAGGTGGCATTTCACATCGATACTATAAATTCAGCGCTCCCTTCCACTCCGTGTTCTAAGCACCAGCTCAGTGTTTGCACAGGGCAGGATGCCTCCACTACCCTCTCCACCAGAAAAATAATTGTCCAGAATCAGAGCATATGGTGATGTGTCCCACTGGCTGCCTCCAACCACTGTCATGCCTGATCAAGGGCCCCAACACCTGCTTCCTTGGAAAGGCATGAGAAGGTGAAGTATCCCTGTCCTGAAATCAGTATTGCTCTAGAGCACCCCCACAAATATGTCGCAGGCTGGCAAAGAAGAAAGATCCTTCTTGGGGCCATATGTATTTTGAAAGTTGTGGATGGGGGAGAACAGCTTGGATTTCTTGGGACTTTCTTGAAGGAATGACTTCTCTTTTGTAAATAATTTCTTACTTCGTGGTACGCCTATCTTCCTGCCCACACAACAGTGGTCTGCTTTACTCACTAGTCATCTCCTGACTGTCACGTAGACTGTGAGCTGATCTCCATGACCAAGGGTCTGTGCTCCTGGCCCGCACTGTCCTCACCCTGATCTTTCATTAGAGAGTCAGAATATGAATACTTCCAATTCACAACCCAGTATCTCACAGGTAGGAAAAATGTAAGAGGAAGAGCAGGCACATTTTCCTTGCCTCATTTCCACCAGTTACTGGTAGTTCTATCTCCCTTTATTATGCTAAATAATTTCTCTTCACTCTTCAAATATTTGAAGGCCAGGATCCTGCTCCTAGTCAGTCATCCCTTAGGCAAACTAGATTTTGCTTTTGTAATGTTTTTTCTGCATAGTAGCTCCAGCCTCCTAATCATCTTTGTTGCTGTTCTTTGAGCTGTTTCCCAGTCACCACAATTTTTCTGGTAATGGGGTTACTCAAAGTGAGCGCAATATTCCAGGCACAGGAACCCTGTGTGTCCCGTTGCATCTGTGATGTTGCCCTCAGGTGGTTACCCCAGAGAGAAGATGCAGCTTTAAAAAAAACATCCAGTGTCTTCAGGACAGAGATTTGCAACCGCATGTGGAATGGATAACTCTGCACTCTTTTAAGTGATGCCTTTGTGCCAGAAACCAGGATTACACTGGCTTTTTCTGGCTCTCCATCCTGAGCTCTAACTCTCCGTGTTTAAAGTGTATTTCACCATGTGGATGCTGCTGTGCTTAAAGAGCAGCAGGAATAATCTCAGCTTCAGTGAGCCACACAAACCTGAATGGAAATCCTAAAACAAGAGGCACAAGAACTGACGGATTTTCACCATCACCAACTTTATTAATACTAATTTTATGATTACAGCTACTTGCCTTGGTGACATTTTTCAGCAATTCTTTTTATCTCAGAATTCTATGCATCATAAAATTACATTTCCTTTCTTTATTACATCAGGTGTTGTGTAACTCCCAGATTATAACCCATGTCAAGTCACGAAGGGTGTTCAGCAGGTGACAAGAGACTTTATTAAAGGTCAAATTAGATATTCATTATGTTAGTCTCTCCCCTGACTCAACTCTTCATAAAGCTAAACTGTCCTGCTCACTCATTCCCTTCTCCCATTACAGCCTCCACTGTCCCAGTGATTATGGTGCCAGGTCTTTTTCTGCCTTTTCTATTCCTCTCTGCCCTTTTGTTATGGAAGTGACCATACTTAACACTGATTTCAAAGTGGGGATGCATAGCTGATTTATTTTGGAATTGTTACGGTGATATATACATTCCTGACCTATTTAATACACGACATCTTATTTTGGCTTCGCTTTGCTCTGCACTGAGTTTTCTCTCTCAGCACTGTGCTGTCCACAGAGGTGCCTGGAGTTTTTCCCTGAAATCAGCTCTAACTCAGAATATTTCATTTAAATATTAGGTCAGTGAAATATTTTTTCCAGCTTCCCTTAACTTATATTGGCATACAGAGAGCTCCATCTGCAATCCCTTTGTGCCACTTACCCAACTTTTGGTTCATTCCTGCTCCCACTGAAGGCAAATGCCAAAACATGAATTAGATTTCAGAGCAGCAGCCTTTACTAGGGCCCTTTGAAGTTTTTCCCAGTCGTTCTCTATCTTACATAGATTTGGCTGCCTCACTAAACACTTCATCCTCTGGATGTGGTGCAAAAGCAAGCGGTGGTCTCGTCAATGGCACTAAGATTTCACCATTAAAACCAAATGAGCTGGACTCGATCATTCTTGGCTACCATATGTCTCAGCACTGATCATGGGGGATGTTCCTTCTGTGAGCCTTGCAACTCCTCTCACTGCAACACTGCTAAAATATAGGTGCTTTCTCCTATGTTTTCTTTCACAACTTCATTTTTGTTCCTTGCTTCCTGCAGAACCAGTGCTGGTGCAATCACT
Organism: Falco peregrinus; assembly: GCF_023634155.1. Classification (NCBI taxonomy): domain Eukaryota; kingdom Metazoa; phylum Chordata; class Aves; order Falconiformes; family Falconidae; genus Falco; species Falco peregrinus. The sequence continues at coordinate 1,436,874 of NW_026599603.1, forward strand.
GGGTATGTCTATAGATGTGTCCTCTCAGTAACTTTTTGATCTGTTTGCTGATTTCACCAACTTCGGCAAGCAGACATTTCAAAATTAGTTCTGAAAGGTGTTTCTACACATTTCATGAAAAGTGATTTCTTTGGAAGTGCAGGGGTGATTTTATAAACATACCTAAAGGAAACAAAATCTTAGAACAATTCAATTGTTAGAAAGTTTTTGTGTTTGTACTTGCAAAATACAAATTCTTTGTATTTGCAGATAGTAGCTGTATTTTGCAAATACATGTAGGAAACAAGGCTCCATTAGTTACACTGCTTGTGGAACTGCTTATTAATCTTAGGCAAGGATTAATCCTGCAGCTGTTGCTGCCCAGTTTTCTTAACAGCCACTTGCAAAGGGCTTTATCCTTGTACCTTTGGGAAGGGCCAGTCAGTTATGTATCTGGGATTTTGCTTAGAGAAGTCTTTCCAAGAATGCTGAAAAGCTGGAGGAGAAAAAAAAATTACACTTACAGATTTGTTGATAGAATCTTGTTTACCATATTCAGAACAATATCTTAAAATACAATACCTAATTATTTTCCCAATTGTATTTGTGGGTCCTGATATAATGCTCAAGGTCCATAGTGCTGCTTTCTTTAGGTGAGATATCTGCAGTGCTGTTATTACATTATACTCAAACGTCCCTCGTTTTCCAGACTAGATGTTTTTAATGAAAAATGAAAATCATATCCTTATGTCAGAAGTTCAGCTGATTCAGTCTTCATTCTCTTAATGCCTCTGGACCTGATGAGTCTCCTCATATTACTGTTGTTGTTGTTGTTATACAATGTAGGCATAACAACTAATAATGGACAGTAGGAAAAACCATAGAGAAATAAATAATTTGGAAAGAAGGCCACAAATATTTCCAAACAGCTAACACAGTTCCCCAAAAGGGAGGTAATAACACACAGGATCATTGCAGAAAACTCTCCAAAATTTCCAGTGAACTGAATACATCATGAGACCAACATCTCAAAAACAGATCTCTTCTTGCATGTTTCTTCAGGCCTGCAAAGGGGAGCTCACACACTCCAGCAGCCCTTCAGCTGCCTGCCATACCGACTGTGGGAGCTCCGTGAGCGCCTAATGCTCAGCTGATGGCACTGCAAAACGCATGCTTAGATTTGGGCTTCTCCTTTTCCCTCCGAAGCCCTTCGTTGTAAGAGCTAGTTTCAGGAAGGTGGCTGTGCAGAGCTACAGCAGAGCGGTGGGACAGAGACAACCCGCCCCACTCTGCAACACAGCTACCCCTCGCAGCCACTGAGCACTCATGCCCACCGAAAGCAAGAACAGGAGTTTTCCAGGGTAAGGATGGAGAAAAGCAGCTTGGGATCTGGCCTGTCGTAATAGCTACTGTTACAGGATCCTCAGCAGCAATCATTGTTATTGAGAAGGATGGAGATCGTTCTCTAGCATTTCTTTCTGCCTCAGCCAAATACTTCCTGTTAACTGCTTTTTTAGAGATTTTTTGTTAAACTAAATAAATCATTGAGTATAGACCCTCTACACATACTAATTTATATGCAGCCCTTTGTTGAAGATAAGGCCTTTGTTTCTGCCACCAATGCTTCTTCACTACATTAATGACAAATCACCCAGCATATTCTTTTCCATAAGACATTTATATCTATATTGTCCTACAAATCTTAAGACTAGTCCCTCTCTCAAGTACCTTTGGTCAGCTGCATCCTTTTTTAAAAAAAATGATTCTTGCTTTCTTTGCAAGATGATAATTTTACATGGCTTGGAGCAATGGTTGCTGGAGATATGCAATGCAATCCTAAGATTGTAAAACAGCAAAAATGGGATAACTGAGCAGAGTTGAAAGTTATATCTGTACTGATTGTATGAAGTTCCCTTCTGTATAAGAAATTCCTCATGTCTGCTGGGCACCTGGGTTAGCTAAGCCAAGCCTGCAAGCCTCCACCACACTCACCTACCAAAACTCCACAGTGTGTCCAAGCCCAAAAGGGCTATCCTTCACATTACGTTCCAGGATTAACACTCCTAGCATGCAGCACAGCAGTACCCATATCCTAGAGCACAGAAAGGTCTTGTACACCCGACTTTCAGTCCATGGCCTGGCACACATGCAGGAGCTATCACATTTTGTGCATCCAGGGTCTGAGCACAAGCTTCCAGAGCCTGCTGCCTGCCTCCCATCACCAATATCCCCAAGATTATCCCTGGGGTATCAGTGACCTAAATACACTGGTTTGGATTTGAAAGTTGTTTTTGTTTTTGATGTTGCTGAGTCTCTAAAACCAGCACACGTAACAAACTGCCTATTTCCAAGCAGCGGTTGTGTAATTTTGCTCCCCACCCCCAGAGATGTTGCCTGCCATTCATTTAATGGGCTCAGTTTCACTGGGAAGTGCCTGGAGGAACCTTTTAGCTCCCTAATTAGCAACAGAAGGGGCCAGTCCTTGCCAGAGGTAGCAGTGAAACATTTGTGAGGTCTTCCGACAATAAGGGAGACAGAGAAGGGGCCATTTCCAGCTGGGAAAACAGTAACTTTTCTTCAGCATACAGTGCAGAACAGAGGACTAAAGAGATGTTAGGGGGAAGGTATATTCAGAAATGAGAATGGGCTTTCTGCGCAAGAAAGGAGCATTTGTGGAGGGGGAGGAAGAGGTTGGAGAGATTGTCCTGGGCTCTCCCAAGCTGTTCATTGCTCCTGCAATCCGACTTTTATGTAATATACCATGGAGCAGCACAGAGGCCTCATGGACTGGCTACCGGTGAGGGCAGGAGCAAGGTGTTGCTGCCGTCTGCTCTCAGATGTTTGAGCTGGCTCTTGTTAGTAAGATTCAGGAATTAACAGCTTGGAGGTGCTTAGGAGCTCAGTGTTTCCTCCAGGGATGTGATCACTGAGGCTGAGCACAGAGCCTGCCATTCAGTGCCAGAGTAGACTTTGGTACCAAACAAATCTCCCACCAACCAGCTGAATGTCCTGAGACCTCACTGGAAAGGTGAAAACTTTGCTTGTCCATTGCAAGTAGGGCGATGTGCTGGGGGCTTTTCCTTAACCCCAAGGACACAGCCACACGTGGTAAGATCTCCAATTTTTCCCATCTAATCCCATCTCTGGGCATGGCTTTTTTCATGCAATACCAGTTGGAAAGAGTTGCATGTGCATGGACAGTCCCAGCTTGGACCTGTTGGACCATGGGGACCATTTTCCTTCAGAAGTCATGCAGGGAAATACAGCATTCAGTGTCTTTGGCCTGTAGGAGCAAAGATACAGCATAACACATGAAATCCTTGTTAGCCTTAGGACCTTCCTTAAAAGCAAAGGAAGAACATAACGTTCAAAGACAGAGTGATGCCATGGGGCAAGCAGGGTTTCGGGAACCTGGAAGAGCACAGGAGAGATCTGAAGCTTCCAGTTGTCCTGCCCTGCAACATCACTGGCCAGCAGCTCACTGGTAGTGGCCACCGACCAGAAAAAAAGAAGAGAGCTGGTCCCTGGTATAAGTCAGGAGACCATATTCACAAAGATCCCCTGTTAATGAGCACCATTTGCTTTCTAGTAATGCTTAAGACAGTGAACCTGATTTTGTGCATGCAAAAGGAAAATTACGCAGCAATGCCTTCATGCTGTAAGATGATGACTTGATGATCTTAAAAGGTCTTTTCCAACCTCAACAATTCTATGAATCTTATGATTCTGTGAAGGGCAGTGCATTACAGTTGGGGCCATATATCCCAGCAAGGGCCTTGCAACGGCTCTAAAGGTCAGAATAATCATTTCCAAGTTGCCACAGCATCTCAAGCTATAAAAGAGCTACGTTCAAAGGTTTTGTGCTCCATTCTTACCCCTGTTCAATAGCCCATTTCATAATGAGAAGTCACCAGCTTTCCTCCCCGTGTTTCAGGTTTCAGTATTAATGGCATTGATGAGGCTTGGATTATGATTACGTGAAACTGGCAACGAGAAACACATAAAGTCCAAAATAGAAAAAAGCCCAAATAGAAAAAAAAGTTGTATTACTGGTGCTGCGAGCTCCTCTTTCCCACAAGAGGGCACCCAGTATTTGCAGAACTACTGCTTGGCCTTTGGGTGCTTTCTCCAGCAGCAGGTCACACCGTACCAGCAGTAGCGAACGGTCCGGGAGAGCTGGCAGGTTGTGTTGTGTTTGGCTCCTCCTGCTTGTATCCAGCTGTTAAACCAGCTGAAAAAATACATTACGGTAACATTTCCATGTCTGTATTTTCTATCATTGCTGCAGGGGTGATCCTGCAGATCAGTGACAAGAGCAAGAGAAAAGCATAGGAAACAAGCTTTCTGTTACTATGTGATTTGTGCAATGGGAACATATGAAAGCCCTTTATAAAATGATGCCTGTCACACAGGGACTGTGGGATGGCAGCATTTGGAAGTTTAGACAGAGGTGCAATAGTGAGATTCAGTGTATCAAATTTTATTCTCTCTCCTTTTGGTTTTGTTTTGGTTTTTTTCCCATGCCAGAGTAGCAGCTGAACCAGCAAAAGCACAGCACTGGGACAGAGGTAGAATTTTTTCTAATAGTGCTCCGAAGGGGCTTTTTAAAAATGGGTTTGCTAAGACGTCTGCCATTAAGAATAAGGGATCCTGCCCCAATGCAGGGAGATGCTCTGAGACATTTTTGCAGGTCCTTTCCTGTGGGATTCCCCTTTCCATTTATGAGACATGCATCAAAATCTCGTGGGAGGCAGCCTTGCTGTCTCCAGCAAGCAGTTTCTGCCTGAATTTGTGCATTTTGGCCTCGAGAGGTTGTAAGAGAGGAGGGGAAAAACCCCTTGCTTTCCACTGCTGCTGCATCCCAGGATGGAATTTCCTCCGGGAACCCTTTGATCTCTGCTCACCAGCACTCACACAAAACTCCTGCACATACCCTGCATTTCAGTAGATGGGATCCTGGCATCCCAGCTGTTTCAGATTTATCGGGGGTGAAGGTGGTGGTGAAGTGTTGCCTTTTAGCCCCAGGGTATTAGTGGCCTTGGTGTGTCACCTTGTATCTTAAGTAAAAGCCATTCTGACTTTCCCAAGCTTTTTATACAGAAAGCAGCAACTTCTGTCTTTTCTTTGTAGCTGTAACTAGCTCTGCTGGCTCTTCTCCCACATTCCTGGTATAGATAAATTCACTCACAGCTGTTTAAGCCAGTCCTTCCTCCACCAGCCTTTATGCTTTTTCCCAGTGCTAAGTAAGAAACAGAATTTCCTCGAGGTCTCTTTTGTCTACTGAAGACATCACAGCCTGCAGTACCTCAACCTGGCTCTTTACAGGGTCCTCAGCTACCTTCCACATGGGTTGTAGTTCTTTCCCCTTGTTGCTAATAATTCTCTTGTCTTCTGACTATAGTCCCTCTGCAATCAGCGATATCATCTTCCAAGAGGCCTCAAAAGAGCTGGTTTTGTTTGGGAAATAGAACCTTAAAGCTAAGTAATCCCAGATGGATGTAACCAGAAATAGCTGTGGTGTAGCAATAAACTGAACTTTGACCAAATGAAGGATTTACAAGCTTTTCTTCCTGATGACTCTTTTTTGATGGCACAGTGGCTGCATATGAAGTCACGGTATGAGACCTAACCATCACAGAGCTCACTGGTGGTGGTACTTCGCTTAGAGCGTTGCATGGAGATAGGAATCATTTTCTCTCACAGTAAGATGTAGTTATTCCTGGACTGAAGCACAGCAAGGACACAATTTAGGAAAGAGAAGCCTTTACCTAGTAAGATTTTACTAATCATGAAGGAAATGAAGTCTAAAAATGAGCTAAAACAAAGCATTGATTTCTGTGGAAAATGAAAAGCAACTTTTCCTTTTTTGTTTGGGCTGCTGCAGATCACAGGTGCACATGGAATAGAGCCACACGATGCACAGGTCAGAAGGGGCACATGGAGGTCAGCTCATCGCAGCTTCTGCTCAGAGCAGGTTCAGGTAGATCAGGTTGCTCAGTGCCTTGTTCCTGTCAAATTTTGATTGCCTTTAAGGATGGAGATCCCACATCCTCTCTGGGCCCCTGTCCCAGTGTCTGAATACCTCCATGGTGAACTAATTTTTCCTCACATCTAACCAGAATTTCCCTCCTTGCAATTTGCGTCCATTGCCTTTTGTTCTTGGTCCATTTTTCCTACACTCTCCACTAGGTAGATGTAGACAGCAGTAAGACCCCACCTTTTGCCTTCTCTCCTCCAGGCTGAACAAGCCCAGGTCTCTCTGTCTCTCCTTGTACACCACATGGCTCCAGCCCCCCAGCAGCCTGGTGGCCCTGACCACCAAGGGTGGGCAGCCTCACTCCAGCCTTTCCTCTGCCAGCAAGGCCAGAACTGGACATGGCACTCCAGATGTGGTCCCACAAGTGCTGAAGAGAGCGAAGGATCACCTCGCTCAGCCTGCTGGCTAACACGCTTGCTGTCTAGCCCTGTACGCACTGGCCTTTGCTGCACCTTGTTGACTCAGGCTCAGCTGAGGACCTCAGGCCAGGCTCTGCAGAGCTGCTTTCTGTGCATCTGGCGTCCAGCCTGTGCTGATGCACGGAGCTATTCCCTCCGCGTGCAGGACTTGGCATTTGTCTCTTGCTGAACTTAATCTGCAAGTGCACGCTTAGGCAATAGGTGGCACTGATGGTTGGTGTAGCTTGCATTGTCACCAAGAGAGTGTCGCTGCGGAAGAGAAAGCCAGCAGAGGAGACACCTGGGTTGTTTCGCTGGGAGCTGTGGCTAGGCGAGGAGGAGCGGACATGTGGCAGGAGATGCTTCCAAACGCCTGGTGAGATCTCTTTGGCACAGGGAGGAGGGACTCTAAACAGGGGTCCCCAGGGTTGGGGCAGGAGAAAGGCCCTGTGGGGTCCACCAGGCCATCGGTGGGTGGGAGCATGCAGCTGAGCTTCCCTGAGCATGGGTAGGGAGGAGGCTTTATAAGACTGAGCCTTGTTCTGTGCCACTCAGAGAGCTGTTTCTGGGACATGCTTGCTTTGTTAGCAGTGCCGAGTTTGTGCTGTTGCCGTGATAACTGGTTTCATGCCTCTGACTCACTAAAATCCAGGATGTAAGTGCAGGGGATTGTTATTACTTGTTGCATAAGCTACTCAGCCTCCAGGGAGGTGGAGGCTGACACTGTTTACTCTTAGGAGCTCTTGGTCTTCTTTGTCTGGGAGTGGTTTCAGGAGATACTTCCTTAAAAATCACATAGACTGTCTCAGAGATCAATTACCCAATTGCCTTCACTACTGCTGGGGTGTCCAGTACAGGCACTGTGTTCTGCATCACAGGTAGCAGTGGGAAAGGGTACTAGGCAAAAAGAAACACCCAGTGAACTTGGTTTTTCATGGAGTTTCCTGTCCTTTTTAATTTTTTTTTGTCTCAAGGCATCATAATTATGACACCAAACAGCTCCCTCATCTAGCTGCCTTCCACAAGGCAGAGTAACAAGACTTTCTCTGTTGCTTCTAAGTTTTTGGTAGATTTTAGATTCTGCTTTTCTTGCAAGAGAATCTACCAGGCTAAAAGAGAACCAAAGAGGATGTTTTCTTTTTCTTGCGGGCAGATGAGACCTAAAAGCTTGGTATCCAGTCAGGAGTAGTTGGAAGTAGCAAAGGTACAGCAGCTCACTGAACCTGAACAGGGAAGGGTCCCACAAGCTGCTCCTCATGCCAGCCCTGGGCAGGACGAGTACCACGTGGCTGGCAGCAGAGTAACCCTTGAGCTTGGAAGTCCCCTGCCAAGGCTGGGCCCCTATCGCTACACAGCTGCCAAAATAAACTATTTACTTGGCTGAAGTAACACAGCCCTCTGTAGGATGAAACACCGCAAGGACACCTACCCAGTTGTTCAGTGCCTTTTATCTAAATTGTGCTGAAGAAGGGAATATTATGGTGACAAACTATCTAGCTAAAACACAGCCCAGAAACACTGTCTCTGTTGCCAGCCAGCTGAACAGCTTGTGATCCCATGGCTGCGCAGTAAATGGTGCTGGCAGGGGATGTTCCTTGCACCATCCCCAAGGGATGGTACCATTCAGACAACACTATCAGACTAAGAATCTTTCCCACCCCACCCCCACCCCCATTTTCTAGGGATGGCATCTTGTCCCGGATCAGGTAAGTGAAATAGCTGCTCTGTGCTGAGGAGTTCACTTTTTATTAGCACCTGGGTTGGGGCACAGCATAGTCCCTTCCATACCCTGTATGACAAAAAATCTTCATTCACAGTCTTCTTTGAGCCCCCTGCAATAGCCCCAGACAGCTCTGCTAATCCCCAAGGGAAGCCGGAGAGCTTGAGGCACAGGTCAGAGGGATGGGAAGGGACACTACATTTAGGACTGATTGCTGAAGGGTTTGAACGGTTTTAAAACATTGCTGTCTGCCTGTTAAATCCAGCTCTGGTGCCTTAGCTCCCACACCTCAAGAAAGTCTGAAACTTTGCTGTCTAGGTAAGAAAAAGAGGCACCAGACAGACAAGTTGAGACCTTTACCTATGGACAGCTATGGTGGAGGGCTAGCGTTGCCCTAAAAGATGACTGAATCTGTAGGGGAGCTATGTATATAGCACAGTCAAGGGGCATGTCTAGCACATCCAGCTGTCTCCAGCAGCTGAAAACTCTTGTCTCTGCTCCTCAGCCCACTCTGTGCAGTTTTTATTCCTGAAGCTGTCCAGGTGCTACTATCCCATTCACTTCAGTACCTGCCTTAAAACAGATAGATCCATATCCTACTGATCCTTGTCTCCCAGGGCACACCTGGTTCGTAAGGAGTGGGACAGAGAAGCCTTGTGATTAACAAGTCCTGATCGGCAAAGGCTTAAGGTCCCTAAGAAACACTGGTAGATGTAACCCTGCCACAAATCCTGCCTGCGATCTTCAAAAATAACAGAAACAGCCAGCCCCTGCTGACTGCATGGGGTTTGTTACTCACATCCAACCAATGTGACTACAAGCCTCAGCATAGTCCCTTTACCCTTGACACTTCTGTTGGGCGCAAACAATTTTATGCCTCCCCAGGTCATTTGAATGTTCTCAGAGGAATGCAGTCCTGGTCCCTGTGGCCGCTCTGAGCGTTGGAGGGATGCTGGTTTACTGGCTGAGGTCTAGACACAAGATCAAGACTATTGAAATGGGCAATGGATGGTGGGGCTCAGATGAAAGACCTCTAAAAGGGAAAGAAGATGAAAGTATCTGTCCCTTCAAGATTGAAACATCTGACAAAGAACTTGAGGTACCCGTGGCTGGGAGGTAAGGAGGGGCAGAAAGTTGCAAGGTGGAGCCAGTTCATCACCCACCTTACTGCTTTGAGGTGAGTGATGTCTTGGGGGCAATAGCCAGCGCAGGTCTGTTAGATGATGCTCTGGCTCACTGCCCTTTATGAATGGGATTTGAGCTCAGATTCACTGCAATGTCTTTATGCTTTCTGAGACCACAGACTCTCAATGCAACCTGGGGCTGCTCCTGCAGAAAGGCCATGCTTTGAGCAGCAGAATTTGACAGCAGGTCTGCAGTGGTGGAATGGGGTGGGAGGGCACCGGGATAGCAAAGGCACCAGTAGGGCAGGACTGAGGGGCTTCCGCAGAGGACAGGGTTGGAAGGGTGAAGAAGGATGGGGTCCTTCTTCCTTCTGTCCCTACAAGCCTGTCACTAATTATCTGGCCAACTAGCAGTCGGTAGCACAGGCTGAGCTGCTTATTTTTCTCTCAGCTGGCAGTGCTGGCAAGTTCCTAGTGCCAAAAACCCTAAAGCGAGTTAGCAGTAAGGCAAGCGTAGAACCCACTACTCCTGGGTGCCCTAGGGGAACTGCTAACCTGTAGAAAAATATATTCTCCATATAAATGATTCAGGAAGTTATACAGAGTATGGCAGTGCTTCAGGAGGGCTTGTGGTGTCCCAGAGAGAGACACAGAAGCCGGTGGAGCCAGAAGAGCCTGTTCATGCCTGCCTTAGCATAGGGCACATGCAGGCATCTGGCCAGCCTTGCAAGAGCTCCTGTCCGCAGGACCTGCATCGCCGCCTGGAGCAGGCCCGCTACACACCGCAGCTGGAAGGGGCTGCCTTCCGCTACGGCTTCAACTCCATCTACCTGCAGAAGGTGGTGGCCTTCTGGAGGAACCAGTTTGACTGGCGCAAGCAAGTGGAAATCCTGAACAAATATCCCCATTTCCGAACCACCACTGAAGGTGAGGGAGTCTCTGTGGCTTGAGCAGGTCTCACTCTGAAATGCACAGAGAGAATGGGGGGCTTTAAGAGGTTACTATATTAAGACAACAGTACGCATAACAGCTTAATGAAGGATCAGTAGTGGAGGCTATGTTATTAATAACCCTCTATAGATTAAGATCATTGCACAGTGGTGATAAGATTAGATCTGCTTGAAGATGGGCTTCATCTGGCTCTGAACCTGCACGAAATAACAATGAGGTTTTCTTCTGCTATTGCCTTGAAGCCACCTTTGAAAATGTAAAATTTACCCAGGCCCTGAGGTTGGAATATCCACCACCACCACCCAGTTTAGCCAGGTGAGGTTAGCCAGACTTTAGATAAGTGATCTGCAGGTTAAACTTATATCCTGCGCTTACTTTTTCCATGTTTCTCTTTTTATCACCCACACATTTTGTAATTTAGTCATGTTTTTGCACGTGTCTTAGCTGCATTATGCTATTCATTGAAGTGCAGCTGTACTTATATACTGTAAGACCAATTTCTCAGGAGGTGGATGCTCAGTCTCCTGTGACCCCAGTAACTGGGACTGGGATCAATACCTCTGTCTGTAAGTAAAAGATGAGACACAGGTAAAATACCAGGCATGTCCTTTCAGCTAGGCATCTTCTTGCCATGGGTGGATTGTGTACCTTCTGCTGTGAATGCTAATCACAGTTTTGCCACCCTCCTTCTTCAGAGTTCGGAACAGAAACTGTGATGGAACTAAGGCTTTAATTTATCTGTCTGGATGTGTGGCAGGGATTGATATCCATTTTATCCACGTGAAGCCCTCCTATGTCCCTCACGGTCGAGCTGTTCAACCTCTGCTGATGGTCCACGGCTGGCCTGGCTCCTTCTACGAGTTCTACAAGACTATCGCTCTACTCACAGAGCCAGCTGAGCATGGCCTGAACGAGGGTGACATGGTGTTTGAGGTCATCTGCCCATCCATCCCAGGATATGGCTTCTCTGAGGCACCACACCAGAAAGGTGAGCGATGAAAAGGCGCTGTTGGAATTGCCAGGTTCTTGGAGCCTCAGTCATCCCTGGCCCTCACCAGGGAATGCAGTTTGTGAATGCAGATGCTTGGCTCTGCACTAACACCCATGTGGCTGAGGCTCTGGGGCTGCCTGTGGAGATCTGGAAGGTAATGGTAGCTGGAAAACAGGTCTGCTTTCCACTCTATCCACTTTCCACTGAATTTCCATCTTGTGTTCACTGTATTGCCAAGGAGCAAGGCAGAGCAGCATAGCACACTGTGCCTTTACACAGCAGCATACTCATGTGCCTCTGTCAGACCATGATCTTTGGCCAGGGGATGATACACCAAGACAAACAGGTTTCCTCTCTTTCTCTTTACCTACAGGCTTTGACAGCAAAGCAACTGCTCGGAAATTTCATAAGCTGATGAATAGATTGGGCTCCAAAGAATACTACCTACAGGGAGAAGACTGGGGATCTCTTATTACCACAAACATGGCCCAGATGCTGCCACAGTGAGTAGCAAAGGGAATCAGTGCAGAGAAGGTTTCTCCAGTTCTTACCCTACCTTCTGGCTCCACGGTCCGGGTCCTGCCTTCTGTTTGCCCTGCCTCTCATCGCCTTCTGCTTTGTTTTCTCCAGGGGTATCCCCACCCCTGTGCATTCAGTCATATTCATGCGCTTTGCATTGATAGTGGTATTTGCACTCTCACGCTTTCTAAATTTCATAGAATCATAGAAGCATTTAGGTTGGAAAAGACCTTTAAGATCATTGAGTCCAACCATAAACCTAACACTGCCAAGTCCACTGCTAAACCAGGTCCCTAAGTGCCACATCTACACACCTTTTAAATACCTCAACCACTTCCCTGGGCAGCCTGTTCCAATGCTTGACAACCCTTTTAGTGAAGAAATTTTTCCTAATATCCCATCTGAACCTCCCCTGGCACAACTTGAGGCCGTTTCCTCTCATCCTATCACTTGTTACCTGGGAAAAAGCGACCAACACCCACCTTGTTACAACCTCCTTTCCTGTAGTTTTAGAGAGCAAGAAGGTCTCCCCCAAGCCCCCTTTCCTCCAGACTAAACAAGCCCAGTTGCCTCAGCTGTTTCTCATAGGACTTGTTCTCTAGACCCTTCACCAGCTCCGTTGCTCTTCTTTGGACACATCTTTCTTGTAGTGAGAGGCCCAAAACCGAACACAGTATTCGAGGTGCAGCCACACCAGTGCTGGGTACAGCATCACTGCCCTTGTCCTGCTGGCCACGCAATTTCTGACACAAGCCAGGATGCTGTTGGCCTCCCTTATCTAGGGAAGAGTTGTACAGAGAAAAATGGAGTGCTGTTTGGCTTCTCTTTCACTAGGCATGGAAGTAAGCTCTGCTGCATTTTGATTTGAGACCTCAAGGATCATCATTCTAAATCAGGAAGGAGATAAATTTAAAATTGGCAGGGAGAAAAGGAAGGAGCTCAGCCTTTCAGCAGCTGATCAGTACCATGAAGTATAGGACTTTCCTGGATGGAGATGGCACCAGCTGTACCATTTTTAACTCTCCCAAATTTTTTTTGAAATCACGATAAATGTGAAGGGCTTATGTATTTGGCTTAGTGAAATGCTTCTATTACAGCTCCCGTCAGACTTATTTTCTAGAAAATTTGGAAACAGAAAACTGCTTGATTTAACCTTCTATTCATTAACTTGATTTCAGATCTGTGAATCTTATCTTCGCTGGCAGAGAAGGTTTGAGAAGGATGATAACCGTGATGCTTGGGGCTTATATACCATGGCTCATAGGCTTTACTAGGGAAGATGTTCGACGTATGTATCCTTTCATCCAGAAGAATATACATGAACTATTGCGAGAGTCTGGATACTTACACATCCAAGCCACCAAACCAGACACTGCAGGTAATGAACCTTCTCTATATCACTATGAACTTTGTATACTGACTGCTTAAGGCATATAAAAACATAGTTGAACAAAAGCCAACCATGTTTGAGAAGCAATGAATTCTGGTGACTGAATGCAAGACATGGGGACAAGAGCTGTGTAAAAGGAAGTGAAAAGGAACCACTTAAAAAAAGATGGAGACTACAAATATCACTTTTCAAGGTCTTTTAAATGGCATACCACTTCTCTATGGCAAAGAACCCCTTTGCAAAAAGCCTCTTAAAGTAAAGCACAGGACCCTGAAATTGAAGCTTCTAGAAATAAATGTGGGTGAAAACAAGAAAAATACGATAAGCAAGTGCAATGTGAAACTTGCAGAAAGGTAGACACAGCCATAATACCTGAAGCCAGAAGCAGGATGTAGTGGGACCAGTAGATAAGGAGTCTGAAGAAAGGTATGGCCATCTCAGAAAAGTTAAATGATTTATTTGTATAATATTATCAAAGATGATGGGGTATTCCTTTATTGAAATAAACCCTCATCAGGAAAGACAGCAGAGCTCTCTCAGACTGGCATCAGGTATGGAGACCATAGAAGGAATAGCACCCCATCCTGGCATTTAACTGGAAAAGAGGAAACTCAAAGTGAAACGTCAGCTAATGCCTAGTCTGTTGCTTGAACTGATTGCAGTATCAGAGAAATAAAAGGAGACAAACCAGATACCAGGTTGGGGTTTTTTGGGTTTTCTTTTCAAAAGCCAAACAATGAAGACAGCCCCCAGAAAAACAAAGACCAGTATGTCTAGTGTCTGACCAGAAAACTAGCAGAAATGTTTTTAAAAGGAGAATTGATTTACAGGTGATAATATCACAGGGAAATCATGCTTCAAATATCAGAGCTCTGGCAGGATCAAGAAGCTGTGGATCTAGTAATGGAACATATTTAATTTCCAAAAAAAGTTTTGTTGAGGTTTTTGGGTATAACATTCTCATACTCAAGGAGATTCAAATACAAGCAAAGCTTTTCAGCAGAGTACAAACCACAAAATGTGTCGCTGCGGTGAAGCTCTGCCAGCTGACTGTGGCAATTACTAGAGTCAGGAGGTTTTTATAGAATTTCCCCAGGACTTTTTTCAAAAAGGCACTTAATTAATGTCCTCTAGGTTTGCAGTGTATGTTCCCATAGGGACTGCAGCTTTTTCCTCAGGAGCTAGTACATACACCACGGGTCTGGGCAAAGGAGGTCTTCAAGAGCAACATCACTTACTCTTACATGCCACGTGGAGGGCATTTTGCTGCCTTTGAGGAACCAAAGCTTCTGGCACAAGACATCATGCACTTTGTCAGAAAGGTGGAACAGCTGTGAACATGCACTTTAGATACATGTATAGAACAGAAGCAAGTTGTTCTGCCACCAGCAGAACCTTTACTTTGAGGGATCAAATAAATCCAATGTAATCACATAGAGAAAACAACATTTCATTTTGATAATCATTACAGTACTAAAATAGTTAATGACGCTCTAAAGCTTTTCTAAAGAATAAAAGAAAAAACCCCAAATTAAGCAGCTTGCCTTCTTTCACTCCCGGCACCATATCATTGCTGCACTCATAGTTCAAGTGTCACAGAATACATAAACAGTTTACTGCAGTAACACTGCACTCATCTGGGGAAGAGAGTAGAAAGAAACCGGCCCCTTGATCCTTTAGAACTAAGGCTTCTGTTTAAAAGCTTCTTTAAACACTTGAGTGCTAGCGTCTGAAATATGCATTACAAGCAGCTTTGGTGGAAGTGTAAAGGGTTTTGCTCTCCTGAGCACAAACACTCCTACGTTCAAGTTATATTTCATTCAAGAGACCAGGAATTACATATTCAAGTGGGCAGCTGCACACAAGGCAGCTTTCTTCATTCTAACAGTTTTTCCCCCTATGGGTAGCTTTAGCAGCTGCTACACTATGTAAACAGAAGTTTAATGGATAATAAGGCAGAGACAGCATTCCTAGTGTGCTCCAAGCTCAAAAATACCAACTTAATTTTCTCTTAGTTCTTTATCATTCCATTCCAAATGGTAAAGTTAAAATATGCACCAAGCGTAGCAGGTTACTTCAACCTTTACCCTCATTTCAAATGATTCTTATCACACCATCGTGCAATTTTTGCTAGCAAGAAGCTGCAAGCAACCTTGCTACCAGTAGGCTCGAGTTTCTCTTCAAACGGGATAGAGCTGTTTGGAGCTGTTAAGCTCACTACATTACAGACACGTCTAAGTAGCTGACTGAAGGTTAAGTCCAGCAGACACCTAGCTTTGACACACTGTGCAAAGCTCTCAAGTGTTTCTCACCCTCCCTCCTTCTCCCATTCTGCACTAGACACCAGGCCAGAAGAAAGGGCTCGAGTTCTGCTCCCAAGTAATACGTTCTGACTTTGAACAGGAATTTGACAAGTAAAGATAGCGCTGAACTTGATCACACTCGCCTCACCGCCTCTTCACATTTCATAAACATTTAAGAGTCTAAGACTTAGAAGTAAAAGCAAGCAAGAAACTAACTTTTATTGTTGTTGTCTTAAGTGAGAACAAGCTAGCATATTGGGACAGGAGTCCTATGCAGGAGCGGGCTGGAAACTAATGAGAGAAACAACTAGGTATTGTGAAGGAGAACAGGAAAGATAAACATGGTTATCTAGTGTTTAATAGGTGTCTGCACGCTTGTAGAGATATATAGCTATGTAACTGCATGAATGATTCCTGCCCTGAGCCTGGTGGCGCATACAGCTGTGGTTTGTGTCCTGGCTCAGAGATGTAAATAGGGGCTTCTCTGTTTTGGTGAAAGTGTTTCTCTTTGCATAAAAAAAGAGGGAATGAAGGGAGTGACCCCAGAGGTATGTTCAGAGAAGGCATGCTATGTTTCGAACTTTTTGACTGAACCAGTTCTTGTTTGGTGTGCCCTTCCACCTATGTATAATGTTAATCCAAAAGAAGATGATATTGTTTACACTTTGAATGTCGATCATTGTCTTTCTGTTGATGCTAATGTAGTAGGAGGCTATGATTGGGAACGTATTGCAGCGGTTCTTCTCTTATCCGGAGTAACAGCAGGGAAAGCATTAAAGAGTTAAATCACCTTGTTTGGTAGGCGGTTAAGCATGTGAGTCAAAATTGCCGCTGCTTTTTGTTGTTGGTTCAAGGACATGGCTGTGAGGATTTTGATGGTATGCGCTGCGTGGATTTTAGGCACCCCATTGCAGCAACATCTTATCAAAATCTGAGAAAATGTCAGCCTTTTTGGCATCCATTCACTCAATTGGCAGTATTGTTTGTTTGCTATTACCTTGGTTGCTGTCATGTTTGCAAGGGCCCTGCAGAACATGGCAAACCTGGTACTAGCTGTTCAAAAACAAAAAGCGGAAATTGTAAAATTGTACGGAACAGAGACAGTGGGTTATTTTGCCATTGATAATGTGTCTTAGTTGCTTTTTTATTTGTTCTATTACTTATACCTTGTTTTTACTCGTTCGGTTTCAAAGGTTCTTTTTGTGCAACAGGAAGGGGGAGATGCAGGAGCGGAGCGGGCTGGAAACTAGGACCATGCGTGGCAATCCGTTAGCTGAGGGGAATGTGCTCGAGCTTGTCTAGACAATGATGAGGCATGTTTACAGAGCACAGGGGAGTGGGGGACAGATGGCGCCAAGGATGGCACCAAGGAAAGGTAACACCTTGTTGTTAATTGACGGCAGTTAACCACCAATCGGGGATTGCCTAGTATGCAAGGCTTAGCTTCAAGAACCAATCTGTTTAAAACGCGCAGCTTCTGAAAGTGTATAAAAACGCGTGCTTCTGTACAATAAATTGACATTTGCTTGCATCAAGCTGTGTCCCGTCTCTTCATTCGCCGCAGGGGCGTGTGGGCTAACAGCAATTTCATGGGTGAAAAAGAAGGAAAGCACTGAGTCCATAACACAAATTAGTAATAAGCTATTTCTTCTTGCAGCTCCCATCACCTTTGGCTAATAACAATCTTTGACAGCAAAGTAACGATTCAAGTCCTCAGGACCAAATTTAACCCACTGACCATGAAGTGGCAAATGAATCCGCTCTTGTGGCTGAAGTCAAGAATGGCCAGTGGTACCAAAGGGACCGCTGTTTCTCTGTGTTAGTTCTAGGGAATCATGCTCTGCATTTCAGTTATGGACTACGTATTGCTGGCTCTGCCCTGAGTTACGGATGATACACTAAAAACCTCACCTGTCCCACCATCAGGTAGTCATGGTCTTCTGGCACTCTCGCTGCACAGGGGGAGAGAAACCCAGATTCATTTCACTGAAGAAATGCAAAAGACAACCTCAGGAATGCCGAGAAGAATTTTTTGTGAAGTGGACATTTTTCTGGATTTTTCAGATTTGCATTCAGTATGCTTTACTTAAGTTTTAGCTGTTTACACTGAGCAACGTAATTCTTAATAAATTATTACCGAGGGGAAAAAAAATGCAAAGCCTCTTGGGAAGACGACAGCATGAGGTTACTAGAATCGCAGGCCGTTAATTCCTTGGGTAAAGCAACATCCTTCTGTGGTGCTGGATTTAGCTTTGATGACAACATTGACAAAATTTCTGCTTCTGGTTTAATTTGAAGTGTGAAACTCTGTTAGCCACCCCGCCCAAACACCATTTTCCTCACTTCAGCTATGCGGAAGAGCAGAGGGATATTACTTTCAGTTTAAAAATAGGAACGGTTTCCCATCAGTTTATTCAGTTTTGCCCCCTTTCTGGAACTTACTGCGCTTTTACTTGCCTTGGTGGTTAGGGGCTGTGCTGTAAACCAAAGCAATAAGGACGACTTTAGGTAAAGAAGAGGTTTGGGTTTGTACCTTCTTGCTAAGAAATTTTACGACAACTCCAAGATAATGTATTTGAGGTCACGAAACACACAGGTGCTCAGTCTTCTCGCTACTGTCTTGCTTTGAGGGCAGCCAAGAGAGAGGAATGTCATTTTCTTCCGCCACTGCTGGTGACCTGTGGGCAAGATGCAAGCAGAGAGAGAGATCACCGCACTCTTCCTTCCCCGGCTCCCTGCTCTTCTTTGCCTGTTGGTTCGTAGCAGATTCCTGTTCTGCAGCGGTAAGGATGGTTCTGCTGGTTCCTGCAGTCTGCCTGCAGTCACAGCTGGCAGCACAAGGCTGAGGAGAGGGCAGATCTGCACCAGTGCAGCTCAGGCACCGCCTCAGAGCTGTGCCAGCGCACAGTGCAAGCACTCGCAGTGACAAAGGTGCCGCTTAAGAGTTCTGGCCTTTGTGAATATAG
This sequence comes from Falco peregrinus, assembly GCF_023634155.1. Classification (NCBI taxonomy): domain Eukaryota; kingdom Metazoa; phylum Chordata; class Aves; order Falconiformes; family Falconidae; genus Falco; species Falco peregrinus. The sequence continues at coordinate 1,455,252 of NW_026599603.1, forward strand.
CTAATCTTGTTCTTTTTCTTTTTTCCTCTCTCTTTTCTTCACACACACGCACACCCCCACACCCTCCCTTAGCCAAGTAACATCGTGGTACCCAAAACATCCTGTGGCAATTAGTTCCCCGGTTTCCCTGTGATTAAGTACCTGATTTGATTTCTCCTATTTGAAAACCTCCAGCAGTCGTGCTTGCCTCCTTTACACTAACTACAACTTTACTACCTATGTTTTTATACAATAACCGCCCCTCTGAAGATTCCTTCTTCAGTATTTCCTTCCGCTGAAGCTAGCTCTTACCCTCGCTGCTGATTTTCTCTGCCCCATTTTAACCCCACCTGATCTGTTCTGGCGTGGGGATCAGAGCTGCACAGGTCTGGGGGGGTTTAGGGCAAACGTGACACAATTCCCGATTTGTTCCGCGTTCCTCTGCGCTCCTCATAAATTTGCTTTTCCTTTTGTGAACTGCCAGTGGTTTTTAAGCCGCCACTTTGCAACACCTGCTCTGCCGGCAGCATTCCTCCCGGCGGGGTAAGCACCAGCCCGGTGCACCCCCGGCACATGGAGCAGCTCCCCAGCCCCCCGCTGCCCGCGTCCCCCTCTGTCCCCCCCGTCCCCTCCGTCCCCGCCGCCCGCGCCCCCGTCCGTCCCCTCCGTCCCCGCCGCCCGCACCCCGCGACAGCGCAGCGGCCCGGGCAGGCCCGGCTGCTCAGCAGAACCCGCCCCCGCCCCGCCCCTCCCTGGGATGCGAGGTGTCACGTGGCCCTGCGGCCCCGCCCCCTTCCCCGCGCGCGGTCCCGGTGCGGCGGGCAGCCATGGCGGGGCGCGGGGCTGCGGAGCGCGTGTTCCCCGCTCTGCCCCGCCTGCAGCCGCTTTCCACGGCCCGGCGCCCGCCCGCGCCGTGGTTCGAGGACCTCCAGGCTGCCGCCGGGACGGCTCCGGGCTGGCGGCGGGGCCGCCCCGAGCGGCAACTTTCGGCCCCGGGCCTCAGCCGCCCGGTCGCTCACGGAAGCTAGGGGAGATGCTGGTGGCAGCGGAGCTGAGGGGCCGGCGGGGTGAGGGGACCGGCGGGGCGGAGGGGGTGGCCGAGGGGACCGGCGGGGCGGAGGGGGATGGCTGAGGGACATGGCCCGGCTGAGGGGACTTGGGGAGCTGAATGGACGGCGGGAGCTGAGGGGGATGGCGGGGCTGAGGGGGGCGGCGGGGCTGAGGGCACCGGCGAGCTGAGGGGGGGCCGGGCTGCGGCCGTGCCGTGCCGAGGGACCGGGGCGCTGCGCGGACCAGCGCCGCGGCGGGGCTGAGGGCCGGGGGCCGCGCGCGGCGGGCGGCGCCTCGCAGGCGGGGCACGTGCCGTTCGGCGCGTGGCGGGGGAAGCGGAGGAGCGGGGCGGCGGTTGAGCGCGGCGTTGGTGCCACCTACCGGCACGGACGCGTCGCAGCAGCCCGGCCCCGTCAGTGCCGACACCTTCCCCGCCAGGCTGCGGCGGCTGGTCAACAGCCCGCGCTGCCGCTCCGTTCGCTGGGGCGCCTCCGGCCGGGGGCTGGTCATCAACCAGCCGCGCTGTGAGTGCGAGCTGCTGGGCGCCGGGCCGGCCGTCGCCGCGCAGCCGGGTGGCCGTGGGGCAGCGGCAGCCGCCGGTTTCTTCAAGACCACGAACTTCAGCAGCTTCATGCGACAGCTCGGTCTCTATGGCTTCCGCAAGGTGGGGGTGTTGCCGGGGAGCAGTGTGCTGGGGCCGGGCCCAGAGGGTGGACAAGGCAACGGTGGCAACGGCACCGGGCCCCTGCATCGCTTCCGCAGCCCCCACTTTTGCCGCGACCGCCACGACCTCCTCGTCCACCTGAAGCGCCTGACGAAGGGCAACAAGGCGAAGATGGCAGCGGGCCTGGATGTGACCAGCCGCCCACCCAACCGCTTCCAGCGCTTGCTTGGCACGCCACTGAACGGGCAGCCGCTGCCTCCGCCCTCGACGCTCAGCAATGCCAACAGGCCTGGTGAGTCGGAGGGGGCCGTGTGGGGCCTTGGTGGGTTTTTGAGAAGCGCTGGGTGGCATGGGATTTGGAAATCAGCACTCCCCTGAGGGAGAAGGGTTACCTGTCCTTGCCGGTGGCATCTCAGTTCACCTGGTGTAGGGAAGCTGTCGTTGTTTATGCAGGTAGATCTGCTGCCAGTAAGCATGAGTAGCATGGTTCACATGTATTTCAGGCTGCCTGTAGACTATAGTACAGTCTCCATTGCGTGCTACACTAAGAACACCCTTGCCCGATCTCTGTGGAGCTGGCACAGCTCTACCAGATGAACGTTACCGCTTCTTGCCCGTCGGTAAGGATGCCCATCAGTAGGGGTGCTTAATAAGCTGTCATTAATTGTGTGCGAAACAGTGAGTCTTGTGAAGTGATAATTAGAGCATCGTGTTAGTTTTGTGCAAAGGAGGCAAGACCCGGTAGTAAGATTTTTGTCGGTTGTCTCCTGAAAAAGAATTCACAAGCTATGCAGTTTTTAAAATGGATTGCATGAGTAGGTGAGAGCTAATTAGAAAATAATACTGCTGAAAAGCCCTAGAACGTGTTTTCTTTCTGTCTAACGCTCTTTGAGAGGATCTGAGTTTTCCCAAGACAAGTCTGAGCCCTCAGGATTATTCCACACGTTTTGTATCGGCCCGAAAGCTTTGTAGCTGGCGCTGTGTAAGGCAGATGTGAATATCTTGCTTTGCAGTGCTCTTGGGCTGCTCTAACTGTGGGCTGCTGCCAGAAGAGCACTCCTGCTTCCCATTCCTTTGGTGGCGTGTTAACTGTCATCTTCCTTGCAGCTGATACAGCAACATGTTGGTTCAGCGCAACGATCGGAGAAGACTTCAACAGCCTTTTTGTGGCTGGCTCCTGGACCCGGGTGATGCACCCCGTGGGTGCAGAGCTGTAAGGCGCGGTGTAGGAGGAGCGGCAGGACTGTGCGACCAGGGGAAGGGGAGAAGCAGTTGACGGTACTGCTCTCTGCAGCACCGGCTGGCATTTAGAGCAGAGTAGGGTATCACCATGCTCGTGGTTACTGTGTCAGGGTAGGAACTGTCATCTAATTCAAGTGGTGTTTTCCGTGATGTGTGTGGAACTGCACGTGCAATACCAAGAAAACAAGATGAAGCATCGGAGAAGGGATGGAACTTATTTCGGTAGGGAGGCTAGGAAGCATTTAAAGTAATGACTTGATGTGAACGTTGTTAACGCTAAGATGAGTCATTGCAGACTTCAATGACATGTGGTTTGTCTGATGTAATGCAGACCACTGGTAAAGGAAATTATTAGAAAGAGATGACCTGTTCATTTTTTGTCCTCTGTTTTGATGGCTGCAGTTTCAGAGTTTTTGCTCTAGGAGTCTCATTTTCTAGAAAGACTGAACAAGGAAAACACTGGGGTTTCTATGCAGTCAAGTTCTGACAGGCTGACAATGCACTGTTGCGCTCTGTACTGACTATTCAGCGGCATGACTTTGCTGTAAATGTGAGGTAATTTGATAGATAAGAGATACTTGTGTTTGCAAAGCGTCAGTCTGTTCCCAATGTCTTGCAGCATGTAACGCTGTGTTAAACATTCAGGAACAATTCCTGGACAGCAACGGGAGGTGGGTAACTTGGCATCCTGTGGTGTCTTGTGTATGTGTTAGAACTAGATAATCTTCATGTCCCTATCCAAAGGTAAAATATAAACAAAAGGATTTTCATACCCCTGTTCCTTCTCTGTTTATAAATGGTGAAAGTACTGAACAGGAAATAAACGGTCCTATACGTTAAGTCTTAGCAAATCTTCAGGGTCAGCTGGTATTTATTTAGTGATTCTTAATGGTTAAATGTGAACTTGCAGAATAATGACTGTATGTTACTGATTTCTTGAATTAGCGTCCGTCAGAGGAGTGCCAGAGGTAAATGTGAGGCTATTTTTAAAAAAAAATCCTTTTGAGTGAGAATTGGAAACTACAGGTCTGAGAAAGCCTGGCTTCTAGATCAACCCTATTGATGTGAACCATCCTGAAACTTGTAATTCTCATGGCTAAATGCAATCCTGCAGGGGAGTCACAAATGCAGTAGTTCTTAGAGAAATCAATGAGCACAGGCGTTCGGGGTGTTACTGTCAGTGTTTCAAGAAAGCCACCGAAACAGAAATTGGGCTGTCATGGTATAAAAGCAAATACCATTTCATGAAACAGTAACTGTCTGAGAGAGGAAACTGTAAAATAATAGAGAAGAATAAAAGGACTATCTAGGAAATAACAAAATGGCAAAGTCTGGCATATTTTAGTCTGCACTGAACTAGTTGAGCTGACTGAGGAAAAACTGGCTTCGAATTTTTTTTCTTGACCAAATAAATGACTTGTCATAAAGTACTTGCAAAGTCCTTTGGAGGATTTTGACATTGCCCTTCCCTTAGCTGTTTGTGAGCTGTCAGTAGTGGAGTTTGGTCAAATCTTGCTTTATGATGTCCCTTTTTTAAAATGTATTGTCTGATTTAACACACAGTACTTTCAAAATTGCTTTTGTTTGGTTTAGTAAGTTACTACACTTTCCGATGTATGGCACATTTCTAAATATGGGTAACTCGTTACTGCCAGTTGAAGGAGGTTGAATGCTACGCAGACACCTGTGTTGGCGCTTCACTCGTGTGCCGCACAGCAGTTACTGCATGCTCGGGTCTAAGAGTACAGTCTCCTTTCTGGGTTAAGTACGCTGGAGCAAAGGCAGTCTTCCCAAATCATGTTGTAGAGCCTTGGCTCCTCATATTGCCTTTCTTTGCCTGTGAAAACTCCTTTCCTTAACACTTGTTTCGCTTTATTTTGTACCCACTGCAGGACTGCTGACTGTAGGACAGTTTCATCAACTTTACGGTCAAGGTGTTTTCCCTCCTTACTCCTACACGGCAACCTCGTGCCGAGCCCCCAGCACTTCACCGGCACAAAGATTAGGTCCGACTCCAGTCCCTTCCACTTGGATCCAGCAGGGACCACTTGGGTTGCTGCCAGGGCAAGGGGCTTCCCCAGCTTTTCCAGATAAAGGGGCTGCCTTTCCGGTACTCCAGACGCTTCCAACGGGAGCCACGTACACACTCCAGCCTGTGGCTTCTCTTCTGCCACTTCAGCAAGGGACTCAAAGCGTTGCCGCATCCATTGCAAATTGTAGCAGCTCTGCATCTTCAGTGCCGTACTCACAAACCTGCTGTCCAACAGGTATGGAAAAAAATTTCTGCGTTTGCTTTTCAAAAACAGATTTTAAAGTGAGACTTTCAAATATTTTTCTATAATACTCTGCCATGTGTATATCTCAAGTGAGAATTAGAAAGTGTCAAGTCTAAAAGGAAGATGGACCTTTAAAGCAAAAGGAGTTTCTGTTTGCTATTCGTGTCCTTCCTCCAGATTTTGCGTGTCCCCTGGTGATTTTCTGGATAGCCTTTCTGTTGAGGTGAAAGGGCGAGGAGAAAGACATTTGTCCAAAACTAGTCGGTGTGAGGCTAACTTTCATTTTTGTTTTTTCAATTAAGCAAAACTTGGACAATGATATTAAAGCGCTGAGACCTTGTTAAGAAGTAGTATCCTAGGCCTTGGTCTCATGTTTTTCCAGGTTAAGGTTTTAAACCTTAAAGATCAGTCAAACGTATTGTGTAGAACAGGGGTCCTCAAACTTTCTAAACAGGGGGCCGGCGCGCGGATTAGGTGGCCGGAAGTCATCTGCGGCTGCTTGGTTTCCCCCTCCAACCCCCGGCAGGGTGGTGGTGGTGTGGGGGTTCTGTAAATACGGGGGGGCGGACTGAGGACCCTGGGGGGCCATATCTGGCCCACGGGTCGTAGTTTGAGGACTCCTGGTGTAGAATATTTCATTCTGCTCGTACTGTTTTTGTATCTAAATTTTTTTTTCTTGCTTAGCTTCTTTATGTTGTATTTTTTTATGCACTGAAGACTAGAAAGTACAAAAGTCTTGGCTCCTTTCTTTTTTCGAAATTATTTCTGCCACAATTGTCAGTCTCACTTAATCACTTGATTACAAAATAAATCAGTCTCACTTCAGTGTTTTTATTCTTCAGAAGAGGAGTTGAAGCAAATTACTGTTCTTTTCCTTGCCCTTACCTTGAATTGGAAAAATCACATGATAGGTTATTTTCTGGGGAGTGGTGGTCTGTTTGTTGTTGTTTTGTGGTGTGTTTGTTTAATTTCCCTAAAACTTCTGAAATTCAGAACAGTGACCCTTTCCTTGAACAAACTAAAGCTCAGTTATTATTCTTTCCTTCTGCCTGCTCCTCCTTTGGCAGCCGCACCTTCACAAAGACAGCTATCTGTCCCTGTTTAGAAATCCTACACAGTGAAATCATTACATCTTTTGTGCATCTCTTCTGAGACCTCTGCTGAGAACATTTCAGGCAATAATCGCTAGTTTCCATAACGTCATTTTTGTCAAGGAAGGGTTCTGAGGAGCTGGGCATTTCTTGTAGACACACTTAAATGTTTAAGAGACAGGCAACTTCTGCCACGTGCTCCTTGCCTTGTGCCCCTTATGCAGGGATTACTGTGGTGGCCAAAGTGTGGAGCCTGCCTTACCAGCTGCTAACTATTAAGTCTTCTCCCAGGAGCAGGTGTCCTGAGAATCACAGAATGGTTTGGGTTGGAAGGGACCTTAAAGATCAGCAAGTTCCCACCCCCCTGCCGTGGGCAGGGACACCTTCTATTAGTCCAGGTTGCTCCAAGCCTCATCCAGAATACTTGCTTCATTAGGGTGGGAGGTGGGAGGTGGTCCCCGCTTTGCGTTTCTATGGTTACAGAGCATAGGCTGAAACTCATCATGACGAATTGTAGTTGTCTCTGTCTCAGCTAAGGCCCCAGCCCTCTTCCGTAGTCAGGGGAAGGAAAGGGGCGTCTCGGGTGCGATTCACGTTGCTCGGTTTAGAGTTTGTCTTGGGGTAAGATTACTGGTGTCCTGGAAGTGCCTGTTTTGAAGTACTGCCTGTAGGGGAGCTGAGGGAGACCAGCGTAGATTTAGACATGAATATGGAGATCTCTCTCGCTGGGTGACGCTCGTTGCTTTAAGTTTAAAGGATAACTTGGCTATGTTGCTCAGGTAGAATCTTCTGGGGTGGGAGGTGGGTGTGAGAATGCGGTGAAAACATACCAAATTTTGCAAGGTGTAATCAAAACTAAAATGCAGAAACTTAGGGAATCTGAGGCGTTTGAAACCCCCAGTGAATTAATTAGCGTTTCTGAGAGTGTAAGTGACATTTCACTGGAGTATGATAAATCTTTTAATTTTCACTGTCGCTCTAGGACTGTCTCAGCGGTTTTACTTCTGTGCCTGTGTATCTCTTAATCTCTCCGCTATCCTTTCTTCTGTATATTATAACGTACAGCATGCTGAAAGCGTGTTTCTTCATATGTCCACATGAAAAAGTCTGGTTTCCTTCATCATGAGAGCACAGCAGCAAGA